>NC_068338.1:13393835-14593835 GCF_014633365.1 Diospyros lotus
CCACTAACTCGCAAGAGTCCTCAAACAATCAATCTCCTTATTTACAATCAATCAACAAACTGCAATTTATAGCAATCAATCAACAATTCCTATTTTACAACAATCAAGAATATATAGCAATCCCTAATTTATACTTTATTACATGTTTTCCATCAATATTTTTTACTTGGTAAATACAGCCGAGTATTTTTTTTTTAAAAATATATATATGATTTTATCACATCTTAAAACAATTTTTTGGGTAAGGTTTCCATTCAAGCAGCACATTATTGTAGAAATTTAAAAAAAATTGAATCATTCATATTGTTTGATTTATAAAAAAATAAAAGCCAAGTGTATTTTTTAAGCATGCTTTTTTGTGCTTCCAAAGCTCAGGTTAAAGTGCAACTAAAGTGCGCTTTGATCACACTCCACTAAAGTTGTTGAGCTTCATGCACAAAAAGCTCTAAGCATGTTGCACTTTGCACTTTGCAATTTAAAGCGCACCTTTTTAAACACTGCTTGACGGCATTCAAATCCTTCCCCAATTCTCCCCAGTTTCTACACACTTTCCAGCGTTTGCTCTACCTTATGGTATAGATTGCCACAAGGCCCACAACTTCCAATTTAGTCTCCCCTGTCTCTTATTCAGCTTAGTCATGAGGTCAACACATATTCCAGGGCTTTCATTGTTCTTCCATATGCAATATTCTAATAAGGTGCTTCCTGCAATTATCATTCAAGCGCCACATTCCACCACTAACTTCGTCTTCCTGAATTCAGAAACTTCTCTTTAGCTTATCCAGAGTCCACCTCTAAGAACTTGTAGTTCCATTCATCTTTTCACATGATCGCAGTTCTTCATCTTAACATAATTCCACACATTATTATCCACATGATGGCTATTCTGCAACTGAATCTTTTTCAGGATTTATGTCTATAGCAGTGTGGGAAATAATTTACTTTGTGTTGCTACGAATTATAAAATCCCCCTCTTCTCTGTCTTGGGGACCAAATGTGCACATATTTTATTTCCAAATTCACCAAAGAAAATTAAATTGGACCCCATTAGTAATTCATATTAGCGTATTTGTTTAATAAAAAACTTTCAGCAATCTTCTTCATAAGGACCAAATCATGTGATCTATTTCATCTGCCGTCCAACTAACCCTTTTTCTTATTATGCATTGGGACCTCAGTTGTCAAAGATGTTGGAACAGCAACACAATATAGAGTAGCAACGTACTTGCACAACTATCCCCAAATTACTTAATAATAGCAATAACAGGATGGGAAGCAACTTCAATCCAATTGTTGCACAGCCAGCAAACAACGGCAACAGCAATATGTAAATAACCAGCAACAAGATATATCACAAATTTAATTGCAGCAAGGATGGGAGAACAGAAACGCAAACCCAATTATCGACGACCACAATCGAAACGAGAATGTAGGAAGACCGAGGCACGTGAAAGGCGCTGACCTAAAGACAATAACACCCTGCTCCGGTCACTAACAGGCTCCGGCGACTGCCAACGGGATACAACGGTCTACTCCGAACAGAGGGGACCTCGACTGGTCGGATCTGGCAGAACTCAAGGGACTTGCTCTCTATACGAAAAGACGCGTAGGGAAGGAGAATACTCTAGACTTTGATGATGAAAGAGCAAGGCACGACCAGCCTTTTATAGGCTGAGTCGAGACACCGAAGAGACTCCGCATTGAAGCTCGCATTGAACACAGGCTTCAATGCTCGTCGCTTGGGGAAGACGAAAAGCAGCAACCAAACTTAATGCGGAGAGAAGCTTCGGAAACCTTCTACTTCTAGAAGAAGCAAAAAATAAAAAGAAAATATTATTTATTTTTAATTTTCTTTATTAAATAATATCTTTATGACCTGACCGGACGGACTGCGGCGATGGCGACGCGCGATTGGGCCAAGGGGTTCGCCCGCTCACAAAATCTGGGTGCCCCTTAGGGCCCAAACCCAAGTGTGTGGGAGGAGTATATAATACCACTCTCACCTCTTTCCACAACCAATGTGGGACAACCACCCAAACACACACACATACACTCACACACTAGAAAAAACAACAATCCCCCACATGAGTGTAAGTGTGTTAAACTAAACATACCAACACGACCCCACAGAGAGAAAAAACAACAAGTTATGCATCAGGGAAGGTGTCTTTTGGACTTGAACCTCCCTTAGTGAGTATCTGTCGAACTTACCGAAGAAGTAGTGAGCTCAGCTCTTGAAACTACCCTCTTGGTGGTAAATCAAGACAACAGATATCACACACAACTCATTTTACACCTTCGAGTTCTATACGATTGTGTCCATTTTGGTTCTGGACAGTATCCTGAATTCATGAGAGTTCTAGAGAACCCAAGCCTTTAGAACAGTTCTCATAGAAGCGACCCACTTCTACTCTCACATAGGTAATCATTGATTAAGAGCACTCTGTTAATGCTCCTCTTATGACAAGATACCAATATTACCTATACCACCAACAGAATACACACTCTTATTACCGGGAACTGGGAAGGAACTATAAGTTCTTTAGTGTGTAGACTATGAATTATCTCAGCCAGTTTGCCTATTTAACCCAGATCTTGGGATCTCCAGTCAACTGAGTTAGGTTACCACCGAGTAATTCATTTCACAAGCTTTAAACCCATTCCCTTCGATGTAGAAGTGACTTGGATCCTCGTCACTCCTTTTGTCAAAGGATCTGCCAAATTTTCCTTCGACTTCACATAATCAATGGAAATTATTCCATTGGTGAGCAGCTGCCTTATAGAATTATGCCGGTGCCTTATGTGTCTTGACTTCTCATTGTAGACACTGTTTTTAGCTCGCATAGAAGCAGCTAAGTTGTCACAATAGACACTATGGCATTTACAGGCTTAGGCCATAGTGGAATGTCTTCAAGAAAATTTTGAAGCCACTCTGCTTCTTCTCCTGCTTTATCCAGAGCGATAAACTCTGACTCCATAGTAGACCGTGCAATGCACGTCTGTTTCGAGGACTTCCACGATACAAGCGGCGCCACCTAAGGTAAACACATACCCACTGGTCGATTTAGTCTCCATACTATCTGAGATCCAATTAGCATCACTAAACCCTTCCAGTACAGGTGGATACCTCGTGTAATGCAACCCATACTCTAACGTGTACTTCAAGTACCTGAGTATCCTGACCAGAGCATCCCAATGGTCACGTCCAGGATTGCTCGTGTATCTTGCCAACCTTCCTACCGAGTAGACAATATCGGGTCTTGTACAATTCATGATGTACATCAAACTTCTGATGACCCTAGCACACTCCAATGGAGATACACCTTCACCATTATTCTTCTTTAGTTTAGAATTTGGATCAAATGGAGTAACAGCAGGCTTACTCTCAAAATGACCAAATCTATGCAGCACTTTCTCGATATAGTGTGATTGAGAAAGTATATACCCTTAGGCATTCTTTGTTATTCGAATTCCAAGAATGACATCAGCAAGACCTAGGTCTTTCATATCCAAATTGGAATTCAACATCCCTTTTGTGGAGTCTATGACACTTCTATTAGTGCCCA
The DNA here is from genome assembly GCF_014633365.1 of Diospyros lotus. Classification (NCBI taxonomy): domain Eukaryota; kingdom Viridiplantae; phylum Streptophyta; class Magnoliopsida; order Ericales; family Ebenaceae; genus Diospyros; species Diospyros lotus. The sequence continues at coordinate 13,397,402 of NC_068338.1, forward strand.
TTATCAGTATATCATCCACATACAAGCACACAACGACACACTCGTGACTTATGGTTTTAACATAAACACATCTATCACACTCATTTATCTTGAACCCATTTGCAAGCATAGTGTGATCAAACTTCTCATGCCATTGCTTTGGTGCTTGTTTTAGTCCATAAAGAGACTTTATGAGTTTTACACTTTCTTCTCATGTCCCTTTACGACAAACCCTTCGGGTTGTTCCATATATACTTCTTCCTCTAAATCTCCATTTAAAAATGCAATCTTTACATCCATCTGGTGAATTTCCAAATTGTGTAACGCTACGATTGCGATCAACATCCTTATAGATGTGATTCTCGTCACTGGAGAATAGGTATCAAGAAGTCTTGCCCTTCCTTTTGGCGATAGCCTTTAGCTACTAGACGGGCCTTGTACTTATCAATAGTGCCGTCAGCCTTTAGTTTCTTCTTAAATATCCATTTGCACCCAATTGGCTTACTTCCCGGAGGTAAGTGAACCAACACCCAGGTCTGGTTTTGCATAATGGACTCCATCTCATTATTGATGGCCTCCTTCCAATACGGAGCATCAGACGATGTCATAGCCTCATTAAAAGTTTGAGGCTCATCTTCTACCATATAGGTTAAGAAATGTCCAAAGGAAGTAGCTTTCTTAGCTTTTTTGCTCCGTCTACGTTCAACCTCGGTCTCCTGACCAGCTTGACCCTCAGAAGAGCTCGCCTCATACTTCCTCTTGGAACCACCGTCATTGTGTCTTTCTTCCTTAAAAGGGAATACGTTCTCAAAGAACTCCACTTCTATAAATTTCATTATGGTGTTATTATTAATATCAAGAATTTCTGATTTTATCACCAGGAACCTATAGGCAGCATTGTGCAGTGCATAGCCAATAAAGACACAGTCTATCGTTTTTTGTCCAAGTTTTATCCTCTTAGGTAAAGGAACTTGCACCTTAACCAAACACCCCCACACTTTGAGGATTTTATACGAGGGTTGTTTCCTATTCCACGCTTCATAAGGAGATTTGTCAGTCTTCTTATGTGGAATTCGATTCAAAATTAAGTTTGCTGTAAGCAAAGCCTCCCCCCACAAGTGGTGGGGTAAACCCGAACTATTAAGCATGCAGTTAACCATGTCCTTTAAAGTTCGATTTTTCCTTTCGGTTACACCGTTTTGTTGTGGTGTATACGGTGCTATGGTTTGATGGATTATGCCATTAACCTCACAAAACTCAGAGAGAGACGTTGATTCATATTCACCACCTCTGTCTGATCTTAGCACCTTCACCTTCTTCCCAAGTTGATTTTCAACTTCTACCTTATATGTCTTGAAGACATCTAAGGTCTCGTCTTTACTGTGTAATAGATACACATAGCAGTATTTGCTACAATCATCTATGAATGTGACAAAGTACTTCTTCCCACCTCTAGTAGGAGTACTTTTCATGTCACATAGATCACTGTGAATTAAATCAAGTAACTCACTGTTTCTTTCCACAGACGGATATGGCTTCCTCGTGAACTTTGACTCGACACAAACTTCACATTTATGTCCTTTTTCAATATTGAAGTTAGGCAATAGTCCTAAATTTACCATTCTTTGGAGAGAGCGATAATTGACGTGCCCTAACCTCGAGTGCCACACATCACACAACTCAACAGAATAAGCGGAAGGCTTGTTCTTATTCTCATTATTTTTGGGAACCTGGGCAAGTACATTAAGTTTGAACATACCATCAAGTAAATAACCTCGTCCCACATACATAGCCCCTTTAGTTAAAGTGAACTTGTCTGACTCAAATACAAGTTTGAACCCATTCTTGTTCAGTAGAGTTCCAGACACCAAGTTCTTCCGGATTTCCGGCACGTGGCACACGTCATTGAGGGTAAGTATCTTCCCAGAGGTTTACTTAAGTAGGACCTTGCCTTTTCCGATTACAGGAGATGCAGGAGCATTCCCCATGTACAGCTTCTCAAAGCCGTCAGCACTTTCATATGTGGCGAACAGAGCCCTATCACTGCAGATGTGCTTAGTAGCCCCAGTGTCTATCCACCAGCCCTTGGCATTCGACACCATGCAGACATCTGTGACAACCGCAATTAGATCGACATCTTCTTCCATCATGTTGGCCTGATTGTTCTTGCGTTGGTTGTTGCCAGAGCTCTGTCCCTTCTTGTGACGGCAGTCAATGGCCCTATAACCTGTCTTGCCGCACACCCAGCAGCTTCCTTGTATGCGCTTGGTGAGGGTCTTATTCTTGGGACTCATGTTCACGTTCTTCTTCTTGCTTTGTTGTTTCTTGGGCTGAGGTTTTGAAGCTTCAATCACGTTGGCTCTTGCTTCTAGCCTGAGAGGAACTTTATCTCCCTTCCGGTTGTCCTCTTCAATGCGGAGTCTGACAGCCAGATCCTCCATGGACAGCTCTTTCCGCTTGTGCTTGAGGTAATTCTTGAAGTCTTTCCACGAGGGTGGTAACTTCTCGATCATAGTGGCGACTTGAAACGGTTCATTTATGACCAATCCTTCACTCAGCAAGTCACTGAAGAGCACTTGCAGTTCTTCCAACTGGTTGACCACTAACTTGGAATCAACCATCTTGTAGTCAAGAAATTTCCCCATGACGAATTTCTTAGTTCCAGCATCTTCCAATTTGTACTTCTTATCCAGAGCGTCCCACAGTTCTTTAGTTGTGGGGTAGACAGTACAATATACGTTGTACAGTGAGTCCGCCAAGGCACTTAGGATGTAGTTCCGGCATAGGAAGTCCGTATGCATCCACGCTTCCTTGGCAGCTACTTCCTCTGCAGTTGCATTCTCCGGGGTGACTGGGCATGCTTCTTTCAGGATATGCGCCAGGTTCAGAGTGGTCAGATAAAAGACCATCTTTTGTTGCCACCTCTTAAAGTCCTCCCCATTGAACTATTGTGGCTTCTCAACATGAGTTGCTGGTTTGGAAACAGCAGGTCCAACAGCAGCGGCTGGAATAGCAGCAATGGCCATAGTTACGTTGGTGTTGGGGTTAGCCATTTCAATTAGGGAATTTCAGTTACTTTCCTTTATATTATTGTCTTCAAATTGTTGGAACAGCAACACAATAGAGTAGCAACGTACTTGCACAACTATCCCCAAATTACTTATAATAGCAATAACAGGAAGGGAAGCAACTTCAATCCAATTGTTGCACAGCCAGCAAACAACGGCAACAGCAATATGTAAATAACTAGCAACAAGATATATCACAAATTTAATTGCAGCAAAGATGGGAGAACAAAAACGCAAACCCAATTATCGACGACCACAATCGAAACGAGAATGTAGGAAGACCGAGGCACACGGAAGGCGCTGACCTGAAGACAATAACGCCTTGCTCCGGTCACTAGTAGCCTCCAGGGACTGCCAACAGGATACAACGGTCTACTCCGAACGAACGGTGACCTCGACCGGTCGGATCTGGCAGAACTCAAGGGACTTGCTCTCTATGCGAAAAGACGCGTAGGGAAGGAGAATACTCTGGACTTTGATGATGAAAGAGCGAGGCGCGACCAGCCTTTTATAGGCTGAGTCGAGATACCGAAGAGACTCCGAATTGAAGCTCACATTGAACACAGGCTTCAATGCTCGTCGCTTGGGGAAGACGAAGCAGCAACCGGACTTAATGCGGAGAAGCCGCTTCGGAAACCTTCTGCTTCTAGAAGAAGCAAAAAATAAAAAGAAAATATTATTTATTTATTTTTAATTTTCTTTATATAAAAATATATCTTTATGACCCGACCGGACGGACGACGATGGCGGCGCGCGTGGGCTAAAGGGTTCGCCCGCTCACAAAATCTGGGTGCCCCTTAGGGCCCAAACCCAAGTGTGAGGAAGGAATATAAATACCCACTCTCACCTCTTTACACAACCAATATGGGATAACTACCCACACACTAGAAAAAACAACAAAAGATTGGACAACAAAAAAGAGGAAAGTGAGTACATGGAGAATTTCACCACATGCATAGCAAAAGTTTAGAGCACAAGGGATTAAGGACCAATCAATGAAATTAAAACTAAATACCAGAAAATAGCCAAACTGTGGAAAAAGTAGTGTTTCTTTGCAAATTTGAGATATTACCGGAGGACCATCTGGGGGTGACTGGGGAATGAGTTTGCAGTCACCAGAGCCACTGAAACACCAACCATGGTACACACACTGCAACCTTCCCCATTGATCAATCCTTCCTTCAGATAATGGAGCCAACCTGTGGGGACAACTATCATCAAACACCTTCCATGAACTTTCATTCCTATCCCACCAAACCACAATATCAAGCCCCATAACTTTCTTTGCATGTGGGGCCCTCTTGTCGAGGTCGCAGACCGGCATAACCGGATACCACTGCGCATACCAATCGAATTTCTCTTCTTGACTCTGAATTTCAACTTCTTGTTCAGGTGGGTCGGTGAATTCAGTCGAAACTGTGGGAGACGTAGCTGTGAAAAGCTTGAATTCGACTTTGTCCTTGTGGTTCGATGAGAAAGATGAAGTGCGTCGTTGGTAGAATCGAAGATTCATCGTGGGTTTGTGGAGTTGGGTCGTGAGAACTCTTGTTGGGACCATTGCGAACTGAAAGGAAGACAAAGAAGAATAAGAAGCTCCGATAGAGAGAACTTCCATGGTACTTCTGTCCACAACCGCTAGGAGATCAAGTTTGTACTGTGACCTGCAAAACTGTGGTGGAATGGAAACTTCAAATATAGCTGAAGCCCGAAGGGATAAAAGTTTAGAGGCTGTGATCTGAATTAACAGCACATTACGTTGGTTTTCAGTAGCTTCAAAGTGATGGTGCAGTACTTTGATTAGCTTTAGCCATACGTGGATCACATAAATGCATTCGCTTCGCTTCTGGGCAATGTATGGATGTCATCCGTTTTAGGGTAATGGGTCCGAGGAGAGAGCTCGTTTTTTGGAAGGAAAGCGGCAGTGGCTGTGGCGCAGCCACGTGTCCAATTGAAGGAAGTTTTGAGGTTACGGAGAACGTAAAATCTTGTAGATGTTCAATTGGTGAGGTGAAGAAGCAGCATCCGGGCCTGTTTGAAACGGTGGTTGTTTCCGGAATTTCATTGGGAAATGTTATTTAGATAATAAATTTTGATATTTAAATTAATATTCTATATTGATATATTATATATTTATATTAATATGATATAACAAAATATATTAATGTATGAGTATTATCTTAAATATTATAATTGAGTTTTCCAATTAACATTTTTGCTCTTAAAATTTTGAAATAAAAACAATAGAAATGGTGATGCTTTTAGAATTTCAATAATAACTTATAGAATGGAATGGAAAAAATGGAATAAGTTTAATATACTTTTAGAATTCCTTATTCTATTTTTTTTTTATTCTTGTTCAAAGTTCAGTATCATCCTTTCTCTTTCTCCTTGCCCAATGAGGAAGTTCTTAGAGGGAAACTTATAATATGCGTATATAGATTACAGATTGTGTACAAACATTATAACAAGAACTTGATGAACCCACTACCAGTAATGGTAAAATTAAACAGCCCCAACGAACATATGTATATTGACAGTAGTAATAAATTGACAGAAATTTGAAGTGATCAGAACAACAACCCAGGGATCACTGAGACGCAAACTGCAACAGCCCAAAAAGACTCCACGATGACTGCTGCAACTGGAATGACAAGAAAACAGGGGAATGATTAAGTCACGCTGTGGCGCTGTCCTAAAGACAGTAATCGCCCTGCACTGACAGCAAGAAGACTTCGACTACTGTCTCATTAGGATGAAACGATTCTCTCTGATGAACTACAGACTGAAGACTCTGGAAATGGATGATTAATAATGAAGCATGATTAACTTTTTATAGTTGAGCCTAGAACATCGAAAGGAAACAACATTTCCAGAATCTCAACTTTTTATAGTTGAGACAGACGGTAGTGGCGGCATGCGTGGGGGCGAAGGGGCTCGCCTGCTAGCAAAATCTAGGTGCTTCCTTGAGGCCCACCCCCAAGTGCAAGGGAGGGGTTTTTATACCCTTAAACTCTCCATTATCCCACCAATGTGGGACACCACGCACACACACACTTAAACTCACACACAAGAGTCCTTTCTCCTTGTGATCACTAGTCAACACCAACATTGTGATGTTTCCAGGCGACCCTACATTGAAGCCACACTAGCTACCTGGTTCCCATTTTTGGCGATGTTTTCAATGCAATGAACTCAACAACTTCGACATGGTTTTAGTCTTTCCACACCAAGTTCGACAATATTGTAGATTCAACCAATGATCGCACCTAAAGTCACAAGTATTTTTGGCAACTAATGGTTTTGGTAACTAATTTACTAAGGCAGGTTGTCCTTGCGGTAAACTCGAGCACATCCAATGAGTTTCGGACTCTCCATAATAAACCTAGTGACACTTTAGACATGGTCAACAACCACACCTAAGCTATGAATTTTTCGATGATGAGTATGGCTCTAGTGACCAGATTATCAGATCTAATCATTTTAATGACAAACTCGCTAGATCCAACGAGTTTCACACACTTCATAAAAAATACAATGACACTACAACCATGATCAACAACTACACCTAGCTTGCGAGTTTTCTAGCAACGAGCGACTTTGGTGACCAAATTCGCAACAAATGACTCTAGTGACCAAATTCATGTGTCTTTTGGTGGTATAAGGTAGATTTTTAAAAAATTATCCATTATTTTAGATTTGTTATTATTTAATTAAATAATTCATATCTAATTTAAAAATAATAATTGTAATATTTTAATGATTGTAAATTTATCAATAAATTTTCTTTTACCCACAACATGAATTTAATGTTGAATATAGATTTAGAAAATCAAACATTATTTTCAAATTTTACTTTTATTTTCTTGACAGCTCATAGCAAAATTAAGCAACATTTTCAAGTTTTATTTTCCTTAACATAAATGAAAATTAATGGATTGGAATGAAAATGATAAAATGGAAGGAAATGAAATTTTTTTACAGTATTTTCAAATGACCTCTAGTTGAATAATTATATCCAGGAACTACGATGCTTAATAGTCGAAATCCCCCTTCCACCAGAGCACAACCCTTACAAATGGTTTGATAAAGCTTCATTTCAATTGATATTTAGCCACAAATAATCTATGCTTATTGAGTTTCCCCTTCATCTTTTTTGCAAAAAGTCACTCTATAGTGATAAAGTCTCATCTTTTGTGTTGCTTGAAATGATAATACCACATTGAACCTTGAATATATTCTAAGATCTAGACATGATCTTCCAATTTTGGGGAGAATTAAAAAAACTCCATTTCCAATGAGAATTGGATGGAGTTTTCTCGCATTTTGGATTTCCCCTCTTTATATATGAAAAATTTCCCACAAACCCTAAACCTTATGTGTTGGAAGTACCATATGAATGTGTACGAATTTAAAAAAAAAAAAAATACATCAGAGATGCACAACGAAATTCTACACAAACCATATGCAACTTGGATGTTTAAGCAACGTAATATGAAATCACATGTAATCAAATGAATGCATACATGTTGTTAGTGTTAATGTCATGATGTTAGATTTGGATGACATCTAGTATGTGTGTTTGGAACTAAATGATAATCTTGCATGTTATCTAAATGGTCATATCTTCATTCATTGCTATCAAAGTGTAATATGAATGTGTCCCTAGATATTCCGATGATCTTATTCTTAAGTTATTAAGAATATGTGACAAAGATGTATAACACAAATTTTTTTAAAGTGATTCCTAGTCCTAAGATTTCTCTAAAGGGGACTAAGATTAATCAATTATGAACTTGCACATGGGCTACTACCTTTGGAGAGGGATCCCTAGTCGTCCAAGGCCCTTGTGTTAACTAAGGACCCAGTGCTGGCTCCCCGTTCGACTCCTCAACCTGCTTCTTAGGAAGGTACGATCTCTTGACAGGTTGAGGAGAAAGCTGATGCCGAGGAGACCCCATTGTAGTGAAAAAGGCTAAGAGTTACTCGAGATGAGGAATCTAGGTTGTCCAGGGCCTCGAGCCCAGCTGCCGACCAACCGTCGAGTGTAAGCTATCCTCTACTAAGTGAAAGTAAAGCATGATCGCTATGGGGCAAACAGTGTAGTTAAAAAATTTTTGAACTTACCCCGATCCTGGCGATTGGATCAACGTCGAAATCAAATCATTTACATACAAATAAATAAATCTAACCTTTAGATTATTGAGTCGTTTATAGATTCGAGCCGTCCAAGCGTCCGGCCTCTAACTCGTGATACGCGGCACGCGTTCGTTGGTAAGAAGAGCGAAATAAGAGTGCTAGCTCCTTCTCCTTTTCGCGGCTTGTGTATGGATGGAAAAGAACTCCTACGTTTCAAATCGATACCAAAAGAAACAGGGAAGAGTGAATAGCAATTCGTTTTTCAACTCTTGAAAAACTACACCAAAACTCACTATTTTTTTAGGCAACCCATAAAGGGATATTTATAGAGAAATATCCTAGGGTTTCTCAAACCCTAATGGATTGGGCTAGCCATTAATTCTAATTTAATTAGAATCTTAAGTGGGTTTATTCTAATCCAACTAGAAATATAATTAAATGGCCCAAATCTAATTTAAGCCCAAATATAATATTTAATATTTGACCCAAATCTAATTTGGTCTAAATATAATATTTAATATTTGGCCCAAATCCAATTTAGTCCAAATATAATATTTAATTTAATATTTGGCCCAAATCTAATTTAGTCCAAATATCAACTTAAGTCAAATATATTTTATTTCCTATTTGTCACTCCAACAAATAGAAAATTATTAAATTAGAAACTCCTTCCTGATTTAATCAATTGCTATTTTAGGAAACTATTTCCATTATAACGACTTCTCGTCATATCGACGTCATTACGTCTATTTGTTCTTTTTCGGTGAGAACCTACTATTAGAAACCGGGCAACCGTGAAGATTTGATTCTGCCTTGATTGATCCGTAGAGTTGCAGACACGAACTCTTCCAAGTCAGTCCACACGATCGGCCGTTTCCACGAACGCCTCGAGTAATGCTAGTAACCCTAGGCGCCTTTGAGAGATCCAAATTTCTGTTGTCTTTTCCAACTTCTTAAGTGGCCTATTTATAGAGTAAAAACCCTAATTATGCCTTTAGAAAAATCCTAAATGATTTAGGTTCGGCCCATAATCAAATTGGGCCAAATCTCTCTTTTAAATTGTGGAACGGGCTCGACCTAAGTGTGTGACCCCTTAGGTCCACCATTGGGCTAGATGTAGGCCAACTCTATTGGGCTATATGAAGGCCCAACTCATTAGATTAATTAAACTCTTTAATTAAACTTATGGGTTTCTTAATTAGCACATCTTATGGGCTTCTTAATTAAACTCTTTAATTAATAGTTTTAGAATTAATCAAATTAATTCTAAAACCCTACATATCATGGTTAACGTCTAGTAACATGCCATGAATACCCAGCCAATGATGAAAAAACACGAATCTTTTCAATTGCAAATATCGTGTAGTAAAATTCTTTCATCAATCTATGTCCCGATTAAATTTAGGGTATGGTTTTATGACGAAACCCTAATCATTCAATAACTATGTATCCATTCCAGATTTATGACTTAATAAGTGAAATCAAAACACCTTTTGATTTCCACCTCACCTTGGCTAAGGATTTCCTCAGTCATGAAATCATCGGAATACATAGGACATCTTCTCATCTTATCGATAAGTGATGAATCATATTTCGACATTCATAAGCCTTCATATGTGATAAGGTTATGCCCAGTGATAATTTGTTAATGACTCCATTGGAATCCAAAAAAAAAAACTAAAGCATAACCAGTCAAATATAAGACTACCATAATGTCTCAAGTCTAAGGATCAATTTGCATTATTGCAACACATAAATTCCAATTTGACATTAAAAATAACCATTAGGAATTCTATAACGGGTCAGTTCAGTGTACTTATTCTTATAATAAGCACCCACATATATGCACTAGTGTCCCCACACTAATGTCCATGAAACGAGACATTCTCCCAATTGAGCATGCATCATATGTGGTAGTCTATCTAAGTTATTAGTGTCCAATCCTAATAACTCTATGACTAGGAACATTTAAGATCAAGGCTTATAAGGAATATGTTTCATGATCGTCATCTCAATGCACGACCATATTCCATGAGCCTATTTGATCTATGGATTTTGTTAAGAATGGATTACAATAAATAATGACTACCATTAATGACAAACAGAAACATAAATGCCTTGTAATAATAATTGATTGTTCCTAAAGAATCAAAATGTAAAGTACGATCAATTACATGTAATTATAATTGGCTTGTGGGGCATAACTCTAACACCTACGACGACACAACTTCTTGCCGAAGTGTCCCACTTAACCATACGTCCACTCTCCTGGTTTAAGCCAGGGACTGTACCTATTGCATATGACTCATTAGGCTTCCGAATATGTTGGCAATGTGTCGGTACGAACACATAAGACAAGATTGGCCTCTAGCAAGGCATCATGCTTACCTAATTATTCAGAAGGATTCATAATCCGCAAATAACCTTTCACGAGCATGGTTACCATGTAATTTGATCCCCTCATCAATGTATCCTATGTGATCTCAAGTTGGCAATGTGTTGCTTGATTATGATCATATAAGTTTTTCTTCGGTCATTCGGATATCTTCACTTAATAGAAAGTGAATCAATAACTCCTTATTGATCTCTTTCACCATGGCCACGGATTTAAAGTGAATATCCACCGAAGGCGCCTTAGATACATCATCCTCTATCAAGAGATAGACGAGTCCCATCTTGGCTATGCACCCATCTCCATAAGCATACCCATAGGCCCATCGAAACGATATCAAAGCATACCGGTCTTCTTATGAGATGACCGTTGTAATACCCCATGTTCGCATGAAGTTGCCACGTAATTTCGATAAGTTTAGGATACCGAAAAATTGGTTTTATAGCAATTACAAGTATCGAATCAATTGCAGGGAATGCCTCGGAGTGAAATTGTCTAAGGAAAATGATATGGTCTCGATATACGTTCCGAATTAGGATTTATGGTATCAAAAGAAATTGGATTAGGAATAATTTTCAGTACAGCTAAAATACAACAATCATTTAGGCTATAAAACTGAATCGTTGTAAGAGACTCCCGAAAAATCAACGGAACCCTAGGGGGGCTCCGGTTTTGCGTAAGGATCAACCCTTCAATGGTTCGAGATGAATCGTCAGCCCGGTGAGGATACTGGGGCAAAATCGTCATTTTTAACTAAGCTTCAAGTTATTAATTTTGTGTTTTCGGTATCGTAATGCCAATTAATTCAGTGTTTGAGGATATTATTGTAATTAGGGAATTATTTCAATAAATTTAGGGTTAAAAATGGAATTTAAAAATATAATTTTTATAATATAATATATGTAATTATATATATAGTGTATTTATGTGGGCGTTCGTGGAGGCCATGCCCTACACATCGTCTCTACAATCTCAACTTTGCAAAATTGAGATTTGCACGCAATGAGGGAAATTGAGATTTGCACACAATGAGGGATGGCTCAAGGAGTGGCCGGGCAGTCAGGGGAGGCCGAGCGTTTCCTATAAATAGGGGATCATTTGAAGAGCAAATGCAAGAAAGAAATGGAAAGGAAGAAGGCAGCCACGAATGGAAGCCCATTGCCGAGAGTTGCAGCAAGATGGAAGGCGAAGGTAGCGACCAAGCGGCTAGATGATCGAGGGAGAAGCATAGAGGTGATGCTGGAGGCCCAAGGCAACTGTAACGATAGCCGAAAGCAACCGAGGTGGGCTGCAATAGCTTACGGGAGCCATGGCCGCAAGCTCCCAGCAAAACCGAACGGGGTAGCGGCGACCACTAAGCGAAGCAGTGACGTCTAGAAAGGTGAGGCAGCTCGGAAGGCTAGTTGGAGGCTAGAGCGTCGGCCGGAGTGACCAAAAGGCGGCCAAAGTCGGCCGCACAGCAGCGGCGGCCATGGCCGCAAGCTGCTGCAACAAGGCAGCAGCAACCGTGGCCAACGGTGGCTGCGTGCGGCTGCCAATAGTGGCGCGGCAGGATCGGCGATGGTGAGGTTGGTCGAGGCAACAGCTTGCGGCGGCAAAGCCGGCTAGCTCATGGGTGGCGGCAGCTGGTACATGCATGGCAAGGGTTGTTCGCGTAGGAGGGAGAGAAGAGAAGGAAGAAGAAAGAAGAAGAAGAAGAAGAAGAAAAAAAAAAAAAGAAGAAAGAAGAAAGAAGAGAAAAGGAAAATGAAAGAAAAAGGGAGTTGTAGGAGCAGAGGCGGGGGGAAGAAGAAGAGAGGAAGAAGAAGGAGGGAAAAAAGAAAAGGAAAGAAAAGAAAAGAAAGAAAAGGAAAATGAAAGAAAAAATAGAAGAAAATATAGGAAAATGATGGGAAAATTTTTGGAAAATCCCAAAAAATAGAAAATTATGTTTCGGTAATATCCCGGAGATTTTGGAGAGAAAACAGCTCGGACACGCGTTTCAAGAAAATGGCACGCATACCGAGGAAGCTAGAGAAGCTAAGTCAAGGTAAGTAAAATTCCCTAAAAAATTCTATAAATTCAAGAATATTATTTTATGAATTATCATAGTGAAATATTCGAAGAAATATTTTGTTTGGATTTATTAAGGAAAAATAGGAAGAAATAGAGAGAAAATTATAGAAAATGCCAAAAATTATGGAAAAATAGGTTTTAATGTTTGTTTAAATAATTATGGTGATTAGGATGTTTTGAGGCTCAAGTTGAAGTGACTTGTTGAATTTTGAGATTGGCACTCAAATCGAGGCGATGCACGAATTTTGAGATAAGCGCGAATATCGATGTAGCCCGATAAGCTTGAGAAGGTAAGTGGTACTCCCCAATTGAAGTTAGTTTATGGAAAATGTTTGGTTTATGTTCATTGAAAATGTTTTCATCATATTGACATGCCCTAATATGTATCCATCACGTAGACTGCATACATGACATGACTATGAAATGCATGAATACACGTTGATATCATTGATCACTCGCATTGAGGCCGTAGGGAGTACGAACTGGCACCGCTGCTTTACCAATGGTGCACCCATACACCCCAACTTCAATAGAGGTGGCCGCTAAAATGGTAGGTAGCATGAGGGTGCAGTTGACACCTACGAGGTAAGACATTGTATACACACATGTCATAGCATTATGTACCCTTACTTAGATGATTCATCATCTAACTTGGATTCGCCCCTGGAACATTCAACGTTCCAGTCGAGACTTTCAGTGATGATACCGAGGTTGGAGGTGTGTAGTGACGCGAGACGTCCAGAAACGAGGAAATGTGCCATGTGATGTTGTAATATGAATAGTTTAAGAATTAAGTACATTTGTTTTTATCTTCAGAAGCTTATGTAATAACTTTGTAATAAATGCTATGTCCAGTTATTCATGTATGTATTGCCATGAGCAGGTTCGATTTAGCTTCCGCTTTGTATTTATTTTCTAGTGTAAATATCTCGTCTAGCACTAGATAAGGTCTTAGGGAATTTCAGGAATAATGTAACTTAGAAAAAAAAAAAAAAAAGTCCAAATTTCCTATGTAACACCCCTTCTCCTAGAACTGCCCGAGAAGAGGTGCTACGAGAAAATAAAATAAACTGACTGATAAACTGAAATCTGATACCAATATTGAATATCTCAATCAACTGAAATAAAACTCAGAGTCAACATCAACTGAAAACCATAAACTACATCTAAGGGAAAATCCCTAAACTGAAATATAAAATAAACCTAAATTAATAAAACACCAACTAATAAACTCTCAAACATCTTTGGTCTTGAGCGGCTCCATGTACACACACTACTGGACACTGCTGCTAGGCCCCACATCTGGTACTCCCCCACTAGGACCTGGAATGGTGAAGAGTACAAGGTGAGCTACAAAGCTCAGCAAGTAATAAACTGGAAAGAATAACTGATGCTGAATCGAAGAATATCGATGCTGATAAAATACTTACTGAACTTGTACTGACAGATATAATAATCACTGGATAGCATTTACAAGATGTAATGCACATAAACTGTAACTAAATGCAGGTATGCAACTTCGGCACGTAGGCCCACATAACTGTAATACATACCTGATTGATCTGTGTCCTGCAAACATAAAAACTGTAAGCACATACTTTGGGCAATATGCCCCTAGCTCCCTGGTCGACATCAGGCGAGCGACACACAAACTGTAACTGAAAACTGGTGGGATCCCCGCGGACTAGCCACCCGGCGAGCATAATGCAATGCTCACATACATGCTAGCACACAATATCTAGTGCTCCATAGAAAGTCATGCTCAATGTTCATACCAATGTGTATGCACATAATCTCACAAAATAATGCTGATCATGTTATAATTAACTACTAAACATGGTATATGATTTTTACCAACCATATTGAGGCACAATTATTCTGAAATTTATGAGTATAGGCATGGCATATTGGATTTTTATCATATCCTGGCATAAAAATTGAATATTTGAATTATTGAATATTTATATTAAATTTAAGACTTGCATTAAGAATTTATTGGAAGCCATTCGGATGCCATATGATACTATTTGGATGATTAAGGAAGCATAAGAAAGCAATTTGGATGAAACAACAGCCCATTCGAATGAAAAAAATGGACTACAGCAAGCTCATTTGAATGACAGAAACTCATTCGAATGACAGAGGCTCATTGGAATGACAGAGGCTCATTCGAATGATAGATGATATATAACAAAGGCTATTCAGATCTGATCAAGGACTTATTCGAATGACTCACAAATTCATTCAAATGAATTTTGACAACTTCCAACTTTTGAACTGGAAAAAAGCGACTCATTCGAATGCAACAGTACCCTTATTCGAATGAATTTATGGGGTACTCACGGGTCATTCGAATGACAGAGGGACTCATTCGAATGCTAGACTACACAAAGCAACAACTTATTCAAATCTTCAAGGGCTCATTCGAATGACAGTCTCAAAACTTCAAAAATACATACGAATGATACGATAACACATGACTCATTCGAATGACAAGGGACTCATTCGAATGACTGATACATTATAAGGGAAAAACTTACGATAGCACTAAAAACTCATTCGGATACCACTGAACTCATTCGAATGACAAAGAGGCTCATTCAAATGACTGGAAACTTATACAAAACGAAGCTTACGATAACAGAGACCATATCTTGAATCAAAACTTAGCATCACTACACTATTCTAAAAGAAATCTTGGGAGAACAATCCCAATTGATATAAAATAATATCAAGATGTATTAAATCAATCGCTTATGAAAGAAAACGCTGAAAAGAATTGTGCATGGCTTATCATATCTCACTGGACATGGATATATCGCATGAATCTATATACATATTCTTGAACATACCATCTGAATAAACTGGGAACCCAAATCAATGAGTCTTGGTATTCTGAGATCACTGCTAATATGATTTGAAGATCATATTTAAAAGATTCACTAGAAAGAATCCACATAACTTCCTCATGCACTCACTGTTCTACGTATACATTTATATATATTGCAACTGATATAAATCTGAGAACTCAATGGAATGCTAGAATAAACTGAGGACAAACTATTATGAATCTGTAATGAAAGGAATTACAGATAGGATACTTGCCTTATGCTAACTCTGATCGGATCAAACGATTGCAATGGAAAATCTAAACACTGCAATGCTTCTCAAACTCTCTGTTCTTCACAAACTTCTTCTCTTTCCGCGGCGTGAGAAAATTATGACTTATGAAACTATACATATACACTGATCTAAGAAACCCTAATGCCATAACTCATTCTCCTATTATAACTAGGAGACTTCACAAACCCAAAGCCTTCTCACGCTCGGATACCTCAATCCCTTAAGAATAATAACTCTAATTAATTAATTAAATTCTAATCACAAATTGCTAAATGACTCTCATGTCCTTGCATTTAATTTTCACAATAAGTAAATATAATTAAATGCTATTTCCTCAATTAAAATCTCTAAATTGCCACATTAAAATTTAATTGGCAAATTCTCTCAATTAAACATAAAAAATTAATTAAATAATTCTAAATAAATGCGGCCCTCTAACGGGTCATTACATCCTAAGGCATAACACACCCTGATAAGGTGGGCTGTTACAACCATGACAACCTTAGGTCCAAGGATTAGTTACACCCACCTCGTATGAGAATTTCATAAATATATAACCAAAATGGATTCTCATGGCGAGTCATGTCCAGTGACATATTCTCCAATATTAGTCACCTATGTACTTGTCTAGACATTCCCATGCCTATGGGTGTGAGACCCCCATTCCTATCACATAACAAAAACATATCACATACAAGTCTTACCGCAATTGTCAATGTCCATTCTTGACATTGCTACGACTTGGGACGTTTAATGATGTCTAGAAACTGTGATGCATCATCTCACATCTTTATAGATTAATCACAGTATACATCATATGGACTTTTATCTAGTTTCATTCGGTTATTACAATAATAACAAGAAACTAATAGAATGACTTCTTGTGAATTTGAACAACTCCTTAGTCAAATAATAAACATGATTACAATTGTTAGTGTACAACATGCCCAATCTGATTGGGTCTAGAGCACCTACACTAACACCGAGGCCTAGCTTATGGGGTTGTGATGACACAGAGGCTAACTCGAGCAGCCTCTGGAATAAGGAGTTCCGGCCTGGGACCTTTGTTGAGGATCATCTCTCCCTCCCATCCCACCGGCAGAGAGAGTTGGAGCTCGGAGTTAAGGGACTGTGCCACTGGATTGAGATGCAGTCCCTCTGTAAGGAACAATAAAATAATCAAGGAATATAATAGATTGAATCTAGGTAAGAAACACGAAATCAGACTATAGCATAAATTAATTCAAGTACTCTTTGAACCATAAATAATTCTCGAGGACAATCATGAGAGTGTTACTTAGCTATAATACTTTCGTAGGCTAGCTGCATTCCATGACCTTGGTAGGGGTCGCCCTTCCATGACAAAGGTCACAAGTAACGCGATAGGGGCCTTCCTAGTTGTCACCAAGCTTTCTTTCCTCGGGTTGGTGCTTTGTAATCTCTACCTTCCTCAAGACCAAGTCTCCTTCCTGAAAACTCCAAGGCTTGACCCTAGAATTATACCTCTGGGTTGCCATTTTCTTAGTTGCTTGTTCTCGAATATGGGCTAGGTCTCGTACTTCCTGGAGGAGATTCAGATAAACTCTTTACTTATCTCCATTGGTATCTTCTTGAAAGTGCTGCCTTCGGGGGCTCGGTTCCCAAACTTCCATCGGAATCATTGCTTCTGACCCATAGGTGAGCCTAAAAGAGGTCTCCATCATTGATGTTTGTATTGTGGTATGGTATGACCATAGCACCATAGGGAACTCTTTAGCCCAGACCCCCTTTGCTTAGTCCGGTCGTTTCTTGAGCCTAACGAGGATGACCTTGTTGGCGGCTTCAACTTACCCATTTATCTGGGGATGCTAGACCAAGGTGAAGGCCTAATGAATGCCGAGCCCTTTACAAAATCCTTGGAACTTTGTGTTGGTGAATTGAGTGTCGTTATCAAAAATGATTAACCCGGGCATGCCATATTTGCAGATGACATTTTTTTAGATGAACTTTTTAAATTTTTCTACTGTAATTGTTGCTAGGGGCTCAGCTTCAATACACTTGGTGAAGTAATCGATGGCCACCACAATGAATTTGAGTTGGCCTGGGGCTAGGGGAAAGGTCCGAGTAAGTTAATCCCTCCACTTGTAGAAGGGCTAAGATACGTCAAGACTGTGCAATTCTTTCGGTGGGGAGCGATATGCATTTGCATTTTTCTGGTACTTCTCGCATCTTCTCACATATTCCAGGCACTCGTTGGGCATGGTCAGCCAATAGTATTTGGCTCGTAGTATTTTTGCTACTAAGGATTGACCTCTAATGTGACTTCCATAGACCCCCTCATGAACCTCGGACATCACGTAAGCAGCTTACCTTCCATCCACACACTTGAGAAGTTGCATAGTAAAGCTTTTTTTATAAAGCTAATCTCTGATCATGGTATAAAGACTGGTCATCCTCCTCAACTTTCTGGCTTCCTCCGAGTTGTCGGGCAACACTCATTCCTTTAGGAATTAAATAATGGGGAACCCCCAGAAGCTAGGGTCTACCTCCACGACGTGCGCTTTTTCTAGGTCAATAGTTGGTGAACCCAAGGTTTCATGTATAACTGACCAGTTGTTTCCTGGAGCCTTGGTGCTAGCGAGCTTTAAGAGTAATTCTACTCTTGAATTTTGTTCTCTTGGGATGTACTCAATGTTGAAAGACTCAAAGGCTTCGGATAGAACTTTGACCTTATCAAGATACTTGTCGAGTTGAGGATCTTTTGCTAGGAATTCACCTTTGACTTGATTATCTACCAGTTGGGAATCACTCCTTATAATTAGCCTAGTGGCTCGAACTTCTTTGGCTAGACCTAGCCCAGCAATGAGGGCTTCATACTTGGATTGATTATTTCTCGCCTTGAAGTTAAAGCCGAGGGATTGTTCGATCAGCAGCCCATTTGGTCCCTCTAGGACTATTCTTATCCCGTTACCCTTGATGTTTGAAGCTCCATCCATAGTTAAAATCCAAGGGTTACTATTAAAACTTTGAGTAGGTGAAGATAACTTAACACAAAAGTTAGACAGTACCTAGGATTTAATATGTTTACGGGGTTGGTATTGTATGCTGAACTCGGAAAGCTCCACTAACCATGCGATCATTCTACCTGAGAGCTCGGGCTTTTAGAGCACTTACTTAATTGGTTGATCAATTAGCACCGTGATTTGATGACTCTGGGAATATGGTCAAGTTTCTGAGCTGAAGTAACCAAGGCTAGGGCTAGCTTCTTTATCTTATGGTATCGAATTTTGGGCCACTATAAAACTTTGCTGACAAAATAGATTGGTCATTATATTTTTCTATTTTCACTTACTAACACCGAGTTGAGAGTGCCTTTTGAGATGGATTGGTAGAGCAAAAGCTCTTTGCCTGGCTCTGGTCTAGAGAAGATGGGAAGGGTTGTTAGGAAGTGCTTCAATTCATGGAAGGCGGCTTCACACTGTTCCATCCACTAGAATTCTGCTAGCCTATTCAAACATTGGAGAAATGGTTGGGCCTAATCTATTGATTTTGAGAAGAAGCAGGAGAGGGCGACTATCTGGCTTGTTAGCCACTAGACCTCTTTCACGTTGCTGGGTGATTAGTGGTTAATTTTATAAAAATTTTGTTATAATTATATCCTTCTTTTGATCTTAAAAATAGTTTAAATTAGATATTAATATATATTTTATGGTTATATGCAAGTTTAAATTGAAAAATGAATGAAATGAAATTTTAAAGTAAAATTTAATAATAATAATAATAATATATAAAATTATATATAATACATATACATCATTATATGCATTCATGTAATATATATAATATAATATAATATATATATATGTGCCATGTGTAATACATATATATAATATATAATTTATTAATAATATTAAATTATTTTTATTTTTTTTAGGCATGAAGAATTAAAGCCCATGAAGACTTAAAGTCCATGAAGAATTCAAGTCCATGAAGAAATCAAACCCATGGAGAAATCAAGCCCATGAAGAATTCAAGTCCATGAAGAAATCAAGCACATGAAAAATTAAAGTCCATGAAGAATTTAAGCCCATGAAGAATTAAGGCCCAATTTGAGCAACCCATGGAATATATTATTTGGAGAAGGCCCAAGGATTATTTTTAATCCTAATGAAGATTAAAAATCAATTTATAGAAATCTATTTTTATTTTTTATGTGAGAGCTTTATTAGGTGTGTTTTTTTAGCTAAAATCCACTTAACTATTAGGTGGATATTATAGCTAAAATCCATTTAACTTTATGAATGCTTTATTAGGTATGTATTTTAGCTAAAATCCATTTAATATTAGGTGTGTATTATAGCTAAAATCCATTTAACTTTAAGTGTGTGAGTGCCCATTAGATATAATTATGTCTAGTTGAATAATTGAAATTGTGTGGTTTGTATTACATCTTGTGGCCTATAAATAGATCACTTGATTGCATTTGTAAGTGTGATTATTATTCTTGAATCAAAGTTTAGTTGTTTCCTTATAATTCTCTCTTTGAGAATTGTTCTTGTTCTTTCCCCTTTTCTTTAGTATTCTCTCTTGTGATCTTACTTCCTTCATTTCTTCTTTTAAATTCTTATGTCATTTATTATTACTTTATTATTCACCGCCTAAATGGCCGGTTAATTTGTGCCTTTAAATTTCTGCAATTTTCATTCTTGTCATTTAATTGTTCACCGCCTAAATGGACGGTTAGTTTCTTGCCTTTAAATTCTTGCAATTTTAATTCTTGTATTTTAATTATCTACCGCCTAAATGGCCGGTTAGTTTCTTCTATTTTAATTCCTGTCATTTAAATTCTGTTATTTAAATTATGTCATTTAAATTGTTGTCAATTAATTTAATAGAGATGAGTAGCTAAATCTAATCTTGGGTTAAGGCAAGGACAGTGTCTAACGCCAATGATTCCCAAAGAAAGCTACGCTTTAAATGAGTAACATTGGTTTAAACTTCAATATGAGTGTGTTTTGATTATTGAAAAATCACTAGGTTTGGATTGGAGCGTAAGCCTAACTTAGAGCTTTCATGTCACGCATGAGAGTTACTAGAACTGGAAACGCTATCATACCCAAACCCGGATGATTAATTTAGTTATTTTGTGTATTAATTGTAATTGAATTTATGGTAGTTTCTTAAATTAGAATCCCGCATATCATGTATGGGGATTGCTTAAACTAGAGCTATCATTATCTTTAATTGCATTTAATAACAAATCCTCATATCTGAAATTAAATTAATGTTGCTAATCTTTTATGCTAATATTTGGGAATCAACGGGTTGGCACTGAAATTGTCTTAACTCAAGTACTTTCCAATTTCATATTCTCACGTTTAGTATTTATTTCAACTTCTGTCTTGCTTTATTTTCTAGTATTTGTTATCTAAAAAAATCATAAAAAATCATGTTATCAATCCATCTAAATGCGTGTGCGTGTGTGTGACATTCTTTTTTTTCTTTTGCCATAAATAAATCTCTCAGTGGACGACCTGGATTTATCCAGAAAGTATAAATTTAAATTTGAACTACAACTGCACTCGTACACTGACGAGTATAAACCTCTCGCCTAAATAAATAAATAAAATATAAAATTTTTATTGTGTTTTGTTTTGTGTTTTAATTGCAGGGTGAGAGTGCAGTCAAATTTTGGCGCCGTTGCCGGGGAGATTGAGGCAAAAACAAAAAGGAAAAACAAAATATAAGAAGAAGCATCTCCTGATAAATTCGGTAACTCTGTTTCTTTTTACTTTATTTTTGCATAGTGTATGATACTTAGGTCAGGTAAAACTGTAGAAAATCAGTCACTCATGTCTCAACACAATGAGAACATGCCACTTCCACAGAACATGTCTGCACGTGGTAGTGACCACGGTGACCCTGATCCCATTGATCAGGAGATGATCAGACCCCTTAGGGAGTATCTTCATCCTCCTAGGCAGAGAACCCCCTCATGCATTATTCTTCCCATCAATCATCATAGGTTTAACTTCAAACCTGGCACAATCCAATTGTTGCCAACTTTTCATGGCATGGATTCTGAAAATCCATATACTCATATGAAAGAATTTGAGGAAGTATGTAGCACTTGCATGGACCATACAGCAAATGAGGATGTCATAAGATTAAAACTCTTTCCATTCTCACTGAAAGATAAGGCAAAAATATGGTTAAGCACTCTCCCACCTAGATCTATAGGAACTTGGAGAGAAATGCAAACAACTTTCTTAAAAAAATACTTCCCTGCCAACAGAACTGCTACTCTTCAAAGACAAATCATGAACTTTGCCTGTAAACCAAATGAGAATTTTGCGCAAGCGTGGGAAAGGTTTAAAGACCTTCTTCACACTTGTCCGCACCATGCTTTTGAGCAATGGAGAGTGGTCAGTTTCTTTCATGATTCACTCACTCCCCAATTGAAAATGCTAGTTTCTACAATGTGCAATGGAGAATTCTATGAGAAGACTCCAGAAGAAGCTTTCCACTTCTTTGACACATTGGCTGAGAATACAAGGAACTGGGAAGTTGGTCCAACATCTGCTCTTGATTCAAGAGAAAATCCACAACCTAGAGGGAGATACCAACTGAGTGAGAGTGACGATTTAAATGCAAGACTAACTGCTTTAACAAAGAAAGTTGAAAACATGCAACCCAAAAAGGTGCAATCTGTTAATCAAGTGGAAGTAAAGTGTGCTGTGTGTGATGCAACAGATCATTCAACTGAAGAATGTCCTACCCTACCTGCTTTCAAGGAGGTATTGTATGGGCAGACTAATAACAATCATTCACACAACTTTGAGGGGAGACAAAATCAAAATCAGAGTGGAGCCTATTATGGGAATAATCAGAACTACAATTCATACCATCCCAATAATAGAAATCACCCCAATTTTTCTTGGAGAAATGATTCTGGAAATCATTCTCAACCTCCCTTCCCTACACAACAACATACCTTCCAACAAAATCAAGGTTCTTCATCCAATACTTACCAACCTCCTCATAGGAGATCTTTGGAAGATACCTTGCACCAGTTCATCCAAAGTCAAACAGGTATCAATAATCAGGTTGCTCAGCTTGTCAAAAATCAAGACCAAACAAACAGAGCCATAGAAGACATTAGGAGCCAGTTGACCAAGATAACACAAACATTGAGTGTGAGAGAACCCGGGAGGTTTCCATCCCAAACTAATCCTAACCCAATTAGGCAAACCAACCAGGTAGAAGCTTCAAATAGTGAAACCAACACTCATGAACAAGTGCAAGCAGTGACTGCCCTAAGAAGTGGAAGAATAATTGAGAAACCAACTGATCCTAGGATAAACCAATATGTTGATGAAGAAAAAGAACCAAAAGATCATGAATCCACCGTGGAAAAAAATGAAAAAAATGAGAAAAATGAGAAAAATGAAAAAAATAAAAAAAATGAAAAACAAAAAGAAGATGAGAAAGAAATTCAATACAGGCCCAAACCACCTTTTCCACAAAGGTTGAATCATTTGAAAAAAGAGCAACAAAATGCAGATATATATGAAGTGTTTAAGCAAGTGAGAATCAACATCCCGCTGTTGGATGCAATCAAACAAACACCTTCATATGCAAAGTTTTTGAAAGATCTGTGCACTGTCAAAAGGAAAACAAATGTGCATGAAAAGGCATTCTTGACTGAACAAGTCAGCGCCATTCTCCAATTGAAAACTCCTCCCAAATACAAAGATCCAGGCTGTCCAACCATTACATGCATCATAGGAAGTCAAAAGGTTGATCGGGCACTCTTGGATTTAGGAGCTAGTGTCAATTTGTTGCCATACAGTGTGTATCAACAGTTGGGATTAGGTGAGCTTAAACCCACTAGAGTGACCCTTCAGCTGGCTGATCGATCAGTCAAAGTTCCACGAGGAATTGTGGAGGATGTTCTGGTACAAATCGATAAGTTCTACTTTCCAGTGGACTTCATCGTTTTGGACACCCAGCCGCATCAGGGGCCTCAACCTCCTGTGCCAGTCATCTTAGGTCGACCATTCCTTGCCACATCAAATGCCATCATCAACTGTAGGAATGGTGTGTTAAAGCTATCTTTTGGGAACATGACTGTAGAAATGAATATCTTTAGGGTAGCCAAACATCAGGACACTGAGAGTGAAGTGGAGGAGGTAGACTTGATCCAAACACTGACCAATGACTGTTTTGAAGAGTTCATGAGAAGACCCAAAGAAGGAAATCAAGATCTCGAAGAAATAAAAGAAGTGGAAGTCATAAGCAAAGAAAGTGAGAAGCCTACATGGATGCCTGGTTTAGAGCCATTAAGGAACTTGGACAATAAGCTCATGGCTCCTGATAGCCATCAGTCCACGCCTGAGAGAAAGCCATTGCCCAGTGATTTGAAATATGTCTTTCTAGGAGAAGGGGAAGCATTCCCAGTGGTGATCTCTTCAAGTTTGACACCTTAGCAAGAGCAACAACTGATAGAAGTTCTAAAAGCACACAGGAAGTCATTAGGATGGACCATTTCAGATTTGCAAGGTATTAGCCCTTTGATCTGTACTCATAAGATATTCTTGGAAGAAGGAGCAAAACCAGTTAGGCAAATGCAAAGGAGATTAAATCCCAACATGAAAGAAGTTGTCAGAAAAGAAGTGCTTAAGCTATTGGATGCTGAAATAATTTACCCAATCTCTGATTCTAAGTGGGTAAGTCCAACACAGGTAGTACCCAAAAAGTCTGGAGTCACTGTTGTAAAAAATGAGAACAATGAACTGATTCCCACGCGCATCCAGACAGGATGGCGTATGTGCATTGATTATATAAAGCTCAATTCTGTGACAAGGAAAGATCATTTTCCTTTGCCTTTCTTGGATCAAGTTCTGGAGAGAATAGCAGGCCAAGCCTACTATTGTTTCTTAGATGGCTACTCAGGGTACAATCAGATAGAAATTGTACTAGAAGATCAAGAGAAGACAACTTTCACATGTCCATTTGGGACATTTGCATACAGGCGCATGCCATTTGGGTTATGCAATGCTCCAGCCACCTTTCAAAGGTGTATGATGAGCATTTTCAGTGAAATGGTTGAGCAGATTGTTGAAGTATTTATGGATGACTTTTCTGTTTATGGAAGTAACTTTGAGGCCTGTTTGGAGAATCTGAAAAAGGTTTTAGCAAGATGTGAGGAAACAAATTTGATACTCAATTGGGAAAAATGTCACTTCATGGTGAAACAGGGCATAGTCTTGGGGCACATCGTTTCATCTAGGGGGATGGAGGTAGACAGGTCAAAAATTGAAACAATTCAAAAACTCCCCATCCCTAGGAATGTGAAAGACATCAGAAGTTTTTTGGGACATGCAGGGTTTTATAGGAGATTCATTGCTTCCTTTAGCACCATAACAAGACCCTTGTGCCATTTGTTGTCTCAAGATGTTCCGTTTGAATGGAGTCCTGCCTGTCAAAATGCTTTTGATAAATTGAAAGATGCACTCATTTCAGCACCTATCATTCAGTCCCCTGATTGGTCCCTCCCGTTTGAACTTATGTGCGATGCTAGTGATTATGCGGTAGGAGCTGTGTTAGGGCTGAGGAAGGATAAGAAACCTCATGTGATATATTATGCTAGCAAAACTCTTAATGAGGCACAAAAGAATTACACCACTACAGAGAAAGAGTTACTAGCAGTTGTCTTTGCCCTGGACAAGTTTCGATCTTACCTCGTAGGGTCACTAGTGATCATTTTTACTGATCACGCTGCTCTGAAGTATTTGTTCACAAAGCAAGATGCAAAACCCCGTCTACTCCGATGGATCTTACTCCTGCAAGAGTTCAACATTGAAATCAGAGACAAGAAGGGAGTAGAAAATGTGGTGGCTGACCATTTGTCAAGGATTCCAAGTCAAGATCTCACACAATTTGATGAACCAATTCATGACAATTTCCCTGATGAGCAACTGTTTAAAGTGAATGTTATTCGTGCATCATCTGTTGTCCCTTGGTATGCCGACATTGCGAACTACCTGACAATTAGTCTGATCCCAGACCATTGGAGTAAGCAAGATAGGCATAAATTCTTCAGAAAAGTCAGAACATTCTTTTGGGATGAGCCCTACCTCTTCAAGTATTGTCCTGACCAAATCATCCGTAGATGCATACCCGATCATGAGCAACAAAGTGTCATCAATTTCAGTCATACTCTTGCATGTGGAGGCCATTTTTCTGTCAAGAAAACAGTTGCAAAAATTTTTCAGAGTGGATTTTATTGGCCGACACTGTTCAAGGATGTGTACAAGTTCTGTTCAAATTGTGATCGATGTCAAAGGTTAGGAAGTCTGTCAAGGAGAAACATGATGCCATTACATCCGATCCAAGTGTTAGAAGTTTTTGACTGTTGGGGTATGGATTTTATGGGCCCATTTGTCAATTCATTTGGTCATGAATACATCTTACTTGCTGTTGACTATGTGTCCAAATGGGTAGAAGCAATCCCGGCCAGAACAAATGACCATAGGACTGTCGTGAAATTTTTGAAAGAAAACATATTCAGTCGATTTGGGATGCCACGTGCAATCATCAGTGATGGGGGTTCCCATTTTTGTAATAAAGTAGTGGCAGGATTAATGATGAAATATGGTGTACTGCATAAAGTTGCAACACCATACCATCCCCAAACCAATGGTCAAGCTGAGCTAGCCAATAGGGAGATTAAGCGCATATTGGAAAAGAGTGTTGCTGCTAATCGTAAGGATTGGTCCTTAAGACTAGTAGACGCTCTTTGGGCATACAGAACAGCTTACAAAACAATTTTGGGAATGTCTCCCTATAGGCTAGTATACGGTAAATCTTGTCATCTGCCGGTGGAAATTGAGCATAAAGCATATTGGGCAATTCATAAGATCAACAAGAGTCTAACTGAAGCAGGCTTATCCAGGAAGCTCTAATTGAACGAACTTGAGGAAATTCGGAATGAAGCATTTGAAAATGCACGATTGGCTAAGGTTCGCATGAAAGAGTTACATGATCGGCACATCATTCGAAAAAGCTTTCAGGTAGGGCAACGGGTACTCTTGTATGATTCTCGATTGCATCTATTCCCAGGAAAATTGAAGTCTCGATGGGTCGGCCCCTTTGTAATCAAGTCCATCTCAGGATATGGGGCATTTGAGATAGAAAATCCGGAGTCAGGACAGCTTCTAACAGTCAATGGTCATAGGTTGAAACCATACCAGGATAGTGTTGAGGAGAATGAAGGAGTTGTGGATTTAGATGATCCATCATCATCTGATGAGTAGGGAAAGTTTCCTATCGTCTGGGAATCTGACGTTAAAAGACCACCTTTCCATTTAGGTTAAATGGATGTTTATAGATCTGAAAAAAAAAAAAAAAAAAAAATAATAATAATAATAAAATTAAATAAAAAAAAAGAAAAATAAAATAAAATAAAATAATAAAGAATTATATATATAAGTTATTCATTTTCTGCATTACTTAATTAACTTTGATTCAAATAGTGTTTCTCTGTGTGCAGTCTAAATAAAATTTTTTTTGCATACGAGTTCATGCATTGAAGACCACCAGGTATGCCTATCTTCTATCCTTTTATTGTCGATTGAGGACAATGCGCAATTTAAGTTAGGGGGTAAGGTGTACTTGATTTTATTGGTGTTTGAAACTGATCTATTGTGCAAATAATTTTGTTAGACTCGATAATATTGTCTTGTGTGGTATGTATGATTTTATTGGGCCCCTAAAACAAAATATTTATTAAAAAAAAATCAAAAAAAAAAATAATAATAATAAGAATAAAAAAAAAAATTAAAAAAATAATAAAATAATAATAAAAAAAAAAATTTTGAATTGAGAGAGACAGAATTGACGCTGGTGGTAGCTATCTTTTCTTGGGCAGTGCAATCACACTGCCCTATAAAGAATAAGGCACACTGCCAAATGTTGAAAAATGAGGCACCAAGCGTTGAAAAAGAGACGCCAAGCATAACCCTGTAATTATGGCATGCCTTGAGCCGAGTGTAAAATAGTGATGGTCATTGCTCTATAAGAGACTCCATATCTGTATAAGGCAAGCCACCCTTCTTGAGCTCAGTCTTCTCTCTTTTGTGTTATTCTCCGATCAGGTACTCTCATCCCTTTTGTAAAGTTTATAGTTCTTTACTTTTTTTTTCTTAGTATAGTTAAAAAAAAAAAAAAATGGATCTTTATCTCTCAAAAATTCACAAGTACTATCCATCTCTCCCGCAGAATGATTTGAAAAAAATTTATGTTGCTAGGTGTGAAAGACTTAGGTTGTTGATGCTTAATAACATCCCTGAAGATATTCGTTGGCTGATCGAAGCAAAAGTTCGATTAGCTGGTGAAACTTCACCTAGTTTTAAGCATTTTCCAGGCTTAGGGATGAGTAGTTTTGCGAAGAAAAGAAGAGCGAAAAGAGTGAATGGTTGTTACAAATGTGCTCGATGGACCTGTAACACACGATGCAAATCTGTGGGGTTTACGTCCATAAATCGAGAAGATAAAATTAGTTTCATAAAGGATGGACTGAGTAAGGAGTCTCTGGATGATATCCGATTGACTCTTGAGACGCATCCGTGTGGAATAGTGCAAAGAGAACTTCTTGCTTTATGGACCCAGTTCAGAAGTGACCACCAACGCTATAGTCTTGGGAATCTGACTAAAAACGACCCTGTTTGCCAATCTATAAGAAAATTGGATGGGAAGCTTATCCCCACTTCATAGAAAGTGTTTAAGCCGTTTCTAGACGTAAAACCAGAGGAAGATGTGAGCCACAATCACAACTACTTATACATACGCATGATTTTTGTTTGTATTTATTTCTTGTTGAATTGTTGTATAGCTACTTTTGATCTCCAAACTTCTTTTCAGGACATACAAAAGAAACAAACATGGAAGGGCAGTTCGTTCGTCAAATTAAAACCATATGTGTACTTTGTGGCTCTCAACTTGGGAGTGATATTTGTTACGCACTTGCAGCGAACAAACTTGGTAAAAAATTAGGAGAGAAAAAAATTAATTTGGTATATGGAGGGGGAAGTCGTGGATTGAATGGTTATGTTTCACAAGCTGTACATCTTGGAAATTCATCTGTGGTAGGTATAATGCCAATCCCTTTAGCTGAACCACATATTTCCGGGATTACACGCGGTCAACTTATAGAAACGACTTCTATGTCTGAGCGCATGGCTTGTAAGATTTATCAGTCAGATGCCTTCATTGCTTTACCAGGAGGTTTTGGAACACTTGAAGAAATCTTTTGTATAATCTCCTGGGCTAAGAGTAATCTCCATACCAAACCCATTGGACTTTTAAATGTTAACCATTTTTTCGATGGGTTACTCTCTTTTCTTGATCAGGCTGTGGACCAACAGTTCATTTCTCGTTCAGCAAGAAAGATTCTCATTTCTGCATCCACCATTGATAAGCTGTTAGAGAAATTACATGCTTATGTTCCACAGTACGATCCTCATGAGCCTCGGATAGACTGGTCTAAGGCAATTAGTAACAAGCGCCCAAGGGGTCCGATTAATTTAGATTTATCACTGTGAGAAATGCTCTTTATTAAGATGGCTGAGTAAGGAGTACTTTTTGTACTCTTGAGACGCATCTAGTTATTGTACAACTTGCAGGATTTTTTTGGTTGTGTTCTTGAAAAAAAAAAAAAAAAAAAAAAACAAAACAAAACAAAACTGTGGAATGTTGTTAGCAAAGTCTTTGATAAGATGGCTGAGTAAGGAGTACTTTTTGTACTCTTGAGACGCATTTTGCTTATCTTATGACTTGCATGAAATTTTTATTTTGGTGTGAAAATATAAATATATATATATGGTGTGCTCATTTGTTGTTTAAGTTTTAGCAGTTCACAGCAAAATGGACTTGTGGAGTTACAGGTATTCTTAACAACCCTAATTTATTACTGCAATTCAAGTTGGGGGGTGTAAGGTTTAGTTATGAATTATTTGGTTCATATTTAACTGTGAGTTTGCTATTGCTAGTTTGTAGTCTTGTGTGAATTGATTATCTTTATCTGCTCTTATTATTAAAAAAAAAAAAAATTGTGTTTTAAATAACGCTATTCCTAAAGTTTTGAAGTTATGCACTGATAGCCAGTTAAGTTTGCAATACGAAACATGAATGCATTGATTTCTCATTTGAAAACGTTTATGCATGAGAATAAGTAATTTACATTCATCAGGGATTCAAAATTTAGAAATTGGTTATCGGTCATAAAGTCAAAGGTAATAGTAATTAGCTGATTAGTACATTGTATGATCCCTCAACAGAAGTGGAGACTATTACCCAAGCAAGTGTTTGAGCCTAATAACCGTTAATTCTGAGTGAAATAACACTTACTCTAAATATGCTCTCTTGTTTATCTTATCTTTTCAATGGCTTCAAAATATCAATTCGCTTTGAATGTCTAGTATGATAGCGGATGAATTTGACTGGTTTCAAACTATGAATTAGATGACTGAGAAGCATGATAGGGGGATCAATTTCTTTCATTTTGAGCCTATTTTTTTTTTCTCTTTAAATCAACCTCTTGTTAGCCCATTTGAGCCATTTGTAGTACAACTTCTTTCGTTACCCTTGTTTAACCTATAACCATATGAATTTTATCCAATCTGGTGTGATTTTGGGAATTAGTCTGTTTATCTATTTTCATATTTAAAAAGAAAAAGAAAAAAAAAAGAAAAAAAAAAGTGAAAAGAAAGGGGGCAAATTCTCTTAGTTATTCAGCATAACTGTTTCAAAATGAATGATAAAAAAAAAAAAAAAAAAAAAAATTCCCGACACACCCTTTGCACACTCTACCTTTTCTTTGACAACCCGTATTAACATTATAGCCCCATTACAACCCAGTCTGGTCCCTTTTGATGCTATAAATCATGTGATCTCAGAATTCGAGTTTGGAGTAGGGAATCATGTTTAAATTCAGAAGTTACTCATCTAGAGCATTATTCCAATCATGAAGCTATGTCAATTTCCTTATTCTTTCATGAAAATACGTTCCTTGTATTTGGGATGGCACCGAGTTTTGAACTTGTTCTGCATTTACTCTTATAACGGTGCACCCCCTTGTGTGTACACCTGAGGAATCCTTTTTATTGGAGAGAAAATCCATAGTAAGATTTGAAGTCAAAACTTTGAGGGAGTAAGTCTGTGTGTTGGTTATCCTAATTTCCATTCCTGAGATTGTATGACCTTTAACCAAAAATCTGATTTAGAATGCTAAATTATTTATTTAATTTTATGCATTTCGGTTTCGAATTTGAAATTTTTACATTCATACAGTTATTGTGAATAAAGTTTGGCAGGTGTATAATCTGATTGCTAAGGGACTAGCAATGTTTAAGTTGGGGGGTATGATTAGTGGTTAATTTTATAAAAATTTTGTTATAATTATATCCTTCTTTTGATCTTAAAAATAGTTTAAATTAGATATTAATATATATTTTATGGTTATATGCAAGTTTAAATTGAAAAATGAATGAAATGAAATTTTAAAGTAAAATTTAATAATAATAATAATAATATATAAAATTATATATAATACATATACATCATTATATGCATTCATGTAATATATATAATATAATATAATATATATATATATGTGCCATGTGTAATACATATATATATAATATAATTTATTAATAATATTAAATTATTTTTATTTTTTTTAGGCATGAAGAATTAAAGCCCATGAAGACTTAAAGTCCATGAAGAATTCAAGTCCATGAAGAAATCAAACCCATGGAGAAATCAAGCCCATGAAGAATTCAAGTCCATGAAGAAATCAAGCACATGAAAAATTAAAGTCCATGAAGAATTTAAGCCCATGAAGAATTAAGGCCCAATTTGAGCAACCCATGGAAGATATTATTTGGAGAAGGCCCAAGGATTATTTTTAAT
This sequence comes from Diospyros lotus, assembly GCF_014633365.1. NCBI lineage: Eukaryota > Viridiplantae > Streptophyta > Magnoliopsida > Ericales > Ebenaceae > Diospyros > Diospyros lotus. The sequence goes on from NC_068338.1 coordinate 13,429,106, forward strand.
CCTAATGAAGATTAAAAATCAATTTATAGAAATCTATTTTTATTTTTTATGTGAGAGCTTTATTAGGTGTGTTTTTTTAGCTAAAATCCACTTAACTATTAGGTGGATATTATAGCTAAAATCCATTTAACTTTATGAATGCTTTATTAGGTATGTATTTTAGCTAAAATCCATTTAATATTAGGTGTGTATTATAGCTAAAATCCATTTAACTTTAAGTGTGTGAGTGCCCATTAGATATAATTATGTCTAGTTGAATAATTGAAATTGTGTGGTTTGTATTGCATCTTGTGGCCTATAAATAGATCACTTGATTGCATTTGTAAGTGTGATTATTATTCTTGAATCAAAGTTTAGTTGTTTCCTTATAATTCTCTCTTTGAGAATTGTTCTTGTTCTTTCCCCTTTTCTTTAGTATTCTCTCTTGTGATCTTACTTCCTTCATTTCTTCTTTTAAATTCTTATGTCATTTATTATTACTTTATTATTCACCGCCTAAATGGCCGGTTAATTTGTGCCTTTAAATTTCTGCAATTTTCATTCTTGTCATTTAATTGTTCACCGCCTAAATGGACGGTTAGTTTCTTGCCTTTAAATTCTTGCAATTTTAATTCTTGTATTTTAATTATCTACCGCCTAAATGGCCGGTTAGTTTCTTCTATTTTAATTCCTGTCATTTAAATTCTGTTATTTAAATTATGTCATTTAAATTGTTGTCAATTAATTTAATAGAGATGAGTAGCTAAATCTAATCTTGGGTTAAGGCAAGGACAGTGTCTAACGCCAATGATTCCCAAAGAAAGCTACGCTTTAAATGAGTAACATTGGTTTAAACTTCAATATGAGTGTGTTTTGATTATTGAAAAATCACTAGGTTTGGATTGGAGCGTAAGCCTAACTTAGAGCTTTCATGTCACGCATGAGAGTTACTAGAACTGGAAACGCTATCATACCCAAACCCGGATGATTAATTTAGTTGTTTTGTGTATTAATTGTAATTGAATTTATGGTAGTTTCTTAAATTAGAATCCCGCATATCATGTATGGGGATTGCTTAAACTAGAGCTATCATTATCTTTAATTGCATTTAATAACAAATCCTCATATCTGAAATTAAATTAATGTTGCTAATCTTTTATGCTAATATTTGGGAATCAACGGGTTGGCACTGAAATTGTCTTAACTCAAGTACTTTCCAATTTCATATTCTCACGTTTAGTATTTATTTCAACTTCTGTCTTGCTTTATTTTCTAGTATTTGTTATCTAAAAAAATCATAAAAAATCATGTTATCAATCCATCTAAATGCGTGTGCGTGTGTGTGACATTCTTTTTTTTCTTTTGCCATAAATAAATCTCTCAGTGGACGACCTGGACTTATCCAGAAAGTATAAATTTAAATTTGAACTACAACTGCACTCGTACACTGACGAGTATAAACCTCTCGCCTAAATAAATAAATAAAATATAAAATTTTTATTGTGTTTTGTTTTGTGTTTTAATTGCAGGGTGAGAGTGCAGTCACTGGGGATGCGTATTTCGAGGATAGCTCGACACTTGTTGGGGTTGGCTTCTATCTCTTGACTGGTGAGCTTGAATCCGAGGAACTTTTCAGTTTGTACACCAAAAATGTACTTTTTTGGATTTAACCTTATGTTATGTCATTGGATTTGCTTGAAGATCTCGGCCAGATTCAAGCAATGATCTTTGTTCTTCGACGTCTTGGTCACCATATCATCAACATACACCTCGATGTTCTGACCTATTTGCAAACACCTTGTTCATCAACCGTTGGGTATGTAGCTCCTGCATTAAAATTCGAATGGCATAACTTTGTAACAGTAATTCATGTCCTTGGTGATAAGACTGTCTTCTCTTTGTCATTCAGGTGCATCCGGATTTGATTGTACCCCAAGTATGCGTCCATGAAGCTGAGATATCTGTACCTCGAGGCTCCGTCAACTAGCCGATCGATGTTCAGTAAGGGGTAAGAATCCTTTGGGCATGCTTTGTTTAAATCGGTGAAGTCCACACACATTCTCCACTTGCCTGAAAGCTTTTTACCATCACCATAGTTGACTGTCATGTGGTATAATGCACCTCCCTTATGAATCCAACTTAGAGGAGCTTCAACATCTCCTCAGCTACTGCTTTCCATCTTTCTTCACCAAATTTTATTTTCCTTTGTGCAACCGATGTCGCATTTGAATCTATTTCTAGCTTGTGGTAGATGAAAGATGGGTCAATGCCCGGCATGTCTGTGGGGGTCCAGGCAAAAAGGTCAGCATTTTGTTACAGCAGCATGGTTAACTGCTCCTTAAGGTTATTGAGAAATGTAATGCCGACCCTAGTTATTTGCTCTGGGTAGGTCCCCAAACTCACGGGAAGTAGCTCCTCTGTAGCTTGTGGTCGGCTATTCTGGAACTCACCTCGCGAATCTATTTCAACCATGTTTACACTATGATGCGCAGATCGACTACTAGTGGTAGTGATTTGGTTGTTGCGGCTTCCCTGCCAGGTAGTGAGCGTTAAACTCTCAACCTATCATTATAGCACTGTCAGGCCTCTTTTTGGTTCGTGTGGACTACTCCAACCTTAGTGGCTAAAATGTAAAACTTCATTGGCAAGTGTGGTATAGAAAAGACTGCACCCAAGGAGTTAAGGGAAGGACGACCTAGCAAGGCATTCTAAGGTGTTTGGAAATCATCCACCAAGTACTTGACGCTGATTGTTTTGAGTAGCAGAGTTAACCCGAACGTAGTCAGTAGCTCAATGTACCCCTTCACATTCACATGTTCCCCCGAGAAGCTAATCGGATTTTTATTAAATGGCTTTAGATCTTCTTCTGGTGTCCTAGCTTTGTTAAAGTTAACAAGTATAGTAAGTCGGTTGAGCTCCCTAGGTCCATTAAGACCATCTTGATGACAAAGTTGGCCATGACCATTAATATCACCATAAGATCGTCTAAGTTCTGATCGATCCCTGCATAATCTTTATCGGTGAAGGAGATCTCTAGGTGTCGAGCCATTCTCCTCACCCAATGCTCATTGATTTTAATAAATATCACCACCCTAAGATGAAGTCTTCTTGTTGAGCTATAATCTCCTCTGCTTGCAAAACCCCATAAAATCATGTCGACAACCCCTCTATTTTATCTGAGGGGCTGCCCTAGCCTCCTGACGTTCTTCAATCTTGGGTCTTCTTTGCGGGGTATGGCTTCTCCTTGGATGTCAGTTATCACATAGCTCTCTGCTCCGACTCTGTCTCCTATAGACATACTAGCAAAGGTGACCTTCTCTAACTAGCTTCTCAATTTGATCCTTGAGGGTGGCACATTCTTCTATTGTGTGGTCGAACATTTGATGATAATTATAGAATTTTCTAGTGTCCACATTAGGGTCGGGGTTAGGTCAGGCTCCACATAAAGAAACAAAATGACCCTTGAGTTATAAACTTCTTGGAAGATCCAATCTCGCCTTGTCGTCAATGGGGCGTAACTATCATAGCCCAACCAGGGTGGCTCAGGAACCCAGGATGGCTCTCTTCATCCCCTGGCTCGGTCTCTATTCTCTCGTCTTCTACTAGAGTCACTCTCAAGGTGGCAATGATGCTCAGCAGATGGCTTTGGTCACCGGTTCAGTTGTGGTTGGGAGTTATTGTGCCTGGCAACCTATATTCGTTCCACATTTATATAGCCAGCTACTCGTAGTCGGAGTTCATCAAGGTTGGCAGGAGGCTTTCAAGCTAGAGAATCGAAAAAGGACCCAAGCTTAAGCCCTGCCATGATGGCGTGCAGGGAGACAGGTGGGTTGAGGTCCTTGATTTGAATGGCCTCCTGGTTAAACTGATTCATGAAAGCTCGGACCGACTATTTCTCTCCTTGCTTCAAATTGATCAGGCTAGCTAAGGTTTTATGATGAGCTCAGTTGGTGGAAAAGTGAGTGAGAAAGCGAGTGACGAGATCTAAAAAGTCATGAATGGGGCCTGGCTCAAGGGTTGAGAACCACAACAAGGTAGACTTCTTTAAAGTGCTAGGAAAAACATGACACATGATCGGGTTGGTTCCTCCACTTAACAACATCAAGGAATTAAACATTGTTAAGTGCTCTTGGGGGTCTGTGGTTCTATCATATAGCTCTAATGTTTCAGGAAGGCAGAATCCCTCTAGCCAGGGTACGGACATGATGAACTCCAAGAAATGGTGGCTTGAAGTGTACAAGGATGCTGATGGTGGAGGAGTAGGGGTGTGGGTGGACTAGAGTTGTTAATAAGTCCGCTCATTGCACTGCTCGCGCTATTGGTTACGGGTTAACTTGGCAACTTGGTCCTGAAGTTGTCAAATGGTTTGGAGGAGGGCCTCCATGGTTATTGAATTCTTTAGCTAATGGCTGATGGTTGTTGTTGTGGCTTCTAGTTCTAGCCATGGGCGATTTGTAGAGGAGACCGTAGGGATTAAACGTGTGGGGTAGGCAAGTTTTATCGGGCCCCACGGTAGGCGCCAAATGTTCCTTCTGGCCCAATGGGGTTGATCAGAATGATTAAAATGGCAGTGAAAAGTTGTAATCCAACGATTTGTGTGGTGGGGTGGCTGACACCTACAAGCACTCTGGTGTTCAAGTTAGTAGGGATTCAGAATGTCAGAGTATGGGTAAGGCTTGGAAATAACATACCTTGACCTGTGATCAGGCTAGCTTTTATAGAGATGAAGATACCTTGTGTGTCGGCAGCTGTCGTGGGGGGATAGAGGGTCGAGATGCACAGTAGTGATAGGAATCATCCTCGAGGATCTTGGATTTGATGAACATTATGAGTTGATGAGGATCATTGTGCGAGTTGTTCAGGGTTGATAGAATCCGTTATTGGTGCAAGGATCTCAACTTAAATGGAAACATTATTCGAGTTCTTGGGCCAAGATCTAGTTGGGGACTAGGCTAAGTGCCAAGTAGCGGGTTGGCCCAATGGATCAATAGGGTCCAAAAATAATTCTAATGAGACACAACAATGAAGTGCAATAATAGAAAAATATAATAGGGTAAAATTTTTGAAATGTTGTGTTAGGACAAAGGTATGGACTCAATAATTATATTTTTAAATAAATATTAATTTGATGTAATAATTTAAATTATTTTATTATCATATTTTAGATTATTATCATAAATTATTTAATAATTGTCATAATTTAAATTATGTTTTTTTATCAATCAAATAATTATTAATATTATTTTTATAAATTATTTTATTTTTTATTTAACAACTAAATATTTCAACAAAAAAATAAATAAAAAAAGCCAGAAACAATGGCAAGAGATGCCTCGTTCGTCTCTTTCCCTTGGTTAAATCCCCATTGCCTTTATCTCCATCTCACATACTCTTGCCTTTGCTATCTCTAGCCCATCGCCACTACCACCACCGCCTTTTCGCTGCTCAACGTCGCCACCACCTTTAGCTCTATCGTAGCCTCTACACCTCCACCGCCTCCAAATCCATTGCCTACTAGTTGTCGTCTTCCCTGCCTTAATGTAGCCCCCGCTACCTTCCATTGTAGCCTCCTCGCTGCCTTTATTGAATTGCCTCCATTGCCTTAAAGGTAAGTTCACGTTGTAAGTTCAGCTAAAATGATTGATTGTTTTTATTTTTAACCATTGTGAATAGAAGAGCTTCTACAACTTTAAGCATCTATTTTTATGTCCAATATTTTACTATGTTTTCTTCTTAAACCTTCTCAATAGTGTTGAGTGGAGTTTATTCAATAGTTATTTGTGAACCCATATTTGACAGAGTGTACTGGTCCAATATGCCCTTGCTATCATTCATAAACAACAATGACTATATAAGACACTAGGAAATATTCTTGGATGGATAGGTCCCAAAATGAAGAAAGTACACTAGGGAATATTCTTGGATGGTTCTAGCTTTGGTTTTATACTAGATTACTTTTCCTTCTTTTTCCCTCTCCTTTGTGTTGTCTTTTAGTTGGTACACTAATTATCACATATCAAACATAGAGTTTGATTTGAGTAAGATGATTGTTCGATTTGATTTGACAATATTTAAAGACCCGTTAGGGGGTCTAGACATTTTCGGGTATTTTATTTTGGGTTCAAAATTTTTTTGCTTTAATTAATTGAGGATTGAAAATATTTTTCTTTGCCTATGGAATGAAGAGTAAGTGGAAATGAGAATTTGGTAGCCCATCTAAATGGAATCCAAAAATGTGGGGAAAGTCCAAGTAGATTGGGCCATTGAGATGTGTTTGGAATTTTAATTATATATTGAATGGGCTTGGATTGTGATAATTTATTTAGGTTAGTGAGTTGGGCTATGGAATGGCCCACGGCATGGGCTGAGCCCAATTGAGAAATGAGATTTGAAATTCTTAAAGGAAAATCATAATAAAATAAATTGGCCATTAAATGTCAATAGTGCCCTTGGTTTTCCATTTGACCATTGTAAAGGTGAAGGGCAATCAGGTCATTTCGACCAAGTTGCAGGTGCAGACTGTGCATTTCCTTCTTCATGCTTCATCTGCATCGGCGACCTTTATTTGCTGTGTGCCTGTCTTTCCCTTTCTGAAACTCTTTCTTCCTACTTATTCTTCTTTCCTTTCTGCAAGTCTTTCTTCCTACTTCTTCTTCTTTCCTTTTTGCCTTTTGGTCCCATTTTCGTGATGGCCAAGAGAAGCTTCAGGAAGAGAGGATTTTTCTGCATAGCGAAGTCATCAGGCAAGTTCTTCTTGCACTCCCCTTTGATTTTCAGTGCAAGTTCTCTTATACATCCTTTTATATCCTTGTGCGAGTTAGCTTGTATCTTCTTGCTTTTATTATGATTGTTGTGTTCATTATAGCTCACTGTATTCATTTTAGCTCACTGTGTTCAACCTATGTTTATGTATCTCTTTGTGGGTCTTCTTGTTGTCTAGAAATGGGGTTTGTTTTCACCCCAAGCTTTCTTCTTGAATGGCATTTTATATAGCTAGGTGAGGATGAGAACCTCTGCTCGTTCCCCATCCAAAGAAGCAGTGTTAAATGTATACATATATATATTTGTGTGTATATCACATCTGAATGAGCTCATTGTTCTAAATACCTCGTATATGTATATGTGCTGTGTTTGAATGTAAAATGCTAAGTCACCATTCGAATGATTTCATTGAGGTATTTGGAGGCCTCGCACAAATAGCAAAAGCTCAACTGAAAATATATATTGTTCGCCCATAAATGAGACCCACTTATAAATACGCATATACATATCGTTGGTTTGAAAAGCTTACCCGAGTTATGCCCTGCCTAGCCAATCCACCATATACTCATGCTTAAATTGTCATTCGAATGCCATTCTTATAATACCCCATATTTTTGTGAAGATGCCACGTATTTTAAGTGAGTTTAAAATATCGAAAATATGTTTGAATTGACAACGAGTGACCGAATCAGTCGTAGGGAGTACCCTAGAGCTTAGATACCTAAGATTAAAGGTATATTTTTTATGAGCGTCTCGAGGCGAGATTTATGACGCTGAAAGAAATCAAATCAAAAATGATTTTCGGTTAAGCTAAGTTGTAGCCTAAAAAGACCGAATGATGGTAAGGGGCTTCCGAAAAATCGTATATATTGAGTAATTTTGAGTTAATAATTTTGGGATTTTAAGTATCTCGATAAATTTGATGTTTGAGGATATAATTCTAATTAGAGAAATTATCCAAATGAAAGAATGGTGAAATTATGAGCTTAGCTGGTAAAATGTTAAAGTTGAAAACTTGAAATATGGGCCAAAGTGTTATTTGAAAGAAGTTTGGGGTTTTAGCTTGGATTTCAAAAGTTGGATTAGTTCTAGTTTTGGATTTCAAAAGCCACTCAATTATGGCTTTGAGTCTTTGGAATCCATGGCTAAGATTGTGACAAGTGGCATAACACCATTGGTTGAAGGATTCTATAAATAGACACCTTGAGTTGCTCTCAAACCATTCCAAAAAAATTTGAGGAGTGAATCACTCTAAGAGGAGGAGTTTTCTCTAGAGAGAGAGAAGGAGGTTCGGCAAGAAGGCAGGAAGAAAGCGGCGAAGAAGCGGCGGAGAACGAGCCTCGTCGGAGTTGCGGGTCTTCGCAAGAATTCACCAAAATCAGTCAGCAAAAAAGTGAGTTAAGTCCATTTTTTTTGATAATCTTGTAGAGGGGGAAGAGAGGGTCGCGTAGGTTCAAACGGGGGTCGAATCGGAGTTAAAACGAGGGAGATATGGCCGAAATACCAAACTGAGGCATTGCTGTCCGAAACTGCTGGGCAGCGCGTGAAATACACGCGCCGGATAATAGCTGCGCGTGAGGGCGCGTGTCCAGACTTCGTTGGGCGCGTGAGATGTACTTTTTCCATGAAAATTTTCATTTATGCCTCTAATTTAATACCCTTCAACCTTATGTAAAAATATTTAAGTTTAGATTTACCGAAATACATGTTTTATGCAGAAACCTAGGCCGTTTGTAGTGAAACCATACCCTTTAAGAGATAAACCAACAAGGTGAGACTCCTATACTCCAAATCCTATTTTTTATTCTCTTATGAGAGACTTCTATTGCATGAGACGTGTTTCGTGAAGTTCTTACACATAAATGCTTGTTATTCTCTTACGTGAAATCATGTTGCATATATGAACTGTACTTTTCTGAAAAATATATGCTGTTGGCTTTTTTTAACTGTTGCATTTATAAAATTCGTGTGGCTATATTGTTGTACCTATTTGTTGTTGGTCGAGGGTAAAAGTCGGATATCCCCCGAGAGGGGCTATGCGTGCGCCATCGAGAAAGCTCTCGTGGGGAAGACCGTGAGCTTAAGGAACAACGGATGTGGTGCTTGCATGAGTGCTATGAAGTCGGGCCAAAGTGACATGGTTAGGGACCTCCCGAGAAGCGCTATGCGTGCACCATTGAGAAAGCTCTCGTTGGAGGAGGCTAACGTGTTCACGAGGTACTTCGGAGTAGTTCTCGTTGTTTTCTCATACATTTTATACCTGATCATGTATCGATATAAACTATTTTTGGAGTTTCTCACTAGAAGATTCATCTTCTAATTGGACTATGTCCCTAGAATATTCAAACGTTCCAGGTTCGACGAGCGGCTCTAAGGGAAATGAGGTAGCTGAAGAATAAATTTAATTTGCTGTCTATAGCATGTTTAGAATATTTTCATTAATATGGGAACCTATGTATGTCTTGGATATGTTTAAGACGTTCAGTTATATCTTGCGAGAGATGATGTCCATGTAATTCATTTTGTAAACGTCTTGAACAATTTTATGATAAATAAAGTATTATGGTTGTGAACTATATCAGGTTCGATCTAGCTTCCGCATTCAAGATTTTAACGCCTGTCTTAGCTATTCGATTATTGGGTTTGTTAAGCTGAGAAGGTGTAAATTTGGATTTTTGGGATATTGTGTGATGTATGACAACTATTGTTATATGAAAATTTTTTATATTCCTGAAATCCTAAGTTATAACACGCTCAAGAAATTTGGGGTGTTACAATTCTGTTCGGCAAACCCAGTTATATATATATATATACACATGTTTAGCTTCATTGATGTTCTAGCGAGCTCTTCCCTCTAGTCCTTCCAACGAGCTCTTCCCACGAGCTCTTGACGCGAGCTCTTATCGCGCACCTGACTTGAAGCTCTTGGCACGAGCTCGACGCAAGCTCTTACTCAACCCCTTGACCGCGAGCTCGTTCAGCAAACTTTTGTTCACCTCTTGATCTCAAGCTCATTCCGAGTTCCTTCTGCTTGTCCTTTCCACGAGCCCTTTCTTCGTAAGCGACGAACTCATGACATCGAGCTCGTCCCGAGCTCTTCCCATAAGCCTTTGTTTGCAAACTCTCTGCTCACACCCCATTCATTTACATTCCTTAATTTACTTTAATACATAAATGTTTGCATTTTCCTTAATTTATATTTTACCTTTCATTTACTTTAATACATAAATGTAAATAAGAAAGTACCCCCTATTTGGATTCAATAAAAATATCAAAAAAATCAAAATCTATAACAATAAAAAAATAGAATTTTGGTTTTAGTACAAACTCAAGAAATTACGATTTTAGCACCCTCGAAATACATAGCTTCCATTTCTTGAAAAATTCTTTAAAAATCATTCTTAAAACAATGAATATTAGTTATCAAAATACCGAGAGTTAGTTTTTCAAAATGAAGACATTTTAAAAAAATATGTTCTAATTAGTCCTTCGCCTTAGAAAAATTTCAGATTTATGTTTGACTAGCAATTTCGCGTGGTGTGGTCATTTTGATTGCATGGGGACTAATCATGAATTTGAGCTATGAGCACAAATGTAAGTAAATGCATACTACCACTGGTTAAATGAAATCACAACAATCATAGGATGGGAAAAATAGTTATTAAATTTATAATACTCCTTAGCTGGTGAATCGAGATTTAATATTAAATAACATCTTTCAAAAATTACTCCTGTGTCATAAATTACATTAAGCCTTTCCGTGTCATAAATTACATCTTGAATGTGGTAAACGTTATAAAGTAAGATATGTTGAATTTATCTGATAATGGAAAAATACCCGGTATGGGTAATTGATGTTGAAAATATGAATATCGCGGAAATAAGAATTTAATTACATGTGGATGGCAAATGCATACATGATGCATACATGTACATGTTACATATATATATGTTTTGCGCACATATTATTTTGTGCGAAGGGAGAAAGGGTACCCTAGAGCACCTAGCATGGGATGAGGTGGCCATAGACTAGCAGGTTGGCTTCATATTTATTGTGAGGTTTTATGGAACTTATGCACTTTTACATGTATCGATTTATTGCTTGATAGCCGGGGAAATTGATATTGATAATGAAATAATACACTCTTGCATGTACTGATTGATGGCTTGCGAGCCTGTGAGAATTGATAATGACATTGAAATTTTATGCACATTTGCATAGTGATACATGGTGATATGATATATTAAGTTGAAGTGAAAAATTCATGAATTATGAATCTTGTATATAATTGTAGAGTCCTTGATTACTCTTCTTGGTATCATCATGTTCTTGGATCCTACATATTGTTCTTTGTTTCTCGAACTTGCTGAGCCTTGTGGCTCATTTGATCTTCTTTGCAATTTCAGGTAAAGGAAAGATGGTTATTGGGGGCAAGTCCAGTAGGACTGCAGCCCAAGGATAATAGTGTACGGAGACGCATCCTAGTTTCAAAGATCCTAGTTAGTGATTTGGTGAGGTTTATAGCGATGAGGATTTGTTATGTTTATTGGCATTTGAGCCTCTTATTATATTGTATAGCCATCGAGCCTAGAGTCATGAGATATTGAGAGTGTAATTAAATCTTATTTAATTTTCCCTACTAGAAATGAAATGAGTTGTCATTTTAGATCAGTTTTGTTCTATATCATCTCGGTAATGATCTTCCTTCGAATATCCTATGCTGAGCAGGAATATTCGGAAGCGGGCCTTACACAATAATTTCGTCTTATTAAAAGGTACTATGATATCATGAGATCAGAAACAAAATCACCAACATAAATTCCATAGAAAAAGGATATTATTTTCTATTCCCAATTTTGCTTGCATCATCCAGAAGTAGATTGAGTCGCATCACCTCTGTCTCTAGCCACTATTATATTTTTTTTTTTTTGGGAGGGGTATAAGGAGAAGCGAGCAAATAAAAATATAAAAACATTATATAAAGTGCTAAGGTTCATAAATTGAGCAAGTCAATCCACATAAATCATGATGGTAGATTAAACTTACAAAGCTACAGTAAAGAAGTTGATATGAAATAGGGATAACATAGTGTTGCATGCCTATGCATTGTAGGTGAAAGATAAAATACTTACATCATTAAGCCTCACTTCCTAAAGCGTCATTACTTTCTCCTGCATCTAACCCTACAACCATGTATGCATCTCCTTACTAGAAGCCATTGTATAACTTAAATAAATATGTAGAAAGTAAAATGGAGCTGGTATAGATGTTCCCAAAAAACTTGTAAAAGACTAAAAGTAACACTAATAAGAGCACTTACTAAAGTCAACTGGTTAAGAAGCCCACATTTTATATTTTGACATAGTTGTTTGCATTCATCTTGGGAATAGAATAACACACCGAAAATAGGGCACCAAAATATGAGTAAAAAATAAACCATTCATGTATAGAAGTAAAGTGCCACTATGTATTAACAACACTTCTAATTGATACACTTGAAAAAAAGCATTCAAGAACGCTTAAACAATTGTGGAAGACATTGCTAGAGGTGTAAATAATTCAATAGTATATCACATGTAAGCACTACACTAATGTTCCATCACTAGGTATCGAATATGTAACACCCTTTCTCCTAGAACTGTCGAGGAGGAGTTACTACTGGAAAAGAGATAAAATAAAACTCACAACAATATGAAATCTAAGATCAACTATAAGTTGGCTAATCTAAACACATCATAACTGAAAAACATCTCAATTATACTGTAACAATTCTGAACTATCATAAATTGAAACAATAAATACTAGCTAAAAATAAATCCCTCATCTAAATATCTGAAAACTATAAAAACTCAAGACACAAAATAACTCCCAAACATCTTTTGTTCTTTAGCAGCTCCCCGTACACACTCTACTGTCCGACAGTGTTAGGCCTCACGCTTGGAACTCCCCTGCTAGGACCTGGAATGGTGAAGAATACAAGGTGCCACAAAGCTCAACAAGTAATAATCATGAAATGAAACTGTAATTGAATCAAAGAACATCGATACTCATGAAGTACTAACTGGTTTTGCACTGAGGGATTAATAATCATTGTATGGTTGCATATATATGGTGTCAATGCACATAACTGTAAAATGCAGGTAAACAACTTCGGCCCTTAGGCCCGCATAATCTGAAATACATACCTACTTGACCTAAATCCTGCAACCATAAAAACTGTAAGCACATACTGTGCGCCTTGGACCCCTAGCCCCCTGGTCGTCACCAAACAAGCGACATAGAAATTGAACTATAATTGAAACTTAAGGATCCCAGCGAACTAAGCCGCCTTGCATGCATGCTATAATGCAATGCTCACACAAAATATAAAGTGCTTCACATAAAGTAATGCTCCATGCTCATACCAGGATGTATGCAGGTAATATCAAACATGTCACATAATAATGCTAAGCATATCATATAATCATTATCAACATATTGGGATATAATGAATTTATGAGTTATGACTTATAGTATGGGCACATTAGATTTATCACATTTTAGCATGAGAATCCATTATTTGAGAGTATTTAATCTTTTATCAAGAAAAATAGCTTGAAGTAGGGTTCACTGGGAGACACATTCGGATATCATAAAGGATCATTCGGATATAAGGAAAGGCATCTGGATGTGTTGAAGGCTCATTCAGATGCTACATAAGCTATCCGAATATCAGGCTATCGCATTCGAATATAAGGTGTTTTAAAAACATGGGTATTCAAATGTGTTTGGAGGTATTTGGATATGAAACAGGACATTTGAATATGATTCAGGTCATCCAGATATCTCACCAAGGCATTCGGATGCTACAGGGGTTCATTCGGATATGAGGTTCAACACTATGAGAGAGGAATCCAGATATAAAAAAAGTTATCTTGATATCATACACACAATAACTTGGACACATCCAGATGTGATTCAAGGCATCCGGATATCACTCACAAAACATTAGACACATCCGGATATGAACATGGGCCATTTGGATGTCACTTACAGAAAACATTCAAGCCATGTGGATGTCTCCCAAAATATTCGGATGTCACTCACAGAGGCTAAATAAGCCATCCAGATATGCACATAGTGTTAGTGTTGGTTCCCTAATACTAGATTTAGATGGCATCTAAAATTTATATTTATGGGACTAATGATGTAATTCTTGTAATATGTAACAAAATATGTTTTCATATTTAAGGTCATATCTTCATTCATAGCTCTCTAATCATTAATATGAATGAGTCCTTAGATTTTCTATTAAAGGTCTTACTCTTAAGTGTTAAGAATATGTGACAGTTGACCTTTGTAGCAAAGGCAAGGAAGTGGTTGAGATGTAACTTTACGAGATGTCGTGTCCGATGGGTTTGGAAAGTTGTTCTGGTATTTTGCTTCTTCATAAAGATTCGGATATCTTTTATGTAATACCCAGTATTAAATATCAGGAGAAGTTTTGGAAGTTATGGGATCAAAATGAAATTTACAATAGTTTCGGGCCTAAGTGCAATATGCTAACATAAACAGAAGGCGAGGGACTGTGTCAAATAGATCAACAAAGGTCAAAATAGTTCAAATAAGCAATACTCAACACAATCAAGGGACTTTCAAAGGATTGAAGTCAAAAGCACGCAATTAGGAGCATCCGGGCAAAAGTGCAATTTTTGTAAACTGCCCGAGGGAGATCAAGATGACAAGTTTTTCAGAAATTCCAAAGGGAAATAGGAAATATAAAACCTGAGGGTCATAGTGAAGGTGCTAGATAGTCTAGGGGTAACAAGAAATAAAAGAAAATTCAATTAAAAGTTGGCTGGGGGCTAAAATGCAATTTTTGAAAGTTGCTTGGTGTGAAACCGACCGGCCGCCTATGGCCGCCGGCGGCCGCTTCTGGGGCATCGGACAGGTCACCCGGAGGCTCTAGGCTAGCCTCCAGGCGACGACGAGGCCGTTGGGAGCTCCCATTGGCCGGAAAATGGCCTTGATGTGATCGGAATTAATGGCCAAAAGATTTTCGATTTGGCCGAATTTTTCGAGGGATCTAGCGCTTGATTTGGTGTTTTTCGATTGGTTTAGAGGCAAGATTTGGGCTTAAGGGATAAGGACGAGCCGGATATGGTAGGGAATCGGGTCCAAAACGAGTATAAAAGGAGGTTTTCGGCCGAGGGTTCAAAAACAAAAATCGCTCAAATTTCTTGTGTTTTTGCTTGAATCGAGCTTGAGGGATAAGGGGCTTTTGTTCCTTGGGTTGAGAGGATCATTTCTGGAGCATTTGGGAGCATTTGGTGTAGATTTAGAGGGGTTTTGGAAGTTTGGCCGGAAAACCGAACCGCCGCCACCGCGACCTGCAACTGGGTTTTAAACCCACCTCCGGCCACTTTTTCCGACGATTAAGGGCACCATTGAGGTCGCATTGAAGAGCTCTACAAGCCCCTATAAGAATTTAGGGCATTGGACATCGCCGGAATCGGAGAAGACGACCGGAGAAGAAGACTGTGCGGCGGCGCGTGGCAGCCACTCGCGGGACCTCTGGGTGGCGCGTGAGGTATGGTTTTTCTTTTATTTTAATTTCAGAATTTAGGTAAAATTATTTTAAGAATTATCATGGAAAAATATTTTGTGAAAATTGATGTTAGGTATTTTTAATGAATTTCCGAAGATAGAAATGTTTGAAAAATAAATAAAAATAGAGAAATTGTGGAAAAATAGAAATATTGATTCTAAAGGTCTTAAATGGTGAAATAGGAATCAATTGGGTCATTGGAAGAAGAATTACACAATTTTTGAGGTGAGGCACGTTTTTCGAGGCAAAATCCGGACTTTTCCGAATTAAGGTGAGTGGTTTGATCTTAGCCTTATCTTGACTCGAAAGTGTCTTAAAGTGCTTTTGGTGAGTTCTTGTGAGTATTTGTACGCTCCTAGACTTAGCTCATTTTACAAGGCATTTACTTACATTCGTTGTGTCAATTTTGCATTAACTGTTTATTTTTAAAAGCATTGGTGCATGGCGTGTAAATTTTCATATCATATAGGGTCAAGTCTAATTGCATCGTTGAGTCCATATGGGGCGGTAAGGGGTCTACTTGAGATTGGGACAATGTTAATCCAGGTGAACGGGTGTCACACTGGGGCACTCGAGGGAATAATGTTAAACCAGGTGAACGGGTGTCACGACGGTGCACTCGAGGGATTAACGTTGGACCAGGTGAACGTGTGCCACAGTGGTATATTCGAGGGATTAAGTATGTCAAGGTGATATCTCGAGTTAGATGTGTCTTGCATGTTGTCGTATAGTATGCCATGCTCGTATGTCTTTATGCATTGTATATCTGTTTCATGCCTTCACTTAGATGGTTTATCATCTAACATGGGTTATGCCCCTGGAACATTCAACGTTCCAGTCAGGGACAGCTGCGAGGTCGAGGACACGGCCGGTGAATCTGTGGTGTTTATTTGATAATTGTTGTATTATCTTGGAAACACTAGTATTTATAATGTTGTATGTATGAGCAATCGCTCGACGGTGTTGTAATCGTTAGTATCAATGTTGTATACACATATCGGTATGGGAACATTTTGTGTGTAACACGTGGTGGGCCACGTCATTTTGATTAATTAAGTATTCCGCTGTGTTTATTTTATCTCGTTCAGTTAAGATTTGTTATTTCTAGCTAAATGAGCAAGACTGGAACTCTCGGGGTATATATCTGCATGAGGAGTGGTTCTTTTGATCACCGCGGGAGCCGGATGTAGTTTTACGACGGGTGTTTCATCTGCATGTGAAGATTGTGCTCACAGGCGCCGCGGGTATCAAAAAAATAGAAACCCCGGGAATTTCCTTATAGTAACATGCCTGTATAGGGCGGGGTGTTACAATTGGTATCAGAGCCCTAGGTTAAAACCCTAGGATGATTAGGCTAGGTTATTGAACTTAGCACGGTTAGGTTTGTTAACTTAGAACAGGAATATGGATTCTAGGTGTCATATGAAAACTTTAGGAAACACTTGTTTGAGGTTTCTGAGAAAAATCTTTGTGTATTATTAGTAGAAAATGGTGGATCAAGTACTGCTGTCACATTGGGCAAATAGGATCGAAGCTCGAGGAAACCAGCAAAATGAGGACATGAATGTGTTTTTGCTTGCAATTGAGGAAATTATTGATGATGTGCCCCCTAGTTACCGACAGATGGTAGATTTATCAGAGTTTCAGATCGGTTTTCTTATTGACCAGCTGGAGGGGGAATGGAAGACTTTTGCGCAATGGTTGTGGCAAGACTGGGAAGACGACTCTCTACGTGAATTCTGCGCAAGAATGCGGAACGAGCATCAGGATCTACTGGGGGACGTTATGGATGAGGAGGAACAGGCAGAGATTGCTGCAAATCTCGCGGATGAGGTCATAGATATTAGCTCTGATGAGGAATCAGATGAGGAATCTCAGGAAGTCCAAGATGATGACGAAGGACCCCCGGTAGCATCCGACAGTGACGGGGACCACAAGGAGTCATGGGTCTGGGGGCCGAAAAACTACTGAGTAGGGCCGAAGAGATAGATGTTGGACGAAGCGATATGTAAATATAATATAAAATAAGATGTTATGTCTATTCTCCTTTTCGGTTGTACTAAGTTGTTCTGTTTGTGGGATATTATAAAGAAATAAAACTGTCCCCTTTGTATAGAAACAATCTTGTCTTGAGTATAATCTATTTCCGTGATTCACTTCAGATGGTGAATACACGAAGGCTACGGGACGCAGCTCATGACGTAAGTGGAAGAGGAAGAGAAGGAAATAATCTCGAAGATCAGGATGATCGCAGGAATCACTCAGGAGGGAACAGAAGATACGTCGGGGAATCGAGCTCCAGTGAGGACCGATTTGAGCGAATGGAGCGATTTTTAGAAAATATGCTAACATACGTGAGTCGAGAGGAGCCTACGCGGCACACGACCACAGCTTTGGAGCGATACCGACATTTGAGACCCCCTGTGTTCAAAGGAAGGACAGGCGATGATCCTAGCTCAGCCGAGTATTGGCTGGAGCAGACCGAGAAACTACTTCAACATCTCCAATGCAGTGAAGAGGAGAAGGTGAGGTGTGCAACCTACACACTGGAAGAAGAAGCAGGTCGGTGGTGGCAGTCTACCGAACGATCATTAACAAGGTCTCAACAGGAGCGTGAAGCTGAGAATGAGGATGCACCAATGTATACTTGGGCGGGATTCAAGGAGGAGTTTAACGCCAAGTATTTTTCCAAGAGTTGGAAGGAAGAAAGAATTTGGGAGTTTATGAGGCTCAAGCAGACAGGAGAGATGTCTGTGAGTCAGTACGATAATCGGTTCATTCAACTGATTAAGTACGTACCCATGTACGAGACTGACGAGAGTCAGAAGGCACAAAAGTTTGTTTCAGGACTACAAGAACATCTCCAGCAAGTTTTAAGTGGA
The DNA here is from genome assembly GCF_014633365.1 of Diospyros lotus. NCBI lineage: Eukaryota > Viridiplantae > Streptophyta > Magnoliopsida > Ericales > Ebenaceae > Diospyros > Diospyros lotus. The sequence goes on from NC_068338.1 coordinate 13,447,317, forward strand.
TGGGACGTTGAAACTTACAAAGAAGCATTGCACCGAGCTTTGACCATTGAGAGAAATCTGACACGAGCCAAGATCATCAAGACAGAGGAAGGAAGTAAGAGCGGTAAACTAGGCAGTCCGACGACTCAACCAAGGGATGACGGGAAGTGTCCTCGATGTAAGAGAAAACACCCTGGGAAGAGATGTGTCTTGCGGTGCTATGGATGCGGCGAAGAAGGTCACATTGGGAGAAATTGCCCAAAGATCAAAGCAATGCCCCAGGTTGGGAATCAGGGAAAGGTAGTGTGTTACAATTGTGGTCAACCAGGGCATATCTCGCGCGATTGCTCAAAAAGGCAGAAGATGGAACCACCGAGTGGAAGTGCACAAAATGTTCGTCCAGGCCGAGTATACAATCTGACTTGTGAGGACGCTGAGGCCGATCCTGCAGTTATTGAAGGTACACTGTTCTTTTCGAATATTCCAGCTCATGCTTTAATCGATCCAGGTGCTACGCATTCATTTGTGTCGCATGCATCATTAGAGGGTTTAAAGTTAGAACCTAGGGAATTGGGTTATCAAATGGTAATAGCCACTCCTATGGGTTCAACTCTAAGAACTGCGGTAGGGTGCCGCGAGTGTATTTTTAGTATGGGATCGGAAAATTTTAAGATTGATTTAGTGGTATTAGACATTCAAGATTTCGACATAATTATCGGTATGGATTTCCTATCGCTACATGAGGCTAAAATAGATTGTAAGAGTAAGACCGTGAGCTTACCCAAGCTTAACAGAGAATGGGTTGTGTTCCAGGGTCAAAGTAGGAAGACTAAGAGAGAAAATGGCGTGATTCTGCACACATTGCAATCAGCCAAACCCGAATCAGGAAAGAAAAGTCTCGAGTTGGAATCAGTGAGAGTCGTGAATGAGTATCCTGAGGTATTTCCTGAGGAATTACCAGGATTACCTCCCCAAAGAGAAATTGAATTTTCGATAGATCTTATACCAGGTACACAGCCAATATCCATACCTCCGTACAAGATGGCCCCAGCCGAGATGAGGGAATTGAAGGAGCAATTACAGGACTTGACCGACAAAGGATTTATCAGACCAAGTGTGTCACCCTGGGGAGCTCCGATATTGTTTGTGACAAAGAAAGATGGTACCCTACGTATGTGTACTGACTACCGACAGTTGAACAAGGTAACTATAAAGAATAAGTATCCTTTGCCTAGGATTGAAGAGTTGTTTGACCAACTCCAAGGAGCTAGAGTATTTTCTAAGATAGATCTTCGGTCTGGGTACTATCAAATGAAGATCAAACAGGAAGATGTGCCCAAGACTGCGTTTCGGTCACGGTATGGTCACTACGAATATCTAGTGATGCCATTTGGATTGACCAATGCACCTGCTGCATTTATGGATTTAATGAACCGAACGTTTAGACCATACCTGGACAAGTTTGTAATAGTGTTCATAGATGACATTCTGATATACTCTGCAAGTGAGAGTAATCATGAAAAACATTTAAGGATAGTCTTGCAGACTTTAAAGGACCACAAATTGTATGCCAAGTTCTCGAAATGTGAATTTTGGCTTACTCAAGTAGCATTTCTTGGACATATAATTTCTGCAGAAGGTATAGCTGTCGATCCAGCAAAGATAGAAGCAGTTCAAAAATGGCAAGCACCTAAGACCATTGGGGAGATCCGAAGTTTTCTTGGACTAGCTGGATACTATAGAAGGTTTGTAGAAGGGTTTTCAAAGATATCGGCTCCACTTACTCGATTGACGCAGAAAGAAGATAAATTTGAATGGGATGATAAATGTGAGCAAAGTTTTCAAGAACTTAAGGCACGATTAACCACGGCACCGATTCTAGCAATGCCAACGGAGGCAGGAAAGTTTGTGGTGTATAGTGATGCTTCGGGAATAGGGTTGGGATGTGTTCTAATGCAAGATGAAAAAGTAATCGCTTACGGATCTCGGCAATTGAAAAGACATGAGCAGAACTACCCAACTCACGACTTGGAATTAGCAGCTATAATTTATGCTTTGAAGTTGTGGAGACATTATCTCTACGGGGTACAATTTGAGATTTTTACGGACCATAAGAGTTTGAAGTACATATTTTCTCAAAAAGAGTTAAACATGAGACAAAGAAGATGGATGGAGTATTTGAAGGATTATGATTGTACCATCTCCTATCATCCAGGAAAGGCGAACATAGTTGCAGACGCTCTTAGCCGAAGAAGCTCCGAAATTGTGGCTAACATGATGATCGAGGAATTTAGCCACCTAACAGTAGGTGTTAAGCCTAAACCAATCAAGGGGTATTTGGCAAACCTGACAATTCAATCTGATGTGGTGAATCAAATCAAATCAGCTCTTCAATCAGACACAAGAAGAAGTCAGTGGATAGACGAGAACGATCAAGTTAAAGCACCTGAATTCAGTTACCATGGTGGTATACTTCGATTTCAAGGAAGAACATACGTGCCAAGGGATCAGGGTCTAAGACAAGTTTTCTTGGGAGAAGCTCATCGGGCAAGATACACAGTACATCCCGGATCAACAAAAATGTATAAGGATCTTAGGGAAATTTATTGGTGGCCAGGAATGAAGAAGGACGTGGCACGGTACGTGGCACAATGTGATACCTGTCAACGTATCAAAATTGAGCATCAGCGTCCGGAGGAAAGTTACAACCATTGGACATTCCCGAGTGGAAATGGGATCACGTCACTATGGATTTTGTAACCAATCTACCTCGAAGTCCCAAAGGAAACGATGCTATTTGGGTAATAGTGGATCGACTGACCAAATCGGCACATTTCTTGCCTATTAAGATAGGGCAACCGACTCACGCTCTAGCTCAGCTGTACATTGAGGAAATAGTACGATTGCATGGAATACCTGCAAGTATAGTGTCAGATCGAGACCCACGATTTACGTCAAGGTTTTGGGAAAGTTTCCACAAGTGTATGGGAACACAATTGAAGCTCAGCACAGCTTATCACCCTCAGACTGACGGACAGTCCGAGCGGACAATTCAAACGCTCGAGGACATGTTGAGGGCATGCATTTTGGAATTCTCGGGAAGTTGGGAAAAACATCTACCGTTGGTAGAATTTGCCTATAATAACGGGCACCACAGCAGCATTGGAATGGCTCCCTACGAGGCATTATATGGGCGAAAATGCAGAACACCACTCTGCTGGGTGAAAACTGGAGAAGTAGGATTAGTTGGACCCGAGATTGTTCAGACTACTACTGAGAAGATAAAACAAATACAAGAGAAAATGAGGATAAGTCAAAGTCGACAGAAATCGTATGCTGATCAACGAAGACGAAACTTGGAATTTTTGGTCGGTGACAAGGTATACTTGAAAGTCTCTCCATTTAAATCCGTGATTCGAGGAAAAAGGAAAGGGAAATTAAGCCCAAGATACATAGGACCCTATGAGATTTTGGAGAAAATTGGATTAGTGGCTTACAAATTAGCTTTACCTGTGGCATTATCAAATATCCACAACGTGTTTCATGTGTCTCAACTACGGAAACATGAGCCAGACCCTACGCAGGTACTTCGAAATGAGACCATTGAGATACGAAATGATCTAACGTACCCTGAGGAACCAGTTCGAATCTTAGATCAAAGGGATCAAGTCTTAAGGAACAAGGTTATTCCCTTAGTGAAGGTACTATGGGGTAATCATGACGAAGAAGAGGCAACTTGGGGAACGTGAAGAAGAGATGAAGACTTCTTATCCACATCTATTTTAATACTGTAAGTTAGTAATTTCGAGGACGAAATTTCTTTTTAGAGGGGGAGGATGTAATACCCAGTATTAAATATCAGGAGAAGTTTTGGAAGTTATGGGATCAAAATGAAATTTACAATAGTTTCGGGCCTAAGTGCAATATGCTAACATAAACAGAAGGCGAGGGACTGTGTCAAATAGATCAACAAAGGTCAAAATAGTTCAAATAAGCAATACTCAACACAATCAAGGGACTTTCAAAGGATTGAAGTCAAAAGCACGCAATTAGGAGCATCCGGGCAAAAGTGCAATTTTTGTAAACTGCCCGAGGGAGATCAAGATGACAAGTTTTTCAGAAATTCCAAAGGGAAATAGGAAATATAAAACCTGAGGGTCATAGTGAAGGTGCTAGATAGTCTAGGGGTAACAAGAAATAAAAGAAAATTCAATTAAAAGTTGGCTGGGGGCTAAAATGCAATTTTTGAAAGTTGCTTGGTGTGAAACCGACCGGCCGCCTATGGCCGCCGGCGGCCGCTTCTGGGGCATCGGGCAGGTCACCCGGAGGCTCTAGGCTAGCCTCCAGGCGACGACGAGGCCGTTGGGAGCTCCCATTGGCCGGAAAATGGCCTTGATGTGATCGGAATTAATGGCCAAAAGATTTTCGATTTGGCCGAATTTTTCGAGGGATCTAGCGCTTGATTTGGTGTTTTTCGATTGGTTTAGAGGCAAGATTTGGGCTTAAGGGATAAGGACGAGCCGGATATGGTAGGGAATCGGGTCCAAAACGAGTATAAAAGGAGGTTTTCGGCCGAGGGTTCAAAAACAAAAATCGCTCAAATTTCTTGTGTTTTTGCTTGAATCGAGCTTGAGGGATAAGGGGCTTTTGTTCCTTGGGTTGAGAGGATCATTTCTGGAGCATTTGGGAGCATTTGGTGTAGATTTAGAGGGGTTTTGGAAGTTTGGCCGGAAAACCGAACCGCCGCCACCGCGACCTGCAACTGGGTTTTAAACCCACCTCCGGCCACTTTTTCCGACGATTAAGGGAACCATTGAGGTCGCATTGAAGAGCTCTACAAGCCCCTATAAGAATTTAGGGCATTGGACATCGCCGGAATCGGAGAAGACGACCAGAGAAGAAGACTGTGCGGCGGCGCGTGGCAGCCACTCGCGGGACCTCTGGGTGGCGCGTGAGGGTGCGTGAGGTATGGTTTTTCTTTTATTTTAATTTCAGAATTTAGGTAAAATTATTTTAAGAATTATCATGGAAAAATATTTTGTGAAAATTGATGTTAGGTATTTTTAATGAATTTCCGAAGATAGAAATGTTTGAAAAATAAATAAAAATAGAGAAATTGTGGAAAAATAGAAATATTGATTCTAAAGGTCTTAAATGGTGAAATAGGAATCAATTGGGTCATTGGAAGAAGAATTACACAATTTTTGAGGTGAGGCACGTTTTTCGAGGCAAAATCCGGACTTTTCCGAATTAAGGTGAGTGGTTTGATCTTAGCCTTATCTTGACTCGAAAGTGTCTTAAAGTGCTTTTGGTGAGTTCTTGTGAGTATTTGTACGCTCCTAGACTTAGCTCATTTTACAAGGCATTTACTTACATTCGTTGTGTCAATTTTGCATTAACTGTTTATTTTTAAAAGCATTGGTGCATGGCGTGTAAATTTTCATATCATATAGGGTCAAGTCTAATTGCATCGTTGAGTCCATATGGGGCGGTAAGGGGTCTACTTGAGATTGGGACAATGTTAATCCAGGTGAACGGGTGTCACACTGGGGCACTCGAGGGAATAATGTTAAACCAGGTGAACGGGTGTCACGACGGTGCACTCGAGGGATTAACGTTGGACCAGGTGAACGTGTGCCACAGTGGGATATTCGAGGGATTAAGTATGTCAAGGTGATATCTCGAGTTAGATGTGTCTTGCATGTTGTCGTATAGTATGCCATGCTCGTATGTCTTTATGCATTGTATATCTGTTTCATGCCTTCACTTAGATGGTTTATCATCTAACATGGGTTATGCCCCTGGAACATTCAACGTTCCAGTCAGGGACAGCTGCGAGGTCGAGGACACGGCCGGTGAATCTGTGGTGTTTATTTGATAATTGTTGTATTATCTTGGAAACACTAGTATTTATAATGTTGTATGTATGAGCAATCGCTCGACGGTGTTGTAATCGTTAGTATCAATGTTGTATACACATATCGGTATGGGAACATTTTGTGTGTAACACGTGGTGGGCCACGTCATTTTGATTAATTAAGTATTCCGCTGTGTTTATTTTATCTCGTTCAGTTAAGATTTGTTATTTCTAGCTAAATGAGCAAGACTGGAACTCTCGGGGTATATATCTGCATGAGGAGTGGTTCTTTTGATCACCGCGGGAGCCGGATGTAGTTTTACGACGGGTGTTTCATCTGCATGTGAAGATTGTGCTCACAGGCGCCGCGGGTATCAAAAAAATAGAAACCCCGGGAATTTCCTTATAGTAACATGCCTGTATAGGGCGGGCTGTTACATTTTAGTCATGTTGAGAAACTTATGTTCCATTAGTAAACAATCTCGTAGAATAAAAGAACGTTATGTATTACGAATGATGTTTGAGAAACGATCATGTAAATTTTTTTTATGGTTCAATATCATTTGGAGGTATTTAGTTGTTATCACTGAGAAACGAGACTCTATGTATATTTCTGGGAAATGTTATGTTGAACAAATGGTATGGTTTCCTTTGTATGATTAAAGTGAATACGATTATGTACCATATTAGGTTTCGATCTTGCTTCTACATATGTATTATGTGTGTGTATATGTATTATGTGTGTATATATGTATTCTGTGTGTATGTCTATGGATTATGTGTGTATGTATATATATTTATTTGATACTTTGAAACTTCGATTCGACTGATCGTGTGGCGCTAAAGCTATATAATCTTGTATTATGTGTGTATGTATATATATTACACTGATTGCATATGCTCGATCTTGCTTCTTTCCTTCCTAATTTGACTATTTAGAGCAAGCTTTTGATGTAAAAAAATAGAGGACGTACTGTTATAAAACCAAAAGATTCACTTGCTTTTGATGTTAATTGTTACAACGTACTGTTATCAAACCAAAAGAAGAAAAAAGCAAGCCACAACATCTAATCTTTTCCAAAAACACTTTATAACAAAAACAGTAAGACAATTAATGTCAATATTATTTGTAAAATAGTCACTTGCTTTTCACTTGAAAGGATAGCAGTATGTCATTATTATTTTTGTCTTACTATTATTTGTAAAATAACAGTATGTAAAAGATACACGTATGGTAGTATTGAGTCTTAATTGACCCATACGTCCTTGCTTTTCATTTTAGTAAGACAAAAATAGTCACTTGAAAGGATAATTTTGAATGTTGAAAAAAACATTTATTTGTAAAATGAGCAAGTGCCGTTACTCACCAATTAGGTTATATTAGGGAAGGTCAATTTATGACTTTTTATTATTGTTCAACTAGTATATGAATTCCTGAATATCCTTAAACAATTAATGTCAATATTATTAATCTCTTTCTTCTTAAATTTGAGATTTTTAGGAAAACACTCTTATTATCCAAAATAGAAAAAAAGAGATAGAAAATATAAAAAATGTTGGGTTTATTTGTGGATATGCAGTCCTAGTTATCTTTTAGGGTTGTAAAATTGATGCTTTAATTAAAAAGCACATTTTTAATTTTAATTGGTGTAAGTAATTACTTTATCAGTAGGCATTATTATGGGGGTGGGAGGGGTGTTACTATTAGTCCATTAGGAGACATGAAATCACCCAAATGATTTGTTTATTCTCCTAAGCCTAATCATGCTCCAATTTTAGAGCTCTCCACCTCCTCAACAAATTTACAGTGATTGACTTTTACATGCTCAAAAAGTTAAGTTACATTATAATTTTCACACACACACACACACACAAGCTTTTAATTGATTCAACAAGCTTTGAATTGTTCAAGTAATAAGTTGGCCTAAACTTTTATTTACTTGCTTTTAAAGTTTAGTTTTCTAAAAGTTCATACAAGTTTAAAGTCCAACTCTGATAATGAGAAGCTAAATTTTGTTATGAATAGCCAACTTTATTTCTTAAGGCTTATTAGCTAAATGATATTATTGTTATATTGTTTAGGTGAAGTACAAGATTTTGTCATTCTTTTATGAGATAATGGCACCTAGTAAGGAGTGGATGAATCTTGTCAATGATCAACTTAATGAAGCTTATCAAATAGGGGTACAAAAGTTTTTAGATTATGCTTTAAAGAAGTTGGGTGCCAAAAATAAGATTCAGTGCCCATGCACGAAATGTTGCAATACTGATCTTGGAACTCGTGAGTCTATTGAGGCACATCTAATGATACATGGAATATCTGAAGGGTATACATTTTGGTATCATCATGGTGAACTAAGCAATGAGCCTCAATCTGAGTCTGAGGATGAAGAAAATGAGATCTTACAATATGATACTAGTGCTCCAGATGATAGTGATGATGAGATCCAACAATTCATAAATGATTTGTACCCTCAGTTTAAAGGATTAGACGAAAATAATGAAGATGTTGAATTTCCAAATACCCAAAATTTGCCTGAAATGGAACCGAATAATGGAGCCAAACAGTTTTACAAGTTGATAGATGACCTTGAGCAACCAATATATCCTGGTTCACTAGTTTCAAGATTATCTGCAATTCTTAAATTGTTGCATATAAAGAGTCTTGGTCGTTGGAGTAATAAGTCATTCACTATGTTGTTGCAATTGTTAAAAGAACTCTTACCTGAAGGGTCTTTCTTACCAGACTCATACTATAATGCGAAAAAGGTATTGCATGACATTGGTTTGTCTTATGAAAAGTATGACTCTTGTGTGAATGATTGCATGTTATATTGGAAGACCGATAATGGATGTGACTGTTGCAAGGTATGTGGTGCTTCTCGATGGAAGAAAGATTATCATAGTGGAGAATTTAAGATGAAAACAAATGGTAAGAAAATACCAGTAAAAACTCTACATTACTTTCCATTAAAGCCACGACTTCAGAGGTTGTTTATGTCTTCCAAGACAGCCTCCTCTATGAGATGGCATTTTGATAAAAGAGTAGATGATGGATTGATAAGACACCTAGCTGATTCAATGGCGTGGAGGGATTTTGATAAAGTCCATCCAAATTTTGCCTCAAAACCTCGTAATGTTAGACTTGGTCTTGCTAGTGATGGATTTCAACCTTTTTCTAATTCAAGAACACCATATAGTATATGGCCAGTAGTGCTTATTCCGTATAATATGGAGCCTTGGGTTTGCATGAAGCCGTTTAATTTCCTTTTGTCAATGCTTATCCTAGGACCAGATAGACTAGGGGATGCAATTGATACTTACCTCCAACCTTTGATAGATGAATTAAAGGAGCTGTGGGAATTGGGTGTTGAAACCTTTGATGTGTCAACACATCAAAATTTTACGATGCATGCAGCTTTGATGTGGATGATCAATGACTTCCCTACTTATGGGATTTTATCTGGATGGAGTACAAAAGGAAAATTAGCATGTCCTTGTTGTAACAAGAATACTTTTTCGACAAGGCTTACTAACGGTGGGAAATAATGTTATATGGGTCATCGACGTTATTTGCCTATGAATCAAAAATGGAGAAATAATAGGGTTTCATTTGATGGTATAAGGGAAAGAAGGGTCTCTCCAAACTTACTTTCTGGTGTAGATGTTCTGAAGCAAGTGCAAGACCTTGAAGGGATTACTTTAACTAAATCTCGTCAATTGAAGACCAAGATAAATCATGAAAATAGGGGAGATAATTGAAACAAAAAGAGTATATTCTTCAAGCTTCTATATTGGAGTACACTTTTGCTACGACATAATTTGGATGTGATGCACATTGAGAAGAATATATGTGATAACATTCTTGGAACTATCATGAATGTTAAGTGAAAGACTAAGGACAATTTAAAGTCTCGGCTTCACTTAAAATCAATGGGCATACGACTAGAGCTACACCCAATTGTACAAGGGGACAAAGTTTTGTTACCACCTGCAAGTTATGTTTTGTCTCCAAAGGAAAATGATGCATTCCTTATAATTTTTAAAAAATTAAGGGTTCCTGATGGATTTTCATCCAACATATCTCAATGTGTTAACCTTAAAGACCACAAAATTATCAGTTTGAAGAGCCATGATTTTCATGTTCTTATTCAGCATATACTTCCTATTGCATTACGTGGCATCATTCCTAATGATGTATGAGAGGCACTCACTGAATTGTCTTTGTTTTTCAAGATATTGAGTGGTAAGGCATTAAGGGTAAAAGAAATAGAGCAAATTGAATCTCAAATTTTTGTCACTCTTTGCAAGTTGGAAATGATCTTTCCTCCATCTTTTTTTAATGTAATGGAGCACTTGCCGATACATTTGCCAAATGAGGTTAAGGTCGGTGGGCCCATACAGTATCGATGGATGTACCCCATGGAGAGATATTTGTATAATTTGAAATCGTTTGTTCGTAACAAAACGCACCCAGAAGGCTCAATTGCTGAAGGATACATTGCTAGTGAGTGCATGATGCTTTGTTCAAGGTACTTGCATAGCATGGAGACAAAGTTTAACAGGCTTGATAGAAATTATGAGGGTGATGTGCACAATGGAGGTTCACTTGTGTTCAACCAACATGGGAGACTTTTGGGAGCTGGAATTACCCGTGATCTAGAAAACAATGAGTGGATTGAAGCACACATATATATTCTAAGGAATTGTAGCAAAGTTCAGCCATTTATTGAGTAAGATCCAACTTTAATCTTAATGTCACTTTCTTTTAATTTTGTTATACTCAATAATAACTATTTTATATCTACAGAGAGTATTCTAGAATTCAATCAGTCACAGCCTTACAACTATCCAAGCAAGAGTGGGATATAAATTTTACTAAATGGTTCAAGTTTAGGGTAAGTGTATTGTGATTCTTTTTATGCTTTATTTTAGTATATGTGAATTCACTTAAAATAATTGATTTGTAGGTTGCAAGATTACATAGTCAAGATCAGAGCAGCATAGATGAGAGCATGTTGTCATTATCCCGTGGGCCATTAAAAAATGTGGCATTTTACAATGGTTACATTGTTAATGGGTATAGGTTTCACGTGGAACACTATGATAAAAAAATAACGACACAAAATAGTGGAGTAGTTGTACTTGGTGATGTGGGAAATGGGAAGGATGAAATAGACTACTATGGCATTTTGATCGAAGTAATTGAGTTACAATATCTTGATAACAATAGAGTAGTACTATTTCGATGCAAATGGTTTGATGTTCATGATACAAATAAAGGCATCAAGGTCGATAAATATGGATTCGTATCCATTAACCCATGCCGATTTTTGAAAGGTAATGATCACTTTGTATTAGCCAATCAAGCATCCCAAGTATTTTATATGGATGACAACTACATCAAAGGATGGCATGTAGTTACAAAAACACAACCTCGTGATTTATATAATTTCCCATTTCAAAAGGATGATGACATTGATGATGCAAATCAAACATTTGAAATCAGTCCTCAAAATGCATCAATCCCACCTGAATTTCAAGCTTCCACCTCAATGGATATAGGTGATAATGTGCATTGGACAAGGAAAGACATGGACCCAATGGTCGTTAACACAACTATTTATTCAAAGAAAAGAAAGGAAAGAAACTAAGGTATTGAATTTTATCTCTTTTGCATTTACTTTTATATGTGCATGCATATATTGCGCATACCTAGTTTTTATTGTGCATGCATGTTTATTTCGTTATATGTTACTAATTTATTTTGGTTGTGCTTTGTAGTAATATGAAAGAGACAAAAGATAAGGAAGGCTCAAAGACTGGTGAACATGTCTTCATACCTCCAGGTACTTTACTTAGAGGAAAGGTAAGGGGTTTGTCAACTTTAAGGCCAACATGTTCTTCTAATAGAGGATCAAAAGTCCCGATCGAAAAGAAAAAAGAAAAAGGAGTTAGTAAAAGTTCGCAACATTTTGTTTTTGAGGCAACAAAGGGGTTGGTGTTGGGGAACCCAGGTTTGTATTACTGTATGCTTTTTGGCCCTTGAATTTGTTCAATTAATAGTATTTTTTTTTTTATCTAAGCAAAGAGTTTTGTGATAGGTAACATGTTGCTGCACAATTTTCTTTTTTACTTTGAGAATAGCAAAATAGAATTAGAAAAAGAAGTTGATCCAGACAAGTACACTTACATGGACATGCTAGAGACATGCTCAAAACAGCTAGATATATATACTGTTGGGATGCACATCATGTATGGGGATGAGATGTGGGTTACATGTGATGCTGATTTGCTTCAAATGTTTCAAGGAAGTCATAATGAAATGAATATTCATATCTTTGTGTACGAGGATAAGTCAACACGCCCAGTTCCCTTCAAGTTACCAAAACATATTGAAGGACTAGGTTTGGAGATATTACTTCTTAGTTGATTTTAGATCTTTGAAGATATTATTAGGTCCTTAAATTTTGTTTTTTCTTGCTTCACATAAAAAGAAATAGGATATTATTAGTTTGTATTAGACGCACATGTTTGAAATTGTTTTCTTCTTAAGTATTTAATTTTACTAATTAATTGAATGATTATAGGCCATTTAAGATATTTATTTGGAATCCATTAGGTTTTTTCATTTTGTTTTCTGTTGCTTCACAGGAAAAGAAATGGGAGATCATGGTCATGATGATTCAGTTAGTATTGGATGCGCAGGTTTGAAATTGGTTTCCTATGAAACTTTAATTCTATTTTTTAATTGAATGATTCTAGATCTATTAAGCCATCTAATTTTTATTTTTTGTTGCTTCACAGAGAAAGAAATAGAAAATCAAAGTCATGATGGTTTAGGCCGTATTGAACGCATTGGTTTGATATTATTTTCTTCTTAAATTTTTAATGTTATTCTTAATTGAATGATTCTAAATTTCCTAAGATATTTATTTAGAACTTAATAAGTTTGGTTTTGGTATTTGTTGCTTCATAGGGAAAGAAAGACAAAATCAGTCAACTAATGATTCCCAATGTCTTCCAGACAATACACTAATTGATGAAACTGCACCACAGCCTAATGAAGTCGAACTGCATCCACATCAATCACCGATAAAAAAGAAAGGACGAGTGGAAAATGATGGTATTTATTTATCATAATTTTGGTATTTATACACATTAATAAATAATTATGTAATTTTAACAAATTTATGTTAGACAAACAGAGAAGAGTTCGAGGAATGAATAAAAACAAAAGAGTTGCAACTCTAAAAAATGATGACCGACTAGAAGTAACTTTCTACAAAAATCGAGCTGTCGGACCTAATCATGAGGCTTTTTCAAGACACTTGGGACAGATTGTTCATGATTTTAATATTTGTTCTGTTAGAGTTCATAGTTGGAAGGAAATTGGAGAACAAGAGAAGAGCCACATGTGGGCTGCAATTAAGGTAAATAAAAATTAGTTGATATATGTATTTTCAATTTTGGTTATTGATTTGTTCAACTTTTCTTTGTAGGAGAAGTTTAAAAATGATAATATGGAGGATCACCATAAAGATGCACTTTGTCACATGCGTTCCTTGTGGAATAATTGGAGGTCCTTATTGAATAGAAAATACATCAAACCGTACAATAGTGTACAAGACATTCTAAAGAAAAAACCCATCGAGATCCAAGATCAAGAAGATTGGGAATGGCTTGTCAAAAATCATTTTCAAGCTTCATCCTTCAAGGTAAACAGCCTTGATTTTTTTTTGTAATTCTACTTCTAGTTTTTTAAGGAGTAGCATTTCTATCTCATTGATATACTTTATGTTGTTATTAAATTCTCTAAATTTGGATAGGAAAAAAGTGAAAGAAATTCAAAAAATAGAAAGCACCCACGCATGCCCCATAGGACAGGAAGCAAACCAATGCGAGAGATTGCATACCAAATGGTACTATAACATATACCTTTAACAGTTTTCTTACTTTATACATATCAATAGTTTGTTAGATAGCGGTTACTCTAAACTTTTTATTTTATTTAGGGAGGCAAAAATGGTCATGAACCCAATTTAGCAAAAATGTGGTTTTCAACTAGGAAGAAAGGTGAGAAGTTGGTGGAGCCGGAAGAACAAGAAACATATGTAAGTTAAATAGTTAATGACACTTGTTTTAATTTTCTTGTTCAATTTTTCACACCCAATTATATTTAATGTGTATTAAATTATACCATGAACGTGTTTTGTAGGATCAACTTGTTCAAACCATCCAATCGAATCCTGAAATGTCAAATCTTGAAATCATTGAGACTTGTTTTGGTCCCTAAGTCAAGAATCATGTTCTTTTGTATGGTGGCGGGGTGAGACCTAAAGAATTAAAACTTGCGTCTTCAAGCAAGAATGAACTGGAAGAAGAGAACAAGATGCTTAAAGACCGGGTGAAAGCTCTAGAAGATGTATTTAAAGAATTTATGCAATTTAGGAGTCAAGATCAACCTTTTACATCTCAATCTACTCAGGTAATATATAATTCTGTTTATCCCTCGACTTTTTTTTAGATTTTTGCAAGTATAGCTTCCGTTGTTGACTTATCGGGCTTGAAATTAAATTAGTGGAGTAGAAATCTTTATCTTCCTTTTTAAACTAAGAGAAATTTAGAATTTCCATGAATGAAAAAAATGGGTGGTTGCATAAAGTAGAAAACCAGAAGCAGCAAATTTCTAACATATGCATAAAGTAGAATGCACATTTGACATATATATAGTTATTTGACATACATGCATAAAGTAGAAAACTATACTTTATGCATAAAGTAGATGGGAACTATATGCATAAAGTAGAAAACCAAAAGCAGTGTAAAGACAACAGAATTGCACATTTGGCATACATATAGTTCACATAGAGAATAGGAAAATGCCATCTTCATGAAGAAGCCTTCACTTGTAGAATTCAAAGACGATAAGACATATTGGAATGGCTCACCATCATGGAATTTTAGATGCTCATAAGCTCGATTTGGTTCAGGGAAAGAAGTACATAATATTGTTCAGGGTGTGTTCTTTGAGGTTGGTAGCTATAGATTTTGCTACTGCATGTTCCAAATTATTTTGGAGTAGTAAACCATTGAATGAAATATGTTTCAAATTGCAAATTGTGATTTTTGACGTGCATGGCCAAGCTTACCAGGAGTATTATGCGTCAAATTGACATTGTTGAGTTTGTCTTGAATTTGTGGATTGGGGGCATTAATGATCCAGTCCAATATAAAGGAGAATTAGGATTTCTCTACCCTAATCCAATTTAGAAGAGGATGGGAGAGAGTGTGAGCACATATTCAAGAACTGGGGATGCATTATATTATAAGCTTAGTTTATTGACATAATAAAATTTATTGGTCATCTCTAGCTTGTAGAAGTAGGCATCAAGCAAAAACACATTAAATTTGCTTCTCTTAATAAATTTGATTTTTTTTTCTTGTAGGATTGTGATTGGATTTATTTTTTGCTTAGTAAGATTCAATATTGAAATGGTATAGTATTTTTCCTTTTGACTAATCCTAACATACTTGATACTAAATGTCTCTTTTTTCATTTTTTGAGCCTCTAGTAAGTGGTTTGTCCTGAAATGATAGTATTTGGTGGACTATTGTTGGCTCAGTTGATCATTGGTTGTGCTCGTACGATTGGTAAATTAACCCTGGTGGATTGGCTGAGTTAATTTTTTATTGAGTAATTGTGTGAAAACAACTCTTTGGTAGATTTTTCTTGGATTGGGAGTCGGATAACGTTTCAAATTGTTACCCTTCTATATAAAGTTAGGGCTTTGGTATGGTTCAATGAGATGGATCACGAATGCATTAACAATGGGGATTTCCCCCCCACCCCACCCCACCCCAAACCAACACACACACACACACACATAGAGAAATCTGACAACTGTTTTTTTCTTTTTAATCTCAGATGGCATGATTGATTGTGCATGGAGTAGAGACTTATTTATTGTTAGTTGTCATTTTTTTTGGCATAATTCAGAATTTTCAAAACCTATATTTTTTTAATGGACTTCCTTGGCATTCTCCGCTCTCCTGGCTGTGTCTTATTTTAATTTATTGATCTTTTCTTTGCTGGGTGCATCCTGTTTGGAACCTTTTTATGCATATGTAAATTATTTTAAAAAGACAATGAGCCACGATAGCAATGGTGTTGTTGCTCCTTTTTGGCTAGAAAGTCATTGGTTCAAGATATGACTCTTGCAAAATGAGGAGCGTGGTGAAATGGGAATGCCTCCCCCCCCTTTAATCTTATTTATTTGTAAAGTATCTCTCTCTCTCTCTCTCACACACACACACAGAGATAAGCTGCCAGTCATTTACACATTTATTAATTGATTTTGTGTTGTATTGCTGCTGGATTGAACAAGCTTTGTATTGGTTCTATTGATTGTGGAATATAGGACTAGAATAATTTTTGTTAATTTTCTAGAATATATGTGTTGAATACATATGTATCATAATATATATTATATTTATTTTTTATTATTTTATGTTGGGTCACAGGACTACATTTTAGTAGATAAAGAGATGTGAGAAGATATGGTGATGGTGAAAGTAAAGCAAGATCACTACGAGGCAAGCAGCGTAGTTCAAAATTTTTAAACCTTACCCCGATCCCGGCGATTGGATCAATGTCGAAATCAAATCATTCACAAACAAATAAATAAATATAACCTTTAGATTATCGAGTCATTCGCGGATTCGAGCCGTCCAAGCGTCCGGCCTCTAACTCGTGCACGCGTCCGTTAGCAAGGAGAGCGGAATAGGAGTGCTAGCTCCTTCTCCTTTGCGCGGCTTGTGTATGGACGGAAAAAGAACGCCCTCGTTTCGTATTGATGCCAAAAGAAACGAAGAAGAGTGAGCAGCAATACGTTTTTCAACTCTTGAAAAATGACACCAAAAACCCCTTAATTTTGGGCAACCCATAAAGGGATATTTATAAGGAAATATCTTAGGATTTCTAAAACCCTAATGGATTGGGTTAGCCCATTAATTCTAATTTAATTAAAATTTTAAGTGGGTTTATTCTAGTCCAACTAGGAATATAATTAAATGGCCTAATCCTTTTATAACTTTAAATAAAATATTTTGGTCCAAATCTAATTTAAGCCCAAATATAATATTTAATATTTGATCCAAATCTAATTTGGTCCAAATATAATATTTAATATTTAATATTTGGCCCAAATCTAATTTAGTCCAAATATAATATTTATTTTAATATTTGGCCCAAATCCAATTTAGTCCAAATATTAACTTAAGCCTAAATATATTTTATTTCCTATTTGCCACTCCAACAAATAGAAAATTATTAAATTAGAAACTCCTTCCTAATTTAATCAATTGCCATTTTAGGAAACTCTTTCAATTATGACGACTCCTCGTCATATCAACGTCATTACGTCTATTTGTTCTTTTTCCGTGAGAACCTACGACGGCACAACTTCTTGCCGAAGTGTCCCACTTAACCATACGTCCACTCTCCTGGTTTAAGCCAAGGATCATGCCTATTGCGTATGACTCATTAGGCTTCCGAATATGTTGGCAATGTGTCGGTACAAACACATAAGACAAGATTGGCCTCTAGCAAGGCATCATGCCTACCCAATTATTCAGAAGGATTCATAATCCGCAAATAACCTTTCACGAGCATGGTTACCGTGTAATTCGATCCTCTCGTCAATGTATCTTATGTGATCTCAAGTATGCCGATGTGTTGCTTGATAACAATCACATGAGTTTTCTTCGGTCTTTCGAATATCTTCACTTAATTAGAAAGTAAATCAATAACTCCTTATTGATCTCTTTCACCATGGCCATGGATTTAAAGTGAATATCCACTAAAGGCGCCTTAGATACATCGTCCTCTATCAAGGGATAGACGAGTCCCATCTTAATTATACACCCATCTCCATAAGCCTCCCGATATACCCAACGATCGCCCACGTGCAGCCTTTGTCTAGGCCCATCGAAACTATGTCAAAGCATACCGGTCTTCTTATGAGATGACTGTGGCAACCTCAGGTCCAAGGATTAGTTACACCCATCTCGTATGAGAATACCATCAACATATAACAAAAATGGATTCTCATGGCGAGTCATGTCCAGTGACATATTCTCCAACATTGGTCACCTATGTACTTGTCTAGGCATCCCCATGCCTATGGGTGTGAGACCCCCATTGCTATCACATAGCAAAAACATAGCACATACAAGTTTTACCGCAATTGTCAATATCCATTCTTGACATTGCTACGACTTGGGACGTTTAATGATGTCTAGAAACTGTGATGCATCATCTCACATCTTTATAGATTAATCACAGTATACATCATATGGACTTCTATCTAGTTTCATTCTATTATTACAATAATAATAAGAAACTAATAGAATGACTTCTTGTGAATTTGAACAACTCCTTATTCAAATAATAACATGATTACAATTGTCAATGTACAACATGCCCAATCTAATTGGGTCTAGAGCACCTACACTAACAGATGGATAAAGATAATTCACAAATTAGAATTCATATAGGTGGCCCCATTCTATAGAACTAAGGCTTGGTGTTTTTGTTAATTTACATTTCAATCTACTCTATATTTAAGGGTTTCTATGTTTTAGTACATTTTAGTGATTGCGTATTATATAGTTTGTGATGGAGACGTTTTGAGCTTTGTTAATTCTATTTCTAACATTTTATAAAGAAAACATGAACACTTATTTGACTCTAATTTCATGTTTTATTTCTTGTTTTTGTAGGTCAATGAGACAACAAGACTCTAAAGAAAACAACTGCTATCTTGGAGTACATGAGCAATTTTATGACTATATATAGTGTTTTGTTGTACATTTTTGAATAGTATATATGATTGTTAAAATGTTACTTTTAATTGAATATCTTTTTTGGTGTATATTTTTGAATAGTATATATAATTGTCAAAGTGTTATTTTTAGTTGAACATATTCTTTGGTGTAATTTGTTGGCAATTAACACTTATATATATACTACTTTTGGTGTGTAAATGTTAATGGATAATGATTACTTTGGTGTTATTTGGATGACATGTTTAATTTTATGAGTTTTATTTCAATTTGATATGGATAATGATATATAGGTTTGGTGGTTTACATCAAAACATGATATTTTTGTCATTGATGACTAGCAATTGTTTTCATATATACTATTAAAAAAAAATTAAAAATTTAAAAATTAAAAAAATATACTTTTTTAACGATAGGAATCATATCATCGCTAATTGTTCAAATTATTTACGAGAGGAAATATTGTCATTATTGGTTTGTGTTTTGATAACTAAAAAGTTATTTTTAACGATAGGAATTATACGGTCTTTAATTGTTTAGACTATTAACGACGGGAAATATTGTTATTATTGGGTTATAATTTGGTAGTTAATAATTATTTTTAATGACGGGAATCATACGGTCACTAATACAATTAATGACGGGTTTATCATTCCCGTCGTTAAAGACTTTTATTCTTAGAGGCAATAATGACGATTGACGACAGGAAAATTCCCATCGTTATAACTTTTTAATGACTGAAAATCAACTTTCAACGACTGATTTTCCTGTCGTTAAAACTCGTTTTTGTTGTAGTGGTGGAAAGAGAATATGCATTTATATGTTGAATCCCAACATAGTGACATGCCTTAGAAAAGTAGGGTGTTACAGTTGGTATCAGAGCAAAACTGAAGTGAAACCCTAAGTGGAGATTTAGGTGGGATAACAAAACAGATGGTTCATAAAATGAAATCCCTACTTAGAGACTCTGGGATTGTCAGTTGAGGTCTTAAAGGTAATAGATTTGAGAATACTAAACTTGTTAAGTGTCAGAACAGCTGGTTGGAGTGACCTAGCTATGAAAGTTAGGGTCCAATGATATGGTTCGAATATAAGGTTGATTCGGTAACCATGATTATGGATCCACGAGATTTGGAGACTGTTGATTTAAGATCATTAGTTGAAATATTTATGCTGAATGGTGGGATAACTGGTAGTTATCAAGAATAATCGAGTCAGGAATGGTTAGTCTAATGTGACATAACCTAGCTGTCAATATTAGGTTTAGGAAGGGACAATATGAATCATCAAGATTCGAATGTAAGGATAATTCAGTGACTTTGAAAATGAGATGTGTAAATCAAGGATCCAAGGAATTGGGTTAACTGAGAGGTCGAAGATGGACGGTTATTATATGAACATGAAGATATTTGCAAGGAGAATCAATTGGTTAGGTTTGAGGTTGTCTTCATTTAACGACATACAAATGCACTCTTTAATTGAGGAAGGACTTGAGAATGCATGTATGAGTGGCATTGGAGACGCTACGAGGGAATTATGATCTGTTAAGTTATGGCATTCAATTGCGGTGTATCTTAGAGTTAATTGTGGAACGTTCTACTTGATGAGAAACGCCAACTATTGCAGTATCAATGCAAGGGTTTAACCGATTTTTCAAAACTTTTTCGAAAACCCAATAAAATGGTAGCTGAAAGATAAACCAAAAACGCCCTTGCAAGACTCATTTCAATGTCCATATGCTAAACAAAGCTAAACCATGCCATAGGGGGTTTAGATGTTATACCTTTCAACTGTTGAAGGCTGATGTAGAGGTTGATCTCCACCCAAGGTAGCAACGCTTGCTCCAAAAGACAACTTCTGAACTCTTTTCGATTAGACTAAAATCATCCCCCAAAACTACGAGGGGCCTATTGGGTCCACGTTTGGATGAGATGGTGAATCCTAGCACTCTCTCTTTATGCTAGACAGAAAGAATAAGGGAGATGATGACTGAAAATCGAAATGGGTTCAAAATGAATAAACCCAAGCATAAAACTATCTCACTATTTTGCTTGGGTTGCTACTATAGAAATGAAAGGATTAAGGAGTTATGGAAGAAGGGTAATCACAAAGTGTTTAAGCTCTGATATGGGAAGGAAGAAATGAGCCAGAGGTTGAGGGTTCAATGCCCATAGTGGCTCTCTTTTCTTTTGGCTTATATATCAAATACATAAACCCTAGAAGCCCAAAACCCACCCAATCGAACAAAACCGACTAGGAGAGAGGGAGGGGACCAAGGGACGACAAGAAGGATGCATGCCTTTGAGCCTCTCGTCCTCCCATGCCACATGTCCCAATTTTTGTTACAAAAGATGACAAACCGATTGTGCATTTGCAACCTCTGCAACAGGATCGATTGACCATTAAAAAGGAGTTATCGACCGTTTCTCTTGAAACCAGTCGATAGCTTCCCAAGGTTGTCAACCGTTTTTGCCCCTTATTTAAAACTTCTAGAAAATTGCATCTAGGCCTACCATTAACTCTTAATAGCACTTTCATCATCTTATAATGACACTAAGGCCCACGTTAACTCTTAACGGCATGCCCGTAAACTCTTGACGATTGCTCCTTATTAATTAATCATTTAACCCGATTCGTTAAGTCTTTAACGATAATATTCTTAACTCTTAATGATGATTTCATCCTTAATCGCTTAGTCAATTGTAACATCTTACATGGAGCGATAGGAAAGACCTGATCAACTTACCCTGATGGGCCTACGCGAACTTCCTAGGGGTCACCCATTCTTGAGCTACCCTAGCTCAACCATGCTTAACCTAGGAGTTCTTTATCCACATTCAGCCCAAAAGGTATCCAACTAGTGTTGTTTCATTTCTTACTATTCTCGATATATATACTAGCTTCTCTAAAGTCCCTTCTTGAACCTGACATTGGGCTCTCGGGGTAGTACATTCTCCCCCCTTGAGCACATAACGTCCTCGTCATGTGACCTTACAACTGGTCCCAGATCTTCTCCCCTTTGGAGGCTCCCATCCTAGAAGCCTACCAAGAACCGTTCCTTGTTCAGGCCCTCACGCCTTGGTGCCACTCCTCGCCCTCATCGGATAGCCTTTTCCAAGGGTCAGCTTTGATACCACCTATAACATCTGAAAGTAAAGCAAGATCGCTACGGGGTAAATAACGTAGTTCAAAATTTTGAACTTACCCCGATCCCGGCGATTGGATCAATGTCGAAATTAAATCATTCACAAACAAATAAATAAATCTAACCTTTAGATTATCGAGTCGTTCGCGGATTCAAGCCGTCCAAGCGTCCGGCCTCTAACTCGTGATACGCGGCACGCGTCCGTTGGCAAGGAGAGCGGAATAGGAGTGCTAGCTCCTTCTCGTTTGCGCAGCTTGTGTATGGACGGTAAAAGAACGCCCTCGTTTCAAATCGATGCCAAAAAGAAACGGGAAGAGTGAGCGGCAATACGTTTTTCAACTCCTGAAAAACGACACCAAAAATTCTCTTCAATTTGGGCAACCCATAAATGGGTATTTATAAGGAGCTCTAGGGTTTCTTAAACCCTAATGGACATGGGCCGGCCCATTTAATTTAGTCCAATTAGGAACTTAATTAAATGGGTTTATTCTAGTCCAACTAGGAATATAATTAAATGGCCTAATCCTTTTATAAATTTAAATAAAATATTTTGGTCCAAATCTAATTTAAGCCCAAATATAATATTTAATATTTGATCCAAATCTAATTTGGTCCAAATATAATATTTAATATTTGGCCCAAATCTAATTTAGTCCAAATATAATATTTATTTTAATATTTGGCTCAAATCCAATTTAGTCCAAATATTAACTTAAGCCTAAATATATTTTATTTCCTATTTGCCACTCCAACAAATAGAAAATTATTAAATTAGAAACTCCTTCCTAATTTAATCAATTGCCATTTTAGGAAACTCTTTCCATTATGACGACTCCTCGTCATATCGACGTCATTACGTCTATTTGTTCTTTTTCCGTGAGAACCTACGACGGCAAAACTTCTTACCGAAGTGTCCCACTTAACCATACGTCCACTCTCCTAGTTTAAGCCTGGGACCGTGCCCATTGCGTATGACTCATTAGGCTTCCGAATATGTTGGCAATGTGTCGGTACAAACACATAAAACAAAATTGGCCTCTAGCAAGGCATCATGCCTACCCAATTATTCAGAAGGATTCATAATCCGCGAATAACCTTTCACGAGCATGGTTACCGTGTAATTCGATCCTCTCATCAATGTATCTTATGTGATCTCAAGTATGGCGATGTGTTGCTTGATAACGATCACATGAGTTTTATTCGGTCTTCTGGATATCTTCACTTAATAGAAAGTAAATCAATAACTCCTTATTGATCTCTTTTACCATGGCCATGGATTTAAAGTGAATATGCACCGAAGGCGCCTTAGATACATCATCCTCTATCAAGGGATAGACGAGTCCCATCTTGGTTATACACCCATCTCCATAAGCCTCACGATATACCCAACGATAGCCCACGTGCAGCCTTTATCTAGGCCCATCGAAACGATGTCAAAGCATACCGATCTTCTTATGAGATGACCGTGACAACCTCAGGTCCAAGGATTAGTTACACCCATCTTGTATGAGAATTCCATCAACATATAACCAAAATGGATTCTCATGGTGAGTCATGTCCAGTGACACGTTCTCCAACATTGGTCACCTATGTACTTGTCTAGGCATCCCCATGCCTATGGGTGTGAGACCCCCATTGCTATCACATAGCAAAAACATAGCACATACAAGTCTTACTGCAATTGTCAATGTCCATTCTTGACATCGCTACGACTTGGGACGTTTAATGATGTCTAGAAACTGTGATGCATCATCTCACATCTTTATAGATTAATCACAGTATACATCATATGGACTTCCATCTAGTTTCATTCGGTTATTACAATAATAATAAGAAACTAATAGAATGACTTCTTGTGAATTTGAATAACTCCTTATTCAAACAATAAACATGATTACAATTGTCAGTGTACAACAAGCCCAATCTAATTGGGTCTAGAGCACCTACACTAACAACATCCTACATCGATGCAATAGGAGGGGCCAGATCAACTTACCCTGATGGGCTTACGTTGTAATGCCCTACTTTCTCGAAGCGAGCGTTAATCATGGAATTTCGAGCATATCTTTTTTTTTTCCTCAACATATACTCAACATAAATCAAAATCCTGACAATCCCGATCCACTATCTCAGCATATTAACTTAAGAATAAACTAAGACTAGTCATAACATCATATCAGTGAAAGTAGAATCGAAACCTCGAATATACATAATCGAATTCACTTTATTCATAAGGTAGAAATTGTTCAACAAGACTTTTCAAAACAAAATACATCGAATCTCATCTCTCAACAACAACTACTAACACCTCGAGCATAAACAAAATATATGCTAATGATTACCAACGAAATCAACGGCTACATCTCGATAACCCCTTTTCCTTTAGAGCCATTGCTTTTACTTGGAATGTTTGAATATTCCAGGGACATAGTCTAAATTAGATGTTGAATCATCTAAGTGAGAGTTCAAAAATATTTTCATGAATGTATGCAAGATATGAAACAACTGAAACATCACAACAAATTCCAGCCTAAGAGAATCCCACACAGCACTTAACCCTAACCGGGAAAAATGCAATCTCTGTAAAGGCAACACATCCACATCGACACATTGGCATAACGCAATCCTGCTTAAGAGGAACAACCTCAGCACATGAACCCAGGTATCATCCCCATATCATGTCTAGGCATTACACTCACACTCCAAAGCATCCGGATCTCAACACAATGTTGACCACAAGATGATTAACACTATCCCTGGGAATCCATGTCGACCTCGGGAATAATACTATAGCTCAATGGTCCCGGGGTGGTGTCCACTCACATGGGTGAAGTCCGGTCTTAGCCCTCGTCACAATAGGTATTTTCCATTGGCATGCTTCCCTAGTGCTATCACCCAAGTACCTCACACAGGTTGACAACACACATCCCACATGGACATCACACAAACATGCCAATGCCAACATCATCAACTATGCATCATTTAAACATCATTTAATGTACATAATTTATCGCACAAAATTCAATGCACATGCATAAAACATTTAGGGACAACCGCCCTCATGAAAACAACCGTCACAGGTTAAAACCGTTCACATGCAACATAACCTTTACAAGAAATCAAATCAAGTTTGAAGTAAACATTTTCTCATGTAACAAAGTAGTTTTTCAGGTAGAACCACTCGCCTTCTACAAATTTCAGAATGCCTTGTTTAGCATGCACAACCTTGATCTTCGTGCCAACCTCAAACTTCGCATAAGTCACTTCACCTTAAGTCACAAGACACCCTAATCATCATATTTATCCAATAATCATCAAAAATATAATTTTCTCCTTAATTTCCTCACATTTTCCTATTTTTTCTCCCATCTTTCCTCACTAATAATCCAAAATACATATCTACACAACTATTTTCTCAAATCTTTTTACATAATCATACATAAAATAATTTTCCAAGAATTTTGGGAAAAAAATCAGAAAATACCTCACAGGCACGCACCCCCACGTGCCTGGAGCTTGAATTGCACGTGGCAGCCGAGCGTGAAGGCCACGCGCTCTTTCTTCTCCGGCGAGCTCCTCGCTGGCCCACACCAGAATCCTTCTTTGACCACACCAACCAATATGCCTCTCCAAGTCGATCACGATGCCACCTCTTGCTGCCCAAAACGAGGACCGAAAGGCCCTCAACCAGAGGCTTAAAGTCTCGGCCAGCTGCCCACCTCCA
Source organism: Diospyros lotus (assembly GCF_014633365.1). NCBI lineage: Eukaryota > Viridiplantae > Streptophyta > Magnoliopsida > Ericales > Ebenaceae > Diospyros > Diospyros lotus. Next base: position 13,472,868 of record NC_068338.1, read on the forward strand.
TTTTTCGGTGACACCTGAAAACGCCACTAAACGCACACAAAAATGCCTCATTTTTTCCAAAAATGCTCCTCACTAACATGAGAACAAAAGCCCCTTATTACAACCTCTCAATTTTTCCTCTATCATGCTCGATTTTGAGCTTCAAATCGCAAAAACCCTCGGTCGCAATACCTCATATTTATAGTTGAATCGACCCTTGAACCCAACATGGATGCCTTACCCGAGGTCTCAAGCACCTCAATCTGCCCTCGGATGACCGAAAAACATCAACAACCAGCCTTGAATGGACGATTGCAGGTCACGGCATTACCGACCAAACACGGCCAGATTTCTTTGATTTTTTGGCCACCTTGTGCTCGCCGATGGCCCAGCCTTGCCCCCAACGCGTGCTTGACCACCCTCCTTGGGTTCCCCAAGGTCAGAAGCCTAGATTAGTGACTTGCAAGTTGCTGGTCAGCCATGGTAGCTCCTACTTTTACTTAATTCCACCTTTACCCCTCTATTTTGACTTATTGCATTTTGACCCTTTCTATCAAGCCCCTGATCTTTCTATCATTACCATTTAGAACCTCAAGTTCCAAAATCCTCCTTTCATCCCCCAAGACTCTGAAAAATCATCCTTTAGACCTCCCTCGGGGTAATTTTTAAGAAATTACACTTAGGTCCAAATTTTCATTTTGACTGCAAACTCTCCATTTCAACCTGAACTCACTCAAGGGTTGTTCTACTTATAAAATCAAGGTCTCTCAAAGGTTTTGTTGACATTTCAGAAGTCCTTCACGATAATTCAATTTTTCGGCCTAATCAAAGCTGTACTGAAAACTGTTCCTGATCCAATTTCTTCTGATGCTAAAAATCACTTCTTGATTCGCTCATTAATACTATATTATTTTCCTTTGACATCTAAGCTCCCGGTCACTCCCTTTGGACGATTCGATGACTTATTTTCACTACTATACCCATTTTTGATATTTTTATCTCACTTAAATGATGTGGCATCCTTATGCCAAAATGGGGTCTTACATACGTGACCTTCCCAGGGGTCACCCATTCTTGAGCTACCCTAACTCAAGCACGCTTAACCTTGGAGCTCTTTATCTACATTTAGCTCAAATGGTATCTAACTAGTGTTGTTTCCTTCCTTACTATTCTCGATATATATAATAGCTTCTCTAGAGTCCCTTCTTGGACCTAACCTTGGGCTGTCAGGGTATTACATTAACCATCACACCTGGATATACATGTGACCTTTTAGGTTCACTACTAAGCAGCAATCAGGAAATGTCAACAACTTTGACATTGACTAAACACCTTAGGTCTACAACGAGGATCTCTCCATCTCCTCGAAGTATCCTGAAAGATCATGAGTGACAACTAGTATTATGTCAGGGCAATCCTACCAGTAATGAATTCTTACTTCAAAATAGAACCTATTTGGGCTTTCGATTCCCATGTACTATAATCCCTTCATCAATTATCATCCCAATCGAGTGAGAGTCATGGACTAATCAAACTCACTAACTTGATGATTATGCCAAAATCAGTGTGGTGAGATTGATATGACACATTAGAACTCTTTTCGACATTAGAACACTTTCCAATCAAGTGTACCTTGGCCAGGGGTTTCCACAATCAAGAACATCACTAATCGTATAGGATGTTCACCTCACGCTGGACGTCAATCGATCCCATTAGCAATCACCTACCTCCATATGCCACTACATAGGGACTGCACAATGCATCTCCCACTTGTTAACCAGATGGTTCTTAGCAATGACAAATCCCTAGCACCGAAATATGAGACAACTATGTTGCCTTCGATCAATGGACCAGCTACACAATTGAAGACTATGATAGATCATAAATCCTCTCAGCCGTGTAATCTATCATGTGGGTCACATTCAGTAAGTGTTCCACTAACACCTACCTACATATATAATATATCCATCTCATGGATTATGGCATGCGACTCACTATCCTTTATTATTAGCATCTCATACTAATCAAATGTAGTATCCCATGTGCCATTTTGTACTCGACTAATCATAGTCCCCATCTAAGAAGTCTAAGGACTGGGAATAACCATTAAGACATCCTCATCACAATGGTCAATTGTCACATATTCTTAACACTTAAGAATAAGACCTTCAACAAGAAATCTAATGACTCATTCATATTAATAATTGGAGAGCTATGAATGAAGATATGACCTTAAACATGAAAATATATTTTATTACATATTACAAGAATTACATCATTAGTCCCATAAATATAAATGCCAGATGCAATCTAAATCTAGCATTAGGGCACCAACACTAACACTACCATGAGATCCAACACTAACACTGGATGTCGAGGCAATGCTAGTGGGATCTTGAGATGGGTCATTTTTGGCATATGTCTCGAGGATAGAGTTGGGTTGCATGGAAAGAGCTATCCAACGTGTAAAGTGGATATGGTAGATTTGGTGCATGCTCATTGGTTGTAAGGCACTACCTACATAGGGATGTGATCACTGGTGACGGGGGCTTAGGATGTCTGTTTTTGTAGAAGGAGTTTGACAGGAGGCAGAGACAGTGAATGATAGTGTTAGAGTTATGCCTCACAAGCCAATTATATTTACATGTAATTGATCATACTTTACATTTTGATTCTTTATCTTTAATCAATTGTTATTGCAAGGCATTATGTTTTTATTTGTCATTGATGGTTGTAATCATTATTTATTGTAATCCATTCTTGACAAAGTCCATAGATCAAATAGGCTCATGGAATATGGTTGTGTATAGAGATGATGATCATGAAACATATTCCTTACAAGCCTTGATCTTAAATGTTCCTAGTCATAGAGTTATTAGGATTGGACACTAATAACTCGGATAGACTAGCACATATGATGCAGCTCAATTAGGAGAATGTCTCGTTTCATGGACATTGGTGTGGGGACACTAGTGCATATACGTGGGTGCTTATTATAAGAATAAGTACACTGAACTGACTCGCTATAAAATTCCTAATAGTTATTTTTAATGTTGAATTGGAATTTTTATGTTGCAATAGTGCAGATTGATCCTTAGACTTGAGACATCATTGTAGTCTTATATTTGACTGGTTACGCTTTGGTTGTTTTTTTGGATTCTAATGGAGTCATTAACAAATTATCACCGGGCGTAACCTTATCACATATGAAGGCTTGTGAATGTCGAAATAGGATTCATCACTTATCGATAAGATGAGAAGATGTCCTATGTATTCTGATGATTTCATGACTGAGGAAATCCTTGGCCAAGGTGAGGTGGAAATCAAAAGGTGTTTTGATTTCACCTATCAAGTCATAAATCTGGAATGGATACATAGTTATTGAATGATTAGGGTTTCTTCATAAAACCATACCCTAAATTCAATCGGGACATAGATTGATGAAAGGATTTTACTATACAGTAATTGCAATTGAAAAGTTTCGTGTTTTTCATCGTTGGCTAGGTATTCATGGCATGTTGCTAGTGTAACGACCCATTAGAGGGTTTAGATTTTATTTAGAAATTATTGAATTTCTTAATTAGTTTGTTTGGAGGATTTTTGCCAATTAATTGTTAATATGGCAATCTAGAGACTTTAGTTGAGAAAATAGCTTTTAAATAGCATTTAATTATTTAATTATTGTGAAGATTAAATGCAAGGACATGTTGGTCATTTAAGGATTTGATATTAGCATTTAATTATTAAATAGAATTATTGTGATTAAGGGATTGAAGAATCCATCCGTGAGACGATTGGGTTAGAAGACTCCTAGTTATAATAGGAGAATGAGTTATGGCGTTAGGGCTTCTTAGATCAGTGTATATATAGTTTCATAAGTCATATGTTCTTCACGCCGCAAGAACAGAGAGCCAAGAAGCAATCAGTGAGTTCAAGTTTTGCATAGGAGGCTCTCGTGAGATCATTAAGTCGATCAAGAAGATCATAAGACAAGTATCCTTCCCCTGTAATCCTTTCTTACAGGTCTTGATTGAGTTGATATCAGATTTCCAGAATTGAACCAGTTCCAGTGCATGTATATGTATATATATGTGCGTTACAATGAGTTATATCAGTTCAGTGCATGTTATAAATATATATCTACATGCGTACAGTGAGTTCACAGCAGGCATGCATAATTTCTTTCAGCGATTCTCATCAATATTGTTGTTGAATCATTCTCAAGTTTGTTTGGAATCAGTTGGGATTTGTTTTCTCAAGTCTTCTTTCGGAATGGTGTAGTAATGTTAAGTTTGTAATTCAAGATATCATCTTTGTTCGTGAGTTTTATGTCAGATAAGATTCCAGTCATTCGAATGAGTCTTGTGTCATTCGAATGAGTTCCAAAGCATCCGAATAAGTTTCAGTGTTATCGTAAGCTTTTCCCTTATAATGTTCCAGTAATTCGAATGAGTTTTTGGTCATTCGAATGAGTCATGCGTTATCATATCATTCGTATGTGTTTTTGGTCTGTCATTCGAATGAGCTTCCTTATCATTCGAATGAGTCCTTGAAGATGTGTCTAAGCTGTTGCTTTGTATAGTTTAGCATTCGAATGAGCCTTCTTGTCATTCGAATGATCCATAAATTGATTCGAATAAAGTTACTGTTGCATTTGAATGAGTCGCATTTTGCCAGTTCAAAAGTTGGAAATTTTCAAAATTCATTCGAATGAATTTCTGAGTCATTCGAATGAGTCCCAGATCAGATCCGAATAGCCTTTGAATAGCATCTATCATTCGAATAAGCCTTCTGTCATTCGAATGAGTTTTCTGCCATTCGAATGAGCTTGCTAAAATCCTTTTTTTCATTCGAATGGGCTGCTTTTTCATTCAAATTGCTTCCTTTTGCTTCCTCAATCATCCAAATAGTATCAGACAGCATCCAAATAGCTTCCAATAAATTCTTGATCTAAGTCTTAAATTTAATATAAATATTCAATTATTCAAATATTGAATTTTTATGCCAAGATATGATAAAATCCAATATACCATGCCTATACTCAGAAATTTCAGAATATTTAAATCTCAATATTTCTAGTAAAAATCATATACCATGTTTAGCAGTTTATTATGACATGGTCAGCATTATTTTGTGAGATTATGTGCATACACATTGTATGAGCATTGAGCATGACTTTATGTGGAGCACTACATATCGTGTGCCAGCATTTATATGAGCATTGCATTATGCGCGCCAGGCGGCTTGTCCGCGGGGATCCCACTAGTATCAGTTCAATTATATCTCAGTTATGAGTTGCTCGCCTGATGTCGACCAGGGAGCTAGGGGCATGTTGCCCAAAGTATGTGCTTACAGTTTTTATGTTTGCAGGACTCAGATCAGTCAGGTATGTGTTACAGTTATGTGGGCCTACGTGCCAAAGTTACATACCTGCATTTAGTTACAGTTTATGTGCATTACATCTTATAATGCCATCCAGTGATTATTATATCTGTCAGTTCAAGTTCAGTAAGTTTAATCAGTATCGATATTCTTCGATTCAGCTTCAGTTATTCTTTCCAGTTTATTACTTGCTGAGCTTTGTAGCTCACCTTGTACTCTTCACCATTCCAGGACCTAGTGGGGGAGTACCAGATGTGGGGCCTATCAGCAGTGTCCAGTAGTGTGTGTACGTGGAGCCGCTCAAGACCAAAGATGTGTGGGAGTTGTTAGTTTATTAGTTAGTGCTTGATCAGTTTAGATTTATTTTATATTCTAGTTTAGGGATTTTCCCTTAGATGTAATTTATGGTTTTCAGTTATTAACTCAGAGTTTTATTTCAGTTGATTGAGATGTTCATTTTGGTATCAGATTTCAGTTTATCAGTCAGTTTATTTTATTATCTCCAGTAGCACCTCTTCTCGGGCAGTTCTAGGAGAGGGGGTGTTACAGCTAGACATTAACCAAGATATGTAGGGTTTTAGAATTAATTTGATTAATTCTAAAACTATTAATTAAAGAGTTTAATTAAGAAGCCCATGAGATGTGTTAATTATGAAGCTCATAAGTTTAATTAAAAGAGTTTAATTAATCTAATAAGTTGGGCCTTCATATAACCCAATAGAGTTGGCCCTACATCTAGCCCAATGGTGGACCTAAGGGGTCACACACTTAGGTCGAGCCTGTTCCACAATTTAAAAAAAAGATTCGGCCCAATGTGATTAGGGCGCCTAAATTGTTTAGGGGCTTTCCAAAGGCACAATTAGGGTTTTTAACTCTATAAATATGCCACTTAAGAAGCTAAAAAAGATAGAAGAAATTCAGATCTCTCTCAAGAAGCACCTAGGGTTGCTAGCACTACTCGAGGCGTTCGTGGAAAGGGTCGATCGTGTGGACCGACTTGGAGGAGTTCGCGCTTGCGACTCTACAAATCATAACCGGGCAGAATCGAAGCTTCACGATGGCTAGTTTCCTAACAGATAGTTCTTAGAGGACCATGATGAGATTGTGCAGTTTCACTTGAGGCGTATCTATGTGGGGCTCGATGCTAGGCGTAGGAGTAAGCCTATTATGTGACCGAGTTGATGGTGACAACCTGTGTGCTGGCTGACGGTGAGTGTGGTCCCTAGGAGGAATTAATTTGATGGTTGCAGCCGATAGTCAGCTAGATCTGAAAAATGAAGTACATGAGGCAGTGGAATTTTAGTGAGTGAGATTTTAAGTAGTAGAGCATGGCCAGTCCAAAGCCTTAACAATGAGTTGTGTGGTGGCAATATCAGTTCAAGGAAGAGTTCATGTACCTAAAATGTAAGAGTTTCTTGTTAGGTCATAACGACCATAAAGGGAATGATGAGAGACCCAGGCGACAGAGTTTGTGGCTATAGTTTAGTGTGCTGAGTGGGCTTGGGGATTCAGAAATCTATGAGAAGGGACACATGAATAAGTGATGGCTTGACAGCCTGTGTGCTAGCTGACAGTGAGTGTAGTTCCTAGGAGGAACTAATTTGATGGTCGCGATCGATAGTCAGCTAGGCCTGAAGAACTAAGTACGCGAGGTAGTGGAATCTTAGTGAGTGAGATTTCGAGTAGTAGAGCATGGCTAGTCCAAAGCCTTGATAGTGAGTTGTGTGGTGGCAATATCAGTTCAAGGAAGAGTTCATGTACCTAAAATACAAGAGTTGCTTGTTAGGTCATAATGACCATAAAAGGAATGATGAGAGACCTAGGCGACAGAGTTTGTGGCTACAGTTCAGTGTGCCAAGTGGGCTTGGGGATTCGAAAGTCTATGAGAAGGGACACATGAATAAGTTATCGCTTGTGCAACCACATGAGACCTAAATCATTATTGAGATTTAAGGTATACTTAGGTAAGGAATCCCTAGAGGTTCTTGAGGTTTGACTGTTCATAAGCTTATAGAAAATGGTTGGAACTGAGTAACGTAATCAGATTTGAGATCTTTAGAAATAAATCTGATGATGCAGTAGCCGATCACCCTCTTCTGTCTCTGTCAAAAGACCTGCAATGGAGGCGGGGACTCGTTCCCCCGGTTCACCTCCGACGATCAAGTCAGATTACCAGATCAAGAGTCAAGAAATCATTCCCGATGCTTGAGAATTAAAAAGTTTAATCCCTTACCTCCTTGCCCTCTTTTTTTATCCTCGTGTTGCGATAAGGATTCTTGGGAGATCCTCGGGATCTCTATCTCGTTCTTCTCGGAATCGTTATTGATAGGAATTCCATAATCGTAACCGCCCGCAAAGAGTCTGGGGCAGCTCCTACCTCCGTGATCCTCGGCGAGACAGTCAATCTTAAGAAGCTCGGAGAGTCCTTGCCGAGTAATGGGCCAGCTAGAGTGGTGATGTGTGTCCGCCACATGTCCCTTTTGAATTCGGGCAAGATGGCGTCAGTGGGTTATCTCCTTTTGGTCATGGGGCATAGAGCCCATGGTTACCTTTTCTGGGGTATTATTTTAATTAAGTATCCAAGGTGATGGTTATTCCCCTCATCACTTGCCCCCCCCCCCCCCCACTCCTCGAGCCCTTTAGCTTGAATGGCTCTAGGAGTGTTGGAATTTTCCAAGGTTCGCACTCTCTTTCATCCTGAGGGTCAATGTCTGCAGGACTCGAAGAGCCCAGGTGTCTTCTTCTCTTGGGCATGTTTGGAGGGCATAGGTATCGATTTGCTCTGATAACAATATCCCTTCCCCAGGCATTGTCCAAACCTTTTCGTTTTTCGAGCCGCACAGATATTGGGTAGTTAATGCTCATCATCATTTACCCTTTGATCTTCTACCTCTATGGTTTAAATGAGTGTTTCTCATTCTCCTGCTTGCTTCTCCGCTTTAGACTATTGTTATGCTATCGAGCTTCCCCCTTTTCCTGTCTTCTCCTTATCCTTTTGCGATGGCGATTACCAGCTCTGGATGTTTTAACTCGACTGGAGTTGAGCTCGTTGAGTGGGAGAAACACCCTGCTGCCTCCATTCCCGGTCAATGGATGAGTGAAACGGAGTGTTAACAATTTCGGGAGAAGTACGCTATTCCGGACGAGTGGGAGGTCGAGTTCAACACCCATCTTCGAGCATGCCACCTTGTCGTTAGCCGACTTTGTATCTACAAGTGCGCCTTTGATAGAGGTTTTTGGCTACCTCCTCGTGGGAGGGTGATAGCATGCATATTTATGCTATATTTTGGCATTTCACCTCAATCTTATTACGCCATTTGAAGTAATTTTTGCTGATCTTTCATTGTTTCTATTTTATTATACTTCAAACCATCCTTACACTATTTTCTATCTTACTTCTATAGATCCAAGCTTGCTTAGCTTTAGGGAATATTGGATGGGCTAGAGAAGCAGCTGGAAAAGACTTGAAGTAGCTCGTTTTAGGCTTCATGAGGGTAGGCCGGCTTTGGGCAATTGTGGGACTCATCTAAAGGAGCTTGGGCTCACTCTCAAGGAGCAGATTTGGGCTGCTCGATTTTGCTGTTTTGGGCTCACTTACCTCTCTTTTGTTTCTTTTCTTTTCTGTTGGGCTAGGCCCAACCCTAGCCTTCCTAGCTTTTCCTTTCTTAGCCATGTATTTAAGGCCCCTTAGCACTTATTTCCAGGGGGGATTGGGAGGAGAAAGAGGAGAGATTCTCTGGCCGTTTTTCTTGTTGTTAGCATTTTCTGTTTTTCTTCATTTTTGTCTCCATTTTGTCTTCCTTACTGTAATGAAAGGCTAAAGCTATTGTAACTGGTTGTGTATCTTAAACCCATGTGGAATCTGAGTCCCGGATGAGTTGCAAAAACCTGGTTTGCTTGTTTTAATATTATTCATTTCCATTTGGTTTAGTTTAAGCAGACTTTCGAATGCATGGAGTTCATGGTAGGTTTGTGTGAAGTTGCATGGATTCATTTTCTGTTAAATGCTTAAGAGAAGAGAGTGTTGTAACCGGTTGGTATAACATCTTGGAAATGAATATAATGTGCTTGAATGGTTGTTCTTGCATAGCTCCAGATGGGTTGAATAGAGAGTGAACGGTTGCATTTTGTTTATAAGAGATTTCTGTATTCATTTTGTTGTTCCAATCATTCTAATCCTTGGACGGTTGTTGGGGATGCTTTAAGTTTGATATCTGGAGATTAAAACAATATAACAAGACAAGATTTATGGGTTGGACCAGGAAGATTTCACATGGGGGACAAATACACAGCCGGTTGCATTTCATTTACTGATTTTCATCTATCATTGTTTTTTCTGTTTTGTTACTTAGTTTTCTGTCAAAACCTCCCCCTAAACAAACTGTTGTTTATATTGGTTCTCCTTGTTGGTAGAAGAAGGTGAGGCTCCTTGTGAGAGACGACCCAGGGTGCACTTTGCTGCAAACTAGAGAAGAGAAGAGATATATAGAGATACTAATTCTGGAGTGGTTCGACAGCCGCTGGCCAGAGGGTCATGTCGCTTCTCCAACATCTTACCATCATCCCTACCCAACTATCTCCCTTCGGGTGGAGATATCTAATGGGCTTCATTGTCATCTGCCATACCGCCAAGGTAGAACCCACGACAGAGCTTTTTGATTATTTTTTCACCACTAACCGCGACCCCGGTGGTTGGATTTCTATCTCGCCCCGAGTTGTGAAAGAAGGCTGCCTTCTTAGGGCTAAGGAGCGCCCTGATCCGAATATCCCCGCTACTTGGCTTATGTTCTCCGGGGGGTCCAAGGATTCGGATGACTAGAAAGAGCGCTTCATCTTCGTCCACCCCAAAGCGTCCAACTCCGCCTAAGAGGCTTGGTCGGTGTGCAATGGGTGGACCTTAGATACCAAACATAAACGCTCGAACATTGAAGCTATCAAAGAACCAGCTACCCGGATCATGGGTGTAACACCCCGCTTTTCTCTTACCGAGCGTGTCACTATGCTGGGGCCCAAAATATACATAAATTATTATTTTCTTTCTTTCTTTCTCAGTACATAACTTAAACCTTAAGTACTGAATCCCAAACAAAACCCCCAGCAAATCATTAAAAATGCGGAAGCGATAATCGAAACCTGATATGGTACATAATCAATTCACTTTATTTATAAAATAAGAATTCGTACCATAGTTAACATCATATCCTCAATATTGAAATACATAATATTCTAACAAGACTAATCATCAATAAAGCATCAGCTAAAACATATCTGAGTCAGCTTGCTGAATCATCGGCCACGCCATCACGTGCCGTCATATCTCAATTTGCTCCCTGCCCTAACTGCAAGTCTAAAACTGGAACATGGAATGTTCTAGGGGCATAAACCATTAGAAAATGAAACTTCTAGTGAGGGTCCAAAAACATATATACGAATGCATGATGCAATAATATGAACAAGATTTACCCTTAGTGTAACTTCCCTGGCCCGCCAGCTCGGCTAGGAATCCTAGGCAAATCTCGAACCTCTGCAGGATAAGCCTAACGTTATTCCCTCAACGCCCTTGGGGAATTACGGCTACACTCTGGGGGTGACATCCCATTCCTATGCACAAATATCAATGTGACAATAATATCGTGCTATGCAATTATCACGACTTTTTATGCAATATGACAAAATGAATCATATCTTTTGTAAATATTATGCATATATAAGCAATCATATATTTCATAAATATCATGCATAATAAACAATCATATCATGTAGGATAGGAAAACTCACCTTTTGAAATAAACTTTCATTTTCTCGAAAAGCGTGCATCGCCTCGATATGCGTGCCCTGCCTCAATTTTCGTGCTAACTCTCAAAAGTTACACTAATCACATCCTCTCGATCACCTCAATTATAAAATAATATTTAATTACTAAATATCCTCTATATTCCATTTATTTCATTTTTCCTTCATTTTCTTTCATTTTTCCTTTTCAAAAATTCCAATAAATACCTCGGGACTATTTTCTCAAATCTAATTTCACAACAATTCATTATAGGGTATGAACTTCAAAGTAAAAATACTTAAATTACCCGGATGTTGCGTTTTCACGTAAAAAGAGGTTCTTTGATGCTAAAATCGAGACATCGGGAATCCCAACTTCAAAATTTTTTGCACTGACCTCCATAAAATATTTTTCTCTATTTTTCAAAAATTTTTCCAAAATTTTTGGACTGCCCATGCGCTTGCACATGCTAGGGCGACTGGGCGCGTGTGAGAGACCGCGCATGACCGACACACGCTGGTCGTCTTCTCCGGCAAGCTTCAAACGGCCACCAAACCTTAACCAAAATGCCCCAAACTTACTAGAAACACTCTACACCTCGTGGGCTTCAAAAGCCCCTTATTTTGGAGCCTCAATTCGTTCGATATAATGGATGATTTGAAGCTTCTTCTTCCCCTATTTTCGGCCACCTGAGAACGCCTATTTATAGGCATTTTCGAGCTTCCAAAAGCCCTTGCTCGGCCAACCCATTTCCTTATGAGTTAACACCTACCTTAGATTAACCTTCAATCGACTTTAAGCGACCAAAATTGCAAGTTACAGGGCTATCATCGCGCGACCAGAAACCTGGTTGGTTTTTACTCGATTTTCGGCCACCCCCGTGGCCTTTGTCAGTCCAACCTTCACAAAAGATGCTCCCTGGCCTTCCCTTGTGCCATCCCTATGGCCAATTTCAGCCATGGCTGACCAGCCATGTGCTGGTCATTGGCCAACTTTGAAAAATTGCATTTTAGCCCCTCAACTTTTGATATTCTCATTTTGACCCTTTTCCACTTAACCCCTGAACTTTCCATAATTTCCATTAGGTCCCTCAAGTCCTAAAACGTCATTTTAGCCCTTGAGGATTCTAAAAAAATATCGTTTCAGCCTCCCTCTAGCAATTTTCAAAAATTACACTTAGGTCCGAATCTTCGTTTGGGCCTTAAACCCATTTGTTTCTTCCTGAAACCACTGAAGGGTTGTTCCTTATGAAAAAATGAAGCCCCATCAAGTTTTCGTTGAATTTCGGGAAGTCGTCTATAACAATTCAGTATTGCAGCCTAATTGGCAGCTGCTATTTTGCTGTACTGAAAACTGTTCCCGATCCGATTTCTTTTGGCACCATAAATCCTATCTCGAGGTTCTTGTTAATTCCACATCATTTTCCTTTGGCATATCGGCTCCAAGACACTCCCGGCAGTTGATTCGGTCATCTATAAGGTAATAAATTACTATTATACCTTTCATTTATCCTTAAATTTCATTTTTGCCCCAAGATAAATTACCCTTGAGTCTTTTAGAATTTCTCGGGTATTACTATGGTCCCTAGTCAGGACTGGGAAGAAAATTGGCTCTCCAACCCAATGCTCAGCAAATCGGGTTTCGATGGTGACAACTGTGCATGCTAACCTTCGCCCTCATTCCTTTCGTTCTTCCATCCCCTTCATTTTCCTTTTTTCGATATTGACCTTCTTTATTTTCCTCTGGGCAGTTGAAAATCTTTGGGAGATGACTTACTCTCCTATTACCAAGGGGATGGTCTTGGACTTCCCCGAGAGCAAGGGTCCCTTAGGCCCCTCCAGAGGTAAGAAAACATCTGAGAAGGCTCCCAAACCTTCTCAAAGCTAAGGGCTCTCTGCACCACTTGAGCAGGCTCCAAAGAGTATTAGGGGTAAGAAGTCCTCAGTCTCTTTGCGATCAAGAAAAACTGCGGAGGGAGACCCCCAGAACTTCTGAGAGGCTCCGAAGAGCAGCGCCAAGGCGAGCTTAAAAGGCCCTTCCACGGGGTCCCAAACCTCTAAGAGCAAGGACCTCCTCTCTTCTCAACCACCAGCCACAACAGCTTCTGCCCCTACGCTAGACCCCTCCAAAAGCGATACGGAGACCATCGCCCAGGCACTTGAAATAGCTCGCATGGAGGCATATGGAAACCTACCTCTAGCAGGTACGGAGCCCATTATAACGCCTCCCAGTATTCCTATCCCTTCTGTCTTTAAGCGGATATTAACATCTCTGGCACCAGAGAAGCGTCCAAGAATGATTGGGGAGGCTTCTTTGGAGGAGGCTTCCGCAATGTCTACGAAGGAAATATTGGTGCGCTGGACGAAATGTCGAAGGGTAGATGCTGCCCCTTCTGCCTCTACGATCCCCGCAACTCCATCCCCCAATGCAACCGAGGCCCCTACTAAGAACTTGGCCCTTTCTAGCATTCCACCAACTACAGGAAAGCCCGATTACTATGCCAAAATTCTAAGGGTATGATCATATTGACTTTTCCCTTTGAATTCCTTTTATTCCAATAGGCCTCGATCCTCACTTTGCTTCTGTTCCTCAGAACCTTACGGGCTTCCAGGATTTAGTCTCCCGGCGAGAATCCAACCTCCACGCCCGGATTGCTTCTCTGGAGTCCAAGGTCGAGAAGCTTCGAGGGCTTGAATCTCTTTCTTTAAAACTGGCAAATATTGAGCATAGTATGCATATTCTCAGTAAGTCGGTTGAGCTAGAGCAAGAAGAAGTAAAACTTGCCAGCGAAGTTGAAGCTCAAGCTCGCTAGGATCTGGAGTTGGCTCAGAAAAATATGCTAGAAGCTCACCAAGCTAACTCCAAGCTCGGAGAGGAACTAGACCTTGCGAAGGGCGCAAACGACCTGCTCTGAGAGAATATTAAGAAACTCACCTTAGAGTTGAAGGAAGCCAAGAAGGGGCAGGTCGAGGCGTTGGAGTCCTACTCTCGGTGCAAGGAAGATCTTCGCACAACTTATGCCTAGCTTCAATCCATCCTTAAGGATGCCCGCGTGGCATTTCAAAATGGTCGCAAAGATTTTTGAGGCTCTGAAGCTTATGTTGCGGAATTGGAATGAGTCATTTGGGATGGGTTCAAGCATATGAAGAAGCTTATGAAGGAGCGCTTCCTGAACTTGGACGTGGACTCCATCCCCTTTGACGTTACCACCGCTTTATCTTCCTTAGAGTAGTTATCTTTGTATTCAAACTTCTTGCTATAATAAAATTTTATCCTTCTTTTGCCTAACTTTTGGAAATTTTCTTTAAATGTTACCGTGCTTAGTTGATTTCCCTTACTTTTCATCGAGGACTAAAAATCCCTTGGGGATTAGGTCTGATCCTTTCGTTTTTGTCGAATTTGTTTTAGTCGAGGGTTCGGGCCCCCCAAGGATCACATCTGATCCCTTTGTTTTCGTCGAGGGTTCGAGCCCTCCCGAGGACCATATCTAATCCATTTGTTTTTGTCGAGGGTTCGGCCCCCCGTGGATCACATCTAATCCTTTTGTTTTTGTCAAGGGTTCGGGCCCCCCGCGGATCACATCTGATCCTTTTATTTTTCATTCAGGGTTCGGGTCCCCCGTGGACCACATCTGATCCCTTTTTTTTTATCGAGGGTTCGGGCCCCCCGTAGACCACATCTGATCCTTTTGTTTTTCATCGAGGGTTCGGGCCCCCCGCGGACCACATCTGATCCCTTTGTTTTTCATCGAGGGTTCGAGCCCCCCGAAGTTAGGCTTATTTTTAGTTAGGGGTGTCCTCCTCAATCTTTTTGGACGAAAAGCCTTTGTTGATAGGAGAGAACAAAAATAGGTTTATTCCAAAGTAACATATGAAAATCATAATAAAGAAAATATTACTGATAAAATTTCCTTAAATTCTGCACGTTCCAAGCATTTTTAACTAGTGTACCCTCGGGGGTCTAGAGTTTGTAAGCACCAGGGCTGAGAGCTTCCACCACCTTAAAAGGACCTTCCCAATTCGGCATTAGTTTATTCGCTTCTCAGGCCCCCCGAACATCGGCTTGTCGTAATACCCAATCTCCAAGACGAAAATTCCGTGCTCTTACTCTTCGATTGTAGTGTCTTTCTATACGTCAATTGTAAGTAGCCTGCCAAATCTTTACTTGATCACGAAGTTCATCAAGGAGGTCTAAGTTATCCCTTAGATTCTGCTCGTTGGATTCTGGGCTAAAGAGCTCCACCCTTATTGTAGGTACTCTTATCTCAACTGGGATTAATGCTTTTGAATCGTAACATAAGCTGAAAGGAGTTTCGCCTGTGGATACCTTCACAATGGTCTAGTAAGACCATAGAATCTTTGGCAATTCTACCACCCAGCTGCCGTCTGCCTTATCCACTCGTGCTTTTAAACCATGCAGCAAAGTTCTGTTAGTGAGTTCAATTTGTCCGTTAGCCTGTGGATGGGCTACCAGCGTGAGCTGCTGCCTTATTCCTAACTCCTGGCACCATTCTTGGATAGATCGGTCAGTAAACTGAGTGTCGTTATCAGATTTTAGTACCTGAGGAATCCCAAAGCGACCGACCACATTCTTCCACATAAATTATTTTACACGCCGAGTAGTGATGGAAGCCACTGGTTCGGTTTCGACCCACTTTGTGAAATAATCAATGGCAGCTATGATATACTTAACCTGCCCAGCTACTGGGGGAAAAGGTCCCAAGATGTCGATACCACATTGAGAAAAGGGGCAAGGCATAGCCAAATGAGCTAGGGTGACTGCCGGTACATGAACTAAGTTGGAGGTTCACTGGCATTTGTCGCAGGTCTTAACCAGCTACTCTGAATCCTTCACCATCGTTAGCCAATAATACCCCTGCCGAAGAGCTTTTTGGTTAAGGGTTCGAGCTTCGATATGACTTTCGCATATGCCTTCATGAATTTTCCTCAGGATATAGTCTGCTTCGCGAGGCCTGATACACTTGAGCAACAGTTGCGAGAATGATCTCCTATAAAGCTTCCCATTAACTAACACGAAGCTTCGAGCCTTCCTTCTAACTTCTCGAGCTTCCGAACCATCCTCAGGGAGTTTATCCTCCATTAAGTATAACAACAAAGGATCCACCCAACTAGGCTCGTCTTTCACACATAATTGATCAGCGACCTCTTCGATACTCTTTTGTGGCAGGGACTTGATCCGAATTTCTCGAGAACTTGTAGGAAATGAGGAAGAAGCAATTCAAGATAGTAGATTTGCTCCTGTATTCATGGCCCGAGGGACATACTCCATCTTTACAAACTGAAAACGCGTGATTAATTCTCTGGCCATGGCTAGGTATCTTGCCATGTGACCTTCCCGAGCCTCATACTCCCCATTCACTTGTTGCACTACCAGGTTAGAGTCCGAACCCACCTTGACTCGCCGAGCTCCCAACTGTTCGACTAATCTCAATCCTTCCAACAAAGCCTCATACTTTGCCTCATTGTTAGATGCTCGAAACTAAAAATGTAAAGCATAGGGCCATGTCTGCCCATTAGGACCTTTGATCATCAATCTTGCTCCTCTGCCTCCCGAGGTTGAGCTCCCATCTACAACCACTATCCATGGCCTCTGATCATCTTTTGAAGCTTCTGGGGACCTTATTCCTCCGGCAATAAAGTCTGTCAATGCTTGAGCCTTAATAGCCGGCCGAGGCCTGTACTCAATATCAAAAGCTGTAAGCTCCATTGCCCATTTCAACATCCTTCCGGAGAGTTCTGGTTTACTAAGAAGCTGCCTCAAAGGTTGGTTAGTAAGCACAATAATCGTATGAGCTTGAAAATAGGGCTGAAGTTTACTTGCCGAGACTATCAAGGAAAAAGCTAGCTTTTCCATGGGAGGATACCGAACCTCCGCTCCTGTTAACCGCTTACTGGCATAGTAGACGGGCCTCTGCCTCTTATCTTCTTCTCAAACTAGCATCGAACTCACTGTCTCCTCAGCTATCGCCAAATAGATATACAATGATTCTCCTAAGTGGGGCTTAGTGAGAATCGGAGGCGTGACTAGATGCTCCTTTAGGTTATCAAAAGCTTCCTAACATTTAGCATCCCATACAAAATTCTTCGCCTTTGATAGCACCTTATAGAAGGGAAGGCCCTTTTCCGCCAGCCGAGAGAGGAATCTCCTAAGGTCGTCATTCTCCCTGTAAGGCTCTGTACTTCCTTGATATTCCTTGGGGCCAGCATATCTATAATGGCTTTAACCTTCGCTGGGTTTACCTTATTCCCTCGATGGTGAACTATATAACCCAAGAAATTTCCTACAGAGAGGCCAAAAGCACATTTGACAAGAATAAGTTTTACATGAAACTTACGAAGGGTTTTAAAGCACTCCTCCAAATCTTCTGGATAATGCTCAACAGAAAGGCTTTTCACCAGCATGTCATCTATGTAAGTCTCCATATTCCACCCAAGCTGGTGTTGAAAAAGCTTATTCACCAGGCGCTGGTAAGTGGCTCCTGCATTCTTCAATCCGAAGGGCATTATGGTGTAACAGTAGGTTGCCTTATTGGTGATGAATATCATCTTCTCCTGATCTTATGAGTGCAATGGAATTCGATGATACCCCTGAAAGGCATCCAGGAAACTCATAAGCAAACAACCGGCAGTCCCATTAATCAGGGCATCTATTCGAGGAAGAGGGTAGCTGTCCTTCGGGCAAGCTTTGTTAAGATTAATGAAATCAATGCAAAGCCTCCACTTACTCTCTCCTTTGGGCACCAACACTATATTTGCCAACCATTTCGGATAATCAACCTCTCGAATATATTTTGCCTCTGTTAACTTTGCAACTTTTGCCTCAATTGCTCGAGCTCTGTCAAGGGCGAAGCTCCACTTCTTCTGTTTAACAGGTCAGAAACCTGGTCGTATTCCCAACTTGTGCGTCATGACTCCCGAATCTATTCTCGGCATGTCTTGAGCGGTCCATGCGAAGATATCTGCATACTGTCGAAGGAGAGCTAAAAC
Source organism: Diospyros lotus (assembly GCF_014633365.1). Classification (NCBI taxonomy): domain Eukaryota; kingdom Viridiplantae; phylum Streptophyta; class Magnoliopsida; order Ericales; family Ebenaceae; genus Diospyros; species Diospyros lotus. Next base: position 13,491,009 of record NC_068338.1, read on the forward strand.
TTGACCCCTCAATAGGTCTCTTAACTCAGGACTTATCTGTATACAATGATCTGGGTAATCTTCCCTCAAGGGTACCTCTTCCAGCCTGTCCACCGGTTCTGCTGTTTTTGGATCTTCCGACCTTTCCAGCATAAAACTAACTTCTCTTGAGGGGGATACTCCCCCTTCTTTCCTCAAGAGTTGCTCTGCTGACCAAGAGCTTTTTCCTATAACGTTGTTTCTTTTACCTCTGCCTCCCTTACTATACCTATGGAGGCCATATAACATTCGCTGACAGACTGCAAATCTCCTCGTACCTTACCTATCCCACTAACTGTAGGGAACTTCATCATCATATGATATGTTCTTGGAATAGCCTGAAAGGAGTTGAGGCCTGATCTTTCGAGGATCATATTATATGCTGCAGGCACATTTGTTACCAAGATATCCAACATGACTCAGGAGGTTCTAGAGCCTCTCCCTAAGGTCAATGGAAGCTGTATGACTCTCTCTAAATATACGGCCTCCCCATCAAAACCCACTAAGGGGACTCTCACTGGCTTCAGCTGCTCCACCTTATACCCCATACCTAGGAAGGCTTGCCGATACAGAATCTCCGAAGAACTACCCGGATCTACAAGGATCTGTCGAAGCTCCCACTTCCCGAGCTCGACTGTTATTACCAGCAGATCATTTCTATTCGGGTACGCGGGGAGGTTGCTATCTGAAAAAGAGATTGCCTCCCCACATCTTGATCTCTTCATTCCCCAGGCTCGGCTGCTAACACCTTCTTCACCCTTTGCTCTTGGGACTTCCCCCACGACAAGCGTATGGAATACGGGAGGTGAGGGAAGATCCCTTTTCGACCTCAACAGTCTCTCATTCTGGGGAGAATGCCGAGCATGGTCTCGATCATTTACCCGGTCCTTCCTATGGGGACTCCGTGACTGGGACCGCCGGTCTTTCCTCCTTTGGGAATCCACTTCCTTGGCAACATAATTCCTCAAGAAACCTCGGTTGATTAGCTCTTGGATTTCTTCTTTTAATTGGTGACATTCCTCCGTATCGTGGCCATGATCCCGATGGAAGCGACAGTACTTATTCCGGTTCCTTTTTTTAGACGGTGCTTTCATTGGCCGAGGCTTCTTCAAATAGTCATTGCCCTCAATAGTGGCAAGGATCTCCGCTCTTGGGGCATTCAAAGGGGTAAAACCACTCGATTCCCACCGAGGAAGATGCTTCTCCTTTCGATCCTCTCTTTGATCCTCGTTCTTCCTCTCTTCAGGGTGTTTCTTTTTCTCCTACTTCTCAGCGTGCTCTACCCTCTTCGCCTGCATAACCTCTTCAGCATTTATGTACTTCGTAGCATGACCTAGGATGTCCATGAATGTGATAGGGGGTGTCTTGGCTAACGACTAGGCGAAAGGGCCAGCCCTTATAGCATTCTAGAATGCCACCATAGTAACACTATGATCGAAGTTCTCAATGCTTAGAGCTTCCATATTGAAACGCGAAATGAAGTCTTTCAAAGACTCTCCCTAGTTCTGCTTCAGACTAACGAGGGCCATCGTTGACCTTCGATGCCTCCGAAGAGGTGTAAAATGCGCCTGGAAACTACCCCGAAGCTGCGCAAAACTCGCTATGGAGTGGTGGGCCGGTTTAAATACCAGGCATGCGTGTGCCCTTCTAATGTTTCCAAGAAAACTCTACACCACATTACATCAGAGGCATCATACACCATCATATGAGAGGTAAAAAGGTCGAGGTGGTCCATCGGGTCGGTGGTCCCCGCATAGGGCTTAATGACGGAATGCGAAGATGCTCTGACGGTATGGCCGCCATGATCTCCGAACTTAGGGGCTAGTTCACCATTGTCCCTGTTAGTGTAGGTGCTCTAGACCCAATCAGGTTGGGCATGTTGTACACTGACAATTGTAATCATATTTATTATTGAATAAGGAGTTATTCAATTTCACAAGAAGTCATTCTATTAGTTTCTTGTTATTTTTGTAATAACCGAATGAAACTAGATAGAAGTCCATATGATGTATACTGTGATTAATCTATAAAGATGTGAGATGATGCATCACAGTTTCTAGACATCATTAAACGTTCCAAGTCGTAGCAATGTCAAGAATGGACATTGACAATTGCGGTAAGACTTGTATGTGCTATGTTTTTGCTATGTGATAGCAATGGGGGTCTCACACCCATAGGCATGGGGATGCCTAGACAAGTACATAGGTGACCAATGTTGGAGAACATGTCATTAGACATGACTCGCCATGAGAATCCATTTTGGTTATATGTTGATGGAATTCTCATACGAGATGGGTGTAACTAATCCTTGGACCTGAGGTTATCACAGTCATCTCATAAGAAGACCGGTATACTTTGACATCATTTTGATGGGCCTAGACAAAGGCTGCATGTGGGCGATCGTTGGGTATATCGTGAGGCTTATGGAGATGGGTGCATAGCCAAGATGGGACTCGTCTATCCCTTAATAGAGGATGATGTATCTAAGGCGCCTTCGGTGGATATTCACTTTAAATCCATGGCCATGGTGAAAGAGATCAATAAGGAGTTATTGATTCACTTTCTATTAAGTGAAGATATCCAGATAATCGAAGAAAGACTTATGTGATCATAATCGAACAACACATTGCCAACTTGAGATCACATAGGATACATTGACGAGAGGATCGAATTACAAGGTAACCATGCTCATGAAAGGTTATTTGCGGATTATGAATCCTTCTGAATAATTGGGTAGGCATGATGCCTTGCTAGAGGCCAATCTTGTCTTATGTGTTCGTACCGACACATTGCCAACATATTCGGGAGCCTAATGAGTCATACGCAATAGGCACGGTCCCTGGCTTAAACTAGGAAAGTGGACGTATGGTTAAGTGGGACACTTCGACAAGAAGTTGTGCCGTTATAGGTTCTCACGGGAAAAGAACAAACAGACGTAATGACGTCGATATGACGAGGGGTCGTCATAAAGGAAAAGGTTTCCTAAAATAGCAATTGATTAAATTAGAAAGTAGTTTCTAACTTAATGATTAAATTAGAAAGAAGTTTCTAATTTAATAGTTTGGGCTTAATTTAATACTTGCGCTAAATAAAGTATTTGGGCCAAATATTAAATTAAATTAAATATTTGAGCTAAATTAGATTTGGGTCAAATATTAAATAATAAATATTATATTTGGGCTAAATAAGATTTGGGCCAAATATTAAATATTAATTATTTGGGCTTGAATTAGATTTGGGCCACATATTTATAAATGAATTTGGGCCACTTTAATTTCTAGTTGGACTAGGATTAATGGGCTAGCCCAATCCATGTCCCCTAGGGTTTGGGAAAACCCTAGAAGGTTGCTTCTTTATAAATAGCCCTTTATGGGATGCCCAAATGATGCCTCTTATTTTGTTAGTTTTCAAGAGTTGAAAATCAATTATTTTCCTGTCCATTCATAAGCCTTGTTAGGAGAAGGAGCTAGCACTCCCATTCCGCTCTTCTCGCCAACGGATGCGCGCCGCGTATCACAAGTTAAAGGCCGGACACTTGGACAGCTTGAATCCGCAAACGACTTAAAAATCTAAAGGTTAGATTTACTTTGTTATGTATGTGATTGTTTGATTTCGACGTTGATCCAATCGCCGGGATCGAGGTAAGGTTCAAAATTTTAAACTACGCTGCTTGCCCCGTAGCGATCTTGCTTTACTTTCAGTCCCTTGAGTCCCGCCCAACTTCGGCTGCAGGGCTACAATCTCCTCTTCCAACTGACGCAGTCTCCTCTCTTGCTGCTGCTGCGCGTACGACCTGTTAGAAGATTCGGCTGCCTCATCGCGTTCATCCTCTAAACCGCGCCTCTTAGGATTTGTCTCTCGAGGGTAGGATTCCTCCTCCCTCGCGGGTTCCTGCCTCTTCTCTGCCTGAGAATGCTGAGCTTACTGGTGCAAGCGATCCAAGAAGCCAGTGAGCAACTCTGTCAATCGCTGAACCTGATTTTGCAAGAGCCCGATCCAATCAGGCAGAGGAGGAGGGCCTTATGGACTACGGTCCCTCCCTGGCGGGCTCTTTAGAGGGTTATGCTAGCTTGGTTCTGGTGTGGGGTTACCCCCGGCAGCTCGAGACTGTTGCCTCCTCGATGCCATCGAAACAAAAAAAATTACTAGAAACGTCCCAACAAGTTGTGCTAGAGAGACAGAAAAGAAAATGCCTTGGCCCCACGATGGGCGCCAATTGATGATGCGGTGACCGATCACCCTCTTTTATCTCTGCTAGAACACCTACAATGGAGGCGGGGACTCATTCCCCTGGTTCACCTCCGACGATCAAGTCAGATTAATAGATCAAGGGTCAAGAAATCATTCACGATGCTTGAGAATTAAAAAGTTCGATCCCTTACCTCCTTCCGCCCCCTTTCTTTTATCCTCGTGCTGCGATAAGGATTCTTGGAAGATCTTTGGAATCTCTATCCCGTTCTTCTCAGAATCGTTATTGATAGGAATTCCATAATCGTAATTTTCCCCGAAGAGTTCAGGGCAGCTCCTGTAATGCCCCATTTTTCGAGCGCGTTAAAACTCAAGACAATTTTGGGATAATTTTTTTTATATACTACTAAAACTAAGACTAAACCATATCATTGCTCTTATCCATCCCAAAATTTTCATTCATTTATCTCCAAGGAGAATCATCGGAAGCTAGAATCGAACCTAACATCATAACATTAATCATAAATCAGTTCTTATATCACGGGAACATAAATTTCTCAACATGACTTAATACATAACATGAGTTCTCAACTAACATTAACCCTGAATAGGGTTCTACATCATCATTTCTCAAAACATTCAGAATTCGAAGTAGCAGAACTTAAATACATGAGCAACATAACATACGTTCAAATGATCATACAACTTATCATGCACATTGCTAAGTGCCATTATATGCCTCATTCATCCTCATTTCTACTACTATCTTCATCTGGAATGTTTGAATATTCCAGGGGCAAAGCCCAAGTTAGATGATGAATCATCTAAGTAAGGGAACAAAACATTTAATGCTCATGTATGTATGTAATGCACATAACATCATAACTCTTATGTTTGGGTCGACTGCACCTTAAGATTACCTGCCATTTTTCCAATCTCCCTGCCAGACCGAGGTGTATGGGTGCACCCTTGGAAAAGTAACAGAGCCAGTACCTAATCCCAAACCCATGCAACGTATGACCGTGAATCTCATCATGCTCATATGCATATTTCATCATCAAACATGTAAATGCAAACTACATGACATACTCACATCAAGGCATGACAACATGATAAAATTATTTACTTAAAATCAATTTTTGGGGTTGAACAACTTACAAATCAAACATTTTCATAAAACTAAATCCAATTGGGAAGTACCACTTATCTTGCAAAAAGATAATTTTGCCCCTAATATAATTTTGCCTCAAAATTCGCGTCAGACTTCCAATCATACTCAATTATGAACCTTGACGTATCCTGAGCATCATAATTACTTAAGAAAATCAAATTTATAATTTTCTCTAATTTTCCTAATTTCTCCTATTATTTCCTGCAAATTATGAAATAAATAGCTTCTCATAAAATTTTCTCAATTTCTCTCCACAATAATTCATAAAACAATATTCCTAAGCCCCACAAATTTTCTCATAATTTTTAGAATCCATATTCTATTTATTTCTCATTTTCTCTTTGATTTTCAATCATCTATTGCCTCAAAAATTCATAATAAATACCAATCATGCATTTCTCTTCCAATTTCGTCATTAAAAATTCTAAAATATCATTCTCATATTTTTGAAATTTTTTAAGAAATTTTTAAAGATAACTTACCTTCCCGTGGAGCTATTCGGTATTCTTTTATATTGCGATGAAGTCTCGATTTGCGCATCCAACAACGCCTTCTACCACAAATTTTCACACAAACTACTAAACCCAGCCTATAGGATTTTTCTAGGAATTTTTTGGTATTTTTCTTTCTCTCTCTCTCTCTCTCTATTTTTTTCTTTCTCTTTTTCAAATCTTTTTCTCACTCTCAAATCTTTCTTTCAACCTTTCTCCTTCTAATTTAAGTCTTTAAACCTTTCAAGTTTCCTCTATTTATAAGAGGTTAAATTAAGTTTAACATAATTGTAGTGACCCACTATCTTTAATTATTTTATCATATTTCTTAATTATTTTTCACTAAATCTAACTAAAAATCTTTAATTATTTATCCACACCTTACTTTGTCTCCCACATTTCTCAATTATTTTACCCATTATCTTTGATTATTTGTCCATACCTTACTTTGTCTCCCACATTTCTCAATTATTTTACTCATCATCTTTAATTATTTTGTCATATTTCTTAATTATTTTTCACTAAATCTAACTAAAAATCTTTAATTATTTATCCACACCTTACTTTGTCTCCCACATTTCTCAATTATTTCACCCATTATCTTTGATTATTTGTCCATACCTTACTTTGTCTCCCACATTTCTCAATTATTTTACTCATCATCTTTAATTATTTTGTCATTTTTCTTAATTATTTTTCTCTAAATCTCACTCATAATCTTTAATTATTTGTCCACGCTCTACTTTGTCTCCAACATTTTTCAATTATTTCACTCACTATCTTTGATTATTTGTCCACACCTTAATTTGTCTCCCACATTTCTCAATTATTTCACCCATCATCTTTAATTATTTTGTCATCTTTCTTAATTATTTTTTACTAAATCTCACTCATAATCTTTAATTATTTGTCCACACTCTACTTTGTCTCCAACATTTCTCAATTATTTTACTCACTATCTTTAATTATTTTGTCACCTTAATTATTTTTCACTAAATCTTCTTCTAAATAGATTATTCTTTTATTTAATTCATTAATTTCAAACCTATTTTCTTAGCCTACTAATTAGCCCATTTACTTAGCCTTTTATTTTTTTCAATTTACCCCACTAACTCTAAACCCATTAATTTTTTTTTTCAATTATAATCTCTAATTGATGTTAAAAATAAAAAAATTAATTATTATTATTCTCAAAATACTAGGATATTACAACTCCTACCTCTGTGCTCCTCGGTGGGACAGTCAATCCCAAGAAGCTCGGAGAGTCCTTGCCGAGTAATGGGCCGGCTAGCGTGGTGATGTGTGTCCACCACGTGTCCCTTTTGAATTCGGGCAGGATGGTGTCAGGGGGTTATCTCCTTTTGGACACGGGGCACGATGTCCATGGTTAGCTGGGGTATTATTGTAATTAAGTATCTGAGGTGATGGTTATTCCCCTCATCAAATCGGTTTGGGATTCCTGAGGAATGTCCTTAAAGGATTGATTTTAAGGGCCATAGAGAATCTAAGGATTCGTGGTGAAACTTTAAAATTTTTCAAAGAGAAATCCAACTAGTCTTTGGAAAATAGAGTTTAATCTCTTAAGCTATAAAGGCCATGATCAACACGGACTGGAGTACCATTGGTGACGTAAGTACCTACATGCTCCAGTTAGTGGGATGGTTATGGATTGTTATCTTAATAGATATGTGAATATTTGAACATGCTTGAGAGAAATAGGTAATGGAAAATGTGCCAAGATGATAGATCGCAGTAGGAGAAGCTACATTCTTAATAGACCTAAATCTATTAGAGATCCAGGATTTTCAATTTTGGAGAATGGAACTCTTGTGTGGCTAAACAGTTAGTCTAGTTAGCCCTAATGGGAAAATTGTTAGATGTATAGCTGGACAATCATTAAAAATCATGTTAGTAAGTTGTGAATGTAAGGAGTCTATGGATATGTGGTGCAAGCGCATGTGGTTAGTGAAAAGCCGTAAGAAAGTTGTGGTAGGGAAAGAAATACTAGGATGTATTCTCGAAAAATTTATTGGGATTATTTCTTAATAATAATTTTGATTTTGCCATTAATAGCTTGAGATTATTGGATGCTTAGCTATGTGTGGCTTGACTGAGGGTATAAATTATTAGGCTTGAATAAGATGATAATTAAGAGTCAGTATCTTTTACCTCAAATTGATGAATTATTAACCAGCTACAAGAGAATGGGATATTTTTCTATGATTGATATGCGAACAAGGGTAAGATAAGGAAATGAAACATTCCTGGAATGATGTTAAAGACATGATTTGATGTTGCCTTATGGTTTGACCAATGAACTAGCTACATCAAAGTCTCGTTAGTGATTATGTTTATTGATGATATACTGGTATACTTCTGGGATAGGGAAATTCATGGAGGATAATGTTATGAACTCTTAGAGAGCATCATTGTGAATGTTGTGATCGAGATTTGCTTGCTAGGTCATAACAAAGGTGATGAGAGCATGAGGCTCCATGTCGATGAACGTGAAATCAAGATTGGTTGTTATAAGCACCATGAGGTTAGGAGATCAAATAGGTTTTGATTCAAAGATTGGTAACCTGAGTAAGTGTAACTCCAAAAAGGATCGAGGATCCGTGAGATTTGGAGGTTTGGGCTGGTACTGAAAAAAGTACCAGAAATGATAGGAGTTGGGTCAATTGCAACTCTCGAAGATAGGACGGGAGGCTCTAGAAAGCCAATTGCACCATGGGTGTGTGGCCTGTAACAGCGGATCTGAGCCTAAAGACCAAGGCAGAGGACTAGTGATGGGCTCATGACTAATGACCGAAGCAACTTGTAGGTTGGCTCACAGTAGGGGTGTGAGGTCCATGAGTCAAAGTTATATAGTGAACTGTGGAGACTATCAGATGCCAAAGTTTGGGCAGCACCGTGGTTGTTATGTTTGGACTAGAATCTAAGTCCCAAGGGACTGGTTGTTATGTTGTGATAGGATCCCTAACTGTCTATGAAATTATTGAAAGTTTTTGAGATTGGTAGACTATTGTCAGAGATTTGTGAAGAGATTTTTCGGAATAGTTGTATCCATAACAAGACTCATGAGGAGAGTCAAGTGAGAATGGTCTACTAGATACAATGAGAGCTTTCGAGAGCTCAAAGATTTGGGTTCCATGTAATTGCAACATGGATGGGTGGTCATGTATAGATCACACCGAGGCACAAAGTGAACTACCCGATGTAGACTTGGAGCTGGTAGCTAAGGTCTGTGCTCTTGAGGTTATGGAGGCACTACCAGTACGATGGGACATTTGATATGCTCACAAAGCAAAAGGAGCTTGAGGTATGTGTTCTCACAAAAGGAGCTAAACATGAGGCAACGACGGTAGATAGAGTTCCTTAAGGACTAAGACTGCACTATCTTGTATCACCCGGGGCGTGGCAATAAGGTGTCTAACGCTTTGAGTAGGAGTGTGCCTACTGTGACTGGGTGAATGACTATTTGAGTGACGGTTATTGGAGGCTTTTAGTTTACTGACTATTAGTGTAATGCCAAACGGGATCGTCCATTTTTTTTTGCTAGCCTGACAATTTAGTTGGATTTGGTGAACGAGATGTGGAAGGCATATGTGGTGGGCAAGTATGTACATCTGTGGATAGATGAACATGGCTAGCCCAAGGGTTTTAATTTTTGAGATGCAGGATGGCATTCTCAAGTTTCGAGGTAAGATGTACGTGCCTAAAGTTTGGGAGATGTGTGGTCGCCTATAAAGAGTCACAATAAGAAATTCTGTGAAAAAAACACATTGTACCTTGTGAGTATTGAATGTGTGGTAAACATGAGTTAAGATTGAAACGATCTATGATTGAGGTGTTCAGCTAATGAGCTGTGTTTTCCCTTAGTTACTTGATGGGTCAAATGTAAATTTTGAGAACGAAATTTCTATAAGGAAAGGTGAATGTAATATCTGAGAATTTCTAAAGGACTCAAGAGTAATTTATCTTGGGAAAAAAGTGAAATTTTCATAAGCTTTGAGGTTATAGTGTAATTTCTCAGGGTTATAAGTGATCGAATTGACTGTAGGGAGTGCCCTAGAACTTATATATCCAAGAAAAATGATGAGATTAGCGATCATCTCAAGACGAGATTTATGACATTGAAAGCAATCAAAATATGGATAATTTTCGGTATAGCTAAAATTCAGCCTAGAAAACCAAATGATTGCAAGAGACCTTCGAAAAGTTAATGGAACCCTAAGGGAGCTCCAGTTTAATTTAAAGATCAACCCTGAAGTGCTTTCAAGATGAAACAAATGTCATGTGAGGACACTGGGGCAAAAACGTATTTATCGAGTAACTTGGAATTATTAATTTTGGATTTTATGTATTGTAATGCAAATTAATTTAATGTTTGAGGGCGTAATTGAAATTAGAGAAATACCCAAATGAAATAAAGATGAAATTTAGGTTTTAATGTGTAATTTCCCTTATATCATAGTGTATTATATAGATATATGTGTGTGTGTGCGTGCGCGCGTGTCGGCTTGATGGCCAAGCTTCTATGAAGCGTCATGGCTAAGTTTTGTTGCAAGTAGTATTATATATATATACAATAGTGATGGAAAAGGCAGTGAAGTCGGTGGTAAGGGCAATGGAATGTCTATAAATAGGGTAGCAATTGGAAGGAGAAATGAAAGAAGATGGAAGGAGAGTGCAAGCGGTAGCCATGGCCATAAGCAGCAACAGCATGATGGGCGACGGCGACAGCAATGGCAGGCAAGGGCGAAGCAAGTAGCAAAGGTGGCCGGCGATGCTGTCATGGCGAGTAACGGTGGTGTAGGAGGTGGTCGGTGGCAGCCTTGCGTTCCAGCTTTTTGCTTAAAGCGCCCGGCAACTGCAGTGGGCGGAGGCGTTGTGGTGCACGGACGACAAGTGGTGGGCTGGGTGAGTGGGGTTGAATCAATGGTGGCGCAGGAGATGGCTGGCGGCTGGGAAACCCGGAAGGTAGGCGGCGACTGGTGTGGCAGCAAGGGGAAGAAGGAGAAGGAAGAAGAAGAAGGAAGAAAAAAAGTAAAGAAAAGAAAAGAAAATTGGAAGAAAATAGAGAGAATGAGGAAATTTTGAAAAAAAAAAATGGGGAAAGCTTCCGAAAAATTCTAGAAAGTTCTGAGAATTAATTGGGGCTAGAAGAGCTTGCCCAAAGCCAAGAAATTATTCAAGCGCGCGTTTTGAGGTCAAGGCACGCATATTGAGAAAGCCTGAGAGGCTAAGTTAAGGCGAGTGATTTTTTTGGAAAACTTATACGTGTTATGTTTTGCCTATGTTGAGCATGATATTCACAAAAGTTGCTACGTTATATAACTGTCTAGGGTTCCGTTCCGGGCTGGATTGCTAGGGAAGTTACACTATAGCGTATGTTTGTTCATGTCTTTGCATCATGCATTCATGTAATTATTTTGAACCCTCACTTAGATAATTCAACATCTAATTTGGGCTGTGTCCCTGGAACATTCAAACATTCCAGTTGGGACATGCAACAAAGGCAAGGAAGTGGTTGAGATGTAATGGCATGAGATGTCGTGTCCTATGGGTTTGGGAAGTTATTTTGGTATTTTTCTTTTTCATGAAGATTCTGATATGTTTTAGTCATGTTGAGAAACTTATGTTCCGTTGGTGAATAGTCTCGTAAAGTAAAAGAACTTTATGTATTACGAAAAATCTTTGAGAAATGATCATGTAATATTGTTATGGTTCAATATCATTTGGAGGTATTTAGTTGTTATCACTGAGAAACGAGACTCTATGTATATTTCTGGGAAATGTTATATTGAACAAATGGTACGGTTTCCTATGTTATGATTAAAGTGAATACGGTTATGTACCATATCAAGTTTAGATCTTGCTTCCGCATATGTGATGATTTGTTGGGAATTTTCTTTGAAATACGGTACTTAAGGTATTAAGAGAGGTATCGAGGAAAGAGAATATGCATTTATATGTTGAATCCTAGCATAATGACATGCCTTGGAAAATCAAGGTGTTACAACAAGTCAAGTTTGGGGCCATCAAAAGAAGGCTCGAGTTTGTTACATATCATCTACCAAGGCAGTGAAGGGAAAAGAAGTTTCCCGCATCTTAAAAGAAACTATGTCTATTTCAGAGCAAACGTTGAAGCCCCAACCTATGGAGGCCCTACAATATGTCCAGCTCCATAAGGATGAGAAAAATAAGGTAGTTTATCTGGCAAGTCAGTTGCCTATAGAACAAAAATAGAAAATTGTACAGTGCCTACAGAAGAATGCAGACATATTTGCGTGGGTAATCACCAATATGCCCAGGATCGACCCATAGGTGATCTCACATCAGTTGAACGTAAGGTTAGAGGCTAAACTTGTTAAATAAAAGAAAATGAGCATCGTGTCTGATAGGCTATCATCCCTCGAAGAGGAGGTTGATAAACTCTTAAGGTCTGGATTCATTCGTGAAGTCCATTATCCAGATTGGCTTGCTAACGTCGTAATGGTGAAGAAGTCCAGCGAAAAATGGCAAGTGTGTGTGGATTTCACCGACTTGAACAAGGCATGTCCAAAAGACTCCTACCTAAACCCTCAAATTAATTGTTTAGTGGATAATACATCAGGATATCACATGTTGAGTTTCCTAGATGTTTTTTCTGGATACTAGCAAATTAGCATGTTCCCACTGGATGCTAAGAAGACCTCGTTCATTACAAAAAATATCATCTACTATTATCAAGTCATGCCTTTCGGGCTTAAAAATGTAAGGGCGACCTATCAGCGGATGGTTAACAAAGTTTTTAAGGAGTTACCTAGAACCACCATGGAGGCTTATGTTGATGACTTGGTAGTCAAAAGTCACATTAAGGAGTTGGAATGAGTTTTCGTCGTATGCCGTCAATACTATATTGTAATACCCCATATTTTCATGAAATTGCCATGTATTTTAAGTGAGATTAAAATACCAAAAAATATGCTTGAAATGGCAACAAGTGACCGAATCAGCTGCAAGGACTTCCCTAGAGCTTAGATACCTAAGGACAAAGGTATATTTTTGACGAGCGTCTCAAGGCGAGATTTATGATGCTGAAAGAAATCAAATTAGAGACGGTTTTTCGGTTAAGCTAAGTTATAGCCTAAAAAGGCCGAATGATAAGGGGCTTTCGAGAAATCATAAATATCGAGTAATTTTGAGTTATTAATTTTGAAATTTAAGTATCTCGATAAATTTGATATTTGAGGGTGTAATTGTAATTAGAGAATTATCCAAACCAAATAAGGATGAAATTAGGAGCTCATATGGTAAAATATTAAAGTTGAGAACTTGAAATAAGGGTCAAAATGTCATTTCAGAGAAGTTTATAGTATTAGCTTGGATTTCAAAAATTAAATCCATTCTAGCTTTGAATTTCAAAAGCCATTCAATTATGGCTTTGAGTATTTGGAGTCCATGGCTTAGCTTGTGACAAGTGACACCTTGTGATTGGTTAAAAGAATTTATAAATAAGGCCATCGGGTTGTCTCCAAATCATTCCAAATGAGTTCAATTTTTGAGAGATTCTAAGGTGGGGATCTTCTATTGAGAGAGGAAAGGGAATTCTGCAAGAAGAAGGGAAGAAAGCGGAGGAGAAACGGGGGAGAACAATCCTCGTTGGAGTTGCAGGTCTTCACCGGAGTTCGCCAAAATCAGTTAGAAAAAAAGTGAGATAGTCCCTTTTTTTATAATCCTGTAGAGGAGGAAGAGAGGGTCGAGTAGGTTCAAACGGGGGTCAAATCAGAGTTAAAATGAGGAAGTTATGGCCGAAAAATCAAATCGAGGTGAAGCTATCCGAAACTAGTAGGCAGCGCGTGAGATACACATGCCGGGAAGTGTTGCGCGTGAAGGCGTGTGGCCCATCTTCCTAGGGCGCGGGAGGGCCCCATTTTTCTTCAAATTTTCCAGTTCAGTCCCTAATTTAATTCCCCTCAACGCTATGTAAAAATATTTGAAGTTAGGTTTACCGAAACGCTTGTTTTCGGCAAAAACCTAGGCCGCTTGCAGTGAAAACGTACCATCCAAGAGATAAACCAACAAGGTTAGACTCCTATACTCCATATCCTATTTTTTATTCTCTTATGAGAGACTTCTATTGCATGAGATGTCTTTTGTGAAGTTCTTATACTTAAACTCTTGTTGTTCTCTTACGTGAAATCATATTGCTTATATGAAATGTATTTTCTGAGAAATATATGTTGTTGGCTTTTAACTGTTGCATTTATAAAATTCGTGTGGCCATACTATTGCACCTATTTGTTGTTGGTCAAGGGAAAAACTCGGATATCCCTCGAGAGGCACTGTGTGTGCACCATCGAGAAAGCTCTTGTGGGGAAGACCGTGAGTCTAAAGGACAACCGATGTGGTGTTTGCATGAGTTCTATGAGGTCGGGCCGAGGTGACATGGTTAGGGACCTCCCGAGAGGCGATATGCGTGCGCCATTGAGAAAGCTCTTGTTGGAGGAGGCTGACATGTTTACGAGGCACTTCGGAGTAGTTCTCGTTATTTTCCTCATATGTTTTATACTTGATCATGCATTGATATGAACTATTTTTTTGGAGTTTCTCACTAGAAGATTCATCTTCTAATTGAGCTATGTTCCTGGAATATTCAAACGTTCCAGGTTCGACAAGCGACTCTATGGAAAAGGAGGTAGCTGAAGAATAAGTTTAATTTGTTGCTTGTAGCATGTTTATCATATCTAAGTTTATGTGCGAACCTATGTATGATTTGGATATGTTCAAGACGTTCAGTTATCACTTGCGAGAGATGATGTCCATGTAATACATTTTGTAGACATCTTGAATGATTTTATTTATGATAAATAAAGCATTATAATTGTGAACCATATCAGGTTCGATGTAGCTTCTGCATTTGAAATTTTAACACCTGTCTTAGCTATTTGATTATTTAGTTTGTTAAGCTGAGAAGGTGAAAATTAGGGTTTTGGGAATTTATGGGAGGTATGTCAGCGATTGTGGTATGGAAAATTTTTATTTTCCCGAAATCCTAAGTTATAACATGCTCGAAAAACTTAGGGTGTTACAGTTGGTATCAGAGCGAACCTAAGGAAAAGTTCGCATGTGGCTAGATGAGCAAATCCACCGTAAGTTTTGGGAATTAGGTTAGGATTTTTGAAATATTTAGTGGCATACTCTTGTTGCTTATTCAATTTGAATTGTGCCATGCCATGATGATTTAATAGATCTCCCTATCTTCTTGCTAGATGGTGAATACAAGAAGAAACAGGTGCGAGAGAGGCAATGGCGAAGAAAGGAACACCAACCCACACCCAAGAGGCGGTGTAGCAGGAAAAAGAGATGCACGAGTTGACCTCAGTGAATGTCAGATAGATAGGATCAACAGAATCCTTGAAGGCATGGCTGGGCGAATTTTAGAATTACAGCCTAAGCAATAAAAAGTAGATGCTTTGGAGAGGTATTTACAACAAAACCTGCCAGTGTTTTGAGGAAGACCGGAAAATGACCCCGCAATCAGTGAATACTGGTTAGACCAGACCAAGAAGATCCTATAAAGATTGAGAATCTTAAATGAGGACAAGGTTGAGTGTGTAACTTATATGCTGGAAGAGGAAGCAGCCCAATGGTGGAGGTCTATGCAGCGAGCGATACCTAACCGGACAGGATCTCAGGGGTCGGCGACAGATGTAGAATTGGGGGAGGCACCCTAGATGTCATGGGAAGGATTTAAGGAACTGTTCAACGGTAGATTCTTTCCCACTTGCTGGAAGTTGGTTAGAGCTTGAGAGTTTATGAACTTACGCCAAGGGCCAAATATGTTTGTGGCCCAATACGAGGCTGAATTTTTGTGGTTAATCAAGTATATGCCGCTGTATGGGATGGACGATGTGGAGAAGGGACGAAAATTCTTATAAAGCTTGCGAATCGAATTTCAACGGCTGATGAGCTTGGTCCACGTGGAGTCTTATGCGGATATAGTTTTCAAAGCTATGACAGCCAAGGAGAATATGACGTGGGTGGCAGAACTAAAGGCCACGACTGTTCAAACTTGGGGACAATCAGAGAAATCCCACTCAACTATGGGACCTCGGGATGGGAAGATTGTGAAAAAGGGGAAGGCGTGCTTTAAATGCAAAAAGAGACACCCAGGTAAGAGGTGCGATGGCTAAAGCATTGTTTGTTACACCTATGGACAACCCGGGCATACTTCTAGAAATTGCTCAAAAGGAACGGTCCAAGAAGGTAAAGCTATAGCAGCAACACCAGTGAGCATGATCTACTATAATTGCAACTAGCATGGGCATATCTCGAGGAATTGCCCGAAGAAGAAAGAGCAGCAGCTAAATATTGAAGAAGGAAATGGGACCAAATAGGGGCGAGTCTATAATTTAACTAAGGAGGACATAGAGGCGAATCTTGCAACTATCGAAGGTACTCTCTTCATTTTGGATACTCTTGTGCATGCATTGATAGATCCAGGGTCTACTCATTCTTTTATGTCGCATGCATTGGTTGGGAGTTTGAGAGTAGAAACAGAGTCTATGGGGTGTCTAATGGTGATTTCAACACCTATGGGTAAGAGTATGAAGTCCTCAAAAATGGTGAGGGGATGCAAAATTAACCTGAGTAATGTTCGATTCCAGGCTGATCTGATTCCGTTATAAGTATATGACTTCGACGTAATCTGATTCTGTTAGAAGTATATGACTTCGACGTAATCTTAGGGATGGACTTCTTGTCCAAGTACGACGCCAATATAGACTGTCATAAGAAGATAATGACCATAAGGAAACCCAAGGGAAGGTGGGTCAAATTTCAGGGGAAGGCAACCCTGAGATTGGAAAGATGATTTCAGCAATAAAGGCAGCGAAGTTGCTGAGCCGAGGAGCTCATGGATTCATAACTTATGCTCAATTAGAAGAAAGAGAGGTGCTAAAGCTCAATGAGGTGCGAGTGGTACAAGAATATGAGGAGGTGTTTCGAGAGGAATTGCCAGGACTACCTCTACCTTAGGAAATCGAGTTCTCAATTGAGTTAATGCCAGGAACCCAACTGATATCAATTCCACCATACCGAATGGCTCCGATGGAGATGAAAGAATTAAAGAGTCAACTACAGGAGTTGATTGATAAGGGGTTCATTAGGCCAAGCACATCGCCATGGGGCACACCAATGCTATTTGTAAAGAAGAGAGATGGGAGTCTAAGGATGTGCATTGACTACTGTCAGCTAAATAAGGCCACGGTAAAGAATAAGTATCCGCTCACAAGGATAGACGAGTTGTTTAATCAACTGCAGGGAGCGAAGGTGTTCTCGAAGATCGATTTGAGATCTAGTTATTATCAGTTGAGAATTAAGCCAAATGATATTCCGAAGATGGCATTTCGATCAAGGTATGGCCATTTTGAGTATTTTGTAATGCCATTGGGATTAACTAATGCTCCAGCAGCATTTATGGACCTTATGAATAGGGTGTTCAAGCCCTACCTGGATCGATTTGTGATTGTTTTCATAGATGACATATTGGTGTATTCTTCGAATGAGAGTGACCACGAGGAGCACTTGAGAATAGTGTTAGGAACTCTCAGGAAACACCAATTGTATGCCAAGTTCTCGAAGTGCGAGTTCTGGCTATCCCAAGTGACGTTTCTTGCGCATGTGATCTCAGACGAAGGAATCTCAGTGGATCTAGCCAAGATTGAGGTTGTTCAAGGATAGAAGTAGTCGATGTGCGTGATCGAAGTGCAAAGCTTTTTGGGATTGGCAGGCTACTATCGAAGATTCGTGGAAGGGTTTTCAAAAATAGCTCCACCTATGACGAAGCTCATACGGAAGGAGGTAAAGTTTGAATGGACTGCCAAGTGCGAGGAAAGCTTTCGAGAGCTCAAGGAAAGACTGACCTCGGCACTTGTGCTGGCAATGCCTGTGCCTCGAAGGTTGGTTTGGGTTGTGTATTGATGCAACATGGTCAGGTGATAGCATATGGATCACGCCAGTTGAAGAGGCACGAAGTGAACTACCCAACTTATGACTTAGAGTTGGTAGCGGTGGTATATGCTCTAAAGCAAGGGGAGGCACTACCTATATGGAGAGATGTTTGATGTATTCACGGACCACAAAAGTCTAAGGTATGTGTTCTCGTAGAAAGAGTTGAACATGAGACAGGGACGATGGATGGAGTTCCAGAAGGACTACGACTACACCATCTTGTATCACCCGGGGCGTCCCAACGTGGTGGCTGACGCATTGAGTAGGATTGTGCCTATTGTTATGGCTGGGCTAATGGCCTAGGAGTGGCTGCTGATTGAGGCTTTTAGCCAAATGACGGTGAGTGTAGTGCCGAAGGGATCTTCTGTCCTAGTAGCTGGCCTGGCGGTTCGGCTAGATCTAGAGACCGAGATACAGGAGGCTAGTGGGAGTGACCGGTGTATACGTCTATGGGCAGACGAGTAAGGCCAGCCCAAGAGTTTAGATTTTGAGATGCGAAATGGCATTCTCAAGTTTCGAGGTAGAGTGTACGTGCCAAACCTTCGGGAGTTGAGGCAGAAAATTCTGGATGAAGCCCACAGAACTAAGTATACTGTGCACCCAGGAGCCACGAAGATGTATCAAGATCTTCGAGAAATCTATTGGTGGCCGGGGATGAAGGTCAACATGGCTAGGAGGGTGGCACAGTGTGATGTATGCCAAAGGGTGAAAATTGAGCATCAGAAACCTGCAGGGTTGATGAGGACTTTGGAAGTTCCCGAGTGGAAATGGGAACATGTCACAATGGATTTCATGACAATATTTTTGAAAAGCCAAAGGGGCTATGATGCCATTTGGGTGGTGGTAGATAAGTTAACAAAGTCAACGCATTTCCTACCTACGAGGATCGATCAACTAGTATGAAAATTCACCGAGCAGTACGTGAAGGAAATCGTACGACTCCATAGTACATCGGTAAGTATAGTTTCAGATCGGGACCCGAGGTTCACCTCGAGGTTTTGGGAGAGTTTGTAAGAATGCATGGGGACTCAGCCGAAATTAAGTATGGCTTATCACCCCCAGACTGACGGGCAATCAAAGAGGACAATTCAAACACTTGAAGATATGTTAAGATCTTACGCCCTTGATTTTGAAGGAAATTGGGAGGAGCATCTGCCATTGGTAAAATTCGCGTATAACAATAGTTACCACGGCAGCATCGAGATGGCTTCTTATGAGGCTTTGTATGGAAGAAAGTGTCGATCACCTATCTGTTGGACTGAAGTAGGGGAACAATAGATGTTGGTGCCCGAGCTTATGCAACAGACTACCGATAAGATTCAAATAATCCAAGAGAGGATTCGAGCTACGCAAAGTCGACAAAAATCCTATGCTGATCAAAGAAGAAGGGATCTAGAGTTTGAGGTAGGGGATCTAATGTATCTCAAGGTGTCACCCCAGCATTTGGTGACGCGTGGAAGCCATAAATGAAAGCTGAAGCCAAGGTATATGGACCATATCCGATTGTGGAAAGAGTCAGACCTTTGGCTTATCGATTGGAGCTTCTGCTTAGCTTGTCCAAGATTCATAATGTGTTCCACGTCTCCCAACTTTGAAGGCATGTGCCAGATCCAACCCTTGGAGTTCGGGTGGAGACAATTGAGCTAAGGAATGACTTGACCTACCCGGAGTAATTTTAGATCGTTGGACTCAAGTGTTGCGGAATAAAGAGATCCAGTTAGTGAAGGTTCAGTGGGGAAAACACTCGGATGATGAGGCAACATGGGAACTTGAGGAAACAATTAGGAAGAAATATCCTCATTTGTTCGAGGAAATGGAAATAGAGTAGGAAATTTTTATATTTTCTTCCAAAAATTGTATTCCATAATGCAATAATTATTTAACCTTCAATAATTTCGAGTATGTTTCAAATTTCAAGGACGAAATTCATTTAAGGGGGGGAGAATCTAAACCCCATATTTTTGTGAAGTTGCCACGTATTTTAAATGAGATTAAAATACCGAAAAATATGCTTGAAATGGAAACAAGTAACCGAATCAACTGGAGGGAGTGCCTTGGATCTTAGATACCTAAGGACAAAGATACATTTTTGACAAACGTCTCGAGGTGAGATTTATGAAGCTTAAAGAAATCAAATCAGAGACGATTTTTCGGTTAAGCTAAGTAGTAGCTTAAAAAGGTCGAAGATGGTAAGGGGATTCCAGGAAATCGTACATATTGAGTAATTTTGAGTTATTAATTTTGAGATTCTAATTATCTCGATAAATTTGATATTTGAGGGTGCAATTGTAATTAGAGAATTATCCAAACAAAATAAGGATGAAATTAGGAGCTCATGTAATAAAATATTAAAGTTGAGAACTTGAAATAAGGGCTAAAATGTCATTTGAAAGAAGTTTGTGGTATTAGCTTGGATTTTAAAAATTAAATCCATTCTAGCTTTGGATTTCAAAACCCATTCAATTATAGCTTTGAGTCTTTGGAGTCCATGGCTTAGCTTGTGACAAGTGGCACCTTGTGATTGGTTCAAAGAATCTATAAATAAGGCCATGGGGTTGTCTCCAAATCATTCCAAATGAGTTTGAGTTTTGAGAGGTTCTAAGGTGGGGATCTACTATTGAGAGAGGAGAGGGAATTCTGCAAGAAGAAGGGAACAAAGCTGTGGAGAAGCGAGGGAGAACGAGCCTCACTGGAGTTGCAGGTCTTTGACAGAGTTCGCCAAAATTAGTTAGAAAAAAAAAAAGCAAGATAAGTCTTCTTTTTTTTTTTATAATCCTGTAGAGGGGGGAGATAGGGTCGTGTAGGTTCAAACGAGGGTCGAATCAGAGTTAAAATGAGGAAGTTATGGCCGAAAAAACAAAATGAGATGAAGCTGCACGAAACTGGTAGGTAATGCGTGAGATACACGCACCGGGAAGTGCTGCGCGTGAAGGCGCATGGCCCACCTTCCTAGAGGGTGTGAGGCCACGTGAGTGGCCCATTTTTATTCAACTTTTCCATTTTTGTCCCTAATTTAATGCCCCTTAACCCTATGTAAAAATATTTGAAGTTAGGTTTACCGAAACGCTTGTTTTTGGCAATAACCTAGGCCGCTTGCAGTGAAACCTTACTGTCCAAGAGATAAACCAACAAGGTTAGACTCTTATACTCCAAATCCTATTTTTTATTCTCTTATGAGAGACTTCTATTGCATGAGACGTGTTTTTTGAATTTCTTATACGTAAACTCTTGTTATTCTCTTACGTGAAATCATGTTGCTTATATGAAATGTATTTTCTGAAAAATATATGCTGTTGGCTTTTAACTATTGCGTTTATAAAATTCATGTGGCCATACTGTTGCATCTATTTGTTGTTGGCCGAGGGCAAAAGTTGGATATCCCTCGAGAGGCGCTACACGTGCACCATCAAGAAAGTTTTCATGGGAAAGACCGTGAGTCTAAGGGACAATGGATGTGGTGTTTGCATGAGTTTTATGAGGTCGGGCAGAGGTGACATGGTTAGGGACCTCCCGAGAGGCGTTATGCGTGCGCCATTGAGAAAGTTCTCGTTGGAGGAGGCTGATATGTTCACGGGGCACTTCAAAGTAGTTCTCGTTATTTTCCTCATACGTTTTATACTTGATCATGCATTGATATAAACTGTTTTTTTAGAGTTTCTCACTAGAAGATTCATCTTCTAATTGGACTATGTCCCTGGTGAAGGATCATGAACGAGGAAACAAAGCATGCAACGGAAGCGGTTTAAAATCAAAACCGTTCCTCGTATTGATAAGAATCTGGGAGACTTACTTTTGCGGCGGATTACCGGACGGAATGGAGCGATGGGAGCTTCTTCGCGTTGTGGAGACGACGGCTGTCCTGCTAGCCTTCGGCTCCGTCGCATCAGAACTCAAACGCACCCTTTCGATCTTCCGGAGTATGACTCGAACTCGTGGCCTCTCTTCGGTGAAGAAGAATGAAAAACGACTTAGATGAAAAACAACTAAAGAGAGATATATATAGGGAGAACCCTAGGGTTAAAACCCTAGTGGGCCAAACCCTAATGGGCCAAGATCTTTTAATTAATTTTCTAATTGGGTTAGCCCAATTAATTAATTAAAAACCCTAATAAACTATTATTTTATTCTAGCCCAATGGACCATTCTGAATAAAATAATTCTCTCTCAATGTAATTCATCCAACAAGCCAAATGTATTAAAAAAATACATGAGTTACATCGAGCTACCCCGGGGACCAAAAGACAAATTATTCACGGCTACTAAAATGACCAAAATATCCCTGCTACCTAGTAGCTATATTTTGTCATTCTAAGTGTTCCAACTATCACCATATGGTAACACTGACCCCACGAATAATTTTGCATATGCCATGTCTTTGACCTACTAGTGTAATGACGAAAATACCCCTCTGCGTAACACCCATCATTTAGAAAGGAATAATGTACTAACACCTTTCTAAATGACTTCTACCATCCTTAGATCACTAGTCCAATAATCCGTGACTACTCGAATGTACTTGCTTATCACTGGGAGCTACCCAGAAGCACACACTCTTAAGTTACGTTCCCAGGGCCCTGGATTATTCGATTATTCTTGGACAATCACAAGGGGGTGAATCACAGAAACTATCTTGTATTAGTCTGTCTTAGCTAATTAGAAACCATACTCCCAACTCAAAAGGATATTGATCTTTGACAGACCTCACCTACAATGAATCTAAGAATATAGCTCTAGGTTCACTAGACCACCAACTAATACTCAAGTATTAGAGTACTCGTCCACGTAGTAGCAGTGATAGACTAGCTCCATGATAATTAGTACTTTGTCATTAGCTTCTATCACAGGTCCACTCTACGCATTCCAAATGCGCTTGTACAATTAGAGTAAACGGACTGTTTACTGGCTAAGGCAAGCCATCCTCCATTAGGATCTATTGCACAATGATCTTATCATGATAGAATGCCCAGTTCTATCAAAAGATCAAGAGTTATATTTTCTTGCTTATTAAGTACCCATGATTCATGCCTAACTGTGAAGAACGACCCATCACATGAATCACTTACTTAATAGCATGGACACCTTTCCAACAATTAAATGCAAATAATATATGTGCCATAAACTGAATAAAAGAAACATCATTACCATAAATTAAACAAAACGTGTCTTTAGGGCATACATTTCCAACACCTGGAATATTCAAACATTCCAGGTTCGACAAGCGGCTCTAAGGGAAATGAGGTAGCTGAAGAATAAGTTTAATTTGTTGCTTGTAGCATGTTTATCATATCTACGTTTATGTGCTATGATTTGGATATGTTTAAGACGTTCAGTTATCACTTGTGAGAGGTGATATCCATGTAATACATTTTGTAGGCGTCTTAAATGATTTTATTTATGATAAATAAAGCATTATAATTGTGAATCATATGAGGTTCGATCTAGCTTCCGCATTTGAAATTTTAACACATGTCTTAGCTATTTGATTATTGGGTTTGTTAAGCTGAAAAGGTGAAAATTAGGGTTTTGGGAATTTGTGTGAGGTATGTCGGCGATTGTGGTATGGAAAATTTTAGGCTTAATACATCTTAAAGTCCCTCGACTATTACAAAATATGACATTGACTCCCTCGTCTAAAAAACCTCAAGATTCGGTCTTCAAACAATTAAAAAGATACATTTTTAGTCCTTATCGTTTACATCCGTTTGTGCGTGACATCATGCACTGTTTAAGGTGCCTGACATAACAAATTTATGTATGTAATATTATACATTTTTATTGTTAATATTTTAGTCCTTACCGCGGCCATCACCCTCTCCTGCCATGGCCGTAACCACCTCTCTCTCTCTCTCTCTCTCCATCTCTCTCTATATATATATACTGCAAGTCTGCACAAACCCACCCCCTCCCATGGCTACAAGTTTGCACAGACCCATCCCCCCTCTATATATATATATATATATATATTTGCAAGTCTGCAGAGACCCACCCCCTCCCATGGCTGCAAGTCTACACAAACCCACCCCCATCCCATGGTCGTGGCCACCTCTCTCTCTCTATATATATATATATATACACTGTACATCCCATCACCTACCCCCGACCAACTCTCTCTCTCTCTCTCTCTCTCTCTCTCTCTCTCACAACGATGGCCGCGTTCATCGCGGCTGCTATGGCAGGTGGGTGACGGCTGTGTTCATAGCGGCCATATGTGTGTGTTTGTGTATATTGGGGGTGGGTGATGGGTGATGGTCGTGGCCATGGCCCTCTCTCTCTCTATATATATATATATATATTGCACAGACCCACCCCCTCTCATGGCTGTGACCAGCTCTCTCTCTCTCTCTCTCTATATATATATATATACTGTATAGCCTATCACCCACCCCCGACCATTTCTCTTTCTCTCACAACGATAGTTGCGGTCATCGCGGCTGCCATGGCAGATGGGTGACGACTGCGTTCATAGCGGCCATATGTGTGCGTGTGTTTGTGTATATTGGGGGGTGAGTGATGGCTGCGACCATGGCAGCTGGCAGTGACTACCATGACTGCAGCCATGTATGTGTTTGTATATATGTATATATATGTATATGTATATAGAGCCAGGTGTATATGTATATATATGTGTGTGTGTGTGTATAGGTTTGAGAGACAAACATAACGGAGCCGTTTACTCGCATTAATGGCAAGGACTAAAAAGATATCTTTTTAATTGTTTAAAGGTCGAATCTTGAGGTTTTTTAGGTGAGGAACTCAATATTATATTTTGTAATAGTTGAGGGACTTTAAGATGTATTAAGCCAAATTTTTATATTTCCGAAATCCTAAGTTATAACACACCTGAAAAATTTGGGATGTTACATATATGAGGCTTAATCCCAGCAAATGTGCCTTTGGTGTCAGATTGGGCAAGTTCCTAGGCTATCTCATCACACAACATGGGATAGAAGCTAACCTAGAAAAAATCCAAGCCATTTTGGAGATGCAGTCTCCCCCCAACATAAAGGGGGTTTAACAATTGACTACACGCCTTGCAACCCTTAATTGCTTCCTCTCTAAGTCTATCGAAAAAAGTCTACCTTTTTTCCAAGTACTAAAAGGAGGAAAGAGCTTTCAATGGGATGAAAAGTGCGAGCAGGCATTCAAGGCATTGAAAGATTATCTCTGAGAAATACCCTTGCTCACCATACTAGAGACAGGAGATGTGTTATACCTTTACCTTAGGGTAAGTCAGGCTGGAACTAGCATAATGTTAATAAGAAAGGCCAATCAGGAGGATCGACCAGTATATTACGTTAGTCAAGTGCTCTATGGGGCTGAAATTTGTTACCATTATGCTGAGAAAGTGGCCTTCGCCTTAGTTATGGAAACTAAGAAGCTTAAACCCTATTTCCAAGCACACACCGTTATAGTACTCACTGACCAACCCCTATGACAAATTCTCCAAAGGCCTGAGTACTTAGGAATGCTCACCAAATGGGCCATCAAGCTTAGTGAATACAATCTTCAATATGAACCGCGAAGAGAAATCAAGGGCCAAGCATTAACAGATTTTATAGAGTGCACACATTCGCCCGAGCCTAAGAATAAATCCTCGCCTTAGTGGAAATTGTTCCTAAATGGAACCTCTAACGTACAAGGCAATGGAGCTGGCATTGTGTTAATTTCACCTGAGAACATCATGTTAGCGTTATGCCCCACAAGCCAATTATATTTACATGTAATTGATCATACTTTACATTTTGATTCTTTAGGAATAATCAATTATTATTGCAAGGCATTTATGTTTTTATTTGTCATTGATGGTTGTCATTATTTATTGTAATCCATTCTTGACAAAGTCCATAAATCAAATAGGCTCATTGAATTTGGTTGTGCATTGAGATGACGATCATGAAACATATTCCTTACAAGCTTTGATCTTAAATGTTCCTAGTCATAGAGTTATTAGGATTGGACACTAATAATTCGGATAGACTAGCACATATGATGCATGCTCAATTAGGAGAATGTCTCATTTTGTGGACATTGGTGTGGGGACACCAGTGCATATATGTGGGTGCTTATTATAAGAATAAATACACTGAATTGACCCGTTACAGAATTTCTAATGGTTATTTTAATGTCGAAATGGAATTTCTGTGTTGCAATAGTGCAGATTGATCCTTAGACTTGAGACATCATGGTAGTCTTATATTTGACTGGTTACGCTTTGGTTCTTTTTTGGATTCCAATGGAGTCATTAACAAATTATCACTGGGCGTAACCTTATCACATATGAAGGCTTATGAATGTCGAAATAGGATTCATCACTTATCGATAAAATGAGAAGATGTCCTATGTATTCCGATGATTTCATGACTGAGGAAATCCTTGTCCAAGGTGAGGTGAAAATCAAAACGTGTTTTGATTTCACTTATTAAGTCATAAATCTGGAATGGATACATAGTTATTGAATGATTAGGTTTTTGTCATAAAACCATACCCTAAATTCAATCGGGACATAGATTGATGAAAGGATTTTACTACACGGTATTTGCAATTGAAAAGGTCCGTGTTTTTCCATCGTTGGCTAGGTATTCATGGCATGTTGCTAGACGTTAACCATGATATGTAGGGTTTTAGAATTAATTTGATTAATTCTAAAACTATTAATTAAAGAGTTTAATTAAGAAGCCCATGAGATGAGTTAATTATGAAGCCTATAAGTTTAATTAAAGAGTTTAATTATTCTATTCAGTTGGGCCTTCATATAGCCCAATAGAATTGGCTCTACATCTAGCCCAATGGTAGACCTAAGGGGTCACACACTTAGGTCGAGCCCGTTCCACAATTTAAAAGAGAGATTCGGCCCAATATGATTAAGGGCCGAGCCTAAATTGTTTAGGGGTTTCCAAGGCACAACTAGGGTTTTTTAACTCTATAAATATGCCACTTATGAAGTTGAAAAATATAGGAAAAATTTGGATCTCTCATTGGAGGCGCCTAGGGTTTGCTAGCACTACTCGAGGTGTCGTGGAAAGGGTCGATCGTGTGGACCGACTTGGAGGAGTTTGCGCTTGCAACTCTACGGATCAAAGAAGGCAAAATCGAAGCTACACGGTTGGCCAGTTTCTAACACATCATTCTAGAATACTCTCTGTGATTCACTTTTCCCAGCTCAAATAATGTCACAGAGTACGAGGCATTCATTGCCAGCCTTGCTATTGCCTGAAAGCTCAAAGTTCAAAAGATGGTAACCCATAATGACTCTTAGCTGGTGGTTCAGCAGTTTCAAGGCACTTATGAAGCCAAGGACCCCACGCTCACCTGATACCTACAAAAATTGCAAGGATTGGCACATTCTTTTCAAGACTTTCAGTTAGTTCAAATCAATCGTACCCTCAATCACCATGCAGATGCATTATCTAAGCTAACAATGGCTAGAGATACCCCTAGACGCTTTATCCATATAGGGATTCTGAAAAAACCAAGCATTGAGGAAAACAAGGAAGGAAAAGTAGTACAAACCATCGAGACAGTCGGTGATTGGAGATCACCCATCATGTAGTACCTGTTCACCGAGGAGCCTCCTGCTAACTCTGCAGAAGCCAAAACATTAAAAGTTCATGTGACCCGCTTTGTAATTATAGATAATATCCTATACAAGCGTGCCTTTTCCATGTTGTAACTGTTAGTGTTGGTGCTCTAGACCCAATTAGATTGGGCATGTTGTACACTGACAATTGTAATCATATTTCATATTGAATAAAGAGTTATTTAATTCTACAAGAAGTCGTTCTATTAGTTTCTTGTTATTAATGTAATGATCGGATGAAACTAGATAGAAGTCCATATGATGTATACTGTGATTAATCTATAAAGATGTGAGATGATGCATCACAGTTTCTCGACATCATTAAATGTCCCAAGTCATAGCAATGTCAAGAATGGACATTGACAATTGCGGTAAGACTTGTATGTGCTATGTTTTTGCTATGTGATAGTAATGGGGGTCTCACACCCATAGGCATGTGGATGCCTAGACAAGTATATAGGTGACCAATGTTGGAGAACATGTCACTGGACATGACTCACCATGAGAATCCATTTTGGTTATATGTTGATGGAATTCTCATACGAGATGGGTGTAACTAATCCTTTGACCTGAGGTTGTCACGGTCATCTCATAAGAAGACTGATATGCTTTGACATCGTTTCGATGGGCCTAGATAAAGTTTGCACGTGGGCGATCGTTGGGTATATCGTGAGGCTTATGGAGATGGGTACGTAACCAAGATGGGACTCGTCTATCCCTTGATAGAGGATGATGTATCTAAGGCACCTTCGGTGGATATTCACTTTAAATCCATGGCCATGGTGAAAGAGATCAATAAGGAGTTATTGATTCACTTTCTATTAAGTGCAGATATCCGGATAACCAAAGAAAGACTTATGTGATCATAATCAAGCAACACATTGCCAACTTGAGATCACATAAGATACATTGACGAGATGATCGAATTACACGGTAACCATGCTCGTGAAAGGTTATTTGCGGATTATGAATCCTTCTGAATAATTGGGTAGGCATGATGCCTTGCTAGAGGCCAATCTTGTCTTATGTGTTCATACCGACACATTGCCAACATATTCGGGAGCCTAATGAGTCATACGCAATAGGCACGGTCCCTGGCTTAAACCAGGAAAGCGGACGTATGGTTAAGTGGGACACTTTGGCAAGAAGTTGTGCCGTCGTAGGTTCTCACGGGAAAAGAACAAACAGACGTAATGACGTCGATATGATGAGGGGTCGTCATAAAGGAAAAAGTTTCCTAAAATAGCAATTGATTAAATTAGAAAAAAGTTTCCAATTTAATGATTAAATTAGAAAGAAGTTTCTAATTTAATAATTTGGGCTTAATTTAATACTTGGGCTAAATAAAGTATTTGGGCC
Organism: Diospyros lotus; assembly: GCF_014633365.1. Lineage (NCBI taxonomy): Eukaryota > Viridiplantae > Streptophyta > Magnoliopsida > Ericales > Ebenaceae > Diospyros > Diospyros lotus. The sequence goes on from NC_068338.1 coordinate 13,519,813, forward strand.
AAATATTAAATTAAATTAAATATTTGTGCTAAATTAGATTTGGGTCAAATATTAAATAATAAATATTATATTTGGGCTAAATTAGATTTGGGCCAAATATTAAATATTAAATATTTGGGCTTGAATTAGATTTGGGCCAAATATTTTATAAATGGATTTGGGCCACTTTAATCTCTAGTTGGACTAGGATTAATGGGCTAGCTCAATCCATGTCCATTAGGGTTTGGGAAACCCTAGGAGGTTGCCTCTCTATATATAGCCCTTTATGGGATGCCCAAATTAAGCCATTTTTATTTTGTTGGTTTTCAAGAGTTGAAAATCGATTCTTTTCCCGTCCATTCATAAGCCTTGTTAAGAGAAGGAACTAGCACTCCCATTCCGCTCTCCTCGCCGACGGACGCGTGCCGCGTATCACAAGTTAGAGGCCGGACACTTGGACGGCTTCAATCCGCAAACGAGTTAAAGATCTAAAGGTTAGATTTACTTTATTATGTATGTGATTGTTGGATTTCGACGTTGATCCAATTGCCGGGATCAAGGTAAGGTTCAAAAATTTTGAACTACAATGCTTGCCCCGTAGCGATCTTGCTTGACTTTCAGTTACTCAAATGTCTTAGCCACAACAAGCCCTGGATGAAGTGCACAAGGGAGATTGTGGTGAGCGCATTGGTGGAAGATCATTAGCCGCTAAGGTCATGTGAGTAGGATTCTTCTGGCCCACTTTACACATGGACGTTTCCACAAAGGTCTGATAGGGGTTGGATATACTCGACCCTTTTCCCATCTCCACTAGACAATGAAAGTTCTAACTGGTAGCCATGGATTACTTTACCAAATGGGTGAAAGCCAAACCCCTAGCAACAATCACAGAAAGGAAAGTAAAAAATGTGGTGTGGAAGGAAATTATTTTCCATTTCAGAATCCCCCGGATCCTTAACACCGATCGTGGCACCCAATTCAACTCCGATGCTTTCCATGCCTTCTGTAACAAATAGGGAATCTGACTCAAATGAATGGTCAAGTGAAAGTTGCTAACCAAATCATTCTCTAAGGCCTCAAAACCCAATTGGATAAGGCAAAAGGAGCTTGGGTGGAGGAGCTCCCAACAGTCCTATGGGCTTATTGTACCACCAACCGGAACTCCACCAGGGAAACTCCTTTTAACCTCGTGTATGGGATTGAGGTCCTCATTCCCATTGAAGTAAATATCCAGTCCCCACGAGTGCTAGCCTTTGATGAGTAAGAAAACTCAGAGCAAATGTCATGTAGCCTGAATCTAGTGGATGAGCTGAGGGATCAATTTGGTACTCAGGAAATCTGTCATCACTAGTGCCTTCTGTGGAAAAGGAAAACTTAGGGAAAATTGGGAAGACCCTTACAGGATTCAAGAGATGTCAAGCCCAAACACCTGCATCCTCAAGACACTTCAAGGAGAAACACTTGGCAAAACCTAAAACTCCACTCACCTGAAAAAAATACTTCATCAAACAAGGCAATGCGTTGCTCGAACTAAACAAAAGCTCAAAGATTTGTGGCTTATCCACAGGTATATTTGTAAGTGTCCAAGTATAGCATTGCCTTTACCTTTGTTCATGATCATGTACAACGCCAATAGACCAAATCAAAGCTCATTTTTGCATACCATATGGGGCTTATGATGGACATTGCCTCTTTCCTCGAGGTTCGCCTCTCCTTAGAAAGATTTCATAAGGATTGGTGTTCTTCTCGCATTCTGCTAGGGAACGCACTAGATGAACAAATTCCTAGGTTCCTCAGTGACAAATAAGCTAAGGAACGACAACGACAACCAATAAACCCCAATAGTATCTACAAGTTTAAGACAACCCAGGAAGCGAGGTGTGATCCATTCCCTCGATAGCCTTGAAAATACCACTATCAAAGCACCTTAGCCACTAGAAAGCTAGATTCTTCTTATGTTGAAGATATCTATAGCCCCATCAAATGACTATTAGTAGCGGCAATTTTCCATTTCCTTGCGCTAAGGTGTCTAATGGCTACTACCACATTTGTTCAAGATTGAACCTCACTTAATAAATTTTATGGATGTTGGCATCCTCCCTCTCGCATTCTGCAAGGGCACGCACTGGATGAATAAATTCCCTAGCTCCTCTACGACAAATAAGCCAGGGTATAGCTACGATAACTAGCACATCCTGATAATATTCATAAGTTTGATACAATCTCAAAAGGCTGGGTATGCTCATCCTCTTTTGTCACCAGAATGAGAATAACCCCGCCAGCTAAAATGATCCCTAGGTTAGCCCGTCTTGTTCATAAGCACCCACCTTTATTTTACTCTTTCCTTCACTTTTCATCCCAAGGAAAGAGTGCAGATCTATTGTTGTGGGGTGCCTTACACTTTTCTTAAGTCTTAAGCAATTTCCCGATAAGTCCTTCCCCGAAGAGTCTCTGGGACGATAGCCTCTTAGGTCCCCTTGAAGGTCCCCCAAGAACAATTTGGCCTTCATTTTGCATAAGTCCAAGAACACCCTTCAAGTCTCCTAGACCCAAGTCATCCGGTGGCCCCAAAGCCCTCTTTGGGACCACCCAAAGATAGCCATCGGGGCCTTTCCCTAATGATGTCTCCAAGCCCTCTAACCTCTCTAAAAGCACTCCCCGAAAGAGCCTTCTGGCTCAACTATGGGTCCCACTCATTCGTCTATAAATACACATCTCCCCAAAGCCAAATGGATCTTTTGCCCGACTCTCGCTAGTCATTTGACCAATACTCTCTCTCTTTCTCTATAACCCATTCGAGAGTCTAAACATTCCTCCCTTTGGGGCAAAGAACATTTATATGCTACATACATCTAACATTAGACATTCATCTACATATTCCAAAAATTTCTCTTAGACTATTGTTTAACTTGGACATTCATCTTATGCCTGTAGGCTAACTCTCAATTGTTCTCTTTGAAGACCTGAAAGCCCTACTTCCCCGAAGACCCATCAAGACCCCATTTGTCTTTAACGCCCCGAAGAGCCTTCCGAGCATATAGTCCCGAAGACCTCTCATCCGGGTTCATCTAGATCCAACCTTTAGGATCCCAACTCTGGCCCAATTTACCTCGCCAGCAACATCTTAGACCCTCTGCTTTGGAGAAGGACTCTACTTTGGTTGATCCCTAACAAATAAATTTAATTGTTGTAGTTTGGCAATAACTAATATGAATAGTGAAACTAATATGTTTTTAAGATGATTCCAACTATAAAAACATTTGAATGACAACTGAATAATACTACTATCAAAGTATGAGAAACAAACCACGTGAACACTATAATTTTAGAGTTGTTCGACCAACAGGCTTTGTCCACTACCTTATCTCCTTAGTAAGGATTTTGAAAACATCTACTATGGGATTTTAGTTTTTAGGGCTCAACTATAACCCATACATTATTTTTACAAGTTCAACTATAATCTCCACTTTTAACAGGCTAAGTAGGAATCCCAGCTTTTATAGGAGCAGCTGTAACCTTTATATGAGGCTTTTTGATAACTGGGCTTAGCCACAACCACTACCTTTTAAAGGATTAGGCGTAACCTTTACAAGAGTTTCACAAATAATTTGTGAAAAGATTCCTCAAGAGAAAAATATAAGATAATATAATGATTTCAACATTCTCTTTAACAAAAGAAAGTTATAAGAATGTGAATGAATAAAGCACTCAACTCTCTTAAACTAGTATCTAGTTTCAAAAGATTTACAAGAAAACATTCCCAGATAACTTGCTTGAAGTGAAGAATGAATGAACATGAAGACTAATCACTCAAGCAATTAACTTTATCCATAATTGAATTTAGTTTGGCTCATACTTACTTAACAACAACCATCACAGTAGCCTCATTCGCCAACCAACATTGATCTCATGCAGCACTTAGCCTTTTATAGAATCTTGAGACTCGGAATTTGTCTTGATACTTGCACATATTCATAGCTTCTTTGATTTGACTAATAACAATCAAATTAGTTAAAAGTATGTGAATATTACAAGGATAAAACATTTTTCACACTATGCACACTTATATTTATCATTCTTTTATAAGAGAGCATGGTTAGACTTCATAAAATAAAGAGATAAAGCTTTAATGGTGAAAAATGTCCTCTTTTTCATTTCTAATTAACTGCTGTATTTTTCAAAATCAGATACTAGTTACTTAACTAATATAGTGTATACGCGATTGGACATATCATGCAATACCCAAAATTTTATATTAAAAGTATTTAAAGAATCTTTTGGGTCTAAATGCAATTTATCATACTTTCAAGCCAATGTGTAAAATTCAAAACATGAACGAAAAGGTAAGTGACCATACCAAATGAAACTTGGAGGGTAAAAATGTCCAAAGAGTCAGGGGTTTTCAAAAAATAAGAGATTCGAGGAAATTTAGGATCAAATACGCGATTAGGGGCATTCGGGCCAAAGTACAGAATCTAAAATTGGACCAAGGGTGGTCAAAACGAGGGTCTTTTAAACTTTCGAGGGTGTAATAAGACATCCTAAACTTGTGGGGTTTAATGGAATAAGTGGAAAACCCAAGGTTTAAGAGGTAAAGGCAAAAGAGTGAAATATCAAAAGTTGGGGTGAAAGTGTAAATAATAGAAAATAGGTGTGAAACCTACAAATCACCGGCCAACTTTATGGCGGCCTTCGGCGGGGCTTCCAAGGGGTACAGGGATGCTCTCCAGGCTATGATGATTTGAATGGGCATGGTTATTGGCCGAAATCAATGGTGATAAGATGGAAAACTAACTTCGAAATGATCAAAATTCTAGCCATAATTTCAGAGGAATTTTCATCATCATTTAGCTTGATTCGAGGCTTGTAATGATCAGATTTGAAGCTTAGGGTATAGGAAAACCTGTTATTGGATGGAATTTTAGTGGAAATCGGGTATAAATAGGGTTCACAGGGCTGAGGGTTTCATACCAAAATCAAAGGCAATTCAAGGTGTTTTAGCAAGAATCAAGTGTTGAGAGCATAGGGCTTTTGTTCCTTGGGGTCTAGGGAGTGTTTCTGGAGAATTTGGGAAGGTTTGGTATAGGTTTTAAGGGGTTTCAATGAGGTGGCTAGAAAATCGGGGTTTGCCGGAGCTAAGACCTGCAACTAGCCATTTAAGGCTTTTTCGGTGGTGTTTTCAAGCAACCCAATGTACCCCTAGGACCAACTTGAGAAGGGCTACAAGGTGGTAGGATCAAATTGGTCATCGAAGCAAAGTTACAGCTGCCGTCACTGAAGAAGACAAGATGCGTGACCAGCACATGTAGACTTCACTCTCAGCCACACACTTGGCAGGTGAGGCACGGTATTTTCCTGAAATTAATTTTAGAATTTTTAGAAAATTATTTTAGGAATATTCGTGAAAAAAAATATTTGGTGAAAATAGGTGTTATGTATTTATTACACATTTTCAAAGAGAAGGGAAATTGTGGAAAATAAAGAAAAATAAGGAAAATTGAAGAAATTATGGGAAAAATTAGGAAAATCATAAATATTGATTTCCTTAGATAATTATTGGCCAAGAAATGATCACTATAAGTGTTGAGATTTTGCACACTATTCGAGGTCAATACATTTTTTGAGGAACACATCAAATTACTGTCCAATGTGAGTGAGTAACCTCTCGAAAACCTAGCATGTTTCATATTGGTAGTTTGGTTCGAGGTTTGGGGGCAATGATTTCACCTGATTTCATATGGTTATGCTGCCTATTTGTTTATTAGCTTATCATGCACATCGAGTTATTTTTGCATGATGCATTAACTAGATATGTTTTGTAAAATGCATGGTGATTTTTATAATGTTGATATATTTGAATCATGTCATAGTCCGGTGGGACGGGATGGGATCTTCTTGACAATGGGACAAGGTTAATCTCTATTTTTCGAGTGATGATGATAAGTACCCTGAGATTAAGTATGTCACGACAAGGTCATTCTCAACCATATGATGTGGAATGGATTTTCCATGGGAGACTAAGTATGTCAGGGAGATTTCTCAAGGTTTACGTGTCGCATTGTTTTATATATGCCATGCTTATGATCATACATGCATTCTATAGACTGTTTTTGTGCCATCACTTAGATGATTCAACATCTAATTTGGATTCAACCCCTGGAACATTCAAACGTTCCAAACGAGGGTCGCAACAGGGATGAGGAGGTGGTCGAATAGAGTTGATGAAGTACGATCATTATAGATGTTATTTATGTTTTGAAGTTATGTAATCCTTATTTTTTCTGGAAGACGGTTTGTATGAACAGTTGTAGTATCTTACGAAATCAAGTTATGTTATTTTCACTGCATAAAGTTTATGCCTTGTTTAGTTTAGATTTATTGATCTCGATAATTAAAAAGGCAAGATTGGGGTTTTGGGATTTTGTTAGCATGTGAAGATTATTCTTTTGGCTACACCGCATATGTATGGCAAAAATCTCGATAACTCCTTATAGTGGCACACCCGACGAGGCAGGGTGTTACATATCAAGTAATCGATTATATAGAAGCCTCACTCGAGTTTGACTAAGCTATTACTCGAATAACTCAAAAACCACAGAGACTTTGCATTACTTAGTCGATTATTAGGATAAACTTACTCAACTAATAGAAGCATGCACTTGAGTACCAGCATTGGTTACTCGATTATATTTAGGATTAGAGACTTAGCTAGATTCAATCCAATTCTTTACTCAACTAACACATATATATAGATACTCGTTATCAAAATACATTAGTCAATTGATGAGAAGTTTGTAATCGATTGAGGAGTTTCTCATAATTTTGATACCAAAAGATACTTGATTAAAAATAGCTCCTTACTCGACTAAATTTGAAATAACAAAGAATTTTTATAAAGCACTCGGGTAGGAGAACCTTGATAGTTGATTGAAAACAATTTTGCTAAAAAACATAATCAACTGAAAATATGCTTAGTTTTCAATGCCATAAAGATACTCCATTTTCTCAAAAAACTTACTCGAGTGGTGTAGAATCAATACTCGATTGTAAAAGTATTATACTTGATTGAGCTTTAAGAAATATAGCTTATGTAAAAACATACTCGAGTAGGGTTTTCATGATAGTCCATTGAATCACCTTAATACTTAATTATTTTGACAGCAATACTCGATTGAATCAAAAGCTTACTTAGATTAAAAAGAATAGTTTTTCAAAAGATTTACTAGATTACTTTCCTTTCAAAAGCTTTATAAATATTCAACTAATATGAGCAAATACTTGATTTAGATATATCAAAAACCTTTTCATTCTTAGCCGATTTTTTATAAAGGTTTTTAGCATGCTTGACTAATATAGAAACATACTCGGCTATTTTGAAATATATATATAAGCCTGAAGTTCTCCAATTAAAAGAGTTTATATAAAAAATTTTGGAGATCATCAATAAATCAAATTTATTGAAAATATAATTTTCAAAATAATTTTCTCCATAAATCAAAATACAAATTTCTCAACAAAAATTGATCAAATGGATCAGTCTGTGTACCATGTTAGCCGAGTACTCCACGGGGTCGAAACTCGTAACCCTTATGCCAAAAAAAGTAGCATTTGCATTGGTCATGGAAACCAGATAGCTTAGGCACTACTTTCAAGCACATACCATCATAGTGCTCACTGATCAGCCCTTGGGACAAATTCTTCAACGGCCTGAGCACTTGGGAAGACTCACCAAATGGGCCATTGAGCTCAGTGAATACGATCTTCAATCCAAGCATTGGAGAGCTATTAAGGGACAGGCATTGGTCGATTTCATAGTGGAATGCACTCACTCACCAAAGCCTGAAAAAGAATCCCCACCTGAATGGAAATTATTTGTGGATGCAGCCCCAAATGTGGAAGGTAGTGGAGCCGACGTTGTGTTGGTTTCCCCTGAGGACGTAGTTTTCCTGCACTCCTTGCAATTCACCTTTCCTAGTTCAAATAATGTCACAAAGTACGAGGCCCTCATTGCCGGCCTAGCTATTGCCACAAAATTGGAAGTAAAAATTGTGATAGCCCACAGCGATTCCCAGCTCGGAGTGTAACAGTTTCAAGGTACTTGTGAGGCCAAGGATCCCATGCTCACTTGGTACCTACAGAAGCTGTAGGAGTTAGCGCACTCTTTCCATGACTTTTAGCTGGTCCAAATCAATCACACTCTCAAGCACCATGCAGACGCATTATCCAAGTTAGCAGCGACAAGAGATACCTCTGGGTGCATAATCCATATGGAAAACTTGCAAAAGCCTAGCATAGAAGAAAATGAAGAGGAAAAAGTTGTACAGATCATTGAAATAGCCAATGATTAGAGATCGCCCATGCCACTACTAAGATGCCTTGGTCAACAAGAAGTAAACCAAGCATTAGCCAAAGTACATGAAGGGGATTGCGAATAACACCTTTGAGGGAGATTATTGGCAGGCAAAATCATGAGGGTGGGATTCTTCTAGCCCACATTATGTAAAGGTGCCTCTGTAAAGGTTTGGACTTGTGATAAATGCCAGAGGCATGCACCGCTATCTTCCTCACCTATAACAGATATCCAACAAATCTTACAACCTATTCCCTTCACACAATGGGGGATTGGATATGCTTGGCCCCTTTCCTATCGCTACTGGACAACGAAAATTTATGCTCATGGCCATCAACTATTTCACCAAGTGGGTGGAAGTAGAGCCTCTAGCAACCATCATAGAAAAGAAGGTGGAGAACGTAGTATAGAAGGATATTATCTACCTCTTTGAAATCCCCAAAATCCTCAACTCAGATCACAACACCCCATTCCACTCTGATGCTTTTCGTGCCTTTTATAACAAATAGGGAATCCACACGACTGAGTCTTCTGCGCCCGTGGGCGGCCCTTGCGTGGCCAAAAAGGGCCACAGCAAGGCCACCCACCCCTATAGGGGCAAGCACTGCCTTGCCCTCTCCTATCTTCTTTATTATTTTTTATTATTTATTTATTGTTTATGATTATTATTATTATTATTAATTTTGACTTTTCCCTTAGCTCTAGACCCTGATGAACGCTTGTTCGGCCACGAGCACATTTCTCGAGAATCTTACCGATGATTTCTTCGAGGGGAACTATCTCAGGATCTAGGCTACAACACATAACTACTACCAAGAGAGCAAGTTTATCACCCTAACCCTCCCAATGTGTATGATATCTATTTCCTGCAAGCAAGTTTCATATTTAAGAATATTCAATCCCCTAATCAAAGAAAGTGAGGGAGACTTCCCTATTCACTGAGCCTTTGTGATCACTGAATTTATTTTATTAATTTTTTTTCATACAACTAAATCATATTTTTTTTTATATTTTTAATAAAAACCATTTCTATCTTCCTATCAATAATTTCATTTCTAATTTATCTTTTAATGTATGGTATCAAGTCCATCGTAATATTATCATCTCTAGCTCACTCATATTTTACACATATTAATACTTTACTAAAAATTTTAAGACATACAACTAAACTAATTTTATAACATTTTTCTTCTACTAGTAACAAAATTTTACTATCATATAAAACATGAGTTATAATTTCTTTTTAACAAACTTGCAGTAATATTATGGGTTGTGTTTAACGAAATTACTCAATACAAGGACAAATATGATGCAAAAATGGCTGAATTAAATAAAATATAAGCCCTTTGGGGTTCAAATTGCATCAGCTTTATTCCACTTCAACTTCTTCATCCCCTTTAGTAGTATCCTGTTTATTCAACCAAATAATAATAATAATAATAATAACACTTGGAACACTGATATTTAAGCACAAATAATACCAAAAGGCAACCAAAAAATAATTAAAATAAAATAAAATGGCTGACAAATGGAATTACGGCAGAAAAGAACAAAAAGGGAAAACAGACTAATGCAATTGATCTTATTTATGGTTACACATATACGAATGATTTAATGTATATACAATAACTGTGTATGCAAGTGAAAAATAGGATTAGCGGAAGGCATGGCTATAGTCGTGGAAATGGAAAATTTTCTTCACAAAGTGAGATAACCATCTTGAGGCCACAAAACAGATCACAGATGAAGCAACCACAGTATTTCTTGCGGCAGCTGATAGCGTCCCCTGCTTCGCTGCAGCAACAACCCCTATTGCAACAATGGCCCCGACCTGCAATACTATCTCCAAGGCGCTCAGCCCTCTGTGTGCCATCTTGCAACTGCTGCAGTTCATCACGTGTGACCAGTATCTGGCACGAAACAACAACGCATCAAGCATTAATCTCATCATGTGCCTGTCTGATTAACTAAAAGAACTTTCTATTTCCCATTTGTATAAAAGTATCTTTGTAATTACCATGAAAAAATAGGAAAAAAAAAATCCAAAGTTTAGTATGATCCAGGTTTTCTTTTCTTCTTGCCACTCAAGGCTTCTATTTAAGTTTGTGTTGTTTCTTACAATACTACTTTCTAAATATTCAGAAAAGGCCACAAATAAATAGACAAATTGATCACATTTTCTTCACTATACAAGCTATTTTAGAATCAATTGGAAATTATTATCTAAAAAGTTAGTTACCTGTCCATGAGCTGTTGTCTGGGAGGAGTAGGGGGAAGGACTCCACTGAAGTTCCGCCAACCAACTAGACCATCCGAATACTTGTTTAACCACCTTCTGAAACCTACAACTACGGAATCTGATTTTGTCGGTAAGAAACAAGCTTTTTGCCAGTTTTGAGGGCCAATATCCTTTATCTTTCTTTCCTGAAAAGAGAAGCCATGTCACGGGTGCCCATTTAAATGTTTCGATGAGGCTCTCTGATTTTCAGAATATGATCAGTCACAGAACAATGAAAAGAACCATAAAAGCCACTAAATAAATTTGTAGTGGACAACTCTTCTGCTTATCTTGTAAAATAACTTCAATATCCATGCAGAAAAGTTAAGCTGCAAATTTCTTTTGCGGATAACTTCAGTACCGATGGATGGAGTTAGGGGGAATATAAAGGAAACACCTTAAGTTTCATTACTTGGGAAGGGCCTCCAGAGAGATGAATGGAGGCAAGAGGAAAGTATTGAATTCACTATGATTGATCATCTATAAAATCAACATTCCCAATATGCAGTTTCATTTAGAAGTTTTAAGTCAAAAAGTTCCTTAGAGAAGAAGTAAAAGAGAAGGATCTAACTGTGAAGAAACATATATAAGAACAGAATATAAAATTTATTTCATCTTCTACATTGCACCATTCAAAACAGGCTTCTTGTTGTACAACAGAGAAAATGACAAAAAACTAGTATAAAAGAAAATTTTCAACTGTCCATCAGATGGAATGCTTTTAAATATAATAGGGCAGTATTAAAGGTTGCTATCAATCTTACTTGAAGTGCTACTAATGGGAAGATAATAATCTATATCAAAGCTTAGCACTAAGGAATAAAAGAGGTGAAGAAGGAAAAATAAAAATAAAAATAAAACTTCCTAACATATTTGACTCTAGCAAGTTGATGACAAAATATAAAGTCAACAGAAGCATTTTAAATGGACCAAATAAATTGTTATATGCATATCTCATTAAATTTATGTAATTACTAGTTAGAAGCACCAGTAAGATTGATTATTAACAGCTGAGGTGTTGTGCATCCACTAGCTCCGCTCCTTCATCTGGGGACAGGTACGAACCCAAACATGTATCTGTATCTGCATAATCATACCTTAATTAATGAAGTAATGGCTAAGATGTTATGCATCCACTGGCTTGGAACCTTCATTTGGGCCTAGATATGATGAATCAGCATCTGTATCTATATCTGCATCATTAACAGCTTCAACCACTCAAATCAACTGGATTTCCTACTTGGATGTTGATTCGATGGGGATAATTTATAATCCTAATGTTTCCAGTGCAAAGAATGAATCATAAAGAAACATATATGCATATGTGCCACTCAGAACCTTGACTTACTCAAATTTCTCTCTCTCTCTCTCTCTTTTCTTTCTGATAGAAAGCTGAAATGGTGGCCAGACTCTTTTCTCACATGTCCCAAAAATCTTGTTTAGGTATAACCCGGCTTTCTACAAAGCTCGGCTAGAGTCAATGTATGAGAATATAAAGTCCGTCTGAGAATGGCCAACCCCAAAGTTGATGGAGGTTGAACATTGTACAGAACAACAACAACAACATATGACGTCTTTGTCCCACCGGCTACAAGAATTCTAGCTCTTCAGTTATTTCTATCTATAGTCTTACACTTTGGAGGTAGAATATTGTAATAAAATTATTTAATCTGGAAACTTCATAAGAGTATTTTCTCGTTATGTTATTGTACTTTCTCATTTTTATCTATTTACAGGGTTTTTGAAGAAAATTCTAGACTCGTATCATTATTATGTGGACTAGAGTAATTTATCTTTTGCTCTAATGGGGGATACAAAATCCCATAGCATCTGGGATCTCTTCCATCTTTTTCTGATCTCATCTTCTTTTCTTCTTAACTCTTACATGCTCGTTTTTGCTTTGACCTCTTCTATGCTATGAGAATTGTGCTAAATCAATTTCTCAGGCCATAATTCTAAAAGTATATATCCTAAAAAACTAATTTTACTCTCTCTATAGCCAATATAACTGAAAATCAAACATTTTATCCTTCAAAAGTTGTAATGAAATGAAAATACCGGATAACTAGCTCCAGAATTCTCAATAACACCAACTACCTGAACTCCCTATTTCATTTTGGGGATACGCACTCCTCACCGCGATCTTTGTTTTGAACAGGGTTCCAAGTAAACCAGTTACTCAGACTCCATATAAGATATGGAAAGGAAAGAAGCCAAATTTGTCTTTCTTTAAGATTTGGGGTTGTCAAATTTATGTTAAACGTGTTGACAGTAATAAGCTACAACCCAAATCGACGAGATATCTGTTTGTGGGATATCCAAATGGATATTACTTTTACCACCCATGTGAACAAAAGGTGTTTTGTTGCCAAGCATGTGGTATTCCTTGAGAAGGAATTCTTAGATGCTGTGGCTAGTGGGAGGAATGTTAAGCTCGAATAAGATTCGAGGCGAACCACAAACAAATACTCCCCTCCAGGAACCCGAGAAAGATCACACACAAGAAGTTGTGTCAACTCCCCAACCTTCTACACAAGAACCTCATAGGTCGACGAGGGTTCGTCGCAAGCAAGAGAGATATGGATTTCTCATCTCGGCACATAGAGATGTGCTTCTAGCTGAGAACGATGAGCCTACTACCTATGATGAGGCAATGTCTGACATTGACTCTGGGTTATGGCAGATGGATGACAAAACAGCTTTCCTTAAAGAAAACCTGGTCGATGATGTGTATATGACACAGCCTGACAGTTTTGTTACTCATAAACATGCAAATAAGATTTGCAACTTGCAAAGGTCCATTTATGGACTAAAGAAAGCATTCTAGAGTTAGAATCAATGTTTTGATGAAAAGATCAAAATGTTTGATTTTTCACAAAAGGGAAATTGATCCTTGTGTTTACAAGAAGGTTAGTGGAAGCGCGGTTACCATTTTTAGTCCTATATGTGGACAATATATTGCTCATTAGGAATGTTGTTCCTATGTTGCAATCGGTTAAAAGATGGCTTTCAAAATATTTTCTCCATGAAGAATTTGGGAGAAGCAGCCTATATTCTAGGAATAAGGATCTATAGAGATAGATCCAGGAGGTTGCTAGCACTCTCCCATAGCGCGTACATTGACAGAGTGCTAAAGAGGTTTAGCATGGAAGATTCTAGGAGGAGAAGTCTTCCCATGTCACATGGAATACATCTCTCCAAGGCTATGTGTTTGAAGACACGAGATGAGAGAGATAGTATGAGTCGAGCACAATATGCCTTGGCTATTGGCTCGATCATGTATGCCATGTTATGTACGAGGCCTGATATCGCATATACTTTGAGCATATATAGTAGATATCAAGCTGATCCAGGTTAAAAACACTGGATTGCTGTGAAAACCATTCTTAAGTACTTGTGAAGCACTAAAGAGATGTTTTTGTCATATGGAGAATAAGAGCATACCATGAAGGGGTTCATGGATGCTAGTTTCCAATTCGACCATGATGATTTTAAATCACGTGCAGTCAAAATTCATATTCTGTCTATATGGCTGGGCCATGAGTTGGAAGAGTTCAAACAAGAGATAATGGCAGATTCAACAACTGAAGTCGAATACATAACAACCTTCGAAGCAGCTAAAGAGGTTGTATGGATCCGTAAGTTCATTGATGAACTTAAAGTGGTGTCCAGCATTGTTGATCCAATAACAATTATTGGGACAACAATGGAGCCATCGCGTGAGCGAAGGAACCATGGTCTCATCAACGGACCAAACTTGTATTGCGGCATCACCATATGATAATGGAGATTATCAGCTGAGGTGACATATGTAGAGAAAGTATCGACGGATGACAACGTCGTAAATCCCTTGACTAAAGCTCTGTCCCAGGAGAAACATGAAAGTCATGTTCGATCAGCAGGTATAAGATACATGAATGATTGGCTCTAGTGCAAGTGGGAGATTGTTAGTGTAGGTGCTCTAGACCCAATCAGATTGGGCATGTTGTACACTGACAATTGTAATCATGTTATTATTTGAATAAGGAGTTATTCAAATTCACAAGAAGTTATTCTATTAGTTTCTTGTTATTATTGTAATAACCGAATGAAACTAGATAGAAGTCCATATGATGTATACTGTGAATAATCTATAAAGATGTGAGATGATGCATCACAGTTTCTAGACATCATTAAACGTCCCAAGTCGTAGCAATGTCAAGAATGGACATTGACAATTGCGGTAAGACTTGTATGTGCTATGTTTTTGCTATGTGATAGCAATGGGGGTCTCACACCCATAGGCATGGGGATGCCTAGACAAGTACATAGGTGACCAATGTTGGAGAACGTGTCACTGGACATGACTCGCCATGAGAATCCATTTTGGTTATATGTTGATGGAATTCTCATACGAGATGGGTGTAACTAATCCTTGGACCTGAGGTTGTCACGGTCATCTCATAAGACGACCGATATGCTTTGACATCGTTTTGATGGGCCTAGATAAAGGCTGCACGTGGGCGATCGTTGGGTATATCGTGAGGCTTATGGAGATGGGTGCGTAACCAAGATGGGACTCGTCTATCCCTTGATAGAGGATGATGTATCTAAGGCGCCTTCGGTGGATATTCACTTTAAATCCATGGCCATAGTAAAAGAGATCAATAAGGAGTTATTGATTTACTTTCTATTAAGTGAAGATATCCAGAAGACCGAAGAAAACTCATGTGATCGTTATCAAGCAACACATCGCTATACTTGAGATCACATAAGATACATTGATGAGAGGATCGAATTACACGGTAACCATGCTCGTGAAAGGCTATTTGCGGATTATGAATCCTTCTGAATAATTGGGTAGGCATGATGCCTTGCTAGAGGCCAATTTTGTCTTATGTGTTTGTACCGACACATTGCCAACATATTCGGAAGCCTAATGAGTCATACGCAATAGGCACGGTCCCTGGCTTAAACCAGGAGAGTGGATGTATGGTTAAGTGGGACACTTCGGCAAGAAGTTTTGCCGTCGTAAGTTCTCACGGAAAAAGAACAAATAGACGTAATGACGTCGATATGACGAGGAGTCGTCATAATGGAAAAAGTTTCCTAAAAATGGCAATTAATTAAATTAGGAAATAGTTTCTAATTTAATAATTTTCTATTTATTGGAGTGGCTAATAGGAAATAAAATATATTTGGGCTTAAGTTAATATTTGGACTAAATTAGATTTGGGCCAAATATTAAATTAAATATTATATTTGGACTAAATTGGATTTGGGCCAAATATTAAAATAAATATTATATTTGGACTAAATTAGATTTGGGCTAAATATTAAATAAAATATATTTGGACTTGAATTAGATTTGTGCTATAATATTTTATTTAACCTATAAAAGGATTGGGCCATTTAATTATATTTCTAGTTGGACTAGAATAAGCCCACTTAAGATTCTAATTAAATTAGAATTAATGGGCTAGCCCAATCCATTAGGGTTTTAGAAACCCTAAGATATTTCACTATAAATATCCCTTTATGGGTTGCCCAAAATAGTAGTGTTTTTGGTGTCGTTTTTCAAGAATTGAAAAACGTATTGCCGTTCACTCTTCCCGTTTCTTTTGGTATCGATTTGAAATGTGGGTGTTCTTTACCGTTCATACACAAGCCGCGCAAAGGAGAAAGAGCTAGCACTCCTATTCCGCTCTCCTTACCAACGGACGCGTGCCGCGTATCACGAGTTAGAGGCCGGACGCTTGGACGGCTCAAATCCGCGAACGACTCGATAATCTAAAGGTTAGATTTATTTATTTGTTTGTGAATGATTTAATTTCGAGGTTGTTCCAATCGCCGGGATCGGGGTAAGTTCAAAATTTTGAACTACGCTATTTACCCCGTAGCGATCTTGCTTTACTTTCAAATATAACTGAAAATCAAACATTTTATCCTTCAAAAGTTGTAATGAAATGAAAATACCGGATAACTAGCTCCAAAATTCTCAATAACACCAACTACCTGATGCTTGCAGTCAATTGGTCATACTCTAGTGGGCCGAACATTAAGTAGGCCACATCTGGCAACTCTTTTTTTAAGAATTTACGGCAAGAATTTGGTGAAGCTTTCAATAAAAATAATTTTGCCACAATTAATCGTCAGTTCTATTTTAGAATTTTATGAAGCTTGACATATGTTGTATTCACAAAATACTAGAAAAAAAAAGAGATATCATGTGACCTTAAAGATCTATTCTGGTAGCTTTTGCTAAAGACAGGATTATCACTTGAATATATTGATTTAATCAGGAAACCAATGATAAAGGCAAGATGGAGTGCTGATGCCAACTAATGTGGGGAAGATTGGAGGGATAATGGTAAGACAATGATATTAGAGGCTTCCACCGGTTGAGACTTCATTTCTTATTATTTGTTTGTTTGTTTGTTGTTGTTATTATTTTATTTTTTTTGAATCTAGGAACTCAGAAGAAACACTTTGCAAGGCACTTTTTGTGGTGTTGGTTATGGATATTACTTATTAAGAGTATACTGGCCATTGTCCTTATTTTTCAACCTTATAGGTATTGAAGGTGCGTGGTAGGGAAATGGGGTGCTACACTCTTTTAGTCTAATTTATTTTTTTATTCTCTTTCTATCTCCTCTTCCTTTGTATACCTTAAACCTAGTTTATACTAAATATGGTTTTAGTAAAGAATTCTTGAGAATGGTTAATGGTAAATAAAAATAACTTCAGTAGAGACACATTAGCATTATTGGTAATTAGAACTAATAATATAGAAATTGGAGTATGGTAATGGGTTTGCAAAAACATCCCCGCTAACCTTTTCATTTGATGTAGGCTAAACAAGAAAATGTTATTTAATTTATGATCATATAAATCAGGGAGCAATAAAAGTAGAATTCCATTTCAATCATACTGCAGAAGTTGTCCACTATTAGAAGAAAACATAAAGGAAGTAGTTAATCAGTATGAAGACAAATTGAATGAAAGAAGTACTTCTAGAGTGTTAAGCAATCTCAGAATTCAACAAGTGGTGTGTGTGGGCGAGTCGTGCGTATTTTCGTGATAGATATCACCAAATTATACAAGACTATTGGATGAGAAGAATGAAATATGAGTAATGATGCCAAGGCCATAACTGAAAAAAGATATTCTAATTGAGGAAAAGATTAAGAAGGTTGCCTCAAGGCTGCATGATTGACTAATAACTTATTCATCAAGACCAAGAGGCGCTGATTGCAAGTTGATGAGTATTTTGCACTTTTGGTGGAAGATAAGGCCCATGAGAGTTGGGGAATGACAAAATACAAGCCTTGAGATGAATCCAAATAGTTGCAGTTAAGGTTATATTGACAAGATGAATTGTCCTTCCAACTACACTGTAAACTAGTTGTTTTGTATAATCAGTAGTACCTGTGCTAATTTAAATTATCAAAAGTTGTTCCCTCCATGTAAGCATCTAAATCATTGAATAGCTCTCAATTTCAATTTATAATTGAGTCAAATAAAAAATTATTTTGATGGACAATAATATTTCATTATGTAGAAAGAGATAGAACTTGCCTCCACATGAAGAAGATATAAATCTGAATCGAAAACTAAGTTTAGAGCCATGTGAAATATCCATCGGGGAACAATTCGATCAATCCAGTGTCCAAAGTTTTTCGGAAAGGTCCAGATCAATCTGCTATTACCCGGACTAACAGGAATGCAGATAAAAATTTGGACAGCTCTTCGTTGCGGTGTAAATACTGGTCGTTCCTGAACCAACAGGGTAAAAGTAAGTGTTAAAGGAAACACACAGCATATGCTCACAAAAAGAATGAGCAAAAGAAGAATTAGGAAGGCAAAAAAGAAATGAAGAACTAAATAACACAATCAATTCAAGTCATTAGTAAAAAGGAAAATGTTAAAAAGCTACTGTCATTGATCTGGCTAACCTGATTAAATGAAACAGAAATCTGATTACCTCTATGGTTCCAGCAGATGACACAGATCCATTACTTTGATCAGTTGCAAGAGGAGGAAAAGCATAAAAAACACAAGGTGCGAAAAATTTGCTATTGGCCCATTCTTGCTTTGCTGTAAAACCATTGATGTCAAGTTTCTGTATGGTCAATTCAAGAGGGCGACCCCCTTCTCTATCAACCTTATCAGTGAAATTAACTTGGTCTCAGCTGTATGTACAGGATGAATAAGATAAATTGAACATTTTAACTCAAATAATTTCTCGGTTTAGAAATCTTATCTTTTTTTTCGTTTTGGAATTTGCAGTATACCATGATGTGCATATGGAACATGAGCAGGGTCCATAAGATTTTCAATCAGAACCTCATACCTGAACATTAGCAGTGTACATTAGATTTAGAATAGCTCAAGCAGAAAACGAATTGAGTTTCAGACAAAACATTCACATATCTTCTCTTAATATTCAAAAGCTTCACAGAGATTGATATTGAGGATGAAGAAAAAAAAAATGTCAAAATTATTTATGCCAACTTTTCCTTTTCTTTTTGTTTGCTGCATTCTTTTCCTTCATGATGTTTCCAGTAATCAACCAAAACAATCAAAAGAGTTACTGCAAAAAAAAAAGCATTTGGCATTCCCCCTTTTTGTTCAATAAGTTAATTTTGCCCCCAGCAACCTCAGTAGGAACAGGAGCATGAAATCACTAGTACAAAGCTCCTGTTAGAGAACAATAAATAAATATCAGAAAATGAGATTGAATCTATCTCAGCGTACCCATATGGCATATCTCTATTCCCCATCATCTTCGTATATGAAGGGTCATCCAATTCTGGTATGTAGGGGGGTTTTTTCCTGTCAAGGATGTCTTTGTATTGTGGATCTGCATTTGGCCAAAACCAGACAATGCCATTTTGCGTTGTGCTTGGATAAACTGCTACACATGCTTTCTTGAATGTGTGAACCTGCATATTTCGTTCAAAATATCAAATTGGAGAACATATGTAAAAAAAAAAAAAATTAAAAAAAAATAGTAAAATCAGTGCAGAGATAAAAAAGAAAAAGGTTCAGTTTAAAGATGAATAAGCCAACCTCAATTTCTCTTGGAAGAAATAAGAGATGCAAAACTGTTTCTTATCATCATGCAAAACTGAGGGATACTTGGTCCGCTTGTATCCCTCAGTTGTGTTCAGGTGTATAGTATGGCTCATCTAGGTCTCCTTAGCTGAGACAGGAATCACTTACACTCTCACCTTATAATATGCACATTGGATCAGAATATTCAGAATACTACAAGGCTTCATTCAAAAACTTGGCTACCAAGCTCTCTGTACGCTCGGTTACAGGGACTGGACTGCTCGACATCCTTCACTTAACCTGTCCAAAAAACTATGCTATCATGATTTTTACACTTCAAAACATTAGTTGGATCATAATGAGTCCTGGTTAGATTTTTCCTTTGACACCTCACTTTTGAAACTAAATCTCCTTTCAAACTCTAACACAGTTTTTATTTCTTGAACACTTTCGTCCCACTGCAGATTATTTCACTGAAAATCTCCTCAACCTCTTCCTTGTTTTAGTTTCTTCCCTTTGACACTCATTTTTAGTCACTTCACCGCAGGCCTACGGAGCATGAGTGTAAAGCACAAAGTGAAGTGCACGGTGCACGCTTAAGCAAATAAAGCGCACATAAATGAAATAAAGAGTATAAACTTTTATAAGAATACAAATATAAACTATTAAAAAAGCAATCACTAAAAATAACTAAATAAGAATGAGGGCAGAAAATTTAACAAATGATGAGATACAATTTTTCATTCATATTTTGTACCCATTACATGTATCCATTAAAGTTAATACAATCATAAAAAAAAAAAAAAGCATAAGCAAAAAAAAAACCATCCCTAATTCACACCTATCCCTAATCAATCAACCACTAACTTACAAGAGTCCTCAAACAATCAATCTCTTATTTACAATCAATCAACAAACTGCAATTTATAGCAATCAATCATCAATCCCTATTTTACAACAATCAAGAATATATTAGCAATCCCTAATTTATACTTAATTACATGTATCCATTAAAATTTTTTGCTTAGTAAATATAGTTGAGTCTTATTTTTTTTAAAATATATATATGATTTTATCATATCTTAAAACAACTTTTTTGGGTAAGGTTTCCATTCAAGCAGCCACATCATTGTAGAAATTTAAAAAAATTCAACCATTCATATTGTTTGATAAAAAAAAAAAAAAACAAGCGTATTTTTAAAGCACCCTTTTTTGTGCTTCAAAGCTCAGGTTAAAGTGCAACTAATGTGCTCTTTGATCGCACTCCACTAAAGTTGCTGAGCTTTATGCACAAAAAGCTCTAAGCATGTTGCGCTTTGCATTTAAAGCGCGCTTTTTTAGACACTGCTTGACGGCATTCAAATCCTTCCCCAGTTCTCCCCAGCTTCTACACATTTTCCAGCGTTTGCTCTTACATTATGGTATAGATTGCCACAGCTTCCAATTTAGTCTCCCGTCTCTTTATCAGCTTAGTCATGAGGTCAACACATATTCCAGGGCTTTCATTATTCTTCCATATGTGATATTCTAATACTGTGCTTCCTGCAATTGTCATTCAAGCGCAACATTCCACCACTAACTTCGTCTTCCTGAATTCAGAAACTTCTCTTTAGCTTATGATCCCTGGTCCATCTCTAAGAACTTGTAGTTCCGTTCACCTTTTCACATGATCGCAGTTCTTCATCTTAACATAACTGCACACATTATTATCCACACGATGGCTATTCTGCAACTGAATCTTTTTCAGGATTAATGTCTACAGCAGTATGGGAAATAATTTACTTTGAGTTGTCTACGAATTATAAAATCCCCCTCTTCTCTGTCTTGGGGACCAAATGTGCACATAATTTTTTTCCAAATTCACCAAAGAAAATTAAATTGGACCCCATTAGTAATTCATATTAGCGTATTTGTTTAATAAAAACTTTCAGCAATCTTCTTCATAAGGACCAAATCATGTGATCTATTTCATCTGCCGTCCAACTAACCTTTTTTTTATTATGCATTGGGACCTCAGTTGTCAAAGATTGGACAACAATAAAGAGGAAAGTGAGTACATGGAGAATTTCACCACATGCATAGCAAAAGTTTAGAGCATAAGGGATTAAGAACCAATCAATGAAATTAAAACTAAATACCAGAAAATGGCCAAACTGTGGAAAAAGTAGTGTTTCTTTGCAAATTTGAGATATTACCGGAGGACCATCTGGGGGTAACTGGGGAATGAGTTTGCAGTCACCAGAGCCACTGAAACACCAACCATGGTACACACACTGCAACCTTCCCCATTGATCAATCCTTCCTTCAGATAATGGAGCCAACCTGTGGGGGCAACTATCATCAAACACCTTCCATGAACTTTCATTCCTATCCCACCAAACCACAATATCAAGCCCAATAACTTTCTTTGCATGTGGGGCCCTCTTGTCGAGGTCGCAGACCGGCATAACCGGATACCACTGCGCATACCAATCGAATTTCTCTTCTTGGCTCTGAATTTCTACTTCTTGTTCATGTGGGTCGGTGAATTCAGTCGAAACTGTGGGAGACGTAGCTGTGAAAAGCTTGAATTCGACTTTGTCCTTGTGGTTCGATGAGAAAGATGAAGTGGGTCGTTGGTAGAATCGAAGATTCTTCGTGGGTTTGTGGAGTTGGGTCGTGACAACTCTTGTTGGGACCATTTTGAACTGAAAGGAAGACAAAGAAGAATAAGAAGCTCCGATAGAGAGAACTTCCATGGTACTTCTGTCCACAACCGCAAGGAGATCAAGTTTGTACTGTGAGTCTGTGACTTGCAAAACTGTGGTGGAATGGAAACTTCAAATATAGCTGAAGCCCGAAGGGATAAAAGTTTAAGAGGCTGTGATTTGAATTAACAGCACATTACGTGTGTTAGTATCCAACCAAATTGAGCGTACTGTAGGCTGATAATTATAATTATATTTATCATTAAATAAAAAATTATTTAATTTTATAAAAAAAATTATTATTCTATTAGTATCTTATTATTATTATAATAATCGAATAAAATTAGATAGAACTTTATATGATGTATACTGTGATTAATTTATAAAAATGTGAGATGGTGTATTACAGTTTGTAAATATCATTAAATATTTCAAGTCATAGCAATATCGAGAATAGACATTAACAATTGCGATAAAACTTGTATGTATTATATTTTTACTATATAATAGCATTGAGAGTCTCACATCCATAGACATGGGAATGTCTAGATAAGTACATAAATGACTAGTGTTGAAGAATATGTCATTGGATATGACTTGCCATAAGAATTCATTTTAGTTATATGTTGATGAAATTCTCATACGAGATAGAAATAACTAATTCTTGGATCTGAGATTGTTATGATAATCTCATAAGAAAACCGATATGGGCCTAGACAAAGGTTGCACATGGACGATCGTTAGGTATGTCATGAGACTTATGGAGATGGGTGCATAACCAAAATAGGACTCATCTATCCCTTGAAAGAAAATGATGTATCTAAGGCGTTTTCAGTGGATATTCACTTTAAATTTATAATCATGGTGAAAGAGATCAATAAGGAGTTATTGATTCACTTTCTATTGAATGAAGATATCCGAAGGACCGAAGAAAACTCTTGTGATTGTAATTAAGCAACACATCACCAGACTTGAAATCAGAAAAAATACATTGACGAGAGAATCGAATTACATGGTAATTATGCTCGTGAAATGTTGTTTACGAATTATAAATTCTTCTAAATAATTGGATAAGTATGATACCTTGTTAGAGACCAATATTGTCTTATATGTTAGTACTGACACATTGCCAATATATTCGAAAGCCTAATGAGTCATACACAAAATGTATAATCCTTGTCTTAAATCATGAGAATAGACGTATGGTTAAGTGGAATACTTTGACAAGAAATTGTGCCGTCGTAGATTCTTATGGAAAAAAAACAAATAAATGTAATGACGTCGATTTGATGAGGGATCATTATAAAAGAAAGAGTTCCTTAAAATGACAATTGATTAAATTTGGAAAAAGTTTCTAATTTAATAATTTCTTATATTTATTGGAGTGACAAATAAAAAATTAAATTAAATATTATATTTGGGTTTAAATTTGATTTGAACCAAATATTTTAACTCATAATTGGTTTTTGATCATTTAATTAAATTCCTAATTGGATTAGAATAAAAGGATCGGCCCATATCCATCAGGGTTTAAGAAACCCTATGAGGCCTTGCTTCTCTATAAATACCCCATTAGTGATTGACCAAATTAATGAATTTTTGTATAGTTTTTCAAGAGTTGAAAAAATTACCATTCACTCTTTCCTATTTCTTTTGGTATCGATTCGAAATGAGGAGATTCTTTCTGTCCATACACAAGCCGCAAAAAAATGAGAATGAGGTAGCACTCTCATTCCGCTTTCCTCACCAAACAATGCGTGTCGTGTATCACGAATTAGTGACCGGACGTTTAAACAACTCGAATTAATAAACAACTTAAAAATTTAAAAATTAAATTTATTTTATTTTATATATAAATATTTTGGTTTTGACATTAATTCAATCGCTAAAATCAAAATAAAGGTCAAAATTTTCAACTACCTTACTTGTCCGGTAGTCTGACTTTAGTTTAATTACGTTATTTTCATTAGCTTCAAAGTGATGGTGCAGTACTTTGATTAGGTTTGGCCATACGTGGATCACATAAATGCATTCGCTTGGCTTCTGGGCAATGTATGGATGTCATCCGTTTTAGGGTAATGGGTCCCAGGAAAGAGCTCGTTTATTGGAAGGAAAGCGGCAATGGCTGTGGCGCAGCCACGTGTCCAACTGAATGAAGTTTTGAGGTCATGGAGAACGTAAAATGTTGTTGTAGATGTTCAATTGGTGAGGTGAAGGAAGCAGCATCCGGCCTGTTTGAAACGGTTGTTGTTTTCGGAATTTCATTAGGAAATGTTATTTAGATAATTAATTTTGATATTTAGATTAATATTCTATATTGATATATTATTATATATTTATATTAATATCATATAACATAATATATTAATGTAGAATATTATCTTAAATATTACAATTGAGTTTCCAAATAACATTTTTGCTCTTAAAATTTTGAAATAAAAACAATAGAAATGGTGATGCTTTTAGAATTTCAATAATAACTTATAGAATGGAATGGAAAAAATGGAATAAGTTTAAAACACATCCTGATTCCATTTTTTTTATTCTTACCTGAAGGTCAACATTATCCTTTCTCTTGTTCCCGACCCAACCAAGAAATCCTGAAACTTGTAGTATGCGTATATAGATTACAGATTGTTTATGAATGTTACAACAAGAACTTAAACAATAATCTTAAATAACCCCAATGAACATATGTATATCGACAATAGTAATAAATCGACAAAAATTTGAAGTAATTAGAACTGCAAACCAGGGATCCCCGATATGCAAACTGCCCAGAAAGACTCCATGATGACTGCTGCAACTAGAATGGTAGGAAAATAGAGGAACGATCGAGTCATGCGGTTGCGCTATCCTGAAGATAGTAATCGCCCTACATTGACGACAAGCAAACTTTAGTGACTGTCTTTGCAGGATGAAACAATCATTTTCGACGAACGGTAGCCATGAACAGTCGGAGCTGGTAGAACTTTGAAGTGTATACTTGTTCTCCTTGAAGGACTCTAATATGTAAAGGAAGACTAGAGACTCTGGACATGGATGATTAACAATAAAGCATGATCAACTTTTTATTGTTGAGCCCAGAACACCAAAAGGCCGCACCATTATAACCAATAGTAAATCCAACTATAAATCATCAGGCTATTGGAGAGAAGAAATTAAGAAATTGAAGCATGCAAAATTAATCATAAGACTGATCGGATTCCGCAAAAGTAAAATTGGAAAAATGGGAAAAAAAATTAAACGCACCGAGTACCCAAAAGATATATATTTATCTTTGTACCGTAATGTATTGAACCGAACTGACTGACTAACCAAACGGACGGTAGTGGCGGCAAGCACGAGGGCAAAGGGGCTCACCTGTTTGCAAAATCTGGGTGCCCCCTTGAGGCCCACCCCCAAGTGCAAGGGAAAGGTCTTTATGCCTTCGAACTCTTCATTAACCCACCGATGTGGGACACTGTACACACCTACACACACACTTACACTCACACACAACAGTCATTTCTCCTTGTGATCACTAATTAACACCAACATTGTGATGTTTCCAAGTGGTCTACATTAAAGCCACACTAGCTATTTGACTCCCATTTCTAGCGATATTTTCAATGCGATGAACTCAATAACTCCGGCATGGTTTTAGTCTTTCCACACCAAGTTCGGCGATATTGTAGATTCAACCAATGACCGCACCTAAAGTCACAGGTATTTTTGGCAACTAACGATTTTGGTAACCAATTTACTATGGCAGGTTGCCCTTGCAGTGAACTCGAGCACATCCAACGAGTTTCACACTCTCCATAATAGACTAGTGACACTATAGACATGGTCAACAACCACACCTAAGCTATGAATTTTTCAACGATGAGCGACTCTGGTGACCGGATTATTAGATCTAGTCATTTTCATGACAAACTCGCTAGATCCAACGAGTTTCACACTCTCCATAACAAATCTAATGACACTACAACCATGATCAACAAATGCACCTAGCCAACGAGTTTTTGGTGACAAGCAACTTTGGTGATCGAATTCGCAACAAATGACTCTAGTGACAAAATTCATGTCTCTTTTGGTGGTCTAAGGTAGATTTTTAAAAAATTATCCATTATTTTAGATTTTTTATTATTTAATTAAATAATTCATATCTAATTTAAAACCAATAATTGTAATATTTGAATGATTGTAGGTTTATCAATAATTTTCTTTTACCCACAACATGAATTTAATGTTGAATATAGATTTAGAAAATCAATCTTGTTTTCAATTTTTACTTTTATTTTCTTGACATCTCTCAACAAAATTAAGCAAAGTTTTCAAGTTTTATTTTCCTTCACAAAAATGAAAATTAGTGGATTGGAATGAAAATGACAAAATGGAAGGGAATGGAAATTTTTGATAGTATTTTCAAACGACTTGTAGTTGAATAATTATATCCAGAAACTACAATGTTTAATAGTTGAAATCCCCCCTCCACCATAGCACAACCCCTACAAATGGTTTTATAAAGCTTTCATTTCAATTGATATTTAGCCACAAGTAATCTATGCTTATTGAGTTTCCCCTTCATCTTTTTGCAAAAAAGTCACTCCATAGTGATAAAGTATCATCTTGTGTGTAGCTTGAATTGATAATAGCCATATTGAACCTTGAATAAATTCGAAGATCTAGACATGATCTTCCAATTTTGGGGAGAATTAGCAAAACTCCATTTCCATTGAGAATTGAATGGAGTTTTCTCGCATTTTGGATTCCCTCATCTTTATATATGAAAATTTTTCCACAAACCCTAAACTTTAGAACCCAACAATGTGTTGGAAGTGCCATATGAATGTGTAAGAATTTTTTAAAAAATTACATTAGAGATCCATGATGAAATTCTACACAAACCATATGCAACTTGGATGTTTAAGCAATGTAATATTACATCACATGTAATCAAATTAATGCACATGTAATACCCAAAATTTTTGAAAAGGACTCATGCGTAATTTATCTTAGACTCTAAGTGGAATTATTAGAAGATTATGGGCTATAGTGTAAATTCTCACAGTTGTGAGTGACCAAATTAATTACAGGGAATGCCCTGGAGTTTAGATGTCTAAGGAAATAGGTATGTCACTGACGAGAAGCTTGAGACATGATTTATAGCGTTGAAAGAAATTGGATTAGAGACAGTTTTCAATACAATTGTGGTTCAGGCTAAAAAACTAAACTGTCGTAAGGGATTTTTGAAAAGTCAACAAAACCTTGAATGGATTCAAGTTTTGCGTAAGGAACAACCCTAAATGGTTTCGGGATGAAACAAGAGGGTTTTGGGATCAAAGCATATTTTCAGGCCTAAGTGCAATTTATGAAACTTGGCCAAAAGCAGTAAAATGAAACTTGGAGGATGAAATGTGAAAGATGAAAGTTAGGAGTTCATTATATAATTTTTTTGAAACTCAATGGGTTGCTCAGAAGAGATCAAAATGCAATTTTGGAAGTTGATGGGTCAAAAGTGTAATTTTTAGAAAATTGTCAGTGTGAACACTGCCAGTTGCCAGCCACCTCTCCCATCATCGATTGTGGCCGTTGGGGGCTCCCAAGGTGGGCTCAGAGGGTTCAAGTCTAGGGGTAGCTTCATTGGGACCTGTCCACAGCCAAGGATCGACCATGTCGACGGTCGATTTGATCAAAATTTTGGTCATGACTTGGCTGGAAAATCGAGACTCTATAATTGAGTTTTGGGGGCTAATGATGATGGTTTTGGGTCAATCTGAGGCAGACTAGGGCATTAAAGACCTCGGATGTGATGGCCAAGGGCGTTTGAGGGCTAGATTTTGGGTATAAATAGAGGTCGAGGGCCAAGGGTTTTTCTTCAAGTTGAAGCTCAAATTTGAGGCTTTTAGAGTATGAATCAAGGGCTAAGGATAAGGGGCTTTTTTTCCCTTGTACTTTGTAGAGCTTTTTTGGAGCTTTTGGTGAGCTTTTGTGTGAGTTTCATAGGGTTTCGAAAGGTCGCCGAAAAGCCTGGCGACAGCTTCGGCCAGATATTTAAACGTCTGGTT
Source organism: Diospyros lotus (assembly GCF_014633365.1). Taxonomy (NCBI): domain Eukaryota; kingdom Viridiplantae; phylum Streptophyta; class Magnoliopsida; order Ericales; family Ebenaceae; genus Diospyros; species Diospyros lotus. Next base: position 13,548,196 of record NC_068338.1, read on the forward strand.
GAGCTACTTTCGGTGGTTGTTTAGGCCCAAAGTGGTACCATTGCGATTGACTTGGGGTGTAAATCAAAGTGGGGTAAAATCTAGAGATCGCCGATAGCCGGAGTCAGAGAAGACGACCAACGCGTGAGGTGCACGCACCAGTCTTCACACGTAGTACATGTGCAGGGTGCGTGAGGGCGTGTAACCAATAGTGTAACGCCCCGCTCCCACTTACGGCTGTTACTCGTGAACAATCACCTGAATTGTCCACCTACCCGGCCTTTGGTGAAGGGTGGACCATGTTTCAAGACAAAACGCCCTAGGTGGGAACTAGGGTCGTCTTTCCCTTCCCTGAACCCCAGGATTCACTAGCAGAGTTGGGCTTTAGCCACACCGCATTGGCTATAAAGAAAATCTCATTCAGACGCCCAATTGCCATTTTTTTCAATTATTTTTAATTCTTTTCCCATTCAAGAATTTTTACAGGGCTCCATAAAATCACCATTTAAAATCAATCCATTGATTGATTACCAAATTTGGAGGAAAAACTTATCATTTTCAATTTTTCAAAATTTCGGCATTATTCTCCAAAATGCCCGAAAATCCCATTTATTTTGAAATTTCCTCCGGGGCCCAAAATTAATTAAGAAATGCCCCAATTTCTCCAAAAAATCCAAATTTTTAAGAAAATTTGGGCGGCGGAGCTTGCTGGCGCGCCTAGGGCCCCACAGTACGCTGGCAGCGTGACTGGCCGCCTGCTGCAGGTGCAGCCACTTGCTGTTGCTGCTGCCCCTTTGCTGCTCCTTCGCCTATTTTCTTTTCCTCTTTTTTTTTTTTTCTACTTGGGCCTTTAAACCCCAAATTTTCCAAAAAAATAAATTAAATAAAACACTTCACTTTCCATAAATTTTAGCCTATTTTTCTCCAAAATTAAGGCTTAAACAACCTCTTGAATATTACACAACATACACCAAAATTTGCTTCCATTTCACACATGAGCCTTACACATCCTATTGTTGCTCACATAATAACATTCATATATAAAAACCACACATGATTAACAACAACAAATAGGCTTCTCTAAGCCATAATGCCACAAATTAAATACCACAAGTCTAGGCTTCTTTAAGCCATAAATTACATCAAACAAAGGAAAAATACACCAAGAGCTTCCAACCACAAGCTTGCACTTTCCCTCTTCTTCTTTAACATAAGAATAACCTACAAGGGGAGGATAAAACCTCATGAGCTCAAAAGCTCAGTAACGGTGCATATGCAAAGTAAATACAAGCATAACAAGTCTATGTAATGGCAAATGCATGCAAGCATGGTTAGGTTATTCCATCCTCACAACCCAACATGGTTTGAGGCATCAACCCACCACTTCTTTCCTACCCCCATGGCCATAGGTCTCATGAACTAGTAAAGCATGCAAAGAGATACATAAGAATTTATGCAACCTACTTACAATGCAATGCAAGGCCTCCACCACTTGGGGCCATCCCTTACCTTAACAATCTTCTCTTTGAAGCTTTAAATCTTCTTCTCAAGAGAGCTTCTCCATCCTCTTTTCCCATCTAGGATGACATTCAAACAAGGATTCACTCACTTTGCATACAAGAGCACTAATTAAAGAGAAGAAGAAAATATAACTTACCTTGATTCTCTTCTCTTCTTCTTCTTCCTTTCCTCTCATCTTTTCTTTCTTTCATTCTTTCTACAAATGGCTAAAAGGGAGACAAGTCTTCCACACTTGCTATTTTATACTAGGCTTCCATATTTCAAGAATGAATCTAGGCCTTTGGATCTTTATGGATTTGAGAGAACAAATCCTAGCCTTCCACCAAAAGCACAATCCATGTGCTTTAGTCTTCTAAAATCCCAACCATTGGATTTCTTTCCCTTTTTCAAGGCCAAATCTCAACCATTGAATCCCTCTTGAAAATTCCATTTCTTTCTCATTTACTTTAATGAGACAATTATATGCCATTTTCAAGACTTAATCCAAGCCATTGGATATATCTCACACTTTCAAGACTTGATCCTAACCCTTGGATTAATTTAGTCTTCCAATACCAAAATTAGCCATTTTCTCATATAATTATTTTGACTAATTTCAACACATCACACTTGAGTGACTAATTTCACTCTTTCTCATTTAAATAAATCCTCCCATTTTCACTCATAAATGAGTGACTAACTTCCATTTCTTTTGCATTTTCTTTTTAGGCAACAACATCATGGCTTGCATTTAACACTTGAAAGACCATTTACTCTCCAATTTTGAATTTCATTTAAATGCCTACTATTGATTCACAAGATTATGCCATGTGTCACAAACCACCATCTCTCATTTCTCATTTCTTTCCCATTTAAATTAATGGGACCAATTTCCACCATCACATGAGAGACCACTTGAAAGACATAAATGCTTTCTTTCTCCTTTAAATAAATCCCATATTTTCCAAACATTAATGGGAGACAAATTTTCATTTATTTTGGATTTTTATTTTAATCCAACACCATTATGCCTCTCTTTAAATGCTTACAAGACCAATTATCATTTCTTTTGCATTTATTTAAATCTCCCATTTAATTTGGACCACAAAATGCCAAGTGTCATTCTAAGACACAAACTTGGCTTCCAAGCTTCCATCTCCACCATCCATGTGGCATCACCACAATTATCCACCAATTTAGGGAAAAATTAATTATTTTCTCAAATAATTTCATATTCTCCATTTTTCCTATTTTCCATAATTAATTTCCTCTATGGAAATAAATTCCAAAATTCTCAAAATACCCTTTGTGAATTTATTAATCCCATATATCTTCACATAAATACCAAATTGGGATTTTATTCACTTACACACCTAATTCCACATAGGAATTATTTTCAATTTCCCAAAATACCTTTTATTGGACTTCTCTATCCAAATTACCAAAATACCCTTCTCATGGGCATTCTCAATCTCAAGGATCCATCACCTTCTCAAGGGAATTTTTGAAAGTTTTCTTACTTCCTTTGCTATTCTCTTAACACCGATTACACCGGGTGTTACAAATAGGTATTTTCTAATTTTTATTTTTATATTTTTAAAAAATTATTTTATGAATTATGGTGTTAAAAAATTAGAAAAATAGATGAGGAAGTATTTATTTTAAATATTTGAGGCTTAAGGTTGAGTGATTTTGCAATTTTTAAGGCTCAGCACGCAAAATCGAGGGTGGGAATGTTATTCGAGAAATACTAAGTTTTATTCAAAGGTGAGTGGTTTTTCACTGAAAATTTATACGTGATATGTTTGCCTATATTATGCATGATATTTACGAAGGTTGCTAAATCATATGTAATTTATGAACATTTTGTCATATCTGTACATATACTATTGCATTGATAATCATAATTTTTCGCATAGCATGATATTGTTGGTATATTGATGCTTGTGAATGGGATGGGATGTTGCCCTGATAGTGTAGTCGTAATTCTCCAAGGATGTTGTCGGAACAACATATAGGAGTATCTTGTTGCCTTGTGTGCACGCTGAGATGACTGTATAGGGTTCCGTGCCGGGCTAGATTTCCAAGAAAGTTACATTAGGGCATCCGTTTATACATGTCCATGCATCATTCATTCATGTTACTTTAACCATCTCTTAAAAGATTCATCTTTTAATGTTGGACATTTGTCCCTGAAATATTCCACATTTCAGGCGAGACGAGCGGTCAAAAGGGCAAAGGGGTGATTGAAGCTTGAGCGTGGTGGAGGTTGTGTTGGGTCCTAAGTTAAGGCTAGGATTAGTTATCCAGTTAGTTTTGATTATTTTTATTAGCAGTTATTGTAATGATATGATGAATGAACAATATGTATGAAATTACTGATGTATTGATTTACAATATTTCATGAGGTTCTGATTCTACTTTCGCTTATGAATAAGTTTATCGTTCCTTATTTCTATTTTGGGAATGTTATTCTTGTGAGGGTATGTTGAGGATTTTAGTATGAACTGTGAATGTATGTGAGAAAAACAAAATCCTAGCATAATAAAATGCCCTGAAAAGGCTGGGTGTTACAGCATACATGTTGTTAGTGTTAATGTCCTGATATTAGATTTGGATGACATCTAGTATGTGTGTTTGGAACTAAATGATAATCTTCCATGTTATTTAAATAGTCATATCTTCAGTCATTACTGTCAAAGTGTAATATGAACGAGTCCCTAGATATTCCAATGATCTTATTCTTAAGTTGTTAAGAATGTGTGACAAAAATCTATAACATAAGATTTCTTAAAGTGATTTTTAGTCCTAAGATTTCTTTGAAGAGGACTAAGATTAACCGATTATGGACTAGCACATAGGCTACTACCTTGGATTAGTATGAGATGCTAATGATAAAGAATGATGAGTCACATGCCATATTACATGAGATGCAGATAGTAAACATGTGGGTAGGTGTTGATTGAACATTTACTAAATGTGATGCATGTAATAGATCACATGGCTAAGAGGATTAATGCTTTATTATTGGTTTTTCGATTGTGTATCTGGTCCTCATACCGGAGGCAAATGGTTGTTTTGTATGTTGGTGTCAGAGATTTGTTGTTGAGCAGAACCATTCAGTGTGAGTAGTGGAATGCTCTCTATGTGGTCTACATGCAATGGTGTATAGAGGCAAATGTTTGCTGATAGGATCAATTGACTTTTAATATGTGATGAACATCCTATGCGATCTCAGTTAGTCAGTAATTGTAGGAATCATTGGCCAAGGCATGTATGATCAGAAAGAGTTTTCAATGTCGAAATGAGTTATGATGTGTCATCTCGATCAACACAAATTGGATTTTGGCATAGTTACCGGGTCTTGTGAGTTTAATCAGTTTATGGCTCTCACTCAATCAGGATATTAGTCAGTGGAAAGTTTATAGTGTATGGTAATCGAAAGCTCAAATAGATTCATTTGAAGTATCGACTTCATTACTAATAGGATCGTCCTACTATAATGCTAGTTGTTACTTTGGACCTTTCATGGTGCTTTAAGGAGATGGAGAGATTCTCATAGTAGGTCAAAGTGTTAGACCAACGTCAAAGAGTTTGACTTCTTATGATTGCTACTCAATGGTGAACCTAGAAGTTCACATGCATACTAGGCATGGCATTAGATTAGTGATGTGTCACTACATGTGTTCTCAATCATCCTTAATAGTTAACAAAGGGATCAATTGACTATTAAGAATTAATAGTGAGAGACCATAAAGAGTTACTGGATATTGTTAAGAGTTAACGAGCATACTGTTAAGAGTTATGGTTCCATTAAGTGTTAGTGGAAAGGTTATTAAAAGTTAATAACGGGCCTTGATGCAATTTGTTAAATTTTTCATTTGGAAGAAGGAAAAATTTTGATAGTTTGCTTGAAACGATCAACCAATTTTTGGCATAATATCTTAAATGGTCGATGGTTTGCTTCAAACAGTTGATAGTTTCTTTAGGCAGCTTTTTGCTCTCATGCCAATCTTTCATCATTTTTAGCAATATAGCAATAAATGCTATGTCATGTCTTCAATAGACAAGAGAGACGAAAAGAGAAAGAAAATTGAGAGATCGAATAAGAAGATGAGAGGGAGAAAGCGTTCTCCCTTTCGACAACCAAGCTCCGGCTATGAGATGGTTGGCGACCCAGTGTGTGCGAGAAGCTGTTATCAGCTTCAGCTTCTTCCACTAATTCTTCTTATTTCCTTTTTGCTCCTTGTTCTTCTTTTTCTTCTTCTTCTCTTGCTTTTTTTTTTCTCCTCCCTTTGAACCCATGGCCATGAGATGGTTATCCTCCAGGTTGAGAACCCAAGCTAGCCTTGCGTCACCTTCGTAAGAGCTCGTCTAACATAAGGGTCCACGTGAAGGGTTATGGGGGTTGCTTAGGCAAGGACTAACTTGGTCCCTTACACTTTTAAGGGTTGCTTGGTCAACTAAAATGCAGATCTAGAGTAGTAGGTTGGGAATTGAAAGTAGCTTGTGAAGAGTTCACGGGAGCTTGAATGATAACTGAAGAATTTAGCTAAAGGAGCAACAAGAGCATCAACCGGTAATTACATTATAGAAAAAGCTAACAATTACTAATTTTTTTCCATTTTGATGTTTTTAATATATGCATATGGTTGTATTCATCCGTGTCTAGCAAGAACTAATCCGAATTTGTTGTGTTTATTTTGGTTTTTGAAAAAGTTTTGAAAACTGATTTCCATTCTTACTTATACTTCTAAGGATAAGTGCGTTCTTTCAGTTGTATAGTCAATGTTGGGTGGTTGTAGAAACTGTTACTACATTGAGACTAAATCTTCCTCAAATTGTGGATGGCCTAGCCTGTCCACACTAAGCAAGCTATCCAAAACCAACTTGTTGTCCTTGTCTTGTGCTAGCCAGAGGACGTCAAGTTATTAGTGTAACATCCCATTATTTTATGATTTAATGAATATTTATGTATTTAAGGAGAGATGTTAATTTATTTTGTTTTAAAAAATGGGTGAGTATTCGGTAAAAATCGAGGTATAAATGACATTATTAATGTGGGGTGTGAGTGTTAATTACCAGAAATTGTGGGGTCTAATTGTAATTTCTGAAAACTTGTTTGTGGGGTCTCTTTAAAATTAATGATGTTCATATATTAAGTGAGGGAACTCGTGGAGCAGGCAGCATGCATGTGTGAGGAGGAGCTGGGGCTAGCAGGTTCGAGCTTGGCCGAGCATGCAGGCGAGGTAAGAAAATGCTGGATTTTTCCAGCCAAACAGCTCCCAAAACGACATCGTTTTGGGGTAAGGCGGTGGTGCCATTGGTTGCCATGCGGCTAGCTTCCAATCGCTCATTTTTGTGGCTTTTATACCATGATTTTGTTACTATATATGAGTGTGAAGTCGACAAAAACAAAAGGTAAATTAAGAAGGGAAATTGAAGAAGATAACAATGAGCAGCAACAAAAAAGAAGGAAAAATTGAGGGAAATTCATATAATTGAAGTTTAAGGAAGTCAGGTAAGTGAGAAAAATATTTATTTGGAATTCTATACGGTTAGATTTAACTCTTAGACCGTGATCTTATTATTTTTGGCAAAAATATTATTATACAGAGTGTGAGCAGAAAAGAATTGAAATCTTTTATAAAAGGCAAGTTCTTTCACTTTGTGTGTTTTATTCCCTCTTTTACCCCGATTCGGTTTCAAATTTCATTATTGTGGGTGTGCTTTGCCCCTCTTTTATAAATCCTCGTGGTTGGTTCCTTCGTTATGGAATTGAGTTCAATAATAGGTTTTTTGGGATTTTTATTTCTAAACTCCTATGGGGTTTGTATCGCCCCTACTTCCTTAGGATTGATACTGAATCAATTTGGGACTAGGTTCCTAGAGAATTGGAGGGGTTTGTGTGTGGTTATGGATTTTTGCAGGTATGAGTCGTTGTAACGAGGTGGAGAAGTTGTTGACTGGTGAGGTAAGTGTCGATTATTTGGTGACGCTGGAGCGAATTGTTGATCGGCTTGAGGAAGGTTGTCAATCGGTTGCTCTTAGTCACAAACTGTTGACTGGTACATAATCATTGTCGACCAACTCAACCATTATATGAAATACTGCATGGCATTGTAGTGCATGGGATTGGGCTTACATTACTGGGGGAACCATAAACTATGAATGCTTGGACACGTACATCTTAGAATGACTAGGTGCACAAGCATTGCATTGGGCGAAGCATGGCCTGGTGCCTAGCTTATGGGGGCAATGTATTGAAAGTAAAGCAAGATCACTATGGGGCAAGCAACGTAGTTCAAAAATTTTGAACCTTATCCCGATCCCGACGATTGGAACAACGTCGAAATCAAATCATTCACAAACAAATAAATAAATCTAACCTTTAGATTATCGAGTCATTCACGGATTTGAGCCGTCCAAGCGTCCGGTCTCTAACTCGTGATACGCGGCACGCGTCCATTGGCAAGGAGAGCGGAATAGGAGTGCTAGCTCCTTCTCCTTTGCACGGCTTGTGTATGGACGGAAAAAGAACGCCCTCGTTTCGTATTGATGCCAAAAGAAACGGGAAAGAATGAACGGCAACACATTTTTCAACTCTTGAAAAACGATATCAAAAACTCTCAATAGTTTGGGCAACCCATAAATGGGTATTTATAAGGAGCTCTAGGGTTTCTTAAACCCTAATGGATATGGGCCGACCCATTTAATTTAGTCCAATTAGGAACTTAAATTAAATGGGTTTATTCTAGTCCAACTAGGATTATAATTAAATGGCCCAATCCTTTTATATAATATTTTGGCCCAAATCTAATTCAAGTTCAGACATAATATTTAATATTTGGCCCAAATCTAATTTAGTTCAAATATAATATTTATTTTAATATTTGGCCCAAATCCAATTTAGTCCAAATATAATATTTAATTTAATATTTGGCCCAAATCAAATTTAGTCCAAATATTAACTTAAGCCCAAATATATTTTATTTCCTATTTGCCACTCCAACAAATAGAAAATTATTAAATTAGAAACTCCTTCCTAATTTAATCAATAGCCATTTTAGGAAACTTTTTCCATTATGACGACTCCTCGTCATATCGACGTCTTTATGTCTATTTGTTCTTTTTCCGTGAGAACCTACGACGGCACAACTTCTTGCCGAAGTGTCTCACTTAACCATACGTCCACTCTCTTGGTTTAAGTCAGGAATCGTGCCTATTGCGTATGACTCATTAGGCTTCCGAATATGTTGGCAATGTGTCGGTATAAACACATAAGACAAGATTGGTCTCTAGCAAGGCGTCATGCCTACCCAATTATTCAGAAGGATTCATAATCCGCAAATAACCTTTCCGAGCATGGTTACCATGTAATACGATCCTCTCGTTAATGTATCTTATGTGATCTCAAGTATGGTGATGTGTTGCTTGATAACGATCACATGAGTTTTCTTCAGTCTACCGGATATCTTCACTTAATAGAAAGTGAATCAATAACTCCTTATTGATCTCTTTCACCATGGCCATGGATTTAAAGTGAATATCCACTGAAGGCGCCTTGGATATATCATCCTCTATCAAGGGATAGATGAGTTCCATCTTAGTTATGCACCCCTCTCCATAAGCCTCACGATATACCCAACGATCGCCCACGTGCAGCCTTTGTCTAGGCCCATCGAAATGATGTCAAAGCGTACCGGTCTTCTTATGAGATGATCGTAACAACCTCAGGTCCAAGAATTAGTTATGCCCATCTCGTATGAGAATTCCATCAACATATAACCAAAATGGATTCTCATGGCGAGTCATGTCCAATGACGTGTTCTCCAACATTGGTCACCTATGTACTTGTCTAGACATCCCCATGCCTATGGGTGTGAGACCCCCATTGCTATCACATAGCAAAAACATAGCACATACAAGTCTTACCGCAATTGTCAATGTCCATTCTTGACATTGCTATGACTTGGGACATTTAATGATGTCTAGAAACTGTGATGCATCATCTCACATCTTTATAGATTAATCACAGTATACATCATATGGACTTCTATTTAGTTTCATTTGGTTATTACAATAATAACAAGAAACTAATCGAATGACTTCTTGTGAATTTGAACAACTCTTTATTCAAATAATAAACATGATTACAATTGTCAGTGTACAATTTGCCCAATCTGATTGAGTCTAGAGCACCTACACTAACAATCTCCCACTTGCACTAGAACCAATCACTCATGTATCTTATACCTGATGATCGAACATGACTTTCATGTTTCTCCTGGGACAGAGCTTTAGTCAAGGGATCTACGATGTTGTCATCCGTCAACGCTTTCTCTATATATCTCACCTCAACTGATAATCTCCATTATCATATGGTGATGTCGCAATACAAATTTGGTCCGTTGATGAGACCGTGGTTCCTTCGCTTACGCGATGGCTCCATTGTTGTCCCAATAACTGTTATTGGATCAACAATGCTGGACACCACTTTTAAGTTCATCAATGAACTTACGGATCCATACAACCTCCTTAACTGCTTCGAAGGTTGTTATGTATTCGACTTCAGTTGTTGAATCTGCCACTATCTCTTGTTGGAACTCTTCCAACTCATGGCCCAGCCATATAGGCAGAATATGAATTTTGACTGTACGTGATTTAAAATCATCATGGTCAAATTGGAAACTGACATCCATGAACCCCTGGCTGCACTCCTCACCCTACAATTTAGATAGCCTTAATCAGTTTGGATGTTCAGTGTTGAAATGGTGAGGAGGTTTAAACTCACCAGTGTGTGAGTGTAATTGTAGCACAAATATAAATTCCGGACAAGTCCGGGTTGATTCACTGGGAGGTTTATTTAACAAAAGAATTGTTCATTCGGGTTGATTTATCCAAAGAAAGCTAAGTTTTCTTGATTGTGAAAAGGTTTTTTTGGAATATTAAAAAGGTCTTGGGTTGAGGCGAGTTCAGAACCAATGCCTAATAAATCTCTTATAGCAATTTAAACAGCAACATTAATCTGAAATGAATAGAGGATCGTTTGGTAGTTATAATTCAAGATACGAATGATTCTCAGCTAAGCAACCCCCATACATGATATGAGGGTTCTAGGTTAAGATGTCACTGTAAATTGTATTATACTACAGACTATGATTTGATCGTCTGAGCTTGGGTATATCTCATCTCCAATTCTAGCAACTCTCATACATGGCATGAGAGTTCTAAGTTAGGATGATGACCCAATCCAAACTCACAAAACCATTTACACACTCAACTCGAGTTTAACTCAGATAAATCTTGCATTCATTGAGGTTTGGCTTATCTTGAGGTTCAAGAACATTGGACACTGTTCTCGCCTTAACCCAAGATTAGATTTAGCTACTCATTTCCATTTAAAAATTAATTGACAGGAATTTAAATGACGTAATTTAAATGACAGAATTTAATTGACAAGAATTAAAATAGTAGAAACTAACCGGCCATTTAGGCGGTGGATAATTTAAATGACAGGAATTAAAATTATAGAAATTTAAAGGCAGAAATTAACCGGCCATTTAGGCGGTGGATAATAAAGTAACAATAAATGACATAAGAATTTAAAAGAAGAAAGAAAGGAAATAAGATTACAAGAGAAAACAAGAGAGAGAATAAGAGCAATTCTCTAAGAGAAACTTTAAGAACAAAACTAAACTTTGATTCAAGTAATAACAACCTTCTCACAAATGCACCAAAGTGAGCTATTTATAGCTCACAAGATGCAATACAAGCCACATAATTATTCAACAAAACATTCACCTAACTAGTGGAAGAAAATTAGGTAAAAGACAAAAAATACAAAAGACTTTGTGTGGTGGACTTCTCATAAGAATACAAAATACTTTAGGTGGTGGACTTCTCATAAGAATACAAAAGACTTTAGGTGATAAAACACTTATAAAAATTCAAAACAAAGAAAAGTCTTCTACAAATTGGGCTTTGTTGGGCCTTTGATTGATCTTGGGCCTTTCTTATGTTGGATTCTATTTGATAGTTGGGCCAAGTGCACTTGAAACATCCTCTAGACTCCATAGTTGGCCCATGATTTTGAGCAACAATAATGAGTAATCCAACGTCTTTGATTTATGCCCCTAATTAATTGTAGAAGTCAGCTTCCTTGCTTCATCCTGCAATAATATGTAATGCAAATAATTATTTATTTTAAGCATAATTATAAAGTCAAAATGGGGATATAATTCATTAAGATTTAGGAAATATTAACCCCTCATCACACCCCCCAACTTGAATATTGCTAGTCCCTTAGCAATCGGATTATACACCAGCCATGATCTAATCGCAATACTTGCATGAATATAAAAATTTCAAATTCGAAACCAAAATGCGTAGAGTAGAACATTCAAAATTAGATTTATGGTTAAAGGTCTAAAATCTTAGGAATGGCAATCAGGATGATCAATACACAGATTTACTCCCTCGAAGTTTTGACTTTAAACTTTACTGTGGATTTTTCCTCTAATAAAATGATTCCTTAGGTGTACACACAAGGGGGTGCACCGTTATAAGAGTAAATGTAGAACAAATTCAAAATTGGTGTCATCCCAAATACAAGGAACGTATTGTCATGAAAGAACAGGAAAATTAACATAACTTCATGACTGGAATAATGCCTTAGATAAATAACTTATGAATTTAAACATAATTCCCTACTCCGAACTTGAATCTTGAGATCACATGATTTATAGCATCAAGAGGGACCAAACTGGGTTGTAATGGGGCTATGAGGTTAATACAGGTTGTCAAAGAAAAGGGTAAATTGTGCAAATGGTGTGTCAGGATTGTTTTTTTTTTTACACTAATCTCAAACTGGATATAATGTTTTCTTCAGCATTTATTTTGAAACACTTATGCTGAATAACTAAGAGAACTTCTCTCTTTTTTTTTTTTTATATGAAAATACCGAGATAGACTGATTCCTAGAAACACACCAGGTTGGACAAACTTCATATGGTTACTGGTTAGACGAAGGTAAGGAAAGGAATTATGCTAAAAATAGCTCAAATGGGCTAGCAAATGAGGCTAATGTAAAGAAAGAAAAAGGTTAATAGGCCCAAATTGAAAGTAATTGATCCCCCTATCATATTTCTACAAAACAATGTTACTCAGTCAACTAATTCAGAGTTTGAAACCAGCCAAATTCATCCGCTATCATACTAGACATTCAAAGCAAATTGATGTTTTGAAGCTATTGAAAAGATGAGATAAACAATAAAGCGCATTTAGAGTAAGTGTTATTTCAATCAGAATTAACGATTATTAGGTTCAAACACTCACTCGGGTAATAGTCTCCACTTCTGTTGAGGGATCATGCAGTGTGCTAATCAGCTAATTACCATTGCCTTTGACTTTATGACCGATAAACCAATTTCTAATTATTGAACACCTAATGCATGCAAATCATCTATTCTAATTCCATACATATACGTTTTCAAATAAGAAATTAATGCATTCATGATTCATATTGCAAATTTAACTGGCTATCAGTGTATAATTCCAAAGCTTTGGGATAGCATTATTTAAAGCACACACATTTTTTTTTTTAATTCACACAAAACTACAAGCATGCAATTGCAAATTCACAGTTAAACATAGACCAGATAATTCATAAATATACCTTACTCCCCCCAACTTGAATTGCAGTAATAAAATATGGTTGTTAGGAATACCTGTAACTCCATAAGTCCATAGATTTACTGTGAACTGCTAAAACAAACAAATGAGCATACCATATATATATTTTTATATTTTCACACTAAAATAAAAATTTCATGCAAGTCATAAGATAAACAAAATACGTCTCAAGAGTACAAAAAGTACTCCTTACTCAGCCATCTTATCATAGACTCGCCTAACAACATTCCACAATTTTTTTTTTTTAAAAAAAAAACACAAGAAAAGAAATTTCGTACAAGTCATAGGAGATGCGTCTCAAGAGTACAAAAAGTACTCCTTACTCAGCCATCTTATCATAGACTTGCCTTATAGGGATAAGTCTAAATTAATCGAACCTTTTTGCCGCTTGTTTCTGATTACCTTAGACCAATCTATCCGATGCTCATAAGGATCATGCTGTGGAACATAAGCATGTAATTTCTCTAGCAGTTTCTCAATGGTGGATGCAGAAATAACAATCTTTCTTGCTGAAGGAGAAATGAACTTTTGGTCCACAGCCTGATCAATAAAAGAAAGAAACCCATCGAAAAAATGGTTAACATTTAAAAGTCCAATGGGTTTGGTATGTAGATTGCTCTTGGCCCAAGAGATTATACAGAAGATTTCTTCAAGTGTACCAAAACCTCCTGGTAAAGTGATGAAAGCGTCTGACTGATAAATCTTACAAGCCGTGCACTCAGACATAGAAGTCATTTCTATAAGTTGACCGCGTGTAATCCCAGAAGTACGTGGTTTAGCCAAAGGGATTGGCATTACACTTACCACATATGATTTTCCAAAATGTGCAGCTTGTGAAACATAACCATTCAATCCATGACTTCCTCCTCCATTTACGAAATTAATCTCTTTCTCTCTTAATTTTTGGCCTAGTTCGCTTGCTGCAAGTGCGTAACAAATATCGCTCCCAAGTTGAGAGCCACAAATTACACATATGGTTTTGATTCGATGAACTAACTGGCCTTCCATGTTTGTTCCTTTTGTCTGCCCTGGAAAAAGGTTTGGCGATCAAAGGTAGCTATACAACAATTCAACAAGAAATAAATACAAACAGAAATCATGCGTAAGTATAAGTAGTTGTGATTGTGGCTCACATCTTCCTCTGGTTTTACGTCCAGAAATGACTTAAACACTTTCTATGAAGTGGGGATAGGCTTCTCATCCAATTTTCTTATAGATTGGAAAACAAGGTCGTTTTTAATCAGATTCCCAAGATTATAGCGTTGGTGGTCACTTATGAACTGGGTCCATAAAGCAAGAAGTTCTCTTTGCACTATTCCACATGGATGCGTCTCAAGAGTCAATCGGATATCATCCAATGACTCCTTACTCAGTCCATCCTTTATGAAACTAATTTTATCTTCTCGATTTATGGACGTAAACCCCACAGATTTGCATCGAGTGTTACAGGTCCAACGAGCACACTTGTGACAACCATTCACTCTTTTAGCTCTTCGTTTCTTCGCAAAACTACTCTTCCCTAAGCCCGGGAAGTGCTTAAAACTAGGTGAAGTTTCGCCAGCTAATCGAACTTTTGCTTCGATTAGCCAACGAATACTTCAGGAATGTTATTACGCATCAAAAGCCTAAGTCTTTCACACCTAGCAGCATAAATTTTTTTCAAATCATTCATTGGGAGAGATGGATAGTACTTGCGAATTTTTGAGAGTTGAAGATCCATTTTTTTTTTTTATTAAAACACAACTATAATAAAATAAAACTAAAAACTATGAATCTTGCAAAATGAACGAGAGTACCTGATCGAAGAACAACACGAAAGAAAGGAGACTGAGCTTGCTTGCAGAAGTGTGGCTTACCTCATACAGATATGGAGTCTCTTATAAAGCAATGGGTATCACTTATTCTACACTCGGCTTGAGGCACGCCATAATTGTAGGGTCAGGCGCGTCTCTTTTTTCAACGCTCGGTGCCTCATTTTTCAATATTTGGTAGTGTGCCTCTTCCTTTATAGGATAGTGTGATTGCACTGCCCGAGAAAAATGGCTACCGCTAACGCCAATTCTGTCTCTCTCAATTCAATTTTTTTTATTATATATATATTTTAATTTTTATTATTATTATTATTTATATATTTTTTTAATTTTTTTTAGGGGCCTAATAAAATTATATATATATATATACCACACAAGACAATATTATTGAGTCAAACAAAATTATTTGCACAATGGATCAATTTCAAATACCAATAAATCAACTCTTAAGGACACCTTACCCCTCAACTTAAATTGCGCATTGTCCTCAATCGACAATAAAAGAATAGAAGATGGGCATACTTGGTGGTCTTCAATGCATGAATTAGTATGCAAATATTTTATTTAGACTACACACAGAGAAACACTATTTGAGTCAAAGTTAATTAAGTAATACAAAAAGGAACAATTTATATATTATATATATATATATTTAGTTTTTTTTATTTATTTATTTTTTATATCTGAATTCCAAAGACATCCATTTAACCTAAATGGAAATGTGGTCTTTTAACGTCAGATTCCCAGACGAATGTGTTCCTAAAGGTCACTTAACCACTGACGGTGGATCACCCAACTCCACCATCTCGTCATTTCCTTCAATAAAATCTTTCTCAGCTATGCCTAGATATGGTTTTAGCCTTGGACCATTCGCTTTAAAACATTGTCCAGACTCTTCGATTTCAATTTCTATTGCCTCATATTCTGATATGGTCTTGATTGTATAGGGTCCTGTCCATTTTGATCTCAACTTCCCTAGGAACAAATGAAGCCTTGAGTTGTAGAGAAGCACCTGCTGACCAACATGAAAATTTTTTTTGTTGATGTGTTGGTCATGCAACTTTTTCATATGCAACTTAGATAATTTGGCATTTTCAAATGCCTCATCCCTAAGTTCTTCAAGTTCATTAAGTTGCAATTTCCTATTGAGGCTCACTTCTATTGATTCCTCATTAATCTTCCTAATGGCCCAGTAGGCTTTGTGCTCTATTTCAACTGGCAGATAACATGGCTTGCCATATACCAACCTATAGGGAGACATGCCTAGAATGGTCTTGTATCAGTTCTATAGGCCCAAAGTGCATCAATCAACCTCAAGGACCAATCCTTGCGGTTAGAATTGACTGTTTTCTCTAAAATCCTTTTTATCTCCCTATTGGCCAATTCAGCTTGGCCATTAGTTTGAGGGTGATATGGGGTTGCAACCTTGTGGACTACTCCATATTTTCTCATTAATTCAGCCACTGGTTTGTTGCAGAAATGAGAACCTCCATCACTTATGATGGCCCTAGGCATTCCAAACCTACTAAAAATATTTTCTTTCAAAAACTTCATTACAACCCGATGATCGCTTGTTCTTGTTGGGATTGCTTCTACCCACTTGGACACATAGTCAACAGCTAACAAGATGTACTCGTGTCCACCTGAATTAACAAATGGTCCCATGAAGTCTATTCCCCAACAATCAAAAATTTCTAACACCTGAATGGGTTGCAAGGGCATCATATTCCTCTTGGTTAGGCTTCCTAGCCTTTGGCATCTATCACATGAGCTACAAAACTGATGCACATCTCTAAACACGGTAGGCTAAAAGAATCCACTTTGTAAGATCTTAGCTAATGTTTTTCTTGTGGAGAAATGACCTCCACAAGCAAGAGTATGACAAAAATTCAAAACACTCTGTTACTCATGCTTGGGGATGCACCTTCTTAAAATTTGGTCAGCACAATACTTATACAAGTAAGGGTCATGTAACACCCCAAATTTCTTGAGCGTGTTATAACTTAGGATTTCGGGAATATAAAATTTTTCAGATCCCAATAGCTGTCATACATCACACAACATCCCAAAAACCCTAATTTTCACCTTCTCAGCTTAACAAACCCAATTATTGAACAGCTAAGACAGGCATTAAAATTTCAAATGCGGAAGCTAGATCGAACCTGATATGGTTCACAACCATAATGCTTTATTTATCATATAATTGTTTAAGACGTTTACAGAATGAATTACATGGACATCATCTCTCGTAAGATATAATTGAACGTCTTAAACATAACCAAGCATACATAGGTTCGCATATAAATGAAAATATTCTAAACATGCTATAGACAGCAAATTAAACTTATTCCTCAGTTACCTCATTTCCCTTAGTGCCGCTCGTCGAACCTGGAACGTTTGAATATTTCAGGGACATAGTCCAATTAGAAGATGAATCTTCTAGTGAGAAACTCCAAAACCAGTTTATATCGATGCATGATCAGGTATAAAATGTATGAGAAGACAACGAGAACTACTCCGAAGTGCCTCGTGAACACGTCAGCCTCCTCCAACGAGAGCTTTCTCAATGGCGCACGCATAGTGCCTCTCGGGAGGTCCCTAACCATGTCACTTCGGTCCGACCTCGTAGAACTCATGCGAGCATCACATTCGTTGTTCCTTAGACTCACGGTCTTCCCCACGAGAGCTTTCTCGATGGCGCACGCATAGCGCCTCTCGAGGGATATCCGACTTTTGCCCTCGGCCAACAACAAATAGGTACAACAGTATGGCCACACGAATTTTATAAATGCAACATTTAAAAAGCCAATAGCATATATTTTTCAGAAAAATACAGTTCGTATATGCAGCATGATTTCACGTAAGAGAATAA
Source organism: Diospyros lotus (assembly GCF_014633365.1). Classification (NCBI taxonomy): domain Eukaryota; kingdom Viridiplantae; phylum Streptophyta; class Magnoliopsida; order Ericales; family Ebenaceae; genus Diospyros; species Diospyros lotus. Next base: position 13,566,052 of record NC_068338.1, read on the forward strand.
CAAGTGTTTATGTGTAAGAACTTCAAGAAACACGTCTCATGCAATAAAAGTCTCTCATAAGAGAATAAAAAATAGGATTTGGAATATAGGAGTCTCACCTTGTTGGTTTATCTCTTCGACGGTATAATTTTACAGCAAACGGCCTAGGTTTCTGCAGAAAACATGCGTTTTGGTAAATCTAACCTTAAATATTTTTATATAGGGTTGAAGGGTATTAAATTAGGGGCATAACTGGAAAATTTCATGAAAAAAGTACCCCTCACACGCCCTCACGTGCCCCAATAAGTCTATCCACGCGCCCTCTGAAAGTAAAGCAAGATCGCTACGGGGTAAACAACGTAGTTCAAAATTTTGAACTTACCCCGATCCCGGCGATTTGATCAACGTCGAAATTAAATCATTCACAAACAAATAAATAAATCTAACCTTTAGATTATCGAGTCGTTCGCGGATTCGAACCGTCCAAGCGTCCGGCCTCTAACTCGTGATACGCGGCACGCGTCCGTTGGCAAGGAGAGCGGAATAGGAGTGCTAGCTCATTCCCCTTTGCGCGGCTTGTGTATGGACGGTAAAAGAACACCCATGTTTCAAATCGATGCCAAAAGAAACGAAGAAGAGTGAACGGCAATACGTTTTTCAACTCTTGAAAAATGACACCAAAAATCACTACAATTTTGGGCAACCCATAAAGGGATATTTATAGTGAAATATCCTAGGGTTTCTAAAAACCCTAATGGATTGGGCTAGCCCATTAATTCTAATTTAATTAGAATCTTAAGTAGGCTTATTCTAGTCCAACTAGAAATATAATTAAATGGCCCAATCCTTTTATAGGTTGAATAAAATATTATGACCCAAATCTAATTCAAGCCCAAATATATTTTATTTAATATTTGGCCCAAATCTAATTTGGTCCAAATATAATATTTAATATTTGGCCCAAATCTAATTTAGTCCAAATATAATATTTATTTTAATATTTGGCCCAAATCCAATTTAGTCCAAATATAATATTTAATTTAATATTTGGCCCAAATCTAATTTAGTCCAAATATTAACTTAAGCCCAAATATATTTTATTTCCTATTTGCCACTCCAACAAATAGAAAATTATTAAATTAGAAACTTCTTCCTAATTTAATTAATTGCCATTTTTTAGGAAACTCTTTCCATTATGACGACTCCTCGTCATATCGACGTCATTACGTCTATTTATTTTTTTTCCGTGAGAACCTACGACGGTAAAACTTCTTGCCGAAGTGTCTCACTTAACCATACGTCCACTCTCTTGGTTTAAGCCAGGGACCGTGTCTATTGCGTATGACTCATTAGGCTTATGAATATGTTGGCAATGTGTTGGTACAAACACATAAGACAAGATTGGCCTCTAGCAAGGCATCATGCCTACCCAATTATTTAGAAGGATTCATAATTTGTAAATAAACTTTCACGAGCATGGTTATCGTGTAATTCGATCCTCTCGTCAATGTATCTTATGTGATCTCAAGTATGGTGATGTGTTGCTTGATAACGATCACATGAGTTTTCTTCGGTCTTCTAGATATCTTCACTTAATAGAAAGTAAATCAATAACTCCTTATTGATCTCTTTTACCATGGCCATGGATTTAAAGTGAATATGCACCGAAGGCGTCTTAGATACATCATCCTCTATCAAGGGATAGACGAGTCCCATCTTGGTTATGCACCCATCTCAATAAGCCTCACGATATGCCCAACGATTGCCCACATGCAGCCTTTATCTAGGCCAATCGAAACGATGTCAAAGCATATCGGTCTTCTTATGAGATGATCGTGACAACCTTAGGTCCAAGGATTAGTTACACCCATCTCGTATGAGAATTCCATCAACATATAACCAAAATGGATTCTCATGGCGAGTCATGTCCAGTGACACGTTCTCCAACATTGGTCACCTATGTACTTGTCTAGGCATCCCTATGCCTATGGGTGTGAGACCCCTATTACTATCACATAGCAAAAACATAGCACATACAAGTCTTACTGCAATTGTCAATGTCCATTCTTGACATTGCTACGACTTGGGACGTTTAATGATGTCTAGAAACTGTGATGCATCATCTCACATCTTTATAGATTATTCACAGTATACATCATATGGACTTCTATCTAGTTTCATTCGATTATTACAATAATAACAATAAACTAATAGAATGACTTATTGTGAATTTGAATAACTCCTTATTCAAATAATAACATGATTACAATTATCAGTGTACAACATGCCCAATCTGATTGGGTCTAGAGCACCTACACTAACACCCTCACGCGCAGCTATTATTTGGCACGTGTATCTCATGCGAGCACCACATTCGTTGTTCCTTACACTCACGGTCTTCCCCACGAGAGCTTTCTCGATGGCGCACGCATAGCGCCTCTCGGGGGATATCCGACTTTTGCCCTCGGCCAACAACAAATAGGTACAACAATATGGCCACACGAATTTTATAAATGCAACATTTAAAAAGCTAACAGCATATATTTTTCAGAAAAATACAGTTCGTATATGCAGCATGATTTCACGTAAGAGAATAACAAGTGTTTATGTGTAAGAACTTCACGAAACACATCTCACGCAATAAAAGTCTCTCATAAGAGAATAAAAAATAGGATTTGGAGTATAAGAGTCTCACCTTGTTGGTTTATCTCTTCAACGGTATAATTTCACAGCAAATGGCCTAGGTTTCTGCAGAAAACATGCGTTTTGGTAAATCTAACCTTAAATATTTTTACATAGGGTTGAAGGGTATTAAATTAGGGGCATAACTGGAAAATTTCATGGAAAAAGCACCCCTCACGCACCCTCACGCGCTCCAATGAGGCTATCCACGTGCCCTCACGTGCAGCTATTATTCAGCGCGTTTATCTCACGCGTTGCACAGCAGTCTCGGACTGCTTCGCCTCGGGTTGGTATTTTGGCCATAACTTCCTCGTTTTAACTCCGATTCGACCCCCGTTTGAACCTATGCTACACTCTCTTCCCCCTCTACAAGATTATCAAAAAAAAAAAAAAAAAAAAAAATCAAACTTACCTCACTTTTTTACTGACGGATTTTGGCGAATTCCGACGAAGACCCGCAACTCCGACGAGGCTCGTTCTCCGCCGCTTCTTCGCCGCTTTCTCCCCGCCTTCTTGCCGAACTCCCTTCTATCTCTCTAGAGCAAGCTCCTCCTCTTAGAGTGATTCACTCCTCAAACTTGGTTGGAATGATTTGAGAAGAACCCATGGTGCCTTTTTATAGATTTCTCCAACCAATCACATTATGCCACTTGTCAAAATCTTAGCCATGGACTCCAAAGACTCAAAGCCATAATTGAGTGGCTTTTGAAATCCAAAACTAGAATGAATTGAACTTTTGGAATCCAAGCTAAAACCACAAACTTCTTTCAAATAACACTTTGGCCCTTATTTCAAGTCCTCAACTTCAATCTTTTACCACATAAGTTCTTAATTTCATCCTTATTTCATTTGGATAATTTTCTAATTACAATTACACCCTCAAACATCAAATTTATCGAGATACTTAAAATCCCAAAATTAATAACTCAAAATTACTCAATATATACAATTTTTCAGAAGCCCCTTACCATCATTCGGTCTTTTTAGGCTACAACTTAGCTTAATCGAAAACCATTTCTGATTTGATTTCTTTTAGCGTCATAAATCTCGCCTCGAGACGCTCATAAAAAATATACCTTTAACCTTAGGTATCTAAGCTCTAGGGTACTCCCTACAACTGATTCGGTCATTCGTTGCCAATTCAAACATATTTTCGGTATTTTAAACTCACTTAAAATACGTGGCATCTTAAAAAAAATATGGGGTATTATAGGTCATCCCAGAAATAAGTCCTAACCTTCCTAAAGAATTTTTGTTTATGTAGCTTGGTCCAATGATTTGGAATTAGACCGATGGCTAGATAGTTGGCCAGATCTGCATACCATGGTGTAACAAAGGTTGAGGTATCATTGATAAGGAAGAGCTGTTCATCTGGAAAGGTGTCCCTGATTGGTTCCTTGTCTAGATTAAGGTCTTAGCATGGAAGTCTAGACAAATGGTCTGCCACCACATTTTCTACTCCCTTTTTATCTTTGATTTCTATGTTGAATTCTTGGAGTAACAAAATTCACCTAATAAGATGCGGTTTGGCATCTTGTTTGGTGAGCAAGTATTTCAAAGCAGCATGGTCAGTGAAAACAATGACCAATGACCCCACCAGATATGATCTGAACTTCTCTAATGCAAAAACTACTGCCAATAGTTCTTTCTCAGTTGTTATGTAATTTTTTTGGGCTTCATTGAGGGTTTTACTGGAATAGTAGATGACATAAGGTTTTTTATCTTTTCTTTGCCCTAGGACTGCTCCTACAGTATAATCACTTGCATCACACATGAGTTCAAAGGCCAATGACCAATTTAGTGGTTGAATAATGGGGGCTGAGATGAGAGCATTTCTTAACCTCTCAAAAGAGGTTTGACAAGATGATGTCCACTCAAATGGGACATTCTGGGAGAGCAAATTACATAGAGGCCGGGTTATGCTGCTAAAAGATGCTATGAATCTCCTATAGAACCCAGCATGCCCCAGGAAAGACCTGATGTCCTTAACACTCTTAGGGACTGGTAATTTTTGGATGGCTTCTACTTTGACTTTGTCCACCTCCATTCCCTTAGCAGAGACAATATGCCCTAGGACTATACCTTGTTTGACCATGAAATGACATTTTTCCCAGTTAAGCACAAGGTGGGTTTCTTCACAACGAGTTAGAACTCTCTCTAAATTCTCTAAACATGCCTCAAAACTAGCTCCATAGACAGAGAAATCATCCATAAAAATCTCCACAATGTGTTCTGTCATCTCACTAAAAATACTCATCACACACCTTTGGAAGGTGGCAGGGGCATTGCATAGTCCAAAAGGCATACGTCTATAGGCAAATGTCCCAAATGGACATGTGAAAGTGGTCTTTTCCTGGTCCTCTAGGGAAATGTCAATCTGGTTATATCCTGAATAACCATCAAGGAAACAATAGAATGCTTGCCCAACTATTCTTTCAAGGACTTGGTCCAAGAATGGCAATGAAAAATGGTCTTTTCTAGTCATTGCATTGAGTTTTCTATAATCGATGCACACTCTCCATCCGGTTTGGATGCGAGTAGGGATCAATTCATTCTTTTCATTTCTCACCACTGTGACTCCAGACCTTTTTGGGACCACTTGAGTGGGGTTGACCCACTTTGAATCCGAGATGGGGTATATAATACCCGTATCCAGCAACTTTAACACTTCTTTCCTAACCACCTCTTTCATGTTAGGATTGAGTCTCCTCTACATTTGCCTAACAAGTTTAGCATCCTCTGATATTTTACTCTTGTGTTTAGTTTTGATGATGAAAAATTTCAAATGTATTTTTTTTCTCAATCAAAGCATATGGTTTGGAAACAAAAATCAATTTCAAAGTGCTTTGTTAAAATGATCTATGATCTTTTATATTATTTGGAGATTAACATAAACAAGTTTTAAGATCTAAAAAGAATCTCCTTGAAATCGTTGGTCAAAATAATTCTAAGGCAAAAGACCAACTAGAACATGTTTTTGAAAGTGTGTTCATTTTAGAAAGTGTTCATTTTAGAAAACTATCTCATAGTATTTTGATATCTAATATCTCTTGGTAATGAATGGTTTTGATAAATGACTATATGAAAATCAATTTCTACTATATGGATTATATGAATGAGAAAATGCATTTTTAGTATATAAATCTTAAAGCAAGATATGAAATATTGAGTATGGATGAAAGATTGATTTGTTAAGAATAATTTGTTTCAAATCATACTTTTGATAATCTCAACTTGCTTTAAAGATAATCAAAATGAGTTTTTAAAGAATCGAATAAGGATGTATTGAAAATTCAAGATTTTCTATAGAATAGTCGACTATCAGGATCATTCTGTTGACTATGCTTCAAAATAGTCGACTATTTTTGATGTTCTGTCGACTATTTAAGCATCTGTCGACTATTTTAGCATCTGTCGACTATCGAGTAAAAATAGTCGACTATGCCTTCTGATCTGTCGACTATTTTTGTTCATAAGTTTCAAAAATTTCTTCATATCTCAGCATCTGTCGACTATTGGAATGTGTCTGTCGACTATTAAAATTTTGTGTTATAAAATAGTCGACTATTCATTTTGTCTGTCAACTATTTCTTGCTTTAGTTGTAAAAATAGTCAACTATATATTTCTTCTGTCGACTATTTCTTTTTGCAGAAAGCTCCAACGGCTATTTTTTCAAATCCTAACGGCTCCAAACGGCTATATTTCTCTTCAACTTTGTGGGACACTTATATATACATGTCATAGATGATCAAGAGATGGCCAATGGACGGAAACGAGATGATCTAGCAATTGCAAATAATTTTATTCGAGCTTACAGTGTTTGGGCTTTCATTGTTTTATTTTTTCTCTCCAAGGCTTGGCTGTTCAATCATTGTAAATTTATTGTTAAGCCTTGTTTTTCATTGTGAGAGAACTTGTAACTAAGAGTGTTAACTCTTAGCTTATCTCTTTCATTTGTATTGTTTCTATTTTCCTAGCTTGTGTAGCTAGAGGGCCCATTAAATTGGGAGGTTGTATTTCCTAGCTTGTGTAGCTAGAGGGCCTACTTGTGTAAGTAGGAGGATTTAGTGAATTGGTTTAAAATCCTTAGTGGGAGCTAAGGTAGTGGATTAGGCTTGGTTTAAGCCGAACCACTATAAATCTTGGTGTTCTTGTGTGCTTGTGTTCTTTAAATCATCTTTATCTTTCCAAGCATTCCTTAATTCCTCACTTGATTCACATTTGTCATTTTATATGCTTCACGTTTTAAATCATTAAAACTTCAACCTGTATTAAAAAGTTTTTCAAGTTTTATCAATTAAGTTTTTAATTATACCAATTCACCCCCCTCTTGGTGTGTGCCATAGCATCTCCCGTTCTAACATCCTTCTCTAGAAATATCCTATGAGTGCAAGTCAAAGGGCTAATTCCATGCAAGTCTGAGATGGTCCAACCTAAGGCTTTTTTATGAGCTCTCAGAATGTTTATCAGTTGAATTTCCTATTGGAATGTCAAACTTGAAGAGATGACTACGGGGAGTGTGTTCTCATCACCTAAAAATGCATATTTTAACTCACTTGGAAAAGGTTTCATTTCAGGTGTGGGTGGGGTATTATCAGATTGTGACTCCTCATTGTTCAGAGAACCCAATGGTTCTGATTTGGGAATCCATTGAGCCACAGGCATTGCTTCTTGCTCCCTAGTGTTCTCCAATTCTTTTAACTCTCTCTCTTCTTGATCTTCTTCCATAGATTTGTTCAAAAATTCTTTTGTAAAATAGTCCTCAGCTAATGTTTGAACCAAATCTACTTCCTCCACCTCATTCTCAGCTATGTGTTGTTTGGAAACTCTAAAGATATTCATCTCTACAGTCATGTTTCCAAATGATAACTTAAGTATTCCATTCCTAGGCATTTGAAGTTGCTAGGAATGGTCTACCAAGAATGACTGGAACAGGGGGTTGAGTGCCTTGATGGAGTTATGTGTCCAAGACTATAAAATCAACAGGGAAGTAAAATTTGTCCACCTGTACTAATACATCCTCCACTATCCCCCTAGGGACTTTGATTGACCTATCAGCAAGCTGTAGGGTAACTCTTGTTGGCTTGAGTTCTCTTAAGCCCAATTGTTGATATACACTATAAGGAAGCAAGTTGACACTTGCTCCTAGATCTAATAGTGCTTGGTTCACCCTCTGGCTTCCAATTATGCAAGAAATGGTTGGGCTACCAGGGTCTTTGTACTTAGGAGGTGTTTTAAGTTGTAGGATGGAACTCACCTGTTCAATTAAGAATGCTTTCTCATGGATGTTGATCTTTCTTTTAATAGTACACAAGTCTTTTAAGAATTTTGCATAAGATGGTGTCTGTTTGATTGCATCAAGGAGAGGAATGTTAATCCTCACCTGCTTGAACACTTCATAAATATCAGCATTTTGTTTTTCCCTCCTTGTTTGAGTAAGTCTTTGAGGGAATGGTGGTGCAGGGTTGCTCTTGAATTCTTCCACCTTATTTTTTTCTTTAGCTTTCTTTTTTTTGTTTTCAAGTTTTTCCTCCAAAGTTGGAGCATTGTCATTTTTATATTTTCATTTTGTTCTTCTTCTTGTGCATTAGGTTGGCTTGTCCTAGGATCATCTGGGTTGTCAATTATTTTTCCATTCCTAAGGATAGTAACTGCTTGCACCTGCTCGTGATTATTGTTCCCACTATTTGATGATTCCACTTGATTTGTTTGCCTCACGAGGTTGGGATTTGGTTGAGAAGGGAATTTCCCAGGTTCTCTCACAGTCAAAGTTTGAGTTAGCTTGGTTAGCTGACTCCTCGTATCCTCAATTGCCCTATTTGTTTGCTCTTGGAATTTTGCTACCTGAGCATTGTTCCCCATCTGCCCTTGCATAAATTGTTGTAGAGTATCCTCTAGGGATCTCTTATGCGGTGGCTGATATGAGCCAGATGGTCCTTGGTTAGGCTGGTAGGGCTGTGGCTGTGGTTGTGAGGGAAATGGTTGGTGTGGCTGAGGTGCTGAGTCATTTCTCCATGAGAAATTTGGGTGGTTCCTAGAATTTGGATGGTAGGTGTTTGAGTTTAGGTTGTACCCTTGATAATTTCCACCCTGGTTCTGGTTTTGGTATATCCTACCCTCTGTTTGCCTTGGTTGTGAGTTTGAAGTTTGGCCATACAACACTTCTTTGAAAGCAGGGAGAGTTGGACACTCCTCTGTTCTATGGCTATTGGCTTCACACACTACACAATGCACCTTTACCTCATTGATAGCCTTCATTTTTTTCATCTCCAATTCTTCCATTTTCTTTGTCAACAGAGCTAATCTAGCACTGATGTCATCAGTTTCATTTAATTGGAGTTTTCCCTTTGGTTGTGGATTGTATTGGTCTCTCAAATCTCCCATGGTTAATGGCCCAACTTCCTAATTTCTAGAGTTTTCAGCTACATGGTCAAAGTATGCAACAGCCTCTTCAGGAGTTTTTTCATAAAAATCACCATTACACACGGTGGACACTAGCATTTTCAAATTAGGAGTTAAGGTATTAAAGAAGAAACTAACTACCTTCCATTGCTCAAAGGCATGGTGTGGGCAAGAATGCAAGAGGTCTTTGAAACGTTCCCAAGTTTGAGCAAATGTTTCATTTGGTTTACAGATGAAATTCATCATTTACCTTTGGAGTGATGCTGTTTTATTAGCTGGGAAGTATTTTTTTAGAAATTTTGTTTGCATCTCCCTCCAAGTTCCTATTGATCTAGGCTCTAGAGTCCCTAACCACATTTTTGCTTTATCCTTGAGTGAGAATGGGAAGAGCTTTAGTCTAATAGTGTCCTCATGTATATTTTGATCCCCACAGGTACCACATACCTCATCAAAATCCCTCATGTGTGTATATGGATTTTCAGAATCCATACCATGAAATGTGGGGAGCATTTCTATGGTACCTGGTTTAAGGACAAATCGATGATGGTTTATTGGTAGAATTATGTAAGAGGGAGTGGTTTGCCTTGGAGGGTGCAAATAATCCCTGAGGGGTTTAATCTTATCACCATCCAAGGAATCATGTTCTCCATGATCACTCCCGTGAGCAGATAGGTTTTCATTTTGTTGAGACATTATGGATTGTAAAAGTGATATTTCAGTCTCTGATAAAGAATCTATAGAATGGTTTGACTCAGTTTGATGGCTTAAGATTCTACCAGATCTAAGTCTCATACAATTTGAATAATATGCAAACAGTTAAGAAAAAATAATATTAAGAACAAAGTTACCCGTGGAGTGAATTTTTTCTTCTGTTGCACCTCCCCGGCAATGGCGCCAAAATTTGGCTGCACTCCTCACCCTACAATTTAGATAGCCTTAATCAGTTTGGATGTTCAGTGTTGAAATGGTGAGGAGGTTTAAACTCACCAGTGTGTGAGTGTAATTGTAGCACAAATATAAATTTCGGACAAGTCCGGGTCGATTCACTGGGAGGTTTATTTAACAAAAGAATTGTTCATTCGGGTTGATTTATCCAAAGAGAGCTAAGTTTTCTTGATTGTGAAAAGGGTTTTTTGGAATATTAAAAGGTCTTGGGTTGAGGCGAGTTCAAAACCAATGCCTAATAAATCTCTTATAGCAATTTAAACAGCAACATTAATTTGAAATAAACAGAGGATCGTTTGGTAGTTATAATTCAAGATACGAATAATTCTCAGCTAAGCAACCCTCATACATGATATGAGGGTTCTAGGTTAAGATGTCACTGTAAATTGTATTATACTACAGACTATGATTTGATCGTTTGAGGTTGGGTATATCTCATCTCCAATTCTAGCAACTCTCGTCATGGCATGAGAGTTCTAAGTTAGGATGATGACCCAATCCAAACTCACAAAACCATTTACACACTCAACTCGAGTTTAACTCAGATAAATCTTGCATTCATCAAGGTTTGGCTTATCTTGAGGTTCAAGAACATTGGACACTGTTCTTGCCTTAACCCAAGATTAGATTTAGCCACTCATTTCCATTTAAAAATTAATTGACAGGAATTAAAATAGCAGAAACTAACTGGCCATTTAGGCGGTGGATAATTTAAATGACAGGAATTAAAATTATAGAAATTTAAAGGCAGAAATTAACCGGCCATTTAGGCGGTGGATAATAAAGTAACAATAAATGACATAAGAATTTAAAAGAAGAAAGAAAGGAAGTAAGATTACAAGAGAAAACAAAGAGAGAGAATAAGAGCAATTCTCTAAGAGAAACTTTAAGAACAAAACTAAACTTTGATTCAAGTAATAACAACCTCCTCACAAATGCACCAAAGTGAGCTATTTATAGCTCACAAGATGCAATACAAGCCACACAATTATTCAACAAAACATTCACCTAACTAGTGAAAAAAAATTAGGTAAAAGACAAAAAATACAAAAGACTTTGTATGGTGGACTTCTCATAAGAATACAAAATACTTTAGGTGGTGGACTTCTCATAAGAATACAAAAGACTTTAGGTGATAAAACACTTATAAAAATTCAAAACAAAGAAAAGTCTTCTACAAATTAGGCTTTGTTGGGCCTTTGATTGGTCTTGGGCCTTTCTTATGTTGGATTCTATTTGATAGTTAGGCCAAGTGCACTTGAAACATCCTCTAGACTCCATAGTTGGCCCATGATTTTGAGAAACAATAATGGGTAATCCAACGTCTTTGATTTATGCCCCTAATTAATTGTAGAAGTCAGCTTCCTTGCTTCATCCTGCAATAATATGTAATGCAAATAATTATTTATTTTAAGCATAATTATAAAGTCAAAATGGGGATATAATTCATTAAGATTTAGGAAATATTAACCCCTCATTAACCCCTTCATGGTATGCTCTCATTCTCCATATGGCAAAAACATATCTTTAGTGCTTAACAAGTACTTAAGAATATTTTTCACAGCAATCCAGTGTTTCTCAACTGGATCAGCTTGATATCTACTACATATGCTCAAACTATATGCGATATCAAGCCTCGTACATAACATGGCATACATGATCGAGCCAATAGCCAAGGCATATGGTGCTCGACTCATCCTATCTCTCTTCATCTTGTGTCTTCGAATACATAGCCTTGGAGAGATGTATTCCATGTGACATGGGAAGATTTCTCCTCCTAGAATCTTTCATGCTAAACCTCTTTAGCACCCTGTCAATGTACGCGTTATGGGAGAGTGATAGCAACCTCCTGGATCTATCTCTATAGATCCTTATTCCCAGAATATAGGCTGCTTCTGCCAAATCCTTCATGGAGAAAATATTTTGAAAGCCATATTTTAACTAATTGTATCATAGGAACACCATTCCCTATGAGCAATATATTGTCCACATATAGGACTAAAAGGACCACCACGCTCCTACTAACCTTTTTGTAAACACAAGGATCAACTTCCCTTTTGTGAAAAATCAAACTTTTTGATCTTTTCATCAAAACATTGATTCTAACTTCGGGATGCTTGCCTTAGTCCATAAATGGACCTTTGCAAGTTGCAAATCTTATTTGCATGTTTATGAGTAACAAAACCGTCAGGCTGTGTCATATACACATCCTCGACCAGGTTTCCTTTAAGAAAAGCTGTTTTGTCATCCATCTGCCATAACCTAGAGTCAATGTTAGACATTGCCTCATCATAGGTAGTAGGCTTATTGTTCTCAACTAGAAGCAAATCTCCATGTGCCGAGATGAGAAATCCACATCTCTCTTGCTCACGATGAACCCTCATCGACCTATGAGGTTCTTGTGTAGAAGGTTGGGGAGTTGACACAACATCTTGTGTCTGATCTTTCTCGGGTTCCTGGAGGGGAGTATTTGTTTGTGTTTGGCCTCGAATCTATTCGAGCATAACATTCCTCTCACTAGCCTCAACATCTAAGAATTCCTTTTCAAGGAATACCACATGCTTGGCAACAAAACACCTTTTGTTCATATGGGTGGTAAAAGTAATATCCATTTGGATATTCCACAAACAGACATCTCGTTGATTTGGGTTGTAGCTTATTACTTTCAACACGTTTAACATAAATTTGACAACCCCAAATCTTAAGGAAAGATAGATTTGGCTTATTTCCTTTCCATATCTTATATGGAGTCTAAGTAACTGACTTACTTGGAACCCTGTTCAAAACAAAGATCGCGGTGAGGAGTGCGTATCCTCAAAATGAAATGAGGAGTTCAGTGCGATTTATTATGGACCAGACCATGTCTAACAAGATCCTATTCCTCCTTTCAAACACACCATTCATCTCCGGTGTTTCAGGTGGAGTCCATTACTAAAGAATCCTATTTTGTTTCAGGTGATTTAGAAACTCACTATTCAAGTATTCACCATATCGATCTGATCAAAGTACTTTGATAGTTTTCCTAGTTTGTTTCTCTACTTCAAATCTAAATTCTTTGAACTTTTCAAAAGCCTCAGATTTGTGTCTCATGAGATACACATAACCAAAACATGATCTATCATCAGTAAAGGTTATGAAGTAGACATACCCACCTTAAGCTTGGGTGGACATGGGCTCACACACATCAATGTACACAAGCCCTAGCACTTATGTAGCCTCATTTTACTTTAAAAAGAGACTTAGTCATCTTGCCAAGGAAACAAGATTCGCAAGCACCATATGATTCATAATCAAATGTGCTAAGATATCCATCTTCATACAAGTTGGATGTGCGGGTCTCATTTATATGGCCAAGACGATAATGCCATAAATAAGTGCTATTCAAATCATCTATTTAAGTCGCTTAATATTTACGTTATTGATAGGAGTATCAACATCAAGGACATACAAACCGTTACGTATTGTTGCTTTATCATAAAACAACTCATTTTATAAAACAAACAACTATTGTCCTTAAATAAAAATGAATATCCATCCTTGTCAAACAAGAATTAGAAATTATATTCCTAGTCAAACTAGGATTGTAGTAATAGTTATGTAATTCCAATACAAGCCTTGTGGGTAATGTTAATAAATAGGTCCCTACAACTAATGGAACAACTTTTGATCCATTTGCCACGTGTAGGTACACTTCTCCTATTATTAATCTCCTCGTACTCCTAAGCCCATACACGAAAGTGTAAATATGAGCACTAGATCCAGTATCTAATACTCATATGGACTGATCAGAAGTAGATAAGTTAATTCCAATAACATAAATACCTGAAGTGTCTTGAGTAGAACTCTTCTTACTCTACACTTCCTGGTCTATCACTGTGGAGATAGACTGCATCCTCTTTGCTCGTTCGGGTTTTGGTCTTCTAAACTCTTCCAGATTGCGCTATGGAAGAACTCTTCTTCATTTTGGCTTTCTTACTCTTGAGCTTGCCCCCTGTGCGCCTTGGGCCCTTCAGCTAAGAGAACACTTCCCTTAACCTATAATCAATTTTAGGTTTGGTCTCCCTTAGTATGGACAACCACTCTCCAAGAGTCTATTCTATAACTGTTAGGGAGGGACTGTAGCACCAAATCTGGGGTAAGTTTCTGCATCCATACCCAAGTTTAGCTCTAGCAACCTATTGATAAAACATATCATCTCCATGACATGCTTCTCAAAAAATGATCCTTGAGCCTAGCCATGATCTTAATGGCAGCCAAGACGATATACCAAGCGATAATCATATCACCCTTGTGCATCACCCAGGCTTTATGTGCTACTATTTCCTTATCTGGTGGCTTCGTAAGAAGATATCTCTATATCGCATAGAGAATCTTATCATACGTGAGGACTATCCTCAAGATGATCTCCCAGTTATAGAAATTAGTCTCGTTGACGGTATTAGTGGCCCTCGAGTATCGATCTTATCGACATGTTTCCAGACATTCTAGATCAACAACTGAATAGAGATATTTTTATAATCATATTGAATTATGAAATCATAAATTGCAAGAAGTAACATTTTATAATTGCTTCCACTATTTTCTATGAGTTTGTCACCCTCAACACATAACTCGAGAAATCCCGTTGGAAGATTTCCTAGAGGGCTAGGATCCCATCTCCCCTCGCACAACCTTGAGTGACTCAACAAATTGTGCTAGGATCGATTAGGTAGGTACTTGCTACCAATTACATCTCCATGCAACTCCTAGATTCATTGGGTTGACAACTCCTTGTCAAGCACATCTTATGTGACTCCCAATCTTTGCCTCTATACTCAGTAAGGCCTTAAGTGACTCAACAAACCCCACCTTTCTAGTTAAGTCGAACCCATCATTTAGGGACATCTCATGGCGCATGAAACATAGGAATCATAGGTGACACATGACCTTGAGTGACTCAACAAATCAAGTGTCAACTAGAAACCTAACGCTTCATAATGATGGAAGGCAAGTTGGCTTAATATTAATGAGGGATTTATTATTTATTTATTTATGTCTCATCACATGCAATTAATCAAATTAATCTTGCATAATAAACGACTCAAACCGGTGTATGGTATGGATAACTATGGCTAGCCCCCTCGAGCCATAGAAGAGAAACTAGCGGGTCAAACCTAGGTGAAGAATCACATCTTGCTTCACAAGCACATTTTTCAAGCCTTCGTTGGTCTTCTAATCTTGTCTTCAATTTAGCTCCATCTCTTGCTCTTCATACAAACTACAACTATCACTACTTAATTCTATTCTACATACATTACATAGAATCAGAAACCCCGAGTTACTTTCGGGGGGAGTGAGATGAAAAGAGAATGTACATCAGAGTATAAGAGAGGCAGGACACGCATGTCCTATTTCAAAAACTAAATTTACAAGCATTCATTCCCAACATAAAATAAATGGTCGACCCAATCCATACCATACACCCATGCAATCAATCTAATTGATTCATTCACAATTACGTTAATTATTTGTCGCATCTATTTCAATCTTAATGAAACGCTTTCAATAAATAGAAAATTTGTACAATTTTGAAAAAATAAAATTATTTTAATTGTGTTGGGCTTGGGCTCCATCCATTAGTCTAACAAACAAGGCTCAACAGGCCTTAGATCAACCAATGCATGTCAAACATACACTAGTAGCCCAATAATTAATAAATAATCCAATTAACGGCCCTGCCCCATTTTTAATCACGGCTCATAGGTGTCATACACTCATGGATTGGATAAAAATAATAAAAATTGTCAAACAATTTGGCCGGGCCCTACATAAGGGAACGGAACGCATTGGGCCACCGAATGGTCGGCTCGGGTGCTTCACGTGGACCTTGGGGAAGGGTCAAACCAAAGCCCGAGGGAGTAGGAGGGGCCGGGAGGTGGCTGGGTAGCCTAAAAAGGCAAAGGAGCGTGGCTGGGGCGCGCCTGGCGCGCGCGGCCGTGCAGGCAGCAGGGGCCGCCTTGCGCGCGCGCGGCCACGCTTGGGGCCACCCACGCTTGGGGCCACTATGGCTAGCCCCCTCATCTTTCGACTCCCCGGTGCATCCGTATGCACCCCGAACCCCATTTTTTTACTTTTTCGTGTCATACACAATATTTTACCCTTTCACCAAAAACGCTTTGCAATCCAAAAAAATACAAACGCAACAATTAATTAATTATTTCACAAATAAAAACATAACCGAATCTGCACATAAGGAATTGAAATATTTCAACAATAGCTTTGATACCACTGAAAGTAAAGCAAGATCACTACGGGGCAAGCGGCGTAATTCAAAAATTTTGAACCTTACCCCGATCCCGGCGATTGGATCAATGTCGAAATCAAATCATTCACAAACAAATAAATAAATCTAACCTTTAGATTATCTAGTCGTTCGGGGATTTGAGCCGTCCAAGCGTCCGATCTCTAACTCGTGATACGCGGCACGCGTCTATTGGCAAAGAGAGCGGAATAGGAGTGCTAGCTTCTTCTCCTTTGTGCGACTTGTGTATGGACGAAAAAAGAACGCCCTCATTTCGTATTGATGCCAAAAGAGACGGGGAAGAGTGAACGGCAATACGTTTTTCAACTCTTGAAAAACGACACCAAAAACTCTCAATAGTTTGGGCAACCCATAAATGAGTATTTATAAGGAACTCTAGGGTTTCTTAAACCCTAATGGATATGGGCTGGCCCATTTAATTTAGTTCAATTAGGAACTTAAATTAAATGGGTTTATTCTAGTCCAACTATGATTATAATTAAATGGCCCAATCCTTTTATATAATATTTTGGCCCAAATCTAATTCAAGCCCAAACATAATATTTAATATTTGACCCAAATCTAATTTAGTCCAAATATAATATTTATTTTAATATTTGGCCCAAATCCAATTTAGTCCAAATATAATATTTAATTTAATATTTGGCCCAAATCAAATTTAATCCAAATATTAACTTAAGCCCAAATATATTTTATTTCCTATTTGCCACTCCAACAAATAGAAAATTATTAAATTAGAAACTCCTTCCTAATTTAATCAATTTTCATTTTAAGAAAATTTTTCCATTATGACGACTCCTCGTCATATCGACGTCTTTATGTCTATTTGTTCTTTTTTCGTGAGAACCTACAACGGCACACAACTTTTTGCCGAAGTGTCTCAGTTAACCATACATCCACTCTCCTGGTTTAAGTTAGGGACCGTGCCTATTGCGTATGACTCATTAGGCTTCCGAATATGTTGGCAATGTGTCGGTACGAACACATAAGACAAGATTGGCCTCTAGCAAGGCGTCATGCCTACCCAATTATTCAGAAGGATTCATAATCTGCAAATAACCTTTCACGAGCATGGTTACCGTGTAATACGATCCTCTCGTCAATGTATCTTATGTGATCTCAAGTATGCCGATGTGTTGCTTGATAATGATCACATGAGTTTTCTTCGGTCTACCAGATATCTTCACTTAATAGAAAGTGAATCAATAACTCCTTATTGATCTCTTTCACCATGGCCATGAATTTAAAGTGAATATCCACTGAAGGCGCCTTAGATACATCATCCTCTATCAATGGATAGACGAGTTCCATCTTGGTTATGCACCCCTCTCCATAAGCCTCACGATATACCCAACGATCGCCCACGTGCAGCCTTTGTCTAGGCCCATCGAAACGATGTCAAAGCATACCGATCTTCTTATGAGATGACCGTGACAACCTCAGGTCCAAGAATTAGTTACACCCATCTCGTATGAGAATTTCATCAACATATAACCTGAATGGATTCTCATGGTGAGTCATGTCCAGTGACATGTTCTCCAACATTGGTCACCAATGTACTTGTCTAGACATCCCCATGTCTATGGGTGTGAGACCCCTATTGCTATCACATAGCAAAAACATAACACATACAAGTCTTACCGCAATTGTCAATGTCCATTCTTGACATTGCTACGACTTGGGACGTTTAATGATGTCTAGAAACTGTGATGCATCATCTCACATCTTTATAGATTAATCATAGTATACATCATATGGACTTCTATCTAGTTTCATTTGGTTATTACAATAATAATAAGAAACTAATAGAATGACTTCTTGTGAATTTGAACAACTCCTTATTCAAATAATAAACATGATTACAATTGTCAGTGTATAATTTTCCCAATCTGATTGGGTCTAGAGCACCTACACTAACATGTATCACGTTGAGGCTTACTATGCCATTGCATCTATTATTTGTTGTATTGCATGGTTACATTATGTTGTGACTCAGAAACTTCGGTATGTGGTTATGATATGAGGGCTTCAGGCTCATGTTGATTATGCTAGCTAGTTCGTGGCTGCAACAAGTTTGTATGCCGAGACTTGGGTGCCAGGTTGTGCATTTGTATATTTATGTTGAGAACTAAATATCTTGGTGCATGGTATGGTGTGATATTTTAATTTATTGCACAACATTATGTGGGTGGTATTCAGTGTGAGAGATCTACCCCCACCTTTTTGTTATTCTTCTACTTGTTTGTTGAGTGTTGTAACTCACCCTTACTTTAAATCATTCTAGGTAAAGGGAAAGCAAAGGCCGTGGGTAAGGACAGTAATGGTTGAGTGGATGGGTAGATGGTTGGATAGGGTAGTCCCGACTGTTGATCTTGGAGGAGGTTTTTTGTGGTTCCGGGGTACGGAAGGTTGCTAGCTATGTCCTTGGTGTCATGATCTCTATACCTAGGTTTTTGTTAGAGGGTGCACCTTGTGTTTGCCACCCCTATGTCTTCCAGTTTGTATATACGTATATGCTATGCTAGTGTGTTCTTTTGTATATCGTTTGCTAGGGATTTTTGATGTCTTTTTTTTTTTTCTCCCTTTTGAGACTCCCTCCTAGGGCTCACAGGCTTTCGAGATCTCCGAGCGGGGGTCCTCACAATTAGCACTGGTTATGTTCTCCTCAATATTTTCAAACTTGGCTCAACACTTGAGCTAATGATAGCTTACAAGAAGTAGAAAGAATGAGAACAAAAGAAGCAACAATGCATGAGTGTAATAGCCAATAGGAATAAGTAAATAACTCATGCACAATCCATCCTTCTTCTAATCTCTCCTCCTAATCTGATAATTTGGAGGTTCAATATAAGGGTAACACTTGCCCATCAGCATGCCTTATAGATTGTCACATGGAGAGCACTAACAAGGTGAAGATGGTTTCACCCAAGATTTTGGCACATAATTTGTAGTCTAACTGGTCGACTCTTTCCTTAGACGATTAACCATTTCCCAACTATTGGAAAAATTGGTCGACAATCTTAACTAAGCGGTTGACCATTTTCCCAGCTATTGGAAAATCGGTCAACCGTTTGCAAAAATAGTTACCAGTTTTGACTTGTATGTTGCATGGTCTTTTATTTAGCTATATCTAGTCCATTAATACTTGTTGTCAAAATACAACAATTGAGATTTCGTAACATGGAAATGGTTGCTAGATGTCAGGTGTCGGCTCTGGACGATGATACTCTCCAGAAGGATAGTCTGCTCTGGGAAGAAGGCTTATGGGAGGTGAACGTATCTCTAGAGAAAAGGAAAATAAGTTTGAGAAGAAACGTGACTCCGGTGAGAAAATAGGTCTGCAAAGAAGAAGTGCCCAGAAAGGTTGAAGGTGAGCTCATGATGGATAATGATTGTTCAATTTGATTGGACAATAATTCAGTCTTGTTAAAAGGTACTACAATATCATGAGATAAGAAACAAAATCACTAACATAAATTCCATAGAAAAAGGATATTCTTTTTTACTCCCCATTTTGCTTACTTCATCCTGAAGTTGATTAAGTCGCATCACCTCCCTCTCTCACTATTATAATTTTTTTTTTTTTTGGGGGGGGGGGGTGTAAGGAGAAGCGAGCAAATAAAAATATAAAAACATTATATAAAGTACTAAGGTTCATAAATTGAGCAAGTCAATTCACATAAATCATGATGGTAGATTAAACTTACAAAGCTGCAGTAAAGAAGTTGATATGAAATAAAGACCACATAGTGTTGTATGTCTGTGCATTGTAGGTGAAAGACAAAATACTTACATCATTAAGCCTTACTTCCTAAAGCACCATTGCTTTCTCTTGCACCTAACCCTATAACCATGTATGCATCTCCTTACTAGAAGCCATTGTACAACTTAAATATGTAGAAAGTAATATGGAGCTGATATAGATGTTCCCAAAAAACTTATAAAATACTAAAAGTAACACTAATAAGAGCACTTACTAAACTCAACCGGTTAAGAAGCCCACATTTTATATTTTGACATAATTGTTTGCATTCATCATGGGAAAAGAATAACTCACTAAAAATAGGGCACCAAAATATGAGGAAAAAATAAACCATTCATGTACAGAAGTAACGTTTCACTATTTATTAACAATGCTTCTAATTGAACACTTGAAAAAAATAATCAAGAATTCTCAAACAATTGTGGAAGACATCATGGCTCTAAAAAAAATGTTCCATTTTAACCCCAACACGTATCAGGAAAACATTACTAGAGGTGTAAATAATTCAATAGTACATCACATGTAAACACTACACTAATGTTCCATGGCTAGGTATCGAATACCCATATGTTCAAGGTGGTGATTTAGTTGTGACTAAATCATAGCTTTGGTAAGTGGGTTAAGTACATTATCCATTGAATTTATTTTTTGCAATTGCATGTCTCCATGTGCAATTATTTCACGAATGAGGTGAAACTGACACTCAAAATGTTTGGACTTTTGATAAGACTTGGGTTGCTTAGCTTGTGCAATAGCTCCATTATTGTGGCAATATAAAGATACTAGTGACTGAATGGACGAAACCACTTCTAGTTTAGAGAGGAACTATTCTTTATCCAAATACCTTCTTTAGCAGCATCACATGTTGCCAAATACTCGGCTTCAGTAGTGAAATCCAAAGTGATTTCCTACTTGGAACTCTTCTAACTCATTGCTCCACTATTGCAAAAAAAAAAATCCTAATGTTAACTTTTGATCATCAAGATCAAATTGAAAGTTTGATTTGTGAATCCATCAATAAGGAAATCACCATCTCCATAAACCAGTAACACATCCTTAGTCCTTCTCAAGTATTTCAAGATATGTTTAACTACGATCCAGTGATACTCACCAGGATCTGATTGATATCTGCTAGTAACACTTACCGCATATATGATATCAAGTCTTATACATATCATCACATACATAATGCTCCCAACTGTCAAATCATAAGGTATCTTACTCATATGATCTCTTTCTTCAGGAGTGTTTGGGCACATTTCTATAAAAAGATGAATTCTAGGCCTAATAGGAAGAAGACCTATCTTGGAATTCACCATGCTAAACCTCTTTTGCATTTTCTCTATGTATAAGTTTTGGAAAAGACCTATCAATTTATTAAATCTATCTTTATAGATCTGAATCCCCAAAATATAAGTTGTCTCTCTCAAATCCTTCATAGAGAATTTTCTGGATAATTAGTCTTTATAGACACTAGACATCATCATGCCCACATCATTGCCCATAATTAATTTATCATTCATACATAAGACTAGGAATGTAATGGCACTCGCACTAGTCTTCTTATATACACATGGTTCATCTAGATTTCCCATGTAATCAAACTCTTTGATCTCATGATCAAAACAGATGTTCCACCTCCTCGAAACCTACTTAAGACTATAAATGGATCTCTTAAGCTAACACACTTTGTTATAATCAACAAACTCAAAATTGCGTGGTTGTTCCATATAGATCTCTTTATCAAGAAACCCATTCAGGAATGCAGTTTAAACGTCCAACTACCAGATCTAGTAATCATAATGTGCGGCAATAGTTAACATAATCCCGATGCACTTTAGCATTGCGACCGGTGAAAAGGTTTCATCATAGTTAACACCTTATCTCTGACAATACCCTTTCGCCACCAGTCATGTTTTATATGCTTAAACATTCCCATCTGCACCGATCTTTTGCTTGAAGATCCACTTACACCTAATGGGAACTATTCCCTCATGCAGATCAAGTCTTAGACTTGATTGGAATACATAAATTCCATTTCTGATTTTATAACCTCCTTCCACGTCAAGGAATCGATATATGATATCGTTTCCTCATAGGTTGTAGGATCAACTAATTGATCACTATTCCCATATAATAACAATTCCTGCATCTCTTTCACCATTAGTCCATACCAATATTTTAGAGGATGAGATACTTTACCAGATCTACGAGGACCCTATGGAATGATATCCTAACTGTTAGTAGCTTGATAAACCATCTAATAAGGATTTATGGTGTGGAAGACTCCTTTTCCAGTTCTATTTTATTTCCCATACCCCATTCTTGGATAAATTATTTCTCTAAAAAACAAAAAGACATACATACTTTTTGAGTCATTTGTTATGTTTTGATTTGATGAGAAGATGTTTGTTGATGATGGTGAACAAAATATTTCAGTATTCAAAGATAGAAGATGATAGAAGAGATAATCAAGTACGCTTGGTAATCAATCTAGTATATCAATCCTTTAATCGAGTATAAGTCCATGTTACTCAAATAATATATCATTAATCATTAAAGTCAAAAAGTTTGTCCTTTCAATTGAGTATAAACTTCTATGTAATTGAGTAATTTTTTGAAATTTAATCTTTTAAATCAAGTAAAAATGTTGTATACTCAAGTAATGATCTCATTAATATAAGCATGAAAGAAAAATCAAATAAGGTCTGTCCTTTTAATTGAGTAAAATTTATTTGTAATCAAGTTGAATTTGATTAAAAGATAATCGATTACAAGTTATAGTGTATTCGAGTAAGCATTATCTTATACTCGACTAAATATATTTTTGTACTCGAATAGATAATGCAAGTTTTTAGCTAAAAAAAATTAATTGAGTACTTAAAATTTGTATCCAAGTAATCATCCGAATACACTCAAGTAAATCTCATTTGTAACCAAGTTTATATCTTCCAGAATGTTGTTAAGTCTCATGTACCCAAATGTAATCAAGTACTTGAGTTTGTAATTGAGTAAGAGTTTATTTATACTCAAATAAATAAAGCTTTCCAATTGAGTAAGTTTTACAATTTCTTGTTGCAAATTTTTTAATTGAGTACAAACAATTTGTAATCGAGTAAACTAGAAAAATAATTGAATACAAAAATTTTATACTCGAGTAAACATACAACTTAGTCGATTATACTGCAATTTGTAATCAAGTAATATATGACATATTTTAAAATTTATAATCGTTCCAGAGCATGTAATGCACCTAGTTTTTACTTTTTAGAACATTCAAGGTTGATGAATACTTTTCAAACAATTTGTGCATAAAAATTGATGTTCTAACTACTTTGTGAAATGTTGTAGAGACAAAAAAATGGTAGTTACACACAAGAACATTATTTATTCAAGGATATTATAGCAAATGCATTAAAAAGAGGAACACTATATAAAGGGGCTGGAGTTTGACGAAAAAGAAGCTAATGAAAAACCAACCTATCTGAGATCAAAAGTTTGTGTGCTTCATTGCCTATGATCTTTCACAAAGAAAAGAAAAGAGTGCTTGTGCTTATTATTCACATTCTTATATCTCTTTTTACAGCCAAGAGAAGTGTTTGTCCTCTTGTATTACTTACAAACTCATCTTGTATTCTCTATTATCACTTTATTGTGAAGTTGTAATGGTTAAGCTTGATCCTTGTAAAAGGCATTGGTTGTGGTTGAGCTAGTTGTAAAAGTCATTTGTTGTAAAGATTTGTAGTTGAGCCTATGCAAAAACCTAGGTTGCATGAAAACGAAAACGGGAAACATTTTCGATACGAAAAGGAAACGGGGAAACGGGTGTTTCTTTAAAAAAAAAAATAGGTGTAAACAGTTTTGAAACAGGAAAGATTTCCTGTTTCAAAAATAGTTCGAAAACACTGAAATGGCATCTCCGAGCAGTTTTTGTGCTTCACTGGCAAAAACTACCCAAAAGTAAGTTTAGTTTGACTAAATCCTTGGTTGAAAGAGCCAAGGTAGTGGAGTAGGTAAGTTACTAAACCACTCTAAATTTCCTGTGTCCTGTAATCTTTCATTTTCTGCTCACCTTCTTTTCTAAATTGCTTGATTTCTTAAAAAGGGTGAAAACTTAATTCACCCTACTCTTAAGCTAACTTGGTTTTACAATACTAATTAAAATTCTTTGATCATTAGGAAAATAGATATAATATCTTAAACTATTTTTAGGATACCCCCACAAATCTTTCTTTTTTGGATCTGGATTTTGACTTTTCCATTTTTAGTTTCTTGACAAATACCAGGTAACCCCAAATCTGAACATATTTAAGTTTAGGAATAGACACTACATTCCTTATAGTATTAGGTATAGGCAAATAGTCATTTAAATTCAATACATGACTTGAAGGCAACTGTACAAAAATAGTTCTTGTGTTTAATGCAACAATTGTTGCTCCATTTCCAACCTTCAAAACCACTTCACATTTCCCAAGCATCCTACTTCGATTGAGATCCTATGGAGATAAAAAAGTATGAGATGTAGCACTAGAATCAACAATCCAAGAAATAGGGTACTTACCTAACGTGAGATCGTCTCAATCACAAATAAGGAAGAAGAAATACCTTGACTTTCTTGATGTTTGACCTTTAAACTTCTAAGATAATATGGGCAATTTCTCTTCTAGTGCCTCTCTTTCTAGCAAAAATAAAATTTACCTTTACCTGACACTTTCTTACCCTTCAACTTTGTCTTTCCTATGTCCTTTTGTGGCCTAAGGACTTTCCTTTTCTTCTTCTTTGATTTATTTTTCTTTTGGGAAAAAGATGAGGCCATAACAAGAACTCATTTTTTTCCCTTTCCTCGCATTTGTGACTACGCTATCATTAATATGTTTAACAACCTTGGGAGTGAGCACTTAATTTTATTCATACAAAAATAAGTTATAAAAAAGGAGAAAGAATTTGGAAATGATCTTAAAATAAGATTAATCCTAAGATGAGGATCCATGAGGAAATTTAACATATTAAGTTGACCAATCCAATTGGTTATATTGATAACATGATCTCCCACTTTGGACCCTTCCATCATTTTAACCTAAAAAAACTTTTTTGATATCTTATATCGAGTTGTCTGATTGTGCTCGCCATCGAGGTCCCTAAGATTTTGAATCATGCTCACAGTATTAGGCAAACTCTCATGCTAACACTGCAAGTCATTGGACATTAAGGTGAGAATATAGTTACGGGCTCGTAAGTCATGATCCTTTAACATCTCCTAAGTGTCATGCTCCCCCATCAGTCACATCCTTGGGTAAAGTCTTAGGGGGTCTAAGGTATAAGACGTCGTCAATCTTTTCCATACTAAGCACTATTTACAAATTTCAAAACCAATCTAAAATATTTGGGCTAGTAAGCCTATTGGTATCCAAAATATGTGTAAGTGGATTCATATTGTCTACCATTTGTACTATAAAAAATAAAAAGAATATTAGTAGATATATCTGTTAGTGATATGTCCTAATGCTAGATTTGGATAATGTCTAACATGCTTAATAAATACATTTGATGTATCTTTGTATATCTTTAATAAAAGACAAGTTTTATCATCATTGATTACTCTCCAAGTTTGTTGTATGAATGAGTCCTTGGATTTCCTATTTGAGAGTCTTATTCTTAAAGTGTTAAGAATATGTGATGAGATTCTTTGGCATCGGGATTTCTTAAATATTCCTAGTTCTTAGATTAATCGAATAGGGACTCTAATTGATCAAGCATGGACTGGAAAGATGTTTATACCTTGATTAGTTTGTGATACTAATGGTTAAGGGTTGTGAGTCATATACCATATGACATGGGGATGTCTCTAGTAAATTCGTGGGTAGTTGTTGGAGATCAACTCACTGAATATGACACTGATGACTGATCACATGACATTGTGGATAATGATCTTGTCATCGAGTTATGATTGTGTAATTGATCCTTAAATTTGAACTGACACGATTGTCTTGTGTGTTAGTGTACGGGATTTGCTAATGCACTAAACAATCCAATTACGAGGTGGGATGTTCATTTATGTGGTTTCGTATTACTAGTGGATGGAGGCAGGTGCTTATGAATAGAATATGTTACTCTCATTTCAATGAGACGAACGTCTTATGTGGTCTATTGCTAGTGTGATGGGAAAGTCCTTGGCCAAGGAAGTATGATTAATCAAGAAAGTATTTCCTAAGGTGTCATCTAGTCATGCTGATAAGATCTGAAATGTAGTTATTGAGTCTATGAGTTTATCGTACCATGACTTTTGCTCGGTCAGGACACTGAGTGACGGAATCATCAACTAAATAGGCTCACTTAAAATGTGACTTCATTGTCTTTTATATTGTGTTGGGTTATTGTTAGACGCTTCCTAGGACCTTTCAGAACATCACGAGAATATGGAGAGATTCTCGCGGCGATCGAGGTGATTCAGCCAGCATCAAAAAGGGTTTTAGTGTTATTTGATTGCTATTAACCAGTTAACCTAGAAAGCCACACACCATATAGTGTGGCATCTGGTATCAACACTATGCACTTGTTATATCTCAAACATCATTGATAGTTAACGATGGTTTTAATTATCTCATTAAGTGTTAATGACTCGGTTCGTTAAAAGTTAATGAATCAGTTGCCTCAGTTCAAGTAGTTGACTACCAGTACTGCCTTTGCCAAATTTAGTGCCTTACACATAGCACGAAATTGGAGAGTGGGGTGGAAAAATTGGAAGCTTTTGGTTTCCAGGAGGCAGAGAAAATCAGGGAATTGGAAAGAGCAGCTTCTTGGCTTAGCAGCTTTCTCTGTAACTTCTGTATTCTCCTTTTGCCATAATTTACAGATAGCGTAACTATTACGCGGGGAAAAATTCTAGAAAGTCTGAGGAGACAGATGGGTGCAAGTAAATCAACTTTTTTTGGCTAACATGGGACGAGGACCGCGAGTTGGTACTGGAGAGCTTGGTAGTTGTGGACGAATTAGGCCCTCCACACATTGTGGAGGAATTGGTCTCAATATAAAAATAGTTTCTACACCCACTTGACATCGGGCTATAGGTATGTGATTTATTGTATTTTATATGATGAAATATTGTGTTATTTAAATACCTAATTTATGTATGGTACGTGTATTAAATAACTTCTGCCGTGTATATTTGATATGCAAAATTTTTATATTTACCTATATCGTCATATGTCAATTCCAACAATATCTTTGAAAAATATCATTTAATTAATACTTTAAACTAAATGGTTACTCAGATTAAATTTTTTGAATCCAACACTTCACTAGTAAAAAACATGAATCTGTTAGGACTCAATAGTTGATGATCAAATTTTTTTTCATATGAATACCATTACAAGTTATTGAAATACTCACATAATCGAGGAGGCAACAACTTACCACCACATCATATGTGGAGCTCAAGTTTTAGCCTTTAACCCAACAAAAACCTCACATTTGCTAGTTATTAGTTGGATGGATTAATTAAATCCCACCCACTATCTTACCTAAGTGCAATGGTTTGAACATCATCTCCCCTCACCTTTACTAGTTATTAGTTAGGTGAGAATCGTTGAACACTGTGTAACGACCTACTCCCACTTTCGGGCGCCACTGGTAAATAATCGATTGGATTACTCACCCGACGAACCACAACTGAAAGGTTGGACTATGTTTCAACAGGAAACGCCCTAGGTGGGAACTAGGCTTCGTCCTTCCCTTCACTCCACTTAGGAATCGGTCCCAACTCAAACAAGAAAAACTCAGCGGAGCGAGACCCGAAACCCGAGTGAGCTTCACATCTCTTCAGCTCGCCTCATAGCAAGCCAGAGGTGACCCAGGCACGAAGCTAGCATAACAAACACTTCGCTGAGTATTGGGGATTTATGAGAACATACCTCGTTGATCTTTACTCGGTCCGAAACTCGGCTTCTCTAACTAAGCCATATACAATGAACACGCTCACAATCATTTATCACACTATGGAGATTACAACAATTAAATACATTTAACGCTCAACAACACATACATTTACTCACAAGGGTGTACATACATAACACTACATGGCTACGTACAAGAGATAATAAAATACACAACTCAGGCAACACAGCTAGTTGCCACAACAGCCTCCCAGTGCCATCCCTGCTTGCATCTGGACTTGCAACATCTACACATGAGGTAAAACCTCATGAGTCACAAAGACTCAGTAAGGGTGCAATGCATGTAAATATGAATATAACCATGTAATACGGGGTATTACACACTGCCCCATCATATGGTTTAAATAGGAGAAAATAAACAATCTTTCAAGAAATGTTCTCTCACCTTTATCGTCATTAAACACACCCAATCAGACTTATGCACCCCTATGACAGTGGAAGGCTATGATAAATCAAATTCACCTCTTAGATCTAATATTAATTTTCACCTAGGAAGATTTTTCGGCTTTTAACTACATGTACCATCATTCCATTTATTCATTCTATCATACATCTCATGTAAGACAAAACGAATGAATAAATACAATTGGGATGATCATGGACTTGAGCATTAATTAAACTCGAGCCTCAATATTTAATTAATGTTTTCCACAAACCACATCACTTGCGACTTGAATCCTCTCGACATTACCAACTTCTTATCTTGAGAATCCATCAACTCTTGATGTCTTCCTCCATATCAACTCTTGATGCCCGTCTTCATTTACAACTTTTGTAAAATAAAGTTTTAAAAAAGCTACAAAAACTTATGTCTCAATTAAAAATCTGAATGGAAGAATAATTACATATTAATCAAATTAATATGAATCCATATAACATTCATTCATTCACATCCAAGTCCATGTTCACCTTGTTTGATCATATCAAACCATTTTGAATTTACATTTAAAACACAAACACATGCTTATGTCAAAAATTAACTTTTGGGCACTCGACATCCTATGTTTAACACACACATGTTGTTGTCTGATGTAATCTCATTGCATAATCAATAGCAATTAGCATGTTATACAAACAGTTGTGCAATATAGTAAAACACGATTGATCGTTATAGAAAAACTATCGACTGGTTTTGGCCCTTGAAAAATAATTGACCTATTTCATGTAAACTATTGCCCTAGTTTTAAAATTATATGAAAAATAGTTGACTAAGCTAAGAAAACCTTTAAATTTTTTCATCCTACACAACCTATTGCCCAAAAATTGACAAAACTTGACACAAGCACACTTGCATATGCATTAAACACTAAGCTGGGGCTCTGATACCATTGTTGGAAGTGCTATATGGATGTGTACAGATTTTAAAAATGTTTACATCAGAGATGCACAACGAAATTCTATACAAACCATATGCAACTTGGATGTTTAAGTAACACAATATTACATCACATGTAATCAAATAAATGTGTACCTGGACGGTTGATGTCAGGTGGGTGTAGAAATTGTTTATACACTAAGACCAAATCCTTCTCAAACTATGGAGAGCCTAGTCTGTTCATACCAAGCAAGCTATCAAAAACTAACTTGTTGTCCTCGTCTCGTTCTAGCTAAATGATGCTAAGTTATCAGCACCCTTCGTGTTCTCCTCAATCTTTCAAACCCAACTCAACACTTGAGCCAATTATGGCTTACAAGAAGCAGAAGAAATGAGAGAAGAAGAACTAACAACGCACGAGTATGATAGCTAAGAGGAATAAGTAAATAACCCATGCATAGTCCATCTCTTCTTTTAATCTCTCCTCCTAATATGATAATTTGGAGGTTTAATATAAGGGAAACAGTTGCCCATCAGCATGCCTTACAAATTGCCATGTGGAGAGCACTAACAAGTGAAGAGAAAACTGACTGGAAGTTTCATGAATGAAATAACTTCCATAAAATTCATTGAATCATGGGATGCAAATATATACAAAGAGGTTCCTAAGAAAATTGCTAAAATTTAGGACTAGATTACACTCCTAATATTTAGGTATAAATCACAATAATCATTCTTTAGATTAAGATCAATTTAAATCAGGATTTCCTTATCTAATTTTAAGGAATATCCTTATCTTTGTAGCTAGATCTGTCCTTCATCTCTATCTTTAATATCTCTTCTTCTTATCCTCTCAGTCATAGCTTATATTTTTCCTTTATCTTCTCCAACAACAAGGAAAAAATGATTTCACTTGAGGCTCCCGCACATAATCTACAGTACAAAACTAGTCAACCTTTTCCTTAGACAGTCAACCATTTCCCAACAATTGGAAAAACTAGTCAATAGTCTTAACCAAGTGGTAAACCATTTTCCCAACTCTTGGAAAATCGGTTGGCCATTTGCAGAAACAATCAATAGTTTTGATTTGTATGTTGCATGGTCTTTTATTTAGTTGCATTTGATCCATTAACATTTAATTGACCCCATGATTAACTCTTAGTGACATCTCAAGACCCACCATTAACTATTAGTTGTTGTTGAGTCATCTATAAGTTTAGATTTGATGAGAAAAAAAGAAGATGCTTGTTGATGTTGATGATCAAAACAATGTATTAGAGATAGGAAATGATAGAGAAAATAATTGAGTAAGGCTTGTAAATCAATCGAGTGTATCAATCTTCTTAATCGAGTACAAATCCATGTTACTCAAGTAATATATTGATTAAATATATCAAGTAAAAAATTTCATTCTCTTATTCCAGTATAAAGTCACATGTAATCGAGTAACTTTTTGTATCCCATTTTGTAATCGAGTACAATTGTTCTATACATGAGTAATGATCTCATTTAAAATAAGTCTGAAAGCCAAATCAATTAGGCTTATCTTTTATTCGAGTAAAGTTCATTTGTAATCCAGTAAGCTAATTATGTCTAAAAGATAATCAATTACAAGATATAGTATATTCGACTAAGCATAAGACTATATTCAACTAAATATACTCTTGTACTCGAGTAGATAATGCAAGTTAGCAAAATTAATCGAGTACTTAAAATTTGTAATTGAGTAATCATCTAAATTTACTCAAGTAAATCTTACTTGTAATCAAGTATTTATTCTCCAAAATGTTGTTGAGTCTTTGGTGCTTCGATGTAATCGAGTACGTGAATTTTTAATTGAGTAAATGTTTATTTATACTCGATTAAATTAAGCTTCCCAATCGAGTAAGGTTTACAAATTTTTGTTTCAAAATTTTAATTGAGTACAATCATTTTGTAATCGAGAAATCAGAAAAATAGTCGAATTCAAACTTTGTACGCTTGAGTAAATATACAATTTAGTTGATTAAACTACTATTTTTAATCGAGTAATATTTGGCAGTTTTTGAATTTACAGTCATTACAGAGCATTTAATGCACGCAGTTTATACTTTTCAAAATTCAATTAGATCATTAAATGCCGATGGATGTTTTCCAGATAATTTCCACATTAAAATTGATGTTCTAATTGCCTTGTGAGATGTAGAGATAAAAAAATGGCAATTAGACACATAGAACATTCTTTATTTATGGATATTTTAGCAGATGCATTAAAGAGAGAAACACTATATAAAGGGACTGAAGTCTAAAGAAATGTAGAAGTTTTGGAAAACTGATCTATTTGAAACTCTAAAGCTTTCAAGTGCTTCATTGCTTGTGATCTTTCGAAAGAAAAGAAAAAGAGATTGTGCTTCCCATTCTCATCCATTTATCTCTTTGTACAACTAAGTATCTAATTTTATTGTATCACTTGAAATCTTCTCTTGTATCTTTTACTATCACTTTGTTATAAAGTTGTAAAGGTTAAGCCTAACCCTTGTATAAGACATTGGTTGTGGCTAATTCAGTTGTAAAAGCCATCTATTGTAAAGGTTTGTTGTTATGCTTGTTGTAAAGCTACCCAAAAGTAAGTTTGGTTAACTAAATCATTGGCTAAGAGCCAAGGTAATGAAGTAGGTAGGTTACCGAATCACTCTAAAATTCTAGCATGCTGCAATTTTTTATTTCACTTTACTTTCATCTTTAATCTGTTTAAGAAATTTTTTAAAGGGTGAAAGCTTAATTCACCCCCTCTTAAGCTAATTGTGTTTTACAACGGTGTTGGGAACGTAATAGGTGTACATATCCTATTTCAAATGCCATGTTTTTTGATGTGTGACTTTTTAGATTCATTGCCTAGTAACAATCAAATAACACCAAACCCCTTTGGCATCGGTCAAACACTTCAACCCATCTCAAGAATCTCTCCATCTTCCTGAGATGTTTTGACGATCCTAAGTAATGCTTATCAACAACTTAGTGACTACCTTAACTCTTTTGAGACCTAGCTGTGGTCTTGAGTGAGAGTGAAGCAAGACTTTTGCACTCCCTTTAACACTTCCCTTTACATCTTTTCATTACCCCTTATTCTCTTAAGCTTGTCCTCCATGGATGCAATCCTCACCCTTAACTCCTCATTTTCTACACTGAAGCCATGTAGCTAGTCTTTCTCTTTTTCTAAATAGCGGATATGAGTCCTGAGCTGGCGATGCTCCCACTGCCAGTGCTTCCCTTCTCATCCCGCTCTTAGCCTCAAAGGCACCCTCCTTGAGGTGAGTACAATTAATCGTGTTTGCCACAACCATTACCTGAACACCAAGCAAAAAATAAGCTATCATGTTAAGGGTGAATCCTTAAAGTAACTCCAAATCAAAAATCATGGAGCTATTACCTCAACTAATAGGTGTTCAGCTTGATTAGTATCCTCGTGAGCCTACCTGAAAATCTCACTTCATCCCAGGGAAGAATGGTCGAATAGATTAATCTTACCTCGACCCTCGGGTCAGTTACTGAATTTGTATCCAACAATTTGAGATTGCTCCAGAAATTCTTACCATGCAATTGGCTACCATTTAGTAAAGTCATCCCCCCTGTACACAGGGTAACCTCAATAGAATAAGGCACATGTGGGGATCTTTTGACTCTAGCTCCTCCATCTCGTGGAGTTCCAATTGATGAAGAGGATTGCTAGTAGCTTGGAAAGGATGGTACTTGCTAAGACCCTTGTACCGGTATACGCCAACACATTCTCCATGTTTGCTTCTAGTTGCTCCACAAAGGCAACAACAACTTCGGAAGATTCTAAAGGCTAATCTCTTGCTAGCTCGCACACTTTCTCTAACGGTTATGGAGATAGTGGCAGGCAAATCTATGTTGGATGGTTTGAGAGACCGATTTCATGCCTTGCTTTTCTACCTTGCCTTTCCAAAATGTTCCTAGATCCTTCATCGTCAATGGACTTTGCCTGCTACTCGTGCTTTCTTGTCACCTTCCAACAATTTGCTCATTCGAAATTAATCTTAGGCTATTCATCCTTCTTGAACTAAGGATGACAAGTTGTTTGGTAGCAATGATAACTCTTCCAAGAAGAGTTGGGTCAAGCGATTGTTGCTCTTTGGTTAAGCACGAGCTCTTTTCATGAAGCAAGGTTCTTTGGGACAAACCCAACATATGAGGATTTTAGCAATGTGGAGGAACACTAAGGTCCCTTAGGGACCATTAACTGTTTATAGAATTTTACATTCGGAAGCCGAAGTGACGTGTTATCATTGTACGCACACCCCTTTTGGTCGCCTCTTGCACATCTTCCTAAGACCTCTTTGCATTCCTTTCCCGAATGACTGTCTTGGCCTTTTCTTCTAGGCCAATAGCATCGATGCCTTTTTCTTTCTTCTAGCTTAAGCATGCACCTAGGGTGAGTCCTGGCTCTTCCAGAATTACTCCCTTATCCAGTGTATTCTTTCTTCTAACTTTTAGTTAGAGCAATGAGTGGGGAGCTATTGTTATGGCATAGCCTTTAAGGGAGAGTCCTCTTGAAGTAGCTAGTAAGTCGTCAATCACTGAATTCGAGAGGCTTTCTCAGGGTTAGAACAATTCCCCTGGGAGGTCGACGTCCATTTGGGACCAACTTCTTAGACCTGCATGTCTAGGTCTTTGCTTGGTCGACCCAAGTTCCTAGAAGAAGTTTAGGGAAGACACATCTCCCACCAGCACTACCTTGCGTTGTTTGCAATAATGTGGCTCACCTATTCTAATCCCTATTCCTTCCAAGAGACCTTTCCTATTGGGGAAGGGGGATTTCTCCTTAAGGCCCATTTTGATCTTAACCTCGGGACTAGATCTTAACCTCACATGTCATGTGTTTATATCCTACTACATATAAATAGCCATCACTCCCCAATTTCTAGGGCAAGTGAGGACAAGGAGAGCCAAGTGAGAAAAAGCCAGTATAAGCCAAAAACAACAAGTAAGCTAGCAATAGTAGGCATTTTTCTCGCTTACCACACATCTCCATCTCTCCCCTCATCTCTACATCACGACATCCTTACATTTAATTACTCTTGCATCCAACACTACATCATGGTTGTGTCTAACTTAAGCATCGAAAGGCCCGCGTGAGAGAAATCCTTGAGTGCCTCCTGACTGCCTTTTGTCTTGTAGACCCATTCCTGAGATGGAGAACCTCTTAGACTATCATAGTATTCCTTGTCTTTCCGATTCCTTTATAGCTTTCCTAGCCAACGAATTGAGCTCTCTCCAAGCTAACAAACTGGGTTTGCCTTGGACAGTTTTGTTCTCTTCCGATGATGGTGAACCCAACAAGAAGGCCAAGCGACGCCCTACGCTCTCCTGACTGCTCCTTGAGTTTTCTCGATACAAATAAATTTTAATTGTTGTTTTTGGTCAACAATAGCAAGCTTACTATAAAACTCTCAAAATTCAAAGTAATTTAAAATTAATTTTTAAAAGAAAGGTTAATAAAATAAATATATTAAAAAAATTATTTATTTATTTACTTAAATTTTTTTTTGACTAGTGAATAGATTAATATAGGTTGTATGGGAAAAATGAGCCAAATGGAAAATTTAGTAAAAGAAGGGGAAGGTATATGAAAAATTAAATAAATAAAAATTAAATTTTTATTTATTTGGTGTAATTTCTGATTTTTATATTGTAATAACATGAATTTTGAACTAATGGGGCAAAGAAAATAGATTGTTGAATTATTTTAAATTTAATAATCTTGATTTGCTGGAGAAAAAAATAAAAAGAAACGGGGTTGGCTAGCTTATAACAGAATCGGGCCGGCCTTCGCCCGCTCCAAGGGACCCGACCCAGGCTGGTCTATATAACTAAAGAGGCGACACTGCTAGGCCACCATGAACCACCCACGCATTCCCTTTTCCATCTCTCCTCGATGCACGCTACCTCCGCCATGAGTCACCGTGCTCCGCCATCGCAACACCAAGCCACCATCTTCTTCGATCGAAGCCACCGCCGTAGCCAGCTGCTGCTCATTTTCCTTTGTTCTTCTTCGATGTTTGACGCCTTAGCCACCGCCTCCTCGTCCTCTGCAATTTTTGGATTGTGCCGAGCATAGCCAGCCATCGATTTTCTCTCAGCATTTTCTACCACGTCACAACACCCATCACCGTGAAACCACCATTATCGGCCACTGTATTGTCTCTTCTCTACATCGCAAGGCATCGCCGGCGCTGCCACCCCTCTGCCACGGGCATCGGCTCCATCGTGTTGGCATGAAAACCTAAGGGAGGTTTGGTTGGACTTTCTAGGTACAGGTGGAAGGCTCTCAAACTCCTTTTTATTCTAAGGTATAAAAGTAAGGAAAATACTATTGGTACACCCATTTTATACATCTTGGGCTACATAAGGGGGTATTATGGCAAAAAAGCCCATCATGAGGCGCATAGAGGCACGTGAGGTGCATGTAAGGCGCATGGTATTTTGGTCATAATACCTCCTTATGTAACCCAAGATGTATAAAATGAGTGTACATCTAGCATGATTCTAAAAGTAAACTTCTGGCACAATATTATTTTATTTTAATTTTATTATTATTGTTATTGTTGTTGTGATATAAGATTCTGGAGGAGAACAAGATAAATAAAAGATATAATTATATAGGCATTTATCACAAACATATTGGGCGAGCGATAAACCCTGGTATATGAACAAAAGTTTGGGGCCCAAAAGCCTAAACTTTATATTTGTTAAAGTTTTCTTGGCCTATATTATATTTGATTAATTAAAGTACGTCCATTCTAGTTAAATTGTGGGCAAATGGGCTAGGCTCAATTTTCGGTTTACCAATAGTTATTAGCCCACCTCTTTGATTAAATTAAAAGGGTGTTTGGCTAAGCGGTTTGATTGCTTATAAGCTATCAGTGAAGTTTAAGATATTGTTTGATATAGCAGTTTGACTGCTTATAAGTTGCATAAGCCATTTATAAGTTATATAGCTTTTTATAGTTAAGTGATTAATAATAATTATTAGCTTAAAAGCTATATAGCTTTAAAACTATTATAACCGCGTTTGACAGAAGTTGGTGCCCCCAGCTTAGCAAAACAGGCTACTAGCTAGTGGCCTCAGCTTAAAGTACTATTCTGCCCTCAAATATTTTTCATATTTACACACTTACCCCTGCTATTACCGTTACATCTCCTTCTCCCTTACTCTTTTCTCCCATCATCTTCCCTTCATTTCTGCCATTATTACCGCTACCACCGTCGTCCCTCCTCCATAACCATCGTCGCCATCGTCTAGCTGGGCTGCTGCAAGCAACCTTCTTGTGATGGGTCACGCCATCACCACTCCTCCTTTTAGATCTGCCGCCTCAAGTCGCCTTCGATTTTTGGTCGCACCATCACCTATCGCTTCCTTCTTTTCTGGATCCGTCGGGATTCCTCTCTAGATCGGGCATCGCCATTGTCATCGCTGGTGGGTCTCCTTCTTGTTGCTCCATTGCAGCCTCTACTTCCAACTAGGCCGCCGCAAGCCACTCGTCGTTGTTATCATCGTCTCCTGTCACCTCTTTCTTCCAAATCACCATCGCTGTTGTCGTCTCCTTCATTATTAATCAGTATATCTCCTTTTTCCATTGTTTGCATATGTCTATACTTATTTGCATTTTTTTTACATGTGTATGTTTCTGTAATATTATTTGCAATATGTTATGTGTTGTGATTAATTTACGTGTTGTAAATAATATGTTTTTGATAGCATTTTGTGATATGAATTTGTGATTACTTTTTGACCTCTTTTGCTGTAATTTTTATGTTCCATTTATGAGGGAAACAAATACTATGATATTTTAGTTTCTGCATGTCTCCCATGTTGGAAGTTGTAATTATTAATTTTATTTAATTATCAATTAAATAGTCTTATCTAATTTTATAATTTTGTAATATATATCAAATTTATGGACGAAACAAATAAAAATTTTAGAAATAATTTATTTAAATAGTAATACTTTAAATGTATTGATAAAATATAAAAATAAAGAATTTTTTATAATGTATCAACATATATATTCAATATTTTTATGAAGTAAACCTAAATTTATAAACATAAAATTAATATATTTTTTAATAATTATGTATAATTTATCAACTTGTAATTATAAGTATTTTATCAATTAGAAATTAATTTATAATTTTTCATAAAAAATAATATTTTTATGAATTTTAATTGTATTATTTAGTATTATGTCTATTTTAGTTTTTTTTTGTCAAATTCTGATAGTTTATCAGTTTTACAAACCAAACACACAACTATTAACTGATAGTTTGAAAGTAAATTTATCTAAACACATTATCGACTTAAACACTACACAACTTTTATGCTAAAAGTTAACTAGCTTAATAGCTCAAATAAAAAATGGTAAGCCAAACAACCTCTAAACGTTGTATAGCTTATTTAGTTAAACGTTTGTTAAAAATTAAAGAGTTTAAGCATTGTCGAGCTTAAACGCTATTTGATAGCGTTTTAGAAAAGCTCTCCCCAATTTTTCTCAAAATGCTGTCAATAGCTTATTTAGTTAATCAAGTATTTTATAATTTTGCCCTCTAACAACTATCATATTTCCAATCTTAAATATTACAAAACTCTCTGTGAGAACTTAGAGAGAGAGAGAGTTTTAGGAATTTCTCTTCTAATCAACTAAAAGAGTGTACACCTATATATACACATATCATGACATAAGACTAACCTATGACATAAGCCATGGCATAATAACAATTATCTCTATATACAACTCAACACTCCTCCTCAAGCTAGAGCACAGATATCATATGCACCAAGCTTGTTACAAATATATTCTACCCGATGACCCTTTAGAGATTTGGTGAAGACATCTGTAAGTTGATCATTGGAGTTAACAAACTCTGTAACGCCAACACCTTCAACCAACTTCTCTCTAATAAAGTGATAGTCGATTTCAATATGTTTGGTCCGTTTATGAAACAATAGATTGGAAGTAATGTGTAAGGCAACCTGATTATCACAAACAAGTTTCATAGGGGACACCTCACAAAACTTAACTTCTTGTAGGATACTACGTTTTGTTTCTTATTTTTCCAAGAAACTAGATTTCCTATCATAAGAACACAATACCTAAAGGTTAACCGACGATTAGAAGGTGATCTTTCCTAATCTGTATCTATGTGTCCCTTATCCTCTATGTGTCCTAGTGAGAATCATATGGGGAACTGAGAAATTGACTAACTACACTCACAACAAAAGCAATGTCAGGATGAGTGACTGTGAGATAATTCAACTTGCTTACCAGTTTTGGATACCTTCCAAGATCTAAAAGGAGCTCACCCTATCCTGGCAAAAGTTTGAGATTTAAGTCCATTGGATTGCCAACCAGTTTGTAGTTCACCATGTCAGTTTCTTCTAAGATGTCAAGTGCATATTTCCTTTGAGAAATTGGGATACCATCTCTTGATTGTGCAACCTCAATACCCAAGAAATACTGGAGTTTGCCTAAGTCTTTGGTATGAAAGTGTTGATGTAGATTTTCCTTCAGCTTCTGTATGCCAACTTGATCACTCCCTGTGATAACAATGTTATCCACATAAACAACAAGGTAGATGAATAAAGAAGAACAATGTCAATGGAAAACTGAATGATCAACTTCACTTTAAGTGAGACCAAAGGCTTGAACCACAGTATTGAACCTGTCGAACCACACTCACAGAAATTCTTTTATATTATAGAGAGACTTCTTGAGTTTGCAGACTACATTGGACTCCCACTGAGAAATAAAACTTAGTGGTTGCTCCATATAAACATTTTCTTGTAAATCACCATGGAGAAAGGCATTTTTAACATCCAGCTGATAGAGCAGCCAATGATGCATAGCAACCACACAGAGAAATAGGCAAATAGAGGCCATTTTAGCAATAGGAAAGAAGGTATCACTGTAATCCAGCCCATATATCTGTGTAAAGTCTTTGGCAACCAAGCAGACCTTAAGACGATCCACCTATCCATCGGGGCCTACTTTTGGGATGAATACCCACCAACAACTAACGGGAGTCTTTCCTGATGGTAAAGGCACCAAATCCTAAGTACCATTAAAATGTAAGGCTTTAATCTCATCGAATATAGCTTGCTGCTAACCAGCATACAACAGGGCTTCACCTGTGGTTTTAGGAACAAAAACAGAGGAAAGACTCAAAACAAAGGCACTATAAGTAGGGGACAAATGGTCAAAGAACAAAAAGTTATAAAGAGGGTGTGGATTACTAGTAGATCTTGTACCTTTGCGGAGAGCAACATGAAGGTTATCTGGCTTTGGATATAATACCCCATATTTTTGTGAAGATGCCACGTATTTTAAGTGAGTTTAAAATACCGAAAATATGTTTGAATTGGCAACGAGTGACCGAATCAGTCATAGGGAGTACCTTAGAGCTTAGATACCTAAGGTTGAAGGTATATTTTTGATGAGCGTCTGACGAGATTTATGATGCTGAAAGAAATCAAATCAGAAATGGTTTTCGATTAAGCTAAGTTGTAGCCTAAAAAGACCGAATGATGGTAAGGGGCTTCCAAAAAATTGTATAAATTGAGTAATTTTGAGTTATTAATTTTTGGATTTTAAGTATCTTGATAAATTTGATGTTTGAGGGTGTAATTGTAATTAGAAAATTATCCAAACGAAATAACGATAAAATTAAGAGCTTATGTGGTAAAATATTGAAGTTGAGGACTTGAAATAAGGGCCAAAGTGTTATTTGAAAGAAGTTTGGGGTTTTAGCTTGGATTCTAAAAGTTCAATTCATTCTAGTTTTGGATTTCAAAAGCCACTCAATTATGGCTTTGAGTCTTTGGAGTCCATGGCTAAGATTTTGACAAGTGGCATAATATGATTGGTTGGAGAAATCTATAAAAAGGCACCATGGGTGGTTCTCAAATCATTCCAAGCAAGCTTGAGAGTTGAAGCACTCTAAGAGGAGGAGCTTGCTCTAGAGAGAGAGAATGGAGTTCGGCAAGAAGGCAGGAAGAAAACGGCGAAGAAGCGACGGAGAACGAGCCTCGTCGGAGTTGCGGGTCTTCGCCAGAATTCATCAAAATCAGTCAGCAAAAAAGTGAGGTAAGTCCTTTTTTTTCGATAATCCTGTAGAGGGGGAAGAGAGGGTCACGTAGGTTCAAACGGGGGTCGAATCGGAGTTAAAACGAGGAAGTTATGGCCGAAATATGAAATCGAGACGAAGTTGTCCGAATTCTGCTGGGAGGCGCATGAGTT
The DNA here is from genome assembly GCF_014633365.1 of Diospyros lotus. Taxonomy (NCBI): domain Eukaryota; kingdom Viridiplantae; phylum Streptophyta; class Magnoliopsida; order Ericales; family Ebenaceae; genus Diospyros; species Diospyros lotus. Next base: position 13,606,686 of record NC_068338.1, read on the forward strand.
ACACGCGCCGGATAATAGCTGCGCGTGAGGGCGGGTGTCTAGCCTTCTTGGGGCATGTGAGGGCGCGTGAGGGGTCCTTTTTCGATGAAATTTTCTAATTATGCCCCTAATTTAATGCCCTTCAATCCTATGTAAAAATATTTAAGGTTAGGTTTACCGAAATGCATGTTTTTTGCAGAAACCTAGGTCGTTTGCTATGAAATTATACCGTCGAAGAGATAAACTAACAAGGTGAGACTCCTATACTCCAAATCCTTTTTTTTTTTTATTCTCTTATAAGAGACTTCTATTGCATGAGACATGTTTTGTGAAGTTCCTGTACATAAACTCTTGTTATTCTCTTACGTGAAATCATGCTGCATATATGAACTGTATTTTTTTGGAAAATATATGCTGTTGGCTTTTTAACTGTTGCATTTATAAAATTCGTGTGGCCATACTGTTGTACCTAGTTGTTGTTGGCCAAGGGCAAAAGTCAGATATCCCCCGAGAGTAGACATGGCCACGGTTCATGAACCGCCGGTTCCGGTTCAAGAAATCTTTGAACCTAAACCGAACCGCCCAAGGGCGGTTTGGGACGGTTCGGTTCTGGTTCCGGTTCATGCCGGTTCGGTCAACAATTTGGACCGGTTCGGTCAACGGTTTGAGCCGGTTCGGTCAACGGTTCCGGTTCCGGTTCAAACCGATTTTTTTTTAAATATTGTTGTATTCAATTTTGGATATGGTAACAAGTAATAAATAATTAACAATATAATTTAATAAATTGATAAATAACAAAATGAGAAGATTGAAGAAATTGAAATTGAAATATTAAATGAGAGACAAAATTGAGAGAATAATAGCTTGAGACTTGAGAGAGAGAGAGAGAGAGAGAGAAAGTGTGAAAAATGAGTGGGGGAGGGAGGGGTATATATAGATAGGAATTATAAAATTAAAAAAAAAATTAATAAAATTGGAATTGGACCGTTGGGGGGTGCTGCACGGGGGGGGGAGAGGGGGGGGTGGCGGGGGGGGAGGGGTGCTGCACGGGGGAGGGGGGGTTGTTCCGGTTCTGCAGAACCGGAACCGGACCGAATTTCTCCGGTTCCGGTTCGGCCGGTTCCGGGTCTGGTTCCGGCCGGTCCGGTTCCGGTTCGAACCGCCGGTCCGGTTCAATTTTGGCCATGTCTACCCGAGAGGCGCTATGCGTGCGCCATCGAGAAAGCTCTCGTGGGGAAAACCGTGAGCCTAAGGGACAATGGATGTGGTGCTTGCATAAGTGCTATGAGGTCCGGCCGAAGTGACATGGTTAGGGACCTCCCGAGAGGCGCTATGCGTGCGCCATTGAGAAAGCTTCGTTAGAGGAGGCTAACGTGTTCACGAGGCACTTCAGAGTAGTTCTTGTTGTCTTCTCATACATTTTATACCTGATCATGCATCGATATAAACTGTTTTTGGAGTTTCTCACTAGAAGATTTATCTTCTAATTGAACTATGTCCCTGGAATATTCAAATGTTCCAGGTTCGACGAGCGGCTCTAAGGGAAAGGTGGTAGCTGAAGGATAAGTTTGTTCTGCTTTCTGTATCATGTTTAGCATATTTTTGTTTATATGCGAATCTATATAATTTTGGATATGTTTAAGATGTTCAGTTATCACTTGATGATGTCCATGTAATATATTTTGTAGACGTCTTGAACAATTTTATGATAAATAAAGTATTATGGTTAAGAATCATATCAGGTTCGATCTAGCTTCCGCATTCCAGATTTTAACACCTGTCTTAGCTATTTAAAATTAGGGTTTTTGGGAATTTGTGTGATGTATGGCAGCGATTGCGGTATGCAAATTTTTATATTCTTGAAATACTAAGTTATAACACGCTCAAGAAATTTGGGGTGTTACAATTGGTATCAAAGCGAACCTAAGGAAAAGTTCGCATGTGGCTAGATGAGTAAAGCCACCGTAAGTTTTGGGAATTAGGTTAGGATTTTTGAAATATTTAGTGGCATACTCTTATTTCTTATTCAAATTGAATTGTGCCATGCCGTGATGATTTAATAGATCGCCCTGTCTTCTTGCTAGATGGTGAATACAAGAAGGAACAGGCGCGAGAGAGGCAATGGCGAAGAAAGCAACACCAACCCGCACCCAGGAGGTGGTGTGGGAGGTCAAACAGATGCACGAGTCGATTCCGGTGAAGGCCGGATTGATAGGATCGAGAGAATCCTAGAAGACATGGCTGGGCAAATTTTGGAGTTGCAGCCCGAGCAAAGAAGAGTAGATTCCTTGGAGAGGTATCTACGACAAAATCCGCCAGTGTTTCGAGGAAAGCCGGGAGATGACCCCGCAATCAGTGAATACTGGTTGGACCAGACTGAAAAGATCCTACAAAGATTAAGAATCCTGAACGAGGACAAGGTCGAGTGTGCGACCTATATGCTGGAAGAGGAAGCGACCCAATGGTGGAGGTCTATGCAGCAAGTGATACCTAACCGGACAGGATCTCAAGGGTCAGCGACGGATGTAGAATTGGGGGAGGCACCCCAGATGTCGTGGGAACGGTTTAGGGAACTGTTCAACGAGAAATTCTTTCCTACTTGCTGGAAGTTGGCTAGAGTTCGAGAGTTTATGAACTTACGCCAAGGACCAAATATGTCTATGGCCCAATACGAGGCTGAATTTTTGCGATTAATCAAGTATATGCCGCTGTACGGGATGGACGATGTGGAGAAGGGACGAAAATTCCTACAAAGCTTGCGAATCGAATTTCAATAGCTAATGAGCCTGGTCCATGTGGAGTCTTATGCAGACATAGTTTTCAAGGCTATAACCGCCGAGGAGAATATGACGCGGGTGGCAGAACTAAAGGCCACGACGATTCAAGCTGGAGGACAATCAGAGAAATTCCACTCGACTATGGGACCTCGGGATGGGAAGATCGTGAAAAAGGGCAAGGCGTGCTTTAAATGCAAGAAGAGGCACCCAGGCAAGAGGTACGATGGCCAAAGTATTGTCTGTTACACCTGTGGACAACCCGGGCATACTTTTAGAAATTGCTCGAAGGGAATGGTCCAAGAAGGTAAAGCTATAGCAGCAACACCAGTGAGCGTGATCTGCTACAATTGCAACCAGCACGGGCACATCTCGAGGAATTGCTCGAAGAAGAAAGAGCAGGCGCTAAAGATTGAAGAAGGAAAAGGGACCAAATAGGGCCGAGTCTATAACTTGACCAAGGAGGACGTAGAGGCGAATCATGCAGTTATCTAAGGTACTATCTTCATTTTGGATACTCATGTGCATGCATTGATAGATCCAGGGTCTACTCATTCTTTTATATCGCATGCTTTGGCTGGGAGTTTGAGAGTAGAAACCGAGTCTATGGGGTGTCTTATGGTGATTTCGACACCTATGGGAAAAAGTATGAAGTCCTCAGAAATGGTGAGGGGATGTGAAATTAGCCTGAGTAATGTTTGGTTCCAGGATGATCTGATTCTGTTAGAAGTATATGACTTCGACATAATCTTGGGGATGGACTTCTTATCCAAGTACGACGCCAATATAGACTGTCGTAGGAAGATAATGACCATAAGAAAACCCAAGGGAGGGTGGGTTAAATTTCGGGGACAAGGCGACCCCGAGGTCATAAAGATGATTTCAGCAATGAAGGCAGCAAAGCTGTTGAGCCGAGGAGCTCATGGATTCATAGCTTATGCTCAGTTAGAAGAAAGAGAGGTACCGAAACTCAATGAGGTGCGAGTAGTACGAGAATGTGATGACGTGTTTCCAGAAGAGTTACCGGGACTACCTCCACCTCGGGAAATTGAGTTCTCAATTGAGTTAGTGCCAGGAACCCAGCCGATATCAATTCGCCATACCAAATGGCTCCGACGGAGATGAAAGAATTGAAGAGTCAGTTACAGGAGTTGACTGATAAGGGGTTCATTAGGCCAAGCACGTCGCCATGGGGCGCACCAGTACTATTTGTGAAGAAGAAAGACGGGAGTCTAAGGATGTGCATTGACTACCGTCAGCTAAATAAGGCCACAGTAAAGAACAAGTATCCGCTCCCAAGGATAGATGAGTTGTTTGATCAACTGCAGGGAGCGAAAGTGTTCTCGAAGATCGATTTGAGATCTGGATATTATCAGCTGAGAATTAAACCAAATGATGTTCCGAAGACGGCATTTCGGTCGAGGTATGGCCATTTTGAGTATTTTGTAATGCCATTCGGATTAACTAACGCTCCAGCAGCATTTATGGATCTTATGAATAGGGTATTCAAGCCCTACCTAGATCGATTTGTGATCGTCTTCATAGATGATATATTGGTGTATTCTTCGAATGAAAGTGACCACGAAGAGCACTTGAGAATAGTGCTAGGAACCCTCAGGAAACACCAATTAATGCCAAGTTCTCGAAGTGCGAGTTCTGGCTATCCCAAGTGGCGTTTCTTGGGCATGTGATCTCAGCCGAAGGAATCTCAGTGGATCCAGCTAAGATTGAGGCTGTTCGAGGATGGAAGCAGTCGACATGCGTGACCGAAGTACGAAACTTTTTGGGATTGGCAAGCTACTATCGAAGATTCGTGGAAGGGTTTTCGAAGATAGCTGCACCTATGACAAAGCTCATACGGAAGGAGGTCAAGTTTGAATGGACTGCAAAGTGTGAGGAAAGCTTTCAAGAGCTCAAGGAAAGACTAACCTCAGCACCTGTGCTGGCAATGCCTAGTGGGCCTGGTGGATATGTTGTATACACCGATGCCTCGAAAGTTGGTTTGGGCTGTGTATTGATGCATCATGGTCGAGTGATCGCATATGGATCACGCCAGTTGAAAAGACACGAAGTGAACTACCCAACACATGACTTGGAGCTAGGCAGCGGTGGTATATGCTCTGAAGCTATGGAGGCACTACCTATATGGAGAGACGTTCGATGTATTCACAGACCACAAAAGTCTAAGGTATGTGTTCTCGCAGAAAGAGTTGAACATGAGGCAACGATGATGGATGGAATTCCTGAAGGACTACGACTGCACCATCTTGTATCACCCGGGGCGTGCCAATGTGGTAGCTGATGCTTTGAGTAGGACTGTGCCTACTGTTATAGCCGGGTTGATGGCCCAGGAGTGGCTGTTGATTGAGGCTTTTAGCCTGATGACGGTGAGTGTAGTACCGAAGGGATCTTCTGTCCTAGTAGCTGGCCTAGCGGTTCGACTGGATCTGAAGACCGAAATACGGGAGGCTAGTGGGAGTGACCGGCGTATACGTCTATGGGTAGACGAGCAAGGCCAGCCCGAGAGTTCAGATTTTGAGATGCGAAATGGCATTCTCAGGTTTCGGGGTAGAGTGTACGTGCCAAACCTTCGGGAGTTGAGGCAGAAAATTTTGGATGAAGCCCATAGAGCTAAGTATACCGTGCATCTAGGAGCCACGAAGATGTATCGAGATCTTCGAGAAATCTACTAGTGGCTTGGGATGAAGGCCAGCGTAGCTAGGAGGGTGGCACAATGTGATATATGCCAAAGGGTAAAGATTGAGCACCAGAAACCTGCAGGGTTGATGAGACCCTTGGAAGTTCCTGAGTGGAAATGGGAACATATCACGATGGATTTCATGATAGGATTTTCGAAGAGTCGAAGGGGCTATGATGCCATTTGGGTGGTGGTAGACAGGTTGACAAAGTCAGCGCATTTCCTGCCTACGAGGATGGATCAACCGGTACGAAAATTTGCAGAGCAATACGTAAAGGAAATTGTACGACTCCATGGTGCACCGGTAAGTATAGTTTCAGATCGGGACCCGAGGTTCACCTCGAGGTTTTGGGAGAGTTTGCAAGAATGCATGGGGACCCAGCTAAAATTGAGTATGGCTTATCACCCCCAGACTGACGGGCAATCAGAGAGGACAATTCAAACGCTTGAAGATATGTTGAGATCCTATGCTCTTGATTTTGGAGGAAATTGGGAAAAGCATCTGCCATTGGTAGAATTCGCGTACAACAATAGTTACCACGGTAGCATCGGGATGGCTCCTTATGAGGCTTTGTATGGAAGAAAGTGTCGATCGCCTATCTGTTGGACTGAAGTAGGGGAACGACAGATGTTGGGGCCCTGAGCTTGTGCAACAGACTACCGATAAGATTCGAGTAATCCAAGAGAGAATCCGAGTGGCGCAAAGCTGACAAAAATCCTATGCTGATCAAAGAAGAAGGGATCTAGAGTTTGAGGTCAGGGATCTAGTGTATCTCAAGGTGTCACCCCAGCATTTGGTGACGCATGGAAGCAGTAAAGGAAAACTGAAGCCAAGGTATATAGGACCATATCGATTGTGGAAAGAGTCGGACCTTTGGCCTATCAATTGGAGCTTCCGCCTAGCTTGTCCGAGATTCATAATGTGTTCCACGTCTCCCAACTTTGAAGGCATGTGCCAGATCCAACCCTCGGAGTTCGGGTGGAGACAATTGAGCTAAGGAATGACTTGACCTACCCGGAGTCACCTGGAGCAATTTTAGATTGCCGGACTCAAATGTTGCGAAATAAAGAGATCCCGTTAGTGAAGGTTCAGTGGGGAAAGCACTCAGATGACGAGGCAACGTGGGAACTTGAGGAAACAATTAGGAAGAAATATCCTCATCTGTTCGAGGAAATGGAAATAGAGTAGGGAATTTTTATATTTTCTTCCAGAAATTATATTCCAGAATGCAATAATTATTTAACCTTCAATAATTTTGAGTATTTTTCAAATTTCGTGGACGAAATTCTTTTAAGGAGGGGAGAATATAATACCCCATATTTTTGTGAAGATGCCACGTATTTTAAGTGAGTTTAAAATACCAAAAATATGTTTGAATTGGCAACGAGTGACCGAATCAGTCATAGAGAGTACCCTAGAGCTTAGATACCTAAGGTTGAAGGTATATTTTTGATGAGCATCTCGAGGAGAGATTTATGACGCTGAAAGAAATCAAATCAGAAATGGTTTTCGGTTAAGCTAAGTTGTAGCCTAAAAAGACCGAATGATGGTAAGGGGCTTCCGAAAAATTGTATATATTGAGTAATTTTAAGTTATTAATTTTGGGATTTTAAGTATCTCGATAAATTTGATGTTTGAGGGTGTAATTGTAATTAGAAAATTATCCAAACGAAATAACGATAAAATTAAGAGCTTATGTGGTAAAATATTGAAGTTGAGGACTTGAAATAAGGGCCAAAGTGTTATTTGAAAGAAGTTTGGGGTTTTAGCTTGGATTCCAAAAGTTCAATTCATTCTAGTTTTGGATTTCAAAAGCCACTCAATTATGGCTTTGAGTCTTTGGAGTCCATGGCTAAGATTTTGACAAGTGGCATAATGTGATTGGTTGGAGAAATCTATAAAAAGGCACCATGGGTGGTTCTCAAATCATTCCAAGCAAGCTTGAGAGTTGAAGCACTCTAAGAGGAGGAGCTTTCTCTAGAGAGAGAGAAGGGAGTTCGGTAAGAAGGCAGGAAGAAAGCGGTGAAGAAGCGGCGGAGAACGAGCCTCGTCGGAGTTGCGGGTCTTCGCCGGAATTTGCCAAAATCAGTCAGAAAAAAAGCGAGATAAGTCTGATTTTTTTTATAATCCTGTAGAGGGGGAAGAGATGGTCGCGTAGGTTCAAACGGGGGTCGAATCGGAGTTAAAACGAGGAAGTTATGGCCAAAATACGAAATCGAGACGAAGCTGTCCGAATTCTGCTGGGAGGCACGTGACTTACACGTGCCGGATAATAGCTGCGCGTGAGGGCTCGTGTCTAGCCTTATTGGGGCGCGTGAGGGGTCCTTTTTCGATGAAATTTTCTAATTATGCCCCTAATTTAATGCCCTTCAATCCTATGTAAAAATATTTAAGGTTAGGTTTATCGAAATGCATGTTTTCTGCAGAAACCTAGGCCGTTTGCTGTGAAATTATACCGTCGAAGAGATAAACTAACAAGGTGAGACTCTTATACTCCAAATCCTATTTTTTTTTATTCTCTTATGAGAGACTTCTATTGCATGAGATGTGTTTTGTGAAGTTCCTGTACATAAACTCTTGTTATTCTCTTACGTGAAATCATGCTGCATATATGAACTGTATTTTTCTGGAAAATATATGCTGTTAGCTTTTTAACTGTTGCATTTATAAAATTCGTGTGGCCATACTGCTGTACCTATTTGTTGTTGGCCAAGGGCAAAAATCGGATATCCCCCGAGAGGCGCTATGCGTGCGCCATCGAGAAAGCTCTCGTGGGGAAGACCGTGAGCCTAAGGGACAACGGATGTGGTGCTTGCATGAGTGCTATGAGGTCGGGCCGAAGTGACATGGTTAGGGACCTCTCGAGAGGCGCTATGCGTGCGCCATTGAGAAAGCTCTCGTTGGAGGAGGCTAACGTATTCACGAGGCACTTCGGAGTAGTTCTCGTTGTCTCTCATACATTTTATACCTGATCATGCATCGATATAAACTATTTTTGGAGTTTCTCACTAGAAGATTCATCTTCTAATTGGACTATGTCCCTAGAATATTCAAACGTTCCAGGTTCGACGAGCGGCTCCAAGGGAAAGGAGGTAGCTGAATGATAAGTTTATTCTGCTGTCTGTATCATGTTTAGCATATTTTTGTTTATATGCAAACCTATGTAATTTTGGATATGTTTAAGATGTTCAGTTATCACTTGATGATGTCCATGTAATATATTTTGTAGACGTCTTGAACAATTTTATGATAAATAAAGTATTCTGGTTAAGAACCATATCAGGTTCGATATAGCTTCCACATTCCAGATTTTAACACCTGTCTTAGCTATTTAAAATTAGGGTTTTTGGGAATTTGTGTGATGTATGGCAGCGATTGCGGTATGCAAATTTTTATATTCCCGAAATCCTAAGTTATAACACGCTCAAGAAATTTGGGGTGTTACATAGGATCTGTGGTAGGAGGAACCACTAATAGAGAGAGTGAGTCAGGAGAGTCATATTTTGGGGGAATATTAGCTCGGACAACAAGTTGAGGACGACAATTATATGTAAGAAGTGGTGGATCCATGGAATGTGGACCTGAAGATAGTAGTGGGGGGTCCATAAAGGAGGAGATAAAGGGACCCGAAGAAGGCAACGAAAGAGAAGAAAAAATAATAGGCAATACCTGGTCAAGACTCTGTGAATCGAGCTGAGCAATCGAGAAGAAAGACTGTTGTTCAAAGAATGTGACATCAGTAGACATAAGATAGTGGTTCAACTTAGGAGAGTAACACTTATAGCCTTTCTGGAATCGGCAGCAGCCGAGAAAGATACACTTGAGAGATTTGGCTAAGTTTATCCTATCCAGTTGAAAAAGAATGCACAAAACAAATACATCCAAATACACGAAGAGAAATAGAATAAAGTGGTTGTGTAAGGACAAAAGAGAATGAGGAATTTTGTCCTATAACACTGAAGATGGCATGCGATTTATTAGATGACATACAACAAGAACAACATCTCCCTAAAATTTGATGGGAAGATTGGCATGTAAAAGCAGTGTCCGTGTAGTTTCAATGAGATGACAATTTTTACGCTCAACAGTAGTACTATTTTGGGGAGGTGTATAAGGACATGAAGATTGGTATAAAATGCCATTAGCAGTCATGAAAGCAATAAATTGAGAGGAAAAGTACTTAGGGGCATTATCACTACAGAAAGCACATATAGAAACTCCAAATTGTGTTTTTATTTCATTAATAAATGTTTGAAAGATAGAAAACAATTCAGACCGACTCTTCATGAGAAACAACCAAGTGCAACGAGAAAAGTCATCAATAAAAGTAATGAAATATGAAAAACCAAGAGTAGAAGTGACTCGACTGGACCCCCATACATTAGAGTGCACAAGGGAAAATGGAGCCTTAACCCTATTATGGATGCGACTAGAAAAAAAACTACGAGCCTTTTTACCACACTAACATGACTCACAATTAAAAGTGGATAATGAAGACAAACTAGGAACTATTTTTTTTAGTTTGGAGAGGCTGAGATGACCGAGATGAGAATGGAGGAGGTTTAGGGAAGTCGTACTAGTGCAGGTTACCGATGAACTAGGCACAACAAGATGATAGTGGCCTCGTGACTCACACCTAATGCCAATCGTCCGCTCCCTACCTTGGTCCTACACACAAACAGAAGTGGAGGTAAAGGTTATTGAATAGTCTAGTTCTCTAGTAAGCTGACTAACAGAAAGAAAATTAAAAGGACTACGTGGGACATAAAGGACATAATTTAAGGAGAAAGCGGAGGTAAGAGAGGTTTTCCTTATCCTTTTAACTGGCATTATGGTGCCATCTGCAAGAGTGATTGTTGGTAAATGTTTAGAAAAGGTAAGGGTAGAGAAAAAATCTTTATTAGCACACATGTGATCGATGGCGCCTGAGTCCAAAATCCAAGGCCCAATAGAAGGGTTTTGAGTAACACAAGCCATGGGATTACTAGGAGATTGCTAAGATGCCTGGAATTTTAAGAAAGCCTAATAGTCAGTAGCAAGTAGAGTTACTGTCGGAGGGCTCAATGCTAGATTAGGGAGACTATGCAATGTGAGCCACCTGAGATGTCCGAGATGCAAGAGGGGTAGCTGGTTGACCATGCTTCTTCCAACAATTTTCCTCAAGATGACCCATTTCTGAAAAAAGGTACAATGTCGTTGTGGATGTTATTATTATGTCCTTTGTTTCCTCTTAAGTTGGGAGCCTAAGATACAAGAGCTGAAGATTCAGCTAGAGGAACAACAGTAGAGACTTTGTTTTTTCCTAAGCTGGAAGCCTGAGATATAAGAGCTAAAGAGTCAGCAATAGTAGAGGAAGAAGACATACCATGTGCACATGACATGTTCAACAACCTTTGGAAAAAGTCCTTTATGGTAGGATTAGTGGAGTTGGTCAAGATTTGATGTCTAATGGCATCAAATTTTGGTTTTAGTCCAGAGAGAGCAATAACATGAAAAACTTCTCTTTTGGAAATCTGTTTGGTGCAGGTCGTAATAAGAATAAGAAGAGTATCAAATTCTTGGATAAGTGCACGAACCTGCCCCAAATAAGATTCCATTGATGTCTCTTGCTTGAGATTCTTGATATTGGAGACTACAGTATACAAACATTGGATATCATTTGTATAACACTCTTCAGCTTTCTTCCATACATCGACATAAGTTTCAAATGGGTGAAAGAGCTTCAAGATTGATGGATCAATGGACTGCCATAGGATGTTGCATAACTGGGCATCAACTTGTTCCTGTTTAGCTCGATTGGCTGCCATCACACTTTCAACCTCTATGAAAAGATGATCAGCTAGGCCCTTGTCCTTTGAATCACATTTTGATTAAGGCTCCCCATGAGAGATAGTTGGCAGACCCTATCAATTTGACAGTGGTAATGTTGGCTATCTCGAGATAGGAGACAGTAATGGGTTAATAGGAAGCAGAGGCATCATATGCTGAAGCGAACTCACCACAAGTAGGAGTGGTGTTATTGAGGTTAGATATGGCAAGGGCTACAAATTAGATTTGAAAGAGGATGGAAGGAGTAGCAAGTAACGAGCAACGATAAAGCTTGTTGAAGCATTGATGAAGATAAATGGCGACAAGCGGGGGATGGTAGTGGGTGGCGATGAAACCACTGGGATTGGAATGGACTAAGGGAGATAAGTCTTACGGTGGTGACAACATTGCAATCGAAGCACTAGAGAAGGAAATCAGAACAAAAATGTCTTGGCACACAATTTCGATGGGTAACACGTGATGACAGTAATGGCAACGGGGCTATGAGAGTGGGTCGATTTGAGGTTGGTGGACACAACGACAGCGGTGGCACTAGTAATTGGTGGTTGTAAAAGAGGCTGACGGTTTAGATTTGTGGGAGATCTGAGCGGTTGTAGCCAAATTTGAGCGAGGCGTGGTTGGATCTGAGCGGTGGTGTCTAGATTTAAGCGAGACACGGTCGGATCTAGGTGATGGCATTGGCAGGCAGCAGCGACGACGACGACAATAGTGGCCGAATTTTAGTGATGGCAGCTAGAGACGTCGGATCCGGGTGAACGAGATGGTGGCTAGATTTGGGTGCTGCTGTGGTGCTGAAGCAGGAGATGGCGCAGTTGGTGGAATGGAAGATGCTTCAGGAGATGTCGTTGGAGGTGGATAGATTTAGGGTTTGGCTACCGCTAGAGAATGATACACAATGGCACCTTAGGGTTTTCTCATTGGTGGTTCTAATACCATGTGAGAATTTAGAGAATGGGAGAGAGAGAAAGAGATAGTTTTAGGAATTTCTCTTCTAATCAACTAAAAGAGTGTACACCTATATATACACATCATGACATAATATTAACCTATCAAATAATAACAATTATCTCTATATATAACTCAACACTCTCTCTACCCTTCCTCCATCACTGCCTTCTCCATCTTCGTCCGTTGCTGTTGTTGCCTCCTCTATCTTCGTCCATCATTGTCACCGCATCATCGCCATCATTGACTCCATCTCCATCGTCGCCTCTATCCCCTACCCTTCCCTCTGTATATATATATATATATAACATATATATTTTAATGTCTCTAATATACATATATTTAATATTTGTATGAAGTAGACCTAAATTTAAACATAAAGTATTGTATTAATATATTTTTTAATAATTGTATATAAGTTATCAACATCTAATGGTAAAATTTTTATCAATTGGATATCAATTTATAATTTATTTTTATTAAAAATTAGTGTTTTTATGAATTTTATTTATATTATTTAGCAACGTGTCCATTTTAATCTTTTTGTTAAGCTCTGATAGTTTATCAACTTTTTCAAACCAAACATATAACTATATAAATAACAGCTTATAACACATTTATCCAAATATGTTAACAATTTAAACAATAGCAAGCTTTAAAACTTTACATAGTTTTTAAGTAAAAAGGCTTAAAAGTGGTAAGCCAAACACCCTCTAAACCCAAAAGTTCAAAGGCCTACTTACTTTTATCAAACCCATGACTTACAAAAGATTATTTGTCCCAAATTGATTTAGTTAAGCAAAGACCTAATACATTTGGTTAATAGAGTGAAGGAAAGTAGATCATTGTGTGTTCTAGTTATGTTAGGGGTGTTAATAGTGTGACGTTGGGAAACTCTTAACTAGGTCTGACTTGCTAGTATCGTTATTTGAACTAGATGTGATACGTAGCTAGGAGTTTAGGCTTAATTTGTTTATCTGTTTATTTATTTCTAGTATTGATTCGTAGTATTATGCTCTGGGTCTCTACTAAGGATTAATGGAGTCAGCCCAGGTTGGACTTATTTAGACTCGATTCTATAGTTTCCATGTGAGTGGACATCCTATGTTATGTTAAACACATATTTTTCATTTATATTGCTACTTTGTAGCATGCTTAGGGCTTTTTGTGTGTGAAGCTTACTAGCTTTAGAGTGTGATTAAAAAGGGTGCTTTAGTTGCGCTTTACCTAATCTTCGAAGTGCAAAAAAAGGCGTTTTAGAAATACCCTTGGGTTCCCCCCCCCCCCCTCTCCTCCTTGATGGAACAATTTGAATGGTTGGAGTTGTTTAAATTTTTGCAATGATATGGTTGCTTGAATGGAAATTGATGTGTCATGGGCCAAGGCCCCTAAACAAAAGCCTAAATCCAAAGAAAATGAAGACCCAAAGGGCCAAGAAGACAGTCGAAAGAAGGCTTGGGAGACCCGGAGGCCTCTTGGAGAGGTTGCAGCAAAGGGAAGTGGAAGGAAGAACTAGGAGATCTTTAACTTTCCCATGGTATTCCCAATGAAGAAACACAAATAGATAACTCTAAATACGAATTGATAACCCTGAAAATACTTTCAAGAATCTTACACGGGATAAGGTTCATCTATAAGAGTTTTAGTTCTATTCAATCTTAGAATACCAAGAATGCTTATCATAAACCCTCAAACTCCCTTATAATGAAGGAGCCCTCAACCCAAAAAAAGTATGTTTTCAATACTAATTCAAGAACTCTACAAGGGTGCATCACTGTGCGCTTTTTCATGGCTGAGTCATAGCGCCATGCAAAAGGCGTTTTGAATGTGCATGCATCATGGGTCAGGTAACCCTAAGGTAAAAGATGTAACTAAGGCCGGAGGAATATCAAATGAGTAATGTCATGACCTGAGGAGCATTAAAATGGTAATAGAGTAATAGGCTTATGATAATTGTTAAGAGATATTTTAGTAATTAGTTAGAAGCATGGGGTGGTTATGCAATCAGATATGCCTATATAAAGGGTTACTATAATCAGATGGATTTTTGCTTGAATTGATTGAATGAAATTCTCATCATTTCTTTCTCTAGAATTATCTCCAATCTCCCTCTCATTTCTTTCTGCTACTCTCCCTCATTTCTCTCTAATTTCTTCCCCTATTTTTGTCTAATTTCCCTCTCCAATCATTTTGTTCTTGATCTTACTTCTATCAGATCCTTCTAATTCCTAATCCAACCCTAGGCTAAACTCTAGGTTCATGACAAATTGGTATCAGAGTAATACCATACTCGGCTGTGCTTTTATTGCAGCTCTGATTTGAAGGCGAATTCGATTGGGGCTCAGCGATGTGCTACTCATTTGGATTGAAAGGTGATTCCGACCAGAGCTGGCGATTTTGTAGTCGGACAGGGGTGGGTCGATCGACAATCACGCTGGAGAAGTGGGCGATAGGGTGACGCAAACAAACGTCATTCGTGAGAAGCAGCAATCCATTAGTCAGTTAAGCGACAGTAGTGGACGTTCCGAAGGGGCATGAGTTCGTCGAATGGTGAAGCAGTCCAACAATATAAGTCACAATTATCATGGAATTAGGCGACTCAGGCAGGGAGAGATTAAAGGAAGTACGCAATTGAGGTAGCAGGGCTTGAGGCGACTCCATTGGTCTAGTGGTCGGTGATTGGGTAGCGATTACCATGGCTACGGGTGTGCAAAAAATCGAGTAAACCAATTTAATCGAACCGAACAGACCAGTTTGGTCGGTTCGATTTGGTTAGTCATAATGATAGGTTCTATTTTGGTTACTCATTTAGAAAAAAATTGGTTAGTCGATTTGGTTTGGTTATTTTGGTAAATATAACCGAAAAACGAACCAAATCGAACCGTGGAGGGTAATAAACCCCCCCCCCCCCCGGCGAACAGAACCGTGAACCCCCTCCCTCCCTCACTCGGGCGCGACACCCAGGTCCCTAAATCTCATCTCCACCATTGCTTCATCCTTCTCTCCTTCCCTCTTCGTCCTTCTCTCTCTCGCGATTTCATTTTCATCCCAGATCTCCTTCCACCATCCCTCACCGTCACCGATGGTGTAGACGAAGACTAAGGCTCTTCGACTTCGAGGTTTCGTAGACGGTAGATCAGAGAGAAGACTGAGAAAACCTAGAAGGCGGAAGGATCGAACCGATCCTTGGTCCTTCCGTTTGCTCGGCCCCTATCGTCTTCGACGCTAACTATTGTTTCCGTTGAAGCAACCACCTCCGACTCTTTCGCTCTAACGTTGACGCCGACTTGGGCCTTCGACACAACAATGCCGACTTCAACCCCTATGAGTGCATCTCTCTCATCTGATTTGCACCACTGTGCTCGCCCTTTGGTAAGTTTTTGACAACTTCTATTTTTTTAGAAACGTGTTAGAGTTTTTTAACTATAGATTTTTAGATCTACAAAAAATCAACCATCCGATCAAACTTATTTTTGGATATATGAATCACCATGGTTGGGGGAATCCAATGATCGGTTCCAATCATTGGAATCACCGACCGGCCAAGTGGCTGGTGACAACAGATGTTTAGTTTCTTCAGTATACTAGGTTAGTTCGATTTTCGGTTTGATTCGGTTACCATGATTTAGTTTTCGGTTAGTTCAATTAGTGGGGTTGGTTAGTTCTGTTTGGTTTGGTTATTATATGCTGGTCGGTTTGGTTCGGTTAGTAATTTTTGGATGGTTCATTTCTATTATAACCAATTGCACACCCCTAACCATGGTAATCTTGAATTCACTTTGAGTGAGAGGAGATAGCAAAAATGAAGGAGTGCATGTGAACAAGGTAGCTAATCAATCTTGGCTGTCGTGATTTCGGAAGTGAAATAGGACCTATGATTTCAATTGGGGTTCCATATTTGGTCATTGCATACGCAGTTGGAACGAAAAGCGAACTAGACAGGAGTGCGATTTAGTAAGGTGAACTTTGGTAACTGTTAATGCGTACTTGGAAGCGAAATAGGAGGTTGATTCTCGACTGAGAATTTCGATTCTAGTAGCATATCCATTTAGCCTTGATTATGGTTTCAATTTGATTTAAGGGAAGTAGAGATGAGACTGATCGAGTCACAGGAGTAATTTGGGCTTTCAATTCAAATTATGCAAAATTCCTTAGCTGCAACAGAAATGAGGGACTTCGGCCACTACAGTTGCAATTCAAGAAGGCAAGAGGTTTAATTGTTAGCTGCTCATCTTGACATCCTTACAGTTAATCAAGGAAAGCGAGCAGCTCAAGCGATTCTATTGTGTAATTGTGACTATTCCGGTGAAGTTTGGCGTTCGAGACAGAGAAACAACCAACTGATTTCTGGTTGAATCTCGGAATTAATTCCGATGCAAGAGGAGGGAGAGTGTCGGCTGAAATAAAGGCTAGGAAATTTGAAGGCGACTAGGCCAATAGGCTTCGATAGTGCTTTCGATGACTCATACAACAAGTTTTGATGATAGTGTTGTGAAATATAGTAATCTTGCAAAGTGGAAGTGCAAACCAGATCCTAGTGAACTTTGGCGATTCCAACAAATCTGAGTTAAAGGTTGGGGCAATCAATTTCAGTGATTAGAAGTCCAATGACTAATAGTAGCGAATTAGTGAAGAGGATTCCACATGGGGTGATTCCAATTGAATTCTAGGTTGTGAGTCAAGGCAAACAAAGGTTAATTTTAGCTTTGAATTTTGGTTAACTTGTTCGAAGAAGAGTGGTATGTATAGAACCCCTACCCTTTGGTCTTCGAAGTGTCATGTTCGAGAGATGTCGGTCATGGGGAGCAGGGCACACATGAAAGAAATGGGGTCTCAATTGTTGCAGAAGGAGGCTACATTTTCAGTTGGAAGTAGAAATCATGAAGATTTTGGCTAAAATCACAAGATAGGGGAAAAGAAATTTGATAATGAGTCCAGCCAATTGGACAAGGAAATAAGAAAAGTGATACATGAATTGTGCGTGGAATGAGACTATGCACTACAAGAGTAGCTACAAGAGCTTGCAAGGATGTTGACTAAGGGGTATAATGTCAGCTTTTCCTCTGAATTCTTCAATAAACTGAGAAGAAATCTTTTAGATGATTATCGCAAAAGTTCTAACCAAGATGAGTCCCTTAAAATGGGGTGGCTAGCCTAAGGAGAGGTTTGGAGATTGGGACTTGTCTAATGTGGTGGAAGAGTTCAAAAAAATCAAGCAAGTAGGGTTAGTGAAGGAGTACCAATTGAGGTTTGAAGAACTGATGGCCTTGATGCTCAATCGTAACCCCTATTTGACAAAGGCCTATTTCGTTTCAAGCTTCATAATTGGCTTGAACAAAGAGTTGAGGCCAATGGTGACAGTGCTTCAGCCTAGGACTCTCAAGCATGCTACTGATAGTGCCGGGCTCCATTAATTAACGTTGGTAGCACTGAAGAAGAAATAGAGAGATAGAGATGCTGATGGAACAGCATGGGATCAGAAAAATCTGACTAAAGGACCATCCATTGGTGCGGATGATGGTGTTGGAGCCTTTCCTCAAATTTTGGACTTATCGAAATTTGAGGAACAATTAGATTTGGAACAAAACATGGATCCATTAGATGAGCTAATTATTAAACAAACTAGAGTTGAGAATGGCAATGCCTGTAACATTTATCCTTGTGAAGGTCCATATGCAGTTGAAGAAGTTCTGATTGAACAATTAGGACCTAAACAGTCTTATATTGGCTTTACAAAAATTGATTCTAAGTTTGATGAACTTGGACTGGCATTAAGGAAGAAGTTGGAGGTTGAGAAAAGACATTCTTTCAACGGGACTTTGGTTCAAAAGCAAGCTAAATCGCCCTTGACTTGGGTTAAAATAGGCAATAAAAAGGTGAAGACAACACTAGCTAGAGGAAAGCTAAGGGGGATAGTTGAAGAAGTCAAAGGTTTTGCCGAAGGAAACAAAATTCTCACTGTTGTGTTGGTTTTTACTCCTACTTGAAAATCTAAGTTGCTATCTACTGCAGGGTGGGATGAACCAATGGCTGATTGTGTTCTTAAAGTGGAGACTAATCTTGATTGGATAACTATTGTAGAAGGTGTAATACCCGAAGTTTTTCTAGGCATTGTTTTTCAAGGAGTAAAACATTCTCTTGGAAATCGAAGGATACGGTTGATACATGTGAAGTTTCTGGGTAATCGCCGAGGAACAAATGAAGGATTTTTCAAAAAATCATGAAAACTACCACGGGGAGGCATCATCTTAAGGTATTTTGGAGAGGTTTAAGGAGTTCTAGAGCTCAAGTGATATAAGTGCAAAGAAGTTTTGGGCTAAGGAGTTATTTGAAAGAAGTTCAAAATATCTTGTAACTAATTGGTGAAGGAAACCAAATAAGCTAACTTAGTTAGGAAACATAATCATGAGCAATTATGAGGAATCTTGAAAATCCTAATTAACATGTGGTGGCACATGTTTCAATGGACACATGTAGCAAGGGGGTGAAATGGCACAAATCACTAGGGATACATGGCGCGATCCTACGAAAGCAATGATTACAACCTTATCCAAGTGACACATGGCAAGCGACATATGGCACACTTGGATTGGCCATAGGTGCCTATAAATACTAATCCCTTAGAAGGGACAATCTCACTATTAATTAAGAGCAAAAAGGAAGTGAGTTTGAGAGGAAAAGTTCTGCCAAAAAAAAAGTGGAGAAATGCTTCGCCGGAAGATTTGGACTGCCACCGTAAAAGGAGCCAAATAGTATCAACACAGTAAGTTAATTCTAATTTCTTTCCTTGGTTTGATAGATAATTGAATAAGGAGCGTGTGGGTTTAAACGGAGGTCAAGGGAGAACGGGCTAAAAAACCACAAGAGGTCAAAACGGGAGGGGCGGCGCGTGCAACTCACGCGCCACCTGACTGCTGCGAGTGCAGCGCATGGGGGTCCTTCCCCCAGCGCGTGAGGGGCCCTCCTGGCCCCAAATTTTGTGTACTTGGTCCTTAAATTTATTCCTAGGACCCTATATAAAAATATTTTAGGTTTGAGTTTTGAAAGTATGTTATTTTTGCAGAAAGGCATTCCCAAACCCTAGTGAACAGTACCTTAAGGCTTTCGAACCAGTAAGGTGAGTGCTTCTTGCATCCTTATGTTACATACAGAACATTTTGTCTTCACACGGGTAAGGGTGATTACTTGCATAAGCATGACTTTCCTTTAAACCAAGCATTTTCTCTTTCTTTGTCATGCATTACTTGGTGTGTGTGGCTAGCTAAAGTCAGGATCTCATGTTAGACTGGTGAAAATTCATGGAGATGTGAGAACATGATAGATCAGCGGGGGTGATTGCAACACCTCGGCGTCATTACCACATAGGGTGGTTTCATATCATTTTGCATATCTCATTTACATACATGCTATCTCTTCTTGTTGCACTCACTTAGATATAACTATCTAACTTGGGTGTCTCATACCCCTGGAACATTCAACATTCCAGGTGGGTTAGTCATGACAGGTGCCCCGGAATCAAGGCAGAGGAAAGGAAAGGAAGTGGTTCTCAGATAGTTAGCTATTCTACGTTTAAATTGTAAAAGTATTGTACTGTGGCTTTAATGTGAGTTTTAATTACTGTAAAAATGGAGCCTAAATGATCCCTGGATTCCCAGGTTGTATTATGGTTTTTTAGGTGGTTTTTGTGTTAAAAGCATTTAGTGGAAGCCTTAAATATCTAGCTTATGGTTTTTATAAAGCTTTCAGGTTCGATCATTTGCTTCCGTTGGCAAAGGTTTCCATAAACGCCCTTTGATTACCATGTGGTTGCTAGCGTCATCATGCATCTTTGTATGTGTACCTTGGAAAAAGAAAAGTGGGGCGTTACAGAAGGTGAGTGTATTGAACTTGAACTCTATCAGGTTTCTCTTATTGAAGTTCTAGGCCAAATTGGGACTGGGATTGATCTTGGACACTTAAGAATGAAGAAGAAGAAGAAGAAGAAGAAGCCTAGAAAGAGAAAGAAATAAAGATAAATCAGATAGAGAATGTGAGAATTGGATGAAGCAATGCCTACTTACTGCAAGTTCTTGGGGATAAAAACTCTCTCAAGGAGAGGGGAATTGTCATGACTCAAGAAGCATTAAAAGGGTAATAGAGTAATAGGCTTATAATAATTGTTAGGAGATATTTTAGCAATTAGTTAGAAGCATGGGGGTGGTTATGTAATCAGATATGCCTATATAAAGGGCTACCGTAATTAGATGGATTTTATGCTTGAATTAATTGAATGAAATTCTCATTTCTCTCTCTAGAATTCTCTCCAATCTCCCTCTCGTTTCTCTCTGCTACTCTTCCTCATTTCTTTTTAATTTCTTCTCCTATTCCTGTCCAATTTCCCTCTCCAACCATTTTGTTCTTGATCTTACTTTATTGGATCCTTTCGATTCCCAATCCAACTCCTAGGCTAAACCCTAGGTTCATGACAAGTAAAAGAAAATGAACCTTTCAACTGAGAAAATAATTGTGAATGATATGTAGACTAAGAGAAGAAAAAAGAGAGGGAAAGAAAGACTGGAGGAAAAGACTGATTCAAATCTATTTAGATAGAGGTCACAAGTATTCATACTAACCCTGATGTAATTGTTATGTACAAATCAACTATCTAGGTACAACTACTACATACAACACCTAAGCTAATACAATAATATGGATTCTCAACACCCCCCCTTAAGAAAATGCATATGTATCATATGTGCCTAGCTTGGTACAAATGTAGGTAGTTCTCATACCTCGAAGTGTTTTAGTGAATAAGTTATACCCACAAAACTAATGGTAATCTCGTAAGAAACCAATTCTTCACGCACAACGTGATAGTCAATTTCTATATGTTTGGTCTTCTCATGGAAAAATGGGTTAGAGGCAATATGAGGAGCAATATGAGGAGCAACATGATTGTTATATGAGCTGCATAGACCCAAAATCTTGATCCTAAAGCTCTTTAAGTTGTTTAATTTGAACCAGCTCACATGTAGTTGGTGCTATGTCCTAATATTCTACCTTTAAACTAGATCTAGCCACAACATGTGTTTCTTACTCTTCCAAGAAATCAACTTGCCTCCAATCATAACACAATAACTTGAAGTAGATCGTCTATCAAAAGCACAACCAACCCAATCAGCATCAGTATCTTTTTCATGAAACCTTTTTGCAGAGTCTGTTCTTCATCAGTAGATGTGCTTTCAACAGTCTCGAGGTATTTACTCTTTTGAAGATCCCTTTGATTGGCCTTGTGCCTTTTTGGTGTTCCCTTCCTTTCTCTATTTGCATTGGAGAAAAAGAAGGATCTCCTACTCGATTTCTTTGAGGAGGAGTGGGCTATGACTAAGTTCTTTGTGGTTCCGTTGTAGTCTCAGAACTTTCTTCTTGTGCTCCTTGAAGAGGGATTGGGCTGGACACAAACTTTTTTTGGGTTGACGACAGTGCCATTTGCAGGGCTACATTTTGCAATAGCCTAGTAACTTCTTGTATCGCCTGCATTCCTTCTTCATGTTGGCTTCGCAAGGCTTCATGATCTACCCTTGGTGCCACGGATTAGGTTTGCCTTATTGAGTTTGTGAATTCTAGGGATAAGTTTCCCATTGCCTTAGAGGTGAACTTCCAGCTAGCCCTAGGAGTGGATTCCCAATTGGCCTTGGGGATGGATCCCAACTGGTCTTAAGTGTGTGCTCTCGACTAGCCCTAAGGATGAATTCCCAGCTGGTCTTGAGATTGAGCCCTTAGTTGGCCTTAGGGTAGATTCTTAGCTTGCCTTGAGGATGGATTTTCAACTAGTGTTGAGAGTGAACCCCCAGTTGGCCCTAGGGATGGATTTCCAGTTGGCACTACGAGTGGATTCCTAGTTAGCCCTTAGAGGGAGGCCCTAGAAGGCCTTGGGGGTGAATTCCTAGCTAGTCGTGGGAGGGAGCCCTTTGAGGGCCCTAGGGTTGAGGATCTTGAGTGGTATGAGGTGAACTATCCAATGGGGGGTCCTGTAGGGCATGAGGGACCATCTTATGCTTCAAGTGAATGCCCCAAGGATTGAGCCTCTACTCCTTCCTAAGTCTGTTGATTGGTGGTACATCTTATTTGGGCCATTGTAAACTAATTTGTTGGCTTTTCATACATTTCCCACAAATGGCGCCAATAGTTGTTGTCAAAATACAACAATGAATTTATTTGATTGGGAATGTCGTTGTTTGGCCACTTGAGCTTGCAAGGAGGAAAACAATCAGAGGGCATAGGAAGGTCTTGCGTAAACACTATAAAGTAGAATTTACAACAATATCAGATACGTACTTTTTTTTGGAATGAGTGCCTGCTTATTTATAGAGGGGTATGGGGTAATCCTAAATAGTTTAAGATTATGATTTTTACAGATGATATTTATCTTTTATAGATGACGTTTATTCTCTCGGAGAGATTTTCGGATGTCAGAGTTATTTTGGTTTGCGCGTTACATGGGAACACCCCCCTGGGTATTCAGGGAAATGTTTTGTCAGCCCCCCCTCCTCAATCTAGCTCTAAGGCCACAGCTGCCTAGGCAGGGTTGCCAGAGGTGCCTCCCACGGCTGCCTTAGGTGGGCAGCAAGGGTGCTCCTCATGGGGGTGCTCTCTGTGGCCGCCTTGGATGGGCTGCTGGGGTGCTCCTCATGGAAGCCCCCCACAACCTTCTTTGTCGGCCCGTGGGCCATGTTGGCCACCTGTGGTAGAACTCTTGTGTCCTATTGCTGGGTAAACCCGTTGATTAAAAAAAAATATTTATTGTGCGTTTTTTAACTATGTCATATTAATTACTATGTAGGATATGAACAGAACAACCAAATTGAGTAGAAATCTTATTAGAGAACATAGTGAACGGTGATAGCAATTCTGTTTAATCTTTTAGTAAGTAGAGCTAAGTACATCGAGTGTAATCAGGAAGTTACAAAATAGGTAAAACATGGTTTAGATTTAACTCAACTCGGACCCCATATATTAGAATGTACAATAGGAAAAGTAGCATCTGCTCATTTATTAACTCTACTAAGTAAAGAAGAATGTACATGCTTCCCTAATTCACAAGATTCACATTCCAAAGAATCTAAAGAAGATAAGGATGGAACCATTTTCTTGAGTAAAGATAACTGTGGATGTCCCACCCTACAAAGAATAAACAGAGGTGAAGCTGCTGAATTAGCACAAACAGCTGGCAAAGAAAGATGATAAAGTCCCCTAGAATCATGTCCTGTGCCAATTATTTGTCCATTGTCTCGATCTTGGACAAAAACAGATTTTGAATCATAGATAATACGACAATTAAGTGATTTGGTCAGGTGACTAGCAGAAATTAGATTATAGGGACAGTTAGGAACATATAAAATAGAGTTAAGAGACAATGAAGGTAATGGATTAACACCACCTATGCATGTGGGAACAACTTGTGAGCCATCACCCAGAGTCTTTGGAGGTGGTGTATTAGATGAATTAAAATGGGAGAACAAGGATTTATTACTAGATATATGTTCAGAGGCAGCGGAATTAATAATCCAAGGGCTTAAGTAGTGAATGAAACCTGTTGCCAAAGAAATACCAGATGAAGAGACCGGTTGGCTCCCTGGGTAACAAAAGCTATGGAGGAAGACATCTGCTTTACTGCTTGAAACTGATAGAATTCAGTCACTTCTTCCTCAGAAAATAGCTGAGAACCTGCAGACATATTATACAAACCCTAAAAATCACAGATCTCACAACTACTAAATTGTAGGAAGCAATGAAATCACAATGAGGAGACTAGGTCGCGAGATCCAGATTGTAGCACAACTCTCAACTTGATCGCAACACCACTGGATCACCAGATTGCAGTGCACGAGAAAAATCCTCAATGCAATAGGATATAGATTGCAAATTAACCTAGACAAGATTTGATGTTCGATTTACGTCAAATTTGCTCCAGTTCTCGCAATTCACCTCTTGATTGTCTTTGGATACCATGTGAAATGATACACAGAAGTGTGAGAAAAGAAGAGAGGGAAAGAGAGCTTGGAGGGAAAAACTGATCCAAATCTGTTCAAATAGAGGTTACAAAGTATTTATACTAAGCTGCTATAACTGCGCTGTACAGATCAACTAGCCTGTGTCTTGCCTTCAGATATGTGCGCCTCACGTGCATGAAGCCTGTGTCTTGCCTTGCTCCTCACGCCTAGGGCCCCTAAACACTCTTTTGCACCTCACCTCAGTGTGCCCTTGCGCCATTGACAACTAATGATGCTTGCTTAATTGAAAATTTACTATTATAGATTTCATAAAATAATTTCATCTCATGGGAGAGATACTGTTGCATTCTGCTTTATTGTTTATGATGATATCTATTCCTATAGTTAGTTTATGATTATGATATCTAAATTATTGTTTTCACATAGTCAAATAGGTTAAATCAAAATTATTAGAAATGCGATACATTTTGATTTATGGTACGAGTTCGAGTACGTGATGCATCACTTAACTAAATATGTGGTACTTAAGTAGATATGTAATACGTAAGTGGTAAGGTTAGTTAATGTGATATTTTAAGCTGTGATACGTTTAAAAATTTTGTTCGATTTATTCTTTACATTATTAAATTCATATATTCAATGAGTTTAATATAATTTTTTTTAAATTATATAAAAATTAAATAATATTAATAAAAAAAAACTATACTATACACATATATACACTAAAGAGGCTAATTGATTGGTGAACATTATTTATTAACTTATATTTAATTAATTCAGAATTTTGAAAATTAAAAAATATTGCAGTGGTGCCCATAAATTTTGACTGTTTGGGGCTGAAAGTTCCCTCTTTGTAAGGGCCACTGCCCAGGTCCAGCCGCACACCCCCTCCCCCTCTGCAAAGCTTCGCCCCTGCCCTTTCCCTCTCTCGCTTTTGCTGATTCGCTCGCTGCCTGCCTCTCTTGCTCCGTCACTCCCTCCGTCGCCCTCGCCCTCGCCCTCGCCCTCGCCTCTCGCTGCTCCGTCGCTCGGTGCCTCTCTCTCCTCTCGCTGCTCCGTCGCCCTTCGCCCTCGCCCTCGCTCTCGCTCTCTCGCCTCTCGCTGCTGTGCTCGGTCGCTCGCCCTCGCCAGCTTGCCTCGCCCTCGTGGCCGGTGGCTCGCTCTCCGTCGCTCACTGCCTCTCTCTCGCTCCGTCGCTTCGTCGCAGTTTCGCACCCTCGCCGGCTCGCCCTCGTGGCCGGTGCCCGGTGGCTCGCTCTCGCCGGCCGATTCGGGGGCCCATTTTTACATTTCGCCTCAGGGCCCCATAATCTCAGGTACGGCACTGATTTTCAGCTCCGGTTCGTTGATTGTAGCGTCCCAGTGCGCGCACCGCTTGAACCACTTCGAAAATGCACCGCGAACTGGGACGCATGAACTGTTGATAAGACAATTCGGACTTTAGCATTTCATGACTTCTGTATATGGCGATAGGGCTCTGCATAACTTTCTCTGACTTTCTGGGTGCTATATGTTGCCCTACTAATATCATTATATCTTTTTTTAGTTCTGTTAGCATATCCCACACTTTGATACTTGTCATGCTTCACTTGCTTATTTGAGATACTTGAATTTTCTAGATTTCCATTACTGCATAGCTGAATTTCAACTGCTTAAAAACAGTGCTTAGTGTAGAAGTAAAGTTGAGTGGGCTGATAGGCAGTTTAAAGGACACTGTACTGTTGTTGTATCTTCTTCCTCGAACCCCCCATTCTCCAATCTATACTAATGCTATAATGCTTATGTTAACTTAAACTGTTTTGTAGTAGTATTCATTCCTTGTAGCGTGTCTTTCTGCATTCTCTCTTAATAGGCATAACATACCTAATTCTCCCGAGTCCACAAGACTCACCCTTTTTATTTAATATTTTTCAGTGTATATTGATACCGACATAGACATAGTTGGTCCTTCGGTGTTCCTCTGTTTTATGTATGCCGGATGTGCATATCCATTGCATTGTTTTTATGTCATGGAAATGATGCATATCTAATTTTTGTTACATATCCCTTATCGATGTTTTTCTTTTTATTACTTGTATTTGTCGCTTACTAATTTCAAGGTGGGGCCCACCCTATCTTGGGATTCGGGCCAGTCACGGACCCGCAAAAATCTGGGTTGTGATGCTTACCAAACATTGCCTGACCAACCCTGTGAAGTTCAAGTCCGACTCGCATGGTATTTTCCACTGTATTGGGGAGTATTAATAATATATGCAATTATGCACATGTATATATATCTATATATCCATGCACATGTATGCATTAATTGATGTGTGTGTGTATATATGTATACACTGGCAACTCTGGATAGTAACTGATTTTGGTGTCTTGAATTTGCAGATAACAGAGGATTTAAGAGGAGATGAGTGGCAATGATGCTGAATAGGCTGTGCAACCGATGCTTATGCTCCATTTCTCATTCTTTTTCTTCTCAACCATGGCTTTTTGTGGGCTTGGGCAATCCAGGCGATAAATATAAAGGAACAAGGCACAACGTATGTTTGGATAAATTTTATTGTTAAAAGAGAAAAAGATAGGGATGTTTATTTGATCCGAACTTCTCTCTCTCTTTTTTTTTTTTTTAAACTGTGTTTTGTCCAAAGCAGGTAGGATTTGAAATGATTAATGCATTTGCTGAGTCGCAAGGGATTCCAGTGGATACAGTTTATTTCAAAGCCCTTTTTGGGAAAGGTATATTATTAGGTTTTTGATTTTTTTTTTTTGGCTGCTGAATTCTTATACGCATTTGCACATATATTCTGAATGCATAGACTTGTATATGAGCTTTTGGTATTATGTCAGGGTTTGTTGATGATGTTCCTGTTTTCTTAGCAAAGCCCCAAACTTATATGAATTTGAGCGGTGAATCTGTAAGTTACTGAGACAATTTCATGAAATAAATTTCTGATATCATCATATTTGCTCATCTATGCATGCATATGTGCACAAGTCTCATGCATTGTTGCAGCCTCACCTTACTCTCCAATCGGAAGCCTGTCATGCAGGGGTGACTACTTTTGGTTATCCAATGACATAGATAAGAGTCATTCTCTTCTTTGTGTGAACATACACACAAATACTCACATATGTTGGTATAAGCTAAGAGAAGAATGATTTCTATTTCACCATAATTGAAAAACACGACTCCTCTCTTCTTATAAAGGGAGGATACAACAAATTAGGAAATGATCAAACTAGGAAATAATTTACAATATATACAGGATATTCTTATTCTAAAATAGAATCAATCAATCAAAGAGATTTGGGCCATCAATCAAGAGATTGGAGTCAAATCATTAATCAAGGGATTTGTTTCCTTTTCATTTCAACACTCCCCCTCAAGCTTGAAGATATCTTCCATGGCAAGTTTGCTCACTAGATTTTCAAACTATTTCTTATGTAACCCCTTTGTGAGGACATCAACAACTTGATCAACTGTTGGAATGTAAGGCATATAAATTGCCCCATTGTCAAGTATCTCCTTGATAAAATGCTTATTCACCTCTACACATTTCGTTCTGTCATGAAGGACCGGATTGTGAGCAATGGAGATCGCAACTTTGTTGTCATAGTAAACCTTTATGGGTAAGGAAATAGGAACCTTCAAGTCATCTAGTAATCTTTTTATCCACATAACCAAATCCCGTGAGCTATTGAACGAAATTTGGCTTCAACACTACTTTTGGCTACTACATTTTGTTTCTTGCTTCTCCAAGGGACAAGATTACCTTCCACGAAGGTGCAATAGCCCAAAGTAGATCCTCCATCTGTAACGTTGCCTGCCCAATCTGAGTTGGTATGGCCTCTATGTGTAGGTGTCCTCATTTTTTGAAGAACAGTCCTTTTCTAATTGTTCCCTTTAGGTACCTTAGGATTTTGTAGGTAGCTTCAAAATGCTCTGAACCTGGTGAATGCATAAATTAACTTACAATATTCATTGCGAAAGCTATATCAGATCGGGTGTGAGATAAATAGATGATTCTACCCACAAGTCTTTGGTACTTATCTCTATTTACCACATCTTTGGTTTCGGCAGGTTGTAGCTTCAAGTTGGGTTCTATGAGAGTTTTAGCTATCTTGCATCCAAGCATTCCTGTTTCATTAAGCAAATCCAGAACATACCTACGTTGATTGATGAAAATTCCCTCTTAATCTTGCAAATTCCATCCCAAGGAAGTACTTTAGGGCCCCCAAATCCTTGATCTCAAATTCATGAGCTAGCTTTCTCTTAAGCTCTGGAATTTCTACAGTATCATCACCAATCATTATTATATCATCCACATATACAATCAAAATAGCCTTTTTACCGTCTCTAGAGTGCTTAAAGAACATTGTGTGGTCAGCTTGACTCTGAATGTAATCATAACTCTTCGCTGCTTTTCCAAACCTTTCAAACCACAATCTTGGGGACTGTTTTTGACCATATAAGGATTTTTTCAATTTGCACACCTTGTTGGCACTGAGGTTCTTCTCAAATCCAAGTGGAAGATCCATGAACACTTCTTCCTCCAAATCTTCATTTAGAAAGACGTTCTTTACATCAAGCTGGTGTAGAGACCAATTGGAATTCACTATTAGAGAAATGAGTACTCAAATTGAGTTTATATTTGCAACCGGAGCAAAGGTCCCCTGATAGTCAATATCGTAAGTTTGGGAGAACCCCTTGGCAACAAGTCTTGCCTTGTACCTCTCTTTGCTCTCATCTGCCTTATATTTTACAGTGAAGACCTATTTACACAGTGAAGACCTATTTACAACCTACAGTTGTCTTGCCTTTCGGTAACTCCACAATCTCCCAAGTTCTGTTCTTTTCAAGAGTATTTATCTCCTCCTTTATTGCTAACTTCCAATTTGGATCACTTAGGGCATCCTAAATAATTATTGGTACATGCAAGTTAGAAATATTTGAAAGAAATGTCTTGTGGTTATTGGACAGTTTTTGGTATGACAAGTATTTGGCAATGGGGACATCAAGATTAGACAAATCAAATGAGGGAGGATTTGAAGGAGTAAGTTTAGAGTTATCATTTGAAGATGTCAACTGTTTAGTTACTAGAGGGACATTCGAATTAATAGCATTTCTATGAGATTGTCTTCAAATATAAAACTGAAGCTCAGGTTTTGGATTGTTTTGATCCGTTTGTAGTAATTCTCCCCCTAGTTCCAACTCCATTATTCTTGGCACCTATGAACTAGATACATCATGTTCTTTATTATTTTGAGCACCGGTTTCCTTAGATTGTTTTTCAGAGTGGAGTGGAGTGTCAATCATATCAATCATGTTTGGAAGAGGTTCAAGATTTTTCAAAAGATTATCTTCTTCTACATTATTCTCCCCCTGAAGATGATTTTTGGTAAAATAAGGTTGATTCTCCATGAAAGACACATCTATGCTTATGAGAGTTTTCTTTGTCCAAGGATTAAAGCACTTGTACTCTTTTTTATTTGGAGCATAGCCAACAAAAATACATTTTTCAGCCATTGGATCCTATTTGGATTGGAAAATTTGTGGAATGTAAACAAAGTAAGTGCATCCAAAAATTTTTAAGGGTAGCTTAGAGTACAACCGGTACATAAGAATTTTTCTTTTTTTTAGAGAATTCAAAGGTGTTTCAAAGTTTAAGACCTAAGTTGGCATTCTATTTATTAGATAACAAATAGTTAAAATACTCCAGTATTTTGGGACATTTATAGAAAACATAATAGCCCTAGTTACCTCAAGTAAATGTCTATTTTTTCGTTCAGCTATGCCATTCTACTGGGGAGTTTCACGACATGTTTATTGATGTAAAATACCTTTTTCTTTCAAAAATTCCTCTAAACATTCATTGAAATATTTTGTTCCATTATCAAACTAAAGAATACAAATTTTTGTTTGAAATTGGGCTTCGATCACGTAGAATAAATCTTTGAAAACTCTGTCACTTTGGATTTCTTGTTAAGCAAGTAAACCCTACATAGTCTAGTATAATCATTGATAAAAGTTACAAACCATCTTTTGCTAGATAAAGTGGTAACCTTTGAGGGTCTCCAAACATCACTATGAATTAAATAAAATGATTTTGAAGAACTATAAGATTTTGAAACAAATTTAACATGATGATCTTTAGACAAATGTCATCTTTTACATTGAAACGTAGAACAATCCACTTCTTTAAACAATTTAGGAAATGAGTGTCTTAAATAAGGAAAATTAGAACGACCTAGCTTAAGATGCCATTGCATTATTGGATCATAAATAGAAATTAAACTATTACCACTCAATTCGTGAGCTTTTTTTATTACTGTAGAAATTCTCATTGAAGTAGTAAAGTCCGTTTATCTCTCTAGCCTTTCCATTTGTCTTCCCTAAGTTCTAGTCCTAAAATAGGCAATAAGAATCCAAGAAGGTAATATGGCAGTTAGAATCTTTTCAGAGTTTCCTAACAAACAAAAGATTACAAGCAAGTTTAGGAACATGAAATACTGATTGAAGATCAATACTTTCAGAGGTTTTAATGAGACATTTACTTGTAATAGGAGAAAAACTGTCGTCTGCTATTCTTATTTTTTCACTACCAGAACAAGGAATATATGAATTGAATAGATGTCACGACCCAAAGGGTGTGACAGGGGTATGACTGTAATTAGTCTAATGGGGATAAGGCTGTAATTAGCCTAATGCAAGTAATAAGCAGTTGTTGTACTTAGTAGTTATAACTGTAGTTGCCTATAAGGGTGTGACACTTTCGGTTACAACCGAAGGGCTGCCTATAAAAGGGGACCAGACACATGAGGATGGGAATTAAGTGGTCTAATTTGTACTCTATTTGTGCCTACAGGAAGTCAGCTAGCAGATCTTCTTACCAAAGGTCTTCCTGGAACAGCCTTTCAAAGGCTAACAAGTAAGCTGGGAATGGATGACATCCATTCTCCAGCTTGAGGGGGAGTGTCGGGAAATAAGGATGCTTACAGAATTATTTATGAATTATGATTTATTGTTTTTCTGTACAGTTATTTGGTTTGTTTTCTGTTGTATTATCTGTTAGTGGGCTGAAGTTATGGCCCTCAAGGTGTGGTTTGTGGTCAGATTAGTAGTTGGGTAGTTGATTCTTAATTTAAGGAAGTGGGGAGTGCTTCTCCTAAACTGTATATATATTGAGTTGTAGACTGGAAATAAAGTGTAGTTTTCTTGCCAATTCATAACAATAAACACTGCTAGCTCCACCTTTTGAGTGTCTGCATTTAAGGGCTCGAATAGTTTCTTTAGCTAGTGTTGACACAGCTAATGAATGAAGCAGGCTGGAGTGTCTTAAACTGTTAAAGTATCATCACCCCACGACGACTTGATGCTCTTTGTTGCATGAATTCTTCAAATGCCCTAGCCAATCTAGCTTGCCCTGTTGGTGGCTGCTCATTCTTGGTCAGTAACGTGCTGTATACCAAGCTCATCATCCACACAATTCAACATTAAATCATATTTGGGATTCATCAGATCAGAAAGGTATACTGCATGGATAGAAAAACAACTCATTTTATTTCCCATTAAACATCAAATCAAGTTTGTAGAAAAATTCATGCCTTATGGTAACAGGTGCAAAGCTACAAAAAGTACAACTCAAAGTCTTATGCATCTCCTACACATCCCAAGTGCATGTCCCCCATGCTTGCAGTTGGGTTGTTGTTGCCTCTGCAGATGCACCTCCTCTGGTTTCATCTTAGGTGGGACTCTCATGGATCCTCGTGCATGTGTACCAAGGGTCCATTTAGGACATGCCCTGACCTTTTTAGCATACCTTCTGTTGTAAGGCTGGCTGTCCTCTTAGCTCGGAGATCTTTGTCCTCTAAAATGCAATGGGCCATCACTTCCACTTTCCTATCTTCTCCTTGAGGTGGAAGTGGATTTCCATAGTCTGCTCTTTACATTCTGAGGGCAGGGAGCATAATAAACCCATCAGCACCCTGCTTTCAGTCCAATACAAGTATTAGTACGACGCTAATGCGAATCATCCCCTGGATCAATACCAAGTACGCAACATATCCAAAGGAAACATCCGTATATTTATTATTAATATCAAAATAGGGTTTCCATACAAAAAAATATGTAACACAAAATAACTTCTTCCCAACCCAAAATGGGGAATCCTATTCACTGCCCCACCCTCTGGGATTCGAATTCTTCGTCTTGGCATCCCCTGGGGTAGGTCGGCACCCTCCATATGGATTCACTTGGGCTTTGGGTGTTTCCTCAGTTTCCCCCACTTGCATCCTCTTAAAGGATCCATGCAGGATCCTCTCTCAATGTTTAGGGTAACTCTTGGTCTTACTTAAGTCCATTTTATTGCCATTGTTTCCTTTCTTTTGCCGTGATGTTCCTTCCTAACTACTTTACCTGACCATTTCTATCAAATATTTTGTCAACCTATCCCTAAAGATGTCAGTTGCATCATTACATTAACCTTGCTCTCAATCATTGTAGCATATTCTAGATACCCAAAAATCATAAACGTTCTAGATATGTATGGCCTCAACAACAGGGCCTTCCAAGAACATTTGGTTATCAATTTATCATTCCTCAGAAAAACATCAGATTACACTTGCATCAGCTGGGTATGCATCTCCTACTGCCTTAATCATCCAAGTTACCAATACTACTCTTGGGGCAAATCAACAGGTCATTACAGGCATGAAGTATAATCACAATGTGTTCTTATGTGAACTTGCTTCTTTTCCCCGTTACCTATCCATTTCTTATAATATTTTATGGGCATTAAGATCTTTAAACTTTGTTTTATGTTCCTCATTATCACCTACAACTTCAGATTCAAGGTTGTGATTAGATTTGGAAGTCAATGTATTTTGCTTGAATTGTTTGAAAACTTTTTGGTCATGTCTCTAGTATTTGCAACTTGTCTGTCATGAACTTGGAATAAAAAATTCATAGATGTCTTGCTAACATATGGTCTTTCTGTTACTTGTTTCCATTTGTTGTAAAAATTCCATTTCAACAAAGAATGCTATAGAGAGAGAGATGTAATAATGATATAGATTTGTCCGTCCATTTCTAATCAATGAGTTTGCGAGATTTTAACTTAACAAAACCAATTTTATGTATTAACTCCCATTCTCTGCCGCCTTTGATTATGGGGTTGGCGCACTTGCTGCTTATCATAAGCTACTGCAAGAGAGAGAGAGAGAGCTACCTTCCATTTTCTTAATCAATTTAGTTTGTGACAATTTAACATATAAAAGCAATACGATGCATTAACTTCTACTTTGCCTCCTTTGATTATAGGCTAGTTTGTGACAATTTAACATGTAAAAGCAATACAATGCATTAACTTCTATTTTGCCTCTTTTGATTATAGGCGGGTCCACTTGCTGCTTATTATAAGCTACCTCTCAATCGTGTGCTTGTGGTATGGTACTATCCCTTTTTCCTCTAGTTGGTTGTTCGACTACATTTTGCTCTTAGTCTTTTTACTCTACTGTGTGTTATAACTGTAGTTTCATGATGATATGGATTTACCCTGTGGGGTGCTGCGGCTTCAAGACAAAGGTGGTCATGGACGCCACAATGGGTAACGAAGAATTGAAGAGCTTTGGATAATTCTCAGTAGAGATTCATAATGCATATATAACACATTAATATCCTTTTCTTTTCTTTCTTTCTTTTTTTTTTCTAATTTCACCAGGCTAAAGAGCGTGATCTATCATTTTCGTGGAAACAGAGAGTTTCCTCGGCTAAGAATTGGTTAGGGAAATTCTCAAAATTATGCACATTGTTTCCTTGATTTAGCCTTTTAAATTTACTAGGAGTTTTACTTAATTAATAATTCTCTGCCAGGCATTGGGAAGCCTCCTGGTCAAATGGATCCCAAAGCATTCTTACTCCAGAAGTTCAATGCAACGGCTAGAGAGCGGGTAGGAACTTTCTCGATTGGTTTGGTTTGGTTTTCTATTATAATAACCTTGTAAGGTACTCCAAAATTGCTGCTACTTGTTCTAAAATGATCAAAAGTTGTCGCTCATTGTGTTGTGTTGCGTTACTGTTGACATGTTGTTCTGAGAAAAGATTGATGCTGCATTACAAGAGGGGGTTGAGGCGTTGAAACAAGTGTTGCTCAAAGGGTTGTCACAGAGCGCAAGATGCTTCAACAAAGAGCAGAAGTACAAGCATATAAGGCTCCAAACAATGCCCCCCACATGATAACGGATTGGTTCATTCGGGGACCGAGTAGTAATAGAAGCGTATGCATGCGCATAGTGACTATTTGTATGTATGTATGTAAGTATTCATCTCTAAGAACTCTATGCTGATTTTCTGAACTGCATCCTCGTAATATTGGTTATGATTATGATGGTATGCTATGATGCATGGAAACGTTTTGGGGGAGCCATTGACGCTTCGGAAATGGTTTTAAAAATGCCAAAAAAATATTTTCGGACTATTTTTGTAATTTTTGAAACATTTCGGGATTGTTTCGGCACAGATGGAATTATTCTTTATATATGTTGTGTGTTGTGTATAAAATGACAACTTGTATTTCAAACACCCTAAAGTTTGTTGTCAAATTTTCTAGTTTGATGGCCGCATCATTGACCACCATCATGGTCGGTCACAAACTCACTCTATTAGTCATCTGGTGAAGTGAGAAAGGAAGAAAGGAAGGGATGGAGAAATAGGGGGACCTGACCTCCAGTTGCCATTGCCATTGCATACTACATATTCCATAATATTCTTTTTAGTCTTTACTAAGTTAATAGTAAGAGACGTATTGTGTTTTCTTCATTTAGCTGGTTGCTTCTTACACATGGGGTCTATTTATATGGATGGGTCTTTTTCACAATCAACAGTGTCGATATCCTCCTTCAATAATAATAGCATGTGCGACTATGATGGATTGCAGAAACTCCTTTCATTGGTTTCTAAGTTAATCAATGATTGATGCTTGGAAAGTAGTAGTACGGTACAACTCTATTGAGGATCACCTTTTGAAGCCGAAGCAGCTCTACATTAGCTTCTTTTATTATTGCCTTTTGTTTTCTCCATTCGATTATTCTACTAGCTAGCTACTCTACACACTTCAATCCCCCCCCCCCCATTTCCATCTTCAACACATGCCTCTCTCTCTCTCTCTCTCTCTCTCTCTCTCTCTCTCTCTCTCTCTCTTACAAACATCTTTCTCCCTCTTTCTTTCCTATCCTTCTCTATTAACCACAAAGTATCAACACTACCTCACACGTAGAATATTTTTCTTTCATTTCTATTGCAAGCAACAATCCTCAAAGAGACTATATTTCCTTCAATTACCCCCCCCCCTCTCTATTATAGTTATGTTTTTTAGCAATTTAAACGACTAGAATGGTTTACATGATTCATCGTTACTTGATTTTTACTTAGCCCTTTTAGTTTTTAATGTTAACTAGACACGATCACTAACTGTTTGTTAGTTCAACCAGTTCAATTGATTGATCTGGTTCAATTTTAATAACATTGTTTGATAGTACAAAATAACAAATAATTCCTTAAAATTCTACAACTTAAATAATTTGTTAAAAAAGTTGATGATTGGTAATGAATAATACTAGAAAAATCATATTAAATAAATAAAATAAACTCAATCAAACATTTAAGTCTCTAAACCCTCTAGGTTAGTTAATTTTTTATTATGAGTTTTTCTTAATTAAAGTCAAAGTATGTTATGATTATAATTTATAGTAAAAATATAAAAAAAAAAATCATTTACTTTTGGACAGTTCAATTGGCATATGATCCAAGTGCATGACATGTCGAAGTGTACCTCAAGGATTCAGTACAACACTTCACCACTAAATTTAGGGCATTTTTTAATTTTTCTTTATACCTATGTATTAAAAAAATATCAATAATATGTTTTCCAAAATTTTCTAACAATAAGTATTATTAATTTTTAAGACATAAAATATTAACATATATTTAATTATAATTGTTCTTTATCGAAAAAAATATATAATTGCAGGAGATTATCTATCTTGAATATTTAATTTTTTGGAAGATATATAACATAAAAAATTGTTAGGTGCGTGTGATATCCCTCGTATGGACCTTTCAATACTATATCTCTCGTATGGACCTTTCAATACTATATTAGTTTCACTAGAAGATTATGTTGTCTTAGCAATAGAAGAAGTGTAGTCCCAGTAGAAAGTTCTACTTGTAACTTAATCAAATGAATCATTTTCTATTTATAAAAGTTAGAAATTGACTATTGACAGATGAAAAAACACCCTCATCTTTTAGTATAGTTCCTTCCAAATTTTTAAGTAAAGACCTTAGAGGTGAGTTGATAACTCGCCAAAATTTAGAGAGTTTCCAGATACTATATTTTTAGGATCCAGAAGAGCATTCTAAGAGGGTTTCTTGAGGGTACCCGAGAGATTCTCCAAAAGACTACTCTATTGGGAAAGTCTCTTAGGCCTCCCTCTTTTAGGTTTTTTCTCTTGAATTTGTGTTGAATTTGGTCCTATTTTCTTGGACACATTAATAATATTTAAATTAAAAGATAAAAAAATATTTTTTACAATCGAATTATAAAAACAAGGGCGCCCCCACCCAACTTCCCCTTCAAAACGCTGGGCTAAATAGAAGCCAATAGTTGTCCCTAATTTGATGAAAAGCTTGAAGTAGAAAATTTATCAAATCATTTGAAAGCAAGAATATAATTTTGGCTCATTTTTTCCCACTTCGTTTTCACTTTATTTTTGTAGGTATATCCACTTGCACATTAAACTATTTTCTCAGAACAATTCTACGTGAAAGGGATAAAACAAAGTCTTAATTTGGGTAAAATATAATATAATAACATGCACATTTTCTCTAAGAAATATCATCATCTCCGAGATCCATACAGGCAAGCTGGACACATCACCTCTCAAGTGAAGTGAGTTGCCATTGTTTAAGCCTAATTTTTGCTTGAATCAGATGATATTTGGATTAAGTCGAGAAGATGCGACTCTGAAAATTTTGCCCTCTTTAAGAGCCTCATTTGCCACACCTGTTGGTGTGAATATTAATATCCATTTTTATACGAAGGATACCTGAAAATTGGGGCTGAAATGATGCCCCATTTTGCCTTAACCCATCATGAGGAGTTGTGATGGAAGGGTAGGAAGATAGGGGTAGAATGGGGAGATCACCTGTTCGTTCATTATTCGTTATGTGATTGATGTCAAACAAAAAGCAGAAGAATTAAGGAGTTCTTGTTTAACTAACCTAACCCAAGAATGCCTTTAACTTGCCAACAAGCATATTATTTCTGTGTCTTGTCTTCCACTCTTTCAACTTTACTTTGCCCTTTTCCACAGGCACATGCATGCATCTGCCGTACTTGCATCTTTTTATTCTTTTCCATGCCTTTTGATCAATGCAGAACTCATGCTTCTGAATTGACATTGCTTCTATATACACAAACATCACCTCTCTTTTCATTCCCAGACAACCCTCTCGCTCTCTCTCTCTCATACATACATTAGGAACCGATAACACAACCTGTAGTTCGGAATTGAAAATGGATGACTCTGAAAGGGTTCCTTCAAAGGCTGGCTACATGAAGACAGAAATGGAGGATAAAGCACAGAGACAGAGAGCACAAGGAATGGCAAAGCAAATGGATGTGGAGGACAAGCAAGGAGATGTAGACAAACTTGCCGAAGATTTCATCACAAACTTCCGCAATCAGCTAGTGATTCAGCAGCAGGAATCTGCCAAATGTCATGCAGAAACTGTAAACGGGAGATCCTGAATCATGTATATCTCAGAACCCCTGCCAAACTGCATCAATCCTGTCTTATATATGTGTAATACTACGTAATATATTCTTGTTGGGATTGGTTTTAAGACACATCCGACCTATACCTGATCCATTGCCATTCTAACTTTTGCTACCTGACATGTATAAACCTGAGGCGTGCATACTGAAAACAAAGAGGAATAACTGGAATGCAACCATTCAACATAATATAGCTACATAAATTGACCTTAATGTTACTTATATTATAAACTATGCATATTCACAAAGCACCTCTAGAATACATACTAAAAAGACAAGGTTCCGCAAACGAATAAACAGCCCCAGCTCCAAATGAGAAAGATTTAGAGGTTTGAAAACTATCCGCCCTCTTGCCATGAATGTAAAGAAATGAGCTCAAAAATCTATTGCCAAATTGAACCCTAAATTACCTTCACCTTGTAAATGCATGTGTACCATCTGAATGAGGAAATAGCATCAGTTCCAAGTACATTTATGCCAGGCTCCCAATGAACAATCCATTTTTATGCAAGGCTCCTAATGAACAATCTGCTTAAGTCCCTTTTCTGCCTCAGTTTTATATAATACACTGCCAATATGATCTCCATTTCCAATTCTCTGGAACAAAATTTTTTTTCCTGAAGTGAGAAGTAACTCCACACTTGCAGCACATTGTCGCTGATCCATCTTCACAACAGAGTCGAAAAGAACAGAACAGCAAGAGTTTAAATGTGACATCTTGGTTGGCAAACAAAGCATCAATAACTTCAGTAACTTGTCATTGTACCAACACGGCCATAACAGGTGAAGACTATGGAGTGCAGAACATCATGCTTGAAGCACCTGACAGTGCACAATATGACTTTTCAATCCACTTCGTCCGGCTATACTTGACCATAAATTTGTGAAAAGGGTTCTGATGTGACCTTTTCCAGCAATATTTTCCCAAAGGTGAGGGTTACTCTCCACTTGTTTATCAGGACTAGAGACATCAACCATGCTGATGCTCATATTGTTACGAATGATGCAAAGCTTTCCATTAAGGGGAACAAGAGCAGCAGCCTCTAATGCACGAGAGCTCCCTAGATGGAGTTTGCTATCTATGAATCTGTTCCAAGAATTTGTGGATTCGTCATAAACCCTCAGTTTGCAGCCATCACGGCAATCCAAAGCATATAGCCTCCCATTCATAGAAATACTAGGGTTGCGCCAACCAGCAACCATACCATCACTGATTGGAGTCCAAGAATTATTTTCAGGTGCATAGGATTCACTCAGGACCTGTCTGTGGGACCCAAGTCCTTTTAGGAACCATTTTCCATCATAAACAACTCCAATAAAAGGGACCATAGCTGTGCTCATATCAGCTATGAAACTCCAGCGGTTCCTGTTGGGGTCATAAACTTCAGCAGACCTGAGAGTTCTCTGGATTCCCTCGCATTCTCCACCAGCCACATAAAGGCAATTATTTATGACACATGAACCAAAAAAGTGACGTTTCCGTAGCATGTCTGGTGCTCTATGCCATTTATTTGTTCGAGCACTATAGACAATGACACGCCTCATAGATCCATTCAGTGGATTTTTCCCCCCAAATAAGTACAGATGGCAACCACTCAGAACAGCACAACCAAACCCAAGGGCTTCACTATATTCACTGGGAACAGGTGGAAGTGGCTGCCAGATCTGGTAGGTGGGGTCGAAAGCATGCCATGAAATCCTCCCATCACGGTCTCTTTTAATGACATAAACCCACTCTTCCGCCATTCCAAGACTTTTCCTAAGAGAATAAAAGAAGTTTCCAGCCAAAAGGCGATACCATCTCTTGCAAACCAGGCGAAGTTTATTATGTTCAACACGGGGGACTCGAATTAGACAAGCAATAGCAAGATCATCAGGAAGGCCTGGTATGAGAGGTGGCTGAAATCTTGCCCTTTCCCTGCGTGAGCTTTTTGTCTTGTGCGCATGAGGATTAATATCAGGTTGAATGCATAATTTAGATCCTGGAACAAATTTTCTAGCCCCAGCAACTGTTTTCAAGCCTGAATCGACTTTACAATAGCATGATACAGAATCAACCTGAAAAATTAGCCATGAATTACACACAAGGAACCGTATCAAAGCAGGGGGAAGGAAATAAGTATGAGAAGCTAATGACCATGGCAAATGTTTTGAATAGTGACTTGATGCCCTTTTACATAATTTATAATCAGAAATAACTAGTATGAGTACATGAACACGAGATCAAATCTGGGAAAAAATAATCATGGCATCAAACCTGAAGCTTTAACTGCCACGGCGAGCCTATGTTCAGGATTACACAAAGACGCATGCTGCTCTCAAATTCATAAATCTCATTCCTAACAATGTTGGATGTAAAAGTAATTTCTGTATGGTAAGTTCTATTATAGCCCCAAGGTGATAAGAAAAAAGATCACATGGAAAAAGAAAAAAAAAAACAGATGGCAGAGCTTAGATATGAAATATACCTACGAACTATATAAAACAGGAAAAGCCTTAGGCAGTTGAGTCCTGGATCCTACTGGCTCTCCACATAGCATGTCATGCTAATGCCATCATACAGTGCAACCACAACTTCTTATCCCCATTCTTTCACCAGCTTAAGAAACATTATCAAAAATAAAAAAAAGGCCTTAATAAAGTGAAAATCTATCATAAAGAATAAAACTCCTACAATGGTTCACAAGACAAGTCTAGGTAGTCATTATTTCTGGTTGGGAGTCTTTTTCTAAATTTATTTATTTTAAGGTAGGTAATGGTCCTAAACTCAGTATCATTGGATAGGAAGCGCAGTCCTAAACCTTTGTCTTGTTTTCTCAGACTTCTTTTGGCTGGCTAGGGATAAGGAGACGATTGCTACTAGTGAGGGCTTTTAAGCTTCCCCTTCAGGTTTTGCTTAGGAGAAATTTACAGGAACTAGGAATTGCAACCCTTCACATCTTTTTTGGGTGTTCTTGAGCCTTATATTCTAGTCAGCTTAACAGCTGTTGGGTTTAGTTGTCATCATCAGGTTCTTCTTTTAATTAGCACTTTCTCTGGTGTTCTTGCGTTTTCTGTTATGTGCCACTTGCAGATGGAGAGGAACAGTAGAGCCTCTTATGCCATGGAGCATAAATTTCATTGGTCTCTATTCTCCTTTTCTTGTTTTGCTGGTTGTCAGGTTAAGCTTACTTTTTTCTTCTACTTCTTATATTTGCTCATTTGTTGGATGAGCTATTCTAGTTTTAGGGTCTTTTTTTGTTTTTGATTTGTTTGTTAAGCCTTAGAGTTTTTATGGACCCCCCCCCCCCTTTGGCATCTCCTTTTGATAATTAGCTTATTTGTCCAGACTCCTTGAATTATGATTTTTTTGCTAAAACTAATAAATTACTTTTAAAATTGGGTGCAGTAAAATACTGACACAGATTTTGACTCTTAAACACAGTTTAACCTCTAAGAGAGTGCTTGGCTTAGCTCAAATTTTGGTCAAAGGGAGCTTATAAGCTCTTCAAAAGGTTAAAATTTTTTCCCCCCGTGGCAAATCATGAAGAGGTTATTATATGCTACCTAGCTTATAAGCTTTCAGACTTTCACAACTGCTTATTTAGTAAGCTAGTAGCCTACAGCTTATTGTTTGGCAGCTTATAAAAATAAGCTAGTGTTGACCCAGAAAATGTCAAAATTACCCTCATTAAATAAGCTCTTATTACCAAAACTTCAACCACTTATTAGCAAATAAGCTCTATAATTATGATAAGCTCCTATGATTTTAGCTAAGTCAAACAGACCCTAATTATGATGTGTCTGCAGAAATCCATGACTCAGCTAAATAAAAGGTGCAAGAATATATCAGTCTCATACAACAATTGGAGCTTTGTGAAATAGCAGAATACCTTTCAGGAACCACAAACTCACAATAAAAGGAAATGACAACTGAGACAAGATTGTGCAAAAAGAAAAAGTCATTATATCCATCTGAGCAGAGATCTATGTGAATTCTAGATCGCCAACCATCTTTGACCATAGCCATATCCTCTATGAAGGCATTACATCCTATGTCATGTACAATCGTTCTCCACCAGGTTTTCTTTGGTCTTCCTCTTTCTCTTCCGTGAAAAATTTCCTCCACTTCATCCACTTGCCTCATAGGTGCTTTTATTGGTTTTATTCTCATATGCCCAAACCATCTTAATCATGACTCCGCTCATCTTATCTTCAATAGGCATGATCTTGTTTTTGTTGTCTTATTCTGTATGGCCACAGATCCACCGTAGCATTTTCATCTCCATTGCAATCATATTTGCACATTTACTCTACTCAAATAATGATAAACCATAGTCAACACACATTTGCATGCATATAAACATGAATATTACCTGTATAGATTTTTCTATACCAAAGATCAAACAATCAAAAGTTAGAGAGGGCTTGTTGTAGCTAGAGTTCACTATAATAGTTAAAAAAAAAAAACTAGCAGCAGGAAATTGAGGTATAAATACTCCTCACTTAGAAGTTACAGAGCCTAGTTAGAGCTAGAGTTCACTACAATCATTGAAGAAAGAGCACTAGCATCAAGAAATTGAACTTCAATTATCCCTTTAAGGTTTTCTATAGTAATTTCATCATCTTTATCAAACTTTTTACCAAGTCACCAAGAAGCAATAAGAGAAGAAATCACTCATCTGGACCTAGTTATTAATTTAATGGACGTGATTGGATCAATGATCTCTCTTGGATTTTAAAGCTTAGCTTCTTCTCCCTTTAGTATTTTCCCGACAGATAGTAGTAAAACTTATACAGCATTTACCATTCCAATAAATTACAATGGTGCAGTGTTGTTGAGAGTAAAAATGATAATATAAAAGATAAAATTAACCCTCTATCAAACAACTTAAGTTTTTAGATAAGATGGTGGTTAACATTTTAACATGGTATCAAAGTAAACAAAGGTCCTGAGTTGAAACCTCAACCAATATTTAAATCGTTGCACTCATTTAGAGCAGTTATGCAACGAAGCCTGGCCACACGTGAGCGGTCATGTTGAGAATAAAAATAATAATGTAAAAGATAAACTTAACTCTCTATCTAATAGTTTAAACTTTTAAATGAGATAGTTGCTAACAATTTAACAAGTGTCATTGGAACCCTGAATTTTTTTCCACTTTTCAGGATTAATAAAGTGGAAAAAAAGATGTTACTCCATTTTTCCTGCAACAACAGTGACTACTCCATTTTTCTGCAACAACAGTGACCACTCCATTTTTCTGTGGACAAGAATTTTTTCCTTTTCACCACTATCTCTATTCAAAGGAGGCTAGGATCATGATGTAGAAAGAAGGCAAGTGATTATCTACCCCAACAATGTGGCTCAGGTTTGACCCACAAGAATCAGTCTCACCTTAAAATAAGTTTTTTTTTGTTTTTGTTTTTTTTTGGGGGGGGGAGTTAAAATTACCAAGCTCTGTACATCCTATATCCATGAAAAAGGGAGCTCTGTACTCCAATAGTTGATCATTTTCATCTCCTAAGGGTACAATTAGATCCCAGAGCCATGCAATTCTGCAACACTTACATAACACATTCGACCAAATGGTAATTATAACCAAAAAAAACTCTCTATATTCATATGATAAAACAAATATCAACACTTCCACAACAACAATACCAGCAAATAAAGCCTTTATACTACTAGGTGGGCTTAGCTACATGAGTTCCAGCTTGCCAATCATCCCTATCTATGATTGTATCTTCTAGAAAGCCTATATAACTTATACATCATACCTAAGAGTTTTCCACAACATTTTTCTTAGTCTTCTTCTACCTTTTTCAGTAAAGACTTATTCCATTCCATCCACTCTCCTCATATGACAAAATATCCAACAATAGCAAGTGTGTGCGTGCGTGCGTGTGTGTGTGTGAGAGAGAGAGAGAGTTTACATTAAGGTCTTACTGCTCCAGAAGGTTAACATTCATCTGAACTAGTAAATTGCTTTTGACATTTGAATTAGACTAGTGAAGACTAAGAAAATCAATATAAGAACACACACACACTTGTATATTCGTTGGGGGGGGAGGTAGATAGAGAGAGAGAGAGAGAGAGAGAGAGCAATGAAACTCGAGCAGGATGATTTAACTGCATTATAGGAAAACAAATTAAAATGTGGCATTCACCAATATATGGGAATTAAACCCTGAAATTGCAGTAAAAGACATAGATGTTCTTCACAGAAAGCAAATCAGAACTAAAAATAAAAAAGATGCACTAGTATAGGTTAACCAGGAAACTGGTCCAATTACTTCTTAACAAGAAAATATTGGTCCAAAATTAAATTTTTAACTGTATCAGCAGAACTCACACAGACACTCAAAATATGTGTGTGTGTGTGTGTCCATGGAGGGAGAGAGAGAGAGAGAGAGAGAGAAAGAGT
This sequence comes from Diospyros lotus, assembly GCF_014633365.1. Lineage (NCBI taxonomy): Eukaryota > Viridiplantae > Streptophyta > Magnoliopsida > Ericales > Ebenaceae > Diospyros > Diospyros lotus. The sequence continues at coordinate 13,651,141 of NC_068338.1, forward strand.
TAAATAAATAAGCTCCAGTCATGAAACAAAATTAATCCCTGTACACGAGTAAGAGGCCCAGCAAATTCCACCCAAGCTGTAGAAGGAAGAAATTATCCCCAAATTTCTCCTCCAAACAAGTAAACTAAATCCAAAAACAGATCCAAGGGGCCAGTTTTAATTATCTTTCAGATAGATAGCGCATACTCGCATGCTCTATACCAAAATTCCTCGATTCCCTCTCTGCAAAAAACAAAATCTAGCGGCCCAACTCCAACAAAACCAAATAGCCAACAAATTCATTTCAGATCAAACACTCTGACCAAAAACAAGAACCAACCAGTCACAAAAAATGATTGATATACTCGTCAATTCCCATGAACCATGTCGAGGATTCCACATTCATAAAGAACTCCATCCCCAATACGCCTTGGAAAGATCACACAAAAATTAAAGAAAACGAATGCAATTGCAGAACAACATCAAGATTGCACGTCTATCAAGAAAATTTCAAGGGGTATGTGCAGAAGCAGACGAATTGGAGAAAATTAAGAGTGAAAAAGGGTGAAAGATCGAGTGCGGCTCACCAGCGGAGCTTGAACTCGAAAACCCCTCCGCCCATTTGGAGAACGCTCAATGGTGGTTTGGTCCATCTCTAGCTACACGAATTTCTGGGGGCAACCCAGAATCCGCGTTGGATTTGCTTCAGAGACCCAGATCGAAAACTCTACAACCTTCAGTCTCAATCTCGCACATATAATAATAATAATAATAATATAGAACTTTTTACTTCTCCCTCTACTTCTTCTGACCCTGCAAAATGCAACAAAACAGGAAGCGACCGAAGCTCCCAAATTAAAGCTACAGCAACAGCTTCAAAACGTCAGGCTCTTTCTCTCTCTCTCTCATGGGGTATATTAACCGGAGATTACAGCTGGACCCATCGTCGTCTTCAACAACTTCTTCTTAATTTACACTACTGATCGCTGATTTGTATATAATCAAAATGTTTATGTAACGGTTAATTGTCCAGCCGTCCATCTCGTCTGAGTTTTTGTTTTTTTTAATAATATTATATTTTATTAAAATAATCACTTCTGTTAACCTCTCAACTTAATTACCGTAAAATAATTAGATTCTTTTACCAAACCCCCCAAAAAAAAGTTTAAAATTCATTAGATTCCCTTAAAATTTATAATTATATTTTATTTATGCTTTAGCCACTTGTACTTTCACAATTTTATTAGTGAATTGACCAAAATATCTATTTAAGATTTTGAAATGAAAAGTACTTTGTCTTTTCACCTTATTTCCTTTGTTGGTATGAACGCTAACATTTATTTGTTCTCTGGTTGTATAATATATTTAGATTATGATACATGAAAACATCTTGCGAGCATTATTTTGGTGTTTTCGTTTTTTAAATGTCAAATTTTTTTCAAAAATATTTTCAAACTAGTTTTATAATTTTAAAAATATTTTGAGATAATTTCATAATATTAAAAAAATATCATAAATGCATTTTCGATTTAGAAACGTGTCTCCATCCATGAAGAGGCTAGAGATATGTCTCTAACTCAAAATTTTTAATTTTTTTCTGAATTTGTTTAAATGCATCATGAAATTTACGTTTATTTTTTATTAAATAATTATTTTTTTTTATATTTTTTAGTATTTTTAATACTAAAAATTATATGTACAAAAAAATCCCATATTTTTTTATACTTTTCTCCCATATTTTTATTTATTATTTTTTAAAAAATATATTATTTTTTTATATCGTATTCGTTTGTCGTTTTTATTTTTATACAACTTAATATTTAGGGGATATGGACTAATCACACCTTTTGTTAATCTTTAATTATTATTTTTTTGAAATTTCTTTACAAACTAGAGAAAATAGTTTAACAATATAATAATTTCAAATCTAGTTAGTGTGTGATAATTAATTTTCAACTCTCACTCTTATATTTTGTCAATTAACGATTGCATAGGATAATGATTAAAGAATATTAAATACATTTTATTTTTAAGACTAAACATTTTTATGAGTTGGTGCTGAAATAATATATCTTTACTATAGTAAAAGAAAATATTTAAATCTAAAAACAAAGTATTTAATGCTATTTGACCATCATATCATATATATATATATATACATGTGACAATGTATATAGGAAAAGGCAAGACTGTTGTGGGCATTTATGATGGGGATGTGTCCGAATTAAATGTGGAGGAAAGGGTCTGCGGGGGGCATGTTGGTCATGGTATGGATTTTTAGCTTTTCAAAGTTAATTGACAAAACATTTTGATCAAAAGAAAGGTTACTTTTTGGAGAAAATTAATATTTAATATGTAATGGCTGTGGATTGTGATGTCATATTAGTACCATAAATTACTATTAGATGTTGAATACATGATGGCATGATATTACTCGTGTGATATTATATTATGCCAATATGAAAATGTAGAGAGAGAGAGAGAGAGAGACCAAAGGAATGGTTTAAAAGCAAAGGCAAGGGAAAATTAGTTAATAAGCAAAGGCAAGGGAAAATTAGATAATTTTCATGTTATTATAAAGATAAGGGAGGTTTAAGTTATTTTTGAAAACATAAGAATACTCGGTTCCTTTTCACTAAACGTCATGAGTATCATGTGAAATTTATGCTCTCTACTTTATGATCAGGTTTGTTTTGTACTTTTGAGGAACAAACACTTAATGTTTAACAAAGAGAATAACAAAAGTTTTTAAAATAATCACTTAGAGAATAGTGGTAAAGCCAAAAAAGATTTTTAATCCGAGCCAAATTATAATTATCTATGATAATATATATAAAAAAGTAAAAAAGTCAGTTGGGTCCAAGGCTCCAGCAAGCCATAACGTGGCTCCACCACTGTTAAAGAAGTTCTTAGGTATTTTACACATTATATGAAAATAAACTTTTCACTTGGATTTAGAGAATAAGGGTTATATGACTTTAAGATCTAACTCTCTCAAATTGAAATAAAAAGTATAGTTTGAAAGAACTTTTGAGCTTTATGATCAAGACTTCAGTATTACAATTTTTGGATTAGCAATATCTATTGTTATCTTGAAGTTTCTAGAATTTATAGCTTTTCTTCTTCAATGCACTTGGCAGTTTGTCCCGTGGATAAAGTTTTTAATCTAAAATCCTGTAAAAAAACATTCATTTTTTTGTCTATGCCAATGGTTAGTATAAATTTTAAAGCCCAAATATAGATAATTTTAATAAAATAATGTTCAGACAACATCTAATGAAGATCTAATTGTTTGAAAATGAAGAACAATTTAAAATTTCTGAAACTGTCAGTCAAGTAAGGTTAAGTGTTACTTGAATGAGATTAGAGGTTACTTAAGTAGTTTTATCATTTAGTTGATTAAGTGATTCATTACTTGACTATTGAATAATATTATTCGATTAAGATTATCAAACAAATATCTCATTACTCAACTATTCAATTTGGTTACTTGACTAAGATAGTATTTGTTAAAATGACTAAGATAAGACTCTATTAAGATAACGTATCTGTAAAATTCAAGATAAGTTATCCGAATGAGGGGAAGGGATAAATTTTTCTTGAAAGTTCAAAATAAAAAGTTATGTGACTTATTTCTAGAAAATTTAACAAACACAATAGAAAACACTTTTGTTCGGGAGACTTTCCATATCCCACTTTTTTGGGTCTATATTTTAGTTAACAAACGCTAACTAAAGAAATAATACTCTATTAAAAACTTCTCTTAGTCAATTAAATTTTTAACTGCCTTACTACTCTAGGAATGTTACTCGATTATATGTTTATGTTAATCGATTAAAGATGATATTACATGATTAATAGATAACTTTTAATCAATTAAATTTTTTAGTACCTTACTACTTAAGAATATTACTCAATTATTCGAATATGTTATTCGACTGGAAAAGATATTACTTGATTAACATATAGCTCTTAGTTGATTAAATTTTTGAGTACCTTACTGTTTAAGAATGTTGATTATTAAAATATGTTACTCAACTAAAAAATATATTACTTGATTAACAAATAACTCTTAGTTGTTTAAATTTTTGAGTACCTTATTATTTAAGAAAGTTACTCAATTATTTGAATATGTGTCTCGACTAAAGAAAATATATTACTCAATTAACAAATAACTTTTAGTCAACTAAATTTTTTAGTACATTACTACTTAAGAATAGTACTTGATTAAAAAAGATATTACTCGATTAACAAATAACTCTTAATCAATTAAATTTTTGAATACAGAGATAGTCAAGAAGTAATACTCGACTAACGCAGATAATACTCAACTAAAATTACTCTTAGTTGGTTGATTCTTTTAGTATTGTATTTCTAGTATACTTTACTCGACTGATTAATGCTCATTTCTTGAGTAATGTTTGAATGTTAGTTTAAACTGAATTTTCCTAAGATAATTTCTCAACTAATACAAAGTTGTACTCAAATAAAAATTATGTTAATCGATTAACTAAGTATATTACTCGATTAACATCCTATTTTTAGATTTTATTTTAGCAATTGGTATTCTATTATTTTTAAGCATTGTTTATTATTCTAAAGCATATGTTTTGGAATAAGCACCAAAATCAAGAGATCAACAATCTCTTCCTTTTTAATGCTAACAAAACATTGCAAACTCATTTCTTTTAGAATTTTATGAGTGAATTTATATTTCTTCCCTTGTCTTTGGGCTACTCTGTATTCCATTAAGGGTATAATGTATATGCTAAAATGTCATTTTTGTTTATTTTCTCTCATCCTTTTTGTCATGATCAAAAGAAATAGTGTATACGAAAGGCATTCCAAAGTCATCAGTTGATTTTATCTTGAAGAAAAATTTACAAAAAAGAATAGTACACAGCAATTGAACCTAAGTTAAGACTTAATCTTGATTTTTAGTATCAGATGTACTAAGCCTAGATTCTTCTTCATCAGCTTGATCTGGAGTTGGATTTTCTTCTTCCTCCTTAGGATCATTGCTAATAGGGTGCTTATCCTTTTGAGTTGTGGTTTTGATTCTGCTTGTTCTTCAGAGAATGACCTTTTGACTTTCCTTTACCTTTGCTAGGCTTTTTTCCACTTTCTTCATTCTAGCCATGAGATCTTCTTGTTAAGGAGCCATTTGAGCGATAGTTCTCATCAATAACTAGGCCATGGTCTCTCCCCCTGAGGCTGTGGCTGGTTGACATGAAGGATCAAGTTGGGTGGAAGTGCTAGGTTGGGCTAAGGAAGGTTGTGAAGGTCTTGCTTCGTTTGTTTTGTTTGCCTCATCCTTTTTTTTTTTAGGCATTTTCCATACTCCATCAACACATTTGAATTTCATTCTTATTAGAGTTTGTTTGAAGTAGATATCAAAAGGGGAATGAGGTGTAGATCTTTTATTTTGAAATGTACCTTTGGTTTTGCTCATAATTTGACAAACAATCATGCCATAAAGCAGTATGATAAAAGCAAGAAGATCGAAATGGATATTTTTCATTACACACCACATAATGATAAGATCATTTGATGTGACAAAATGGAAGGAACCACTTCTGATATTAATGGAAGTGGAAATAGAGTGATGCAGTATTATGTGTTCTGGATTATGGAATTCATGTGACCCAAGATGAACACAACTCGACCTCTATAGTCCAAACTCAATCATAAATCGAGCCCCTGACTAGAAATATACATACATTCTTCAAATAAATAAAACACCACTACCTAGCCTCAAACTATGAATTACATTATAAAGAAAACAATCAATACCCCAACACGATGTTGCCACATACTTTTAAATCTATCTGAATTAGCAACACATGTCTTTGGATCCCTATTTGTTTTTTAACCTATATATGGCTGCTTAATTGCTATCTTGTTTTTGTTAGAACCTATAATGTTTATTAAAAATAGAAGGGAAATTGATGGATACATTTTCTCAATGAGACATACAATCGGTGCATGGGTATAAAGGATGCATAACATAAACATGCTTGTAAAACTCTTTGTGAAAACCCTAAGGTTGCGTTCTCTTTAGTGTTTTTAAGTCATTTTTAGTTTTTAATTTTCTAAAATAATGAAAATGCGTTCTCTTTACTGTTTTTAAATATGCATTTTTGAAAACACAAAAAAAAAAAAAATTGTAAAGAAAACTCAAAACAACAAAAAGTTGTTTTGAGTGTTTTCATCCAAAACAAAGTCAAAACTCAAAACATATTTATTATTTATTTATTCATATTTTATTATTGTAATGGGAAAAAATATTATAAAATTCATTAACTTTAAAATGTATATATATATTTTTAATAATATATTAACCTTAAATATTTATAATTTACTTAATAATCAAATTTATTGAATAAAATATCATTAAAAAATATTTTCAAAATTTCAAAGAGAACATGTTTTCTAATTTTCTATTTTGAAAAATAATTTTTCAAAATGACAAAGAAAACGCGTTTTTAATTTTCTAAAAACAGAGTATCAAAACAAAAAACTGAAAATGAATTCAAAACTCAAAATTGAAAATTAAAAAGCAAAGAGAACACACCCTAATTGTTTGACTATCTACCTCGGGATTATGTTAGTTGTGCATGCTTACTTGGAGTGACTATTGTAAATGCCTACCTTATCTTGACCTTGGATATTTTTGACTCAACCTCACGATATTAATATTTCACCAATCTTGTTCAGCCTTCCCAGCCTCGAAATAAGGACTTATGGATTCGTCTTACTCCAAAATTGAGGTAAGAAGATGTGCCACTCAAGTAAGTTTCTAGAATAGTCCATGGACATTAATGGTTGAAAACTTTATGCAAATCACATAACTTATGCAAGTTAAAACAATTCAAATGCACATGTAATGCACCATACCAACTAGTACCAACCCCGGGTAGTTTTTACTTATTTCCTCTAGTCATTCTTAGTTTGTAGGTTCTTCATAGATTTGACATCCCTGTCAGATAAAGCACAAAACACGATATTTTTACTAGAAAATTTCCTAAGAACTACACTTTTATCCTCGATCTCTTAGAAATCTCACTTTAACCCTCAAACTTTTAGGAATCATACTACGACCCATTTTCTTCTAGAAGCTTCATTTATGCCAAAACTCTTACTAATTCTCATTAAGATGCTCAAGGTTTCTAAATAAATCATTAAAACCCATAATTTTACAAAATTATGTTAAGGCCCTCAATCTTCCCAAAACTTCACAAAGACCAAAATCTTTCATAAAACCATATCAAGACCCTTAGGGGCTTTCTTTATTTCAGTTTTAGCACCCAAACTTTGGGTTTATTGCTTTCTAACCTTGGATTTTTATTAAAATTGCACAAACCTGATAAATGAATTCAATGTGCTTTAAATGCCATTTTTTTTTTTTTCAATTTTGTTAAGTCTCTTACATGAAATCATCAACCATGTCCATAGGACCTTAATTATTGAAAAACTAAAGCAAAACTTACATAAACCCTATTCTCGATACAATAACCTTGGTTAAAATCTATTCGACAGATTCCTCACTTTATTTCTTACTTTCTTCTTTGAAACCTACTTATACAAGAATTGGTTATAGTCTAGAAACCTTCCATGAACATATTTAAACTCAAATTTAGAGAAAATTAGATGAATTCACATAGAATTGGCCAAATTAGCCTTCCCTTATTTTCTGCTACAATCTAGCTAATTTGTTAAACTTGCTCTAATCCAACAACTTGCTTAAATTTCACTTAAATTACCACATGCAAGATCTATACCAATCTCTAGCTAGGAGTCTTTCTCCAACAAATCAAAGCCTAAAACATACCAAATAAGGAAGAAAAGTCTTGTGAGAGTTCAATCATCTATTCTGCATCACAGTTCTTATCGTTACTAGGCCCATAGCCAAGACTTTCTTCTTATTCTTCCTTCTTTCTTTCTTTCCTTCATCTATTATTTCTTGTTTGTCTTGGCTAGAAAATTAAAGAACCACCTACATGCATGGTTTATACACACACACACACACACACTTCTATTATTTACACATTAACCCTTACTTTCCTCCATTTCACATAAACCATTCCATTTGTGAAATTTCCTTTAATGCCCTTACAATGAATATGAACATTTATTAATTTCTCACTTTGGCCCTAAACTTTTAATCTTCAAGTTTCTCAATCCCTCAAGATTTCTTAAAATATTTACAAGTCCAACATTCAGGGTCCACTCATGCATGTTTTGAGAATCCATTTGAGCTTCTTAAAAAGTCAATTTTTGTATTTCTAGTAACTGCAAACATTTGGTTCCTTTGTTTTACCCAAACTCACTCCAGGATTTGTCTTTAACCAAAAATAGACCTTTATTTAGGTTTAATTTACTTTCCCAAAGTCTTTTCCAATGTTTTGGTTTTTCCAGTTTACATTTTAGTCATTTGGGCATTATCTTCATGTTGGGATCAAATCCTATCATTAAACTTACTTTGATTTCCTATTCTTCATTCAATACTTACATGTCACTTTTTGAGGTTCAAAGCCATCCTTACCATTGATTTGATACTTTCCAAACTCCTCAAGCCATTATTGTTTAAATCAGTTCCTTTAGACCATCAGTAATCCTTAAATTCACATTTAGACATGCCTTAAACTTTAATCAAAGTAAACATGTAATATAGTTTACATTTAATACCTTTAAAAAATAATTTTATCCTCAAAATTCACTATGGCTTATTCTTTTACTTTGGATACTTAAATTGAAAGCCATTCCTTCATTCTTCCATTTAGGATTCCAAACCTTAAACCATTACTTAAGTCTTTTGTTAGACTATTCCATAGATCACTAGTGCTTACATCCTCATGGACATTTTTCATCACTTAGCCTTATATTCCCTCAATTGAGGCATTCCTGTTCTTGCGATCTACACATTTGAGTTATTGAATTCTTCTTTTGTCTTAATCCTTAACTAATGAAAATCTCTCACCTTGCATCAAACACTATAAGGTTTCACCTTCTAAACTATCCTTAGTTATTTCTCAACTTACTACCTTATGGGAATGCTTCGAATTTCCTTTTCAAGGAATCAAATCCCATTTCCATTTCTTGAAATCCTCTAGGTTACATAGATGTTTCTATGTCACTTCTCAAATCACAGAGTTCTTGTCATCTATCACTATCCCCTCATTTTTTTGGGATGTTTCTAATCCTAACACTTCCTTTCCAGGCATAACTTCTTATCTAGTTACTCTTTTATCTCTTGGGTGACTCTACTATCACTATAAGAGTTTCTCTTTGCCTTTTTCTTTCAACTTATTTTCATCTCAACACCATACCAAGGTGTTGTCTTTTTATTATTGGACTCTTTCTATCTCGAGTCCATTTTGAGATTCACTTGATTCTATTTGTGGGTCCTTATGGTTTCACTTTTATTTAATCACAAAGAAACTTACTCTTCTTCTCTTATTCTTAAACCCATATGATTTTATTTTGGGATTAAAGTGTCCTATTCTTGAACCCAAACTTTGATATCTTTACTTGGTTATTTTTCTTCATTCCATTATCGAAATTTTGAATCCATCTTCCTTGTCTTTATAATATTCTCAATCGAACTTTACTTGACTGTCAAACATGAAACCTATGAGGCATTCATTCTAGGAACTACATTGAGTGTTATTAGACTAATCATCTAGATTAATTACTTAGATTGCATAGCATTACAATATCAATGAATGTGTTCCTCGAGTCTTCTGTCCCCTTGCATATTCTAAATAAGGGATAACTAAATTTAACCAGCATGGGTTCATTGATAATATCAAGAGTATTGGGGTTAGTGTTGGTTGTGTTGCTCGACTAGATGACTCATTGTGTAGCCTTTTGTTGACCATACTTGCCTTCAACTAGTTATTAGACAGTGAAAGATTACTCAAGAGGGAGGTGAATTAAGTGTTTTGGATAATTTTACAAATACTAAAAATATCTTTAGAAATTTTTGATATAGTAAAGTTATTTGATGAAAACACTTTTCATAAACTACAAATAAGTGCAGCAGAGGATGAAACACATGGAAATATATGCAACTAGATAAATGATATGAAAAATCTTTTATATGAAAATTTAAGTTTAAAGATATAGAATAGATGTATGCATCATGAATAATATATGTAAAATAACTTTTGTATGCTTTTGTGAAATCTAATATTTGAAGAGCATTCTATGTATACTATGAATGCTGAGATATATAAAAATACTTGCTTAAGAAATGTTATATGAATATATTATATAGTCTAATGAAGAACATTTTTTGAAAACTAAAAGCATGAAGGAATCATTTAAAGAGACTTTTATGATAGACTATAGAGAAACGAATAGGTTGTAAAACTAAAACGACCTAACAATTTGCCTCATTTTTTTTACTGAATATCCAATAACAATGAAAAAGATGCCAGATGAGTGGAGGAAGAGTACTTTGGTTCCTATATACAAGAACAAATGAGATGTTCAAAACTGTGAAAATTATAGAGGAATTAAGTTAATGAGTCATACCATGAAACTCTGGGAGAGAATAATAGAGCAAAGGCTCAAAAAGGAAACAAAGGTGTCAGAAAATCAGTTTGGTTTCATGCCTGGTAGGTCAACAATGGAAGCTATATATTTACTGAGGTGTCTAATGGAAAGGTATCGAGATCATCAAAAGGACTTACATATGGTGTTTATAGATCTAGAAAAGGCCTATGATAGGGTCCCTAGAGAAGTATTATGGAGGGTTTTAGAGAAGAAATGAGTCAAAATAGCCTATATACAAGCCCTTAAGGACATGTATCATGGTGTAGAGACAAGGGTCAGAACATGCGGAGGGGATACTGAACCATTTACAACTACAATAGGACTGCATCAAGGTTCTGCACTAAGTCCATATTTATTTGCCCTAGTAATGGATGAACTCACTAAAGATATTCAAACAAATGTGTCATGGTGTATGCTATTTGTAGACGACATAATGTTGGTGGATGAAACAAAAGAAGGAGTGAACACTAAGCTTGAGTTGTGGAGAAACAATTTAGAATCTAAGGGATTTAAATTAAGTAGAAAGAAAACAGAATATATGGAATGCAAATTTAGTAAAAATGCAAGAGTGGATAATGTTATAATAAAATTAGAAGACCAAATCTTACAAAGAAAAGACCATTTTCGATATTTGGGATCAGTGATTCAAAAAGATGGAGAAATCCACGAGGATATCGCACATAGAATTAAGCTAGGTTGGTTAAAATGGAGAAATGCATCAGGGGTGTTATGTGATGGTAAAATCTCATTAAAATTGAAAGAAAAATTTTATAGGACAGCTATAAGACCAGTCTTGCTGTATGGCTCAGAATGTTGGGCAGTCAAATACCAGCATGAGCAAAAGACGAGTGTAGCGGAGATGAGGATGTTAAGATGGATGGGCATGAAGGATCATGAACGAGGATCAAAAGCATGCAACGGAAGCGTTTTAAAAATAAAACGATCCTCGTATTGGTTAGAGTCTAGGAGTCTTACTTTTTCGGCGGATTACCGGACGGAATGGAGCGATGGGTGCTTCTTCGTGTGGAGGAGACGACGGCTGCCCTGCTAGCCTTCGGCTCCGTCGCATCAGAACACAAACGCCCCCTTTCGATCTTCCGGAGTATGACTCGAACTCGTGGCCTCTCTTCGGTGAAGAAGAATGAAAAACGACTTAGATTAAAAAACAACTAAAGAGAGATATATATAGGGAGAACCCTAGGGTTAAAACCCTAGTGGGCCAAACCCTAATGGGCCAAATCTTTTAATTAATTTCCTAATTGGGTTAGCCCAATTAATTAATTAAAACCCTTATGAACTATTATTTTATTTTAGCCCAATGGACTATTCTAAATAAAATAATTCTCTCTTAATGTAATTCATCCAACAAGCCAAATGTATTAAAAATACATGAGTTACATCGAGCTACCCCGGGGACCAAAAGACAAATTATTCACGGCTGCTAAAATGACCAAAATATCCCTGCTACCTAGTAGCTATATTTTGTCATTCTAAGTGTTCCAACTATCACCATATGGAAACACTGACCCCACGAATAATTTTGCATATGCCATGTCTTTGACCTACTAGTGTAATGACGAAAATACCCCTCTGCGTAACACCCATCATTTAGAAAGGAATAATGTACTAACACCTTTCTAAATGACTTCTACCATCCTTAGATCACTAGTCCAATAATCCGTGACTACTCGAATGTACTTGCTTATCATTGGGAGCTACCCAGAAGCACACACTCATAAGTCACGTTCCCAGGGCCCTGGATTATTCGATTATTCTTGGACAATCACAAGGGGGTGAATCACAGAAACTATCTTGTATTAGTCTGTCTTAGCTAATTAGAAACCATACTCCCAACTCAAAAGGATATTGATCTTTGATAGACCTCACCTGCAATGAATCTAAGAATATAGCTCTAGGTTCACTAGACCACCAACTAATACTCAAGTATTAGAGTACTCGTCCACGTAGTAGCAGTGATAGACTAGCTCCATGATAATTAGTACTTTGTCATTAGCTTCTATCACAGGTCCACTCTACGCATTCCAAATGCGCTTGTACAATTAGAGTAAACGGACTGTTTACTGGCTAAGGCAAGCCATCCTCCATTAGGATCTATTGTACAATGATCTTATCATGATAGAATGCCCAGTTCTATCAAAAGATCAAGAGTTATATTTTCTTGCTTATTAAGTACCCATGATTCACGCCTAACTGTGAAGAACGACCCATCACATGAATCACTTACTTAATAGCATGGACACCTTTCCAACAATTAAATGCAAATAATATATGTGCCATAAACTGAATAAAAGAAACATCATTACCATAAATTAAACAAAACGTGTCTTTAGGGCATACATTTCCAACAGGGCAGACATACAAGAAAGGATAAAATTAGAAATGAAGTTATTCGTAATAAGGTAGGAGTAGTGTCAATCGAGGAGAAGATGAGAGAGACTAGACTAAGATGGTTTGGTCATGTGAGAAGGAGACTAAGAGATGCTCCTATGAGGAGAGTTGATGAAATGGAACAATTAGTCACAAAAAGAGGTAGAGGTAGACCCAAGAAGACTTTGGGGGAGACATTAAAATTTGATATGAAATATATGGATCTAAATGAGGATTTGACAAAAGACAGAAATACATGGAAGTCTAGAATTCATGTAGCCGACCCCACATAGTGGGATAAAGGCTAGGTATGTTGTTGTTGTTGTTGTATCCAATAACAATGAAAACCAAATATATATATATATATATATACACATCATCATTTATTACATTACATTCACTATTCACATTAAGGCTTATCTGCCCACACATCTCAATCACTAATCAAGAACATTTAAAAATATACTACCAAATTGTTTCTCTCCTCAACACACCCACGAATTTTTTGGTGAGGATTATCTCTGTATACATACTAACCCAGAACTCGATATGATAGACTCGCCTTTTTGGTTTGCGTTATCTTTACTTGAAATGACGTAGAATAACAAAGTGAGCCACAAGGTTCAGCAAGTTCATATATGAAACAATGACAATAGATGAATTAAAGACATGAATGATGAAGAGGGTCTACCATAAATACCTTACTTCCAATTCCAATGTTTTACAACCATTTAACTAGAATGGAAAAGTCTTCCCATAATAATTATGCGACCTTTTTCCCATATCGCAATGTAACACCATGTCTTTTATCCACATTTTTCATAACATTATGAGATCATTCATTTCCCATTCACAACATGTGAACTCATCAATGCATAATTTTACCATGTGTCAATACGTGACCATTACATTTCCCACTCACCATATGTGAAATCAGTCAATGCATAACTATACCATGTGCCAATGCATGACCACATTAACATATAAATCACATAATGTGGATCCTCTCCACCCTCGCTCTAGTTTGGACTAGGCAAGCATGATAAATCCCTCGATTAGGTAATCACTTGCCAAGCATTCCACGTGGACTTATGTCCACCCTTGCCCTGGCTATAACCAGTTGGGCATATAGAGTCTAAGCTCTCCCAAATGGAAAGTGCCACCAGCTTGGTGGGGATATCCATTTCATATCTTTCATGTGGACACGCCATTGCGCAAAATAATAAGTACACTAAAGTTGTATACAATGCTGATGCATATGACCAAAACATGTAATGTAATGCACATGGTATTTCCATTTCCCGCATCTCATAATTTCATTTATAGATGCATAATTAAATTTCATATGCTATCAATATTCCACATAATACTCATACTTTTCCAAAACCAAACCCATTGTTATTGCAATATTGTATGCCCCTGACAAATTTATGGCCCCCATGGCATTTAACTTTGGTAAATGATCATATTAACACTTTATAAGATTCCCACATATTTGTATAAGCCCCATATAGGTATCTATTCTTTGCCACTTCACCCCGTGATTGTAAGTGTTGTCTGTTTTTCATATCCACCGACACCCCAGTTTATTGGATGAATACAATTATTTGATAATGTGGATATTGGGCAACATTAGATAGCCCTAATGTTTAGGACAAACTCTAAGCAAGACATCACCAAAATCTTGCATAACTGAACCCTAACTAAGAAATACGTCATTTCTTATGAAAGATAGGGTGAATCGAACCCTATTTGGCTTCCAACAAGATTCAACATAAATTCAATGTTACCAGAAGGTTAACAAATCAAGGGAATACACATGAATCATGATTCCATCCAAGGAAAGGGTAAACCATACAAAGAGAATTCGATTAAAACATGTAGTCAAATTCAAACATTCATTGGTAAGAGTAAAATGTCAATCACAACCATATTTCCAAAACAGGATAAGTAGTCATCCAAAAAATGATAATGATGTTCAACAAAAACATAAGATAAAAGCAACGTTCATACATATATAAAAAATAAAGTAGAATGTATGATGAGAGCAGCATCTAGACATCAGGAGAAATGGACGATAGAGAAGACTGAGCGGATGAAGGAGAAGAGGCTAATGGAAGAGATGGTGATGCAACAGGAGGAGGGTACTGAGAAGTGAGCATCTATATGAGTTAGCCCATTTGAGATGAAAGATCCTTTTATTGCTTGTGAAGACTCTGTAAATCAGATCTAACCTCATCTCTGAACTCAGTTAAGCTTGCTTCTACCCTGGATATATCCAACTTTAGATCTGCCATGCCTTGTACCACTAACTCATCTTGAGACTCATGCTGAGATGAAGACGTCCTTATGATTTTCTCTCTTTCCTAGGATTTTCTGGCTTATCAATCTTGACCCATTCCCCATCCTTACATGCATAGCCAATTCTAATGGTTGTTTTATCATTAATGTGCTGAGAGGGGCTAAGATAGACTTTCCTGACACTTTCCATTTGGCCCACTAAACTGTCCAATAATTCACTGATTGCCATGCCATAAGGAAGTGACCTAGTCTTTGCTGAGAAAGAGTCTATCATTAGGTTGATCATCAATAGACATAGATTTGGCCTTCTCTTAGCCTTAATACATTGAAGTAGCCATAAATCAAGTCTAGTAACTAGAGAAAAACTGTCACTCCTAGGATAGATCATCTGACAACAAATGAGATGAAGAATTCTAGTGTTCAAGTCCATACTTGTTGTGTCAATGATTTTAGAGGTGATAGAGTCATCTTCTATGACTTCTTTACTAGCCTGAACATAGTCTTGGGTCTAGGAGGCATAATCCTCACCATCTAATGGAATTCCAAAACGATTGTTAATCAATGTCAAAGTAACTTTTATGTGAGTATCACTAATGTTGGTTTTAAACTTTTTATCCGACTTTCTCTTGTGATAGGTGTTGTTTGCATTTGAGTAAAAAGCCCTAACAGCATCTTCATATATACATCTATCAATTGCTAAGAAATCCTACCAGCCAAAGTCCTTAAATGTTTGAATATAGGGAAAACTAGTGGATTCTAGAAACGTTAAGTCTAAGTAACGACCTTCTAGGACTTCTCAAGATTCAAATTGAATGGAATACCTTTCTTATTGACCCCTAGAGTTGAAAAATTAGATTTGAGGCCTTGGTTGAGATGGTGGACGACTTGAAGAAGCCGGTTCCTTCCTTTTGCCTTTATCCTTGCCTGAGTTCTTCGTTCGCGCCATAGAGATTGATGTGTTGATGAAACTAAGAGAACAAGAAAGAGGGATAGAAAGATATGATCGAGAATGCAAAGGAAAATGAGAGAGAAAGGGTTGGTACTCAAAGAGAAAGAGAGCAATTAGTCCACACAAAGAGAAGTTAGGGTTTTAAGAAAATCGATAGTCGTCCGATCTTTAAATAGTCGGATCTGAATTGTCAACAGAATCGAGGGGCTTTGTCGACTATCATAGCGAGGATCTAGGATATAGTCGACAAACACTGAGGTGCTATCGACAGATTTGGTTTAAATATAACATATAGTCGACTAGGGCTGGGCCTTCTGTTGATTATCTTGGCAACCACATATCACTTTAGTCGACAAAAACATGAAATCTGTCGACTATACTGAAGGATAAAAATAATTTTTACTTACAGAGATGTGCCCAACATCACTTATAAATTTTGGCCGAAATGCATACTGTCAATAGATTATTTCATTTAATTGACAGACTTAAATGTCTGGCCTTACAATAGGAATATCACAAAAATATATGAAATTTTTAATAAACCAGTGATAATATCTAGTCAAATAATATCATAGACAATCATGTAATAATTAATCCTAACTCACTCCTAAAGTACTCAAACTTCTCTTTATCAAGAGGCTTTGTAAAGATATTTGCTATTTGATGATTGGTATATATGAATTCAAGATTTATGTCTTTTTTTTTAACATGATCTCTTATGAAGTGATGTTTTACTTCTATGTGTTTAGTTCTTGCATGAAGCACTGGATTTTTAGTTAAAACTATAGCATTGGTATTGTCATATTTTATTGGGATGTTTTGAAGTCTTATGCCATAATCTTCTACCTGATACTTCATCCATAATATTTGAGCACAACAATTACCAGCTACAACATATTCAGCCTCAATAGATGATAGAGCTACTGTGTTTTACTTCCTACTTGACCAAGATACTAAGCAATTTTCTAGGAATTGACATGAACCATTTGTACTTTTTCTATCTATTTTACATCCATCATAATCAGCATCAATATATAGGCTATTAGATCAAATTTGTTGGATTTTTCATAAAATAGTTCTAAACTTGTAGTTCCTTTTAGGTATCTCAAGATCCTTTTAACTATTTTTAAGTCTGATTCTTTGGGATTGGATTGGAACCTAGCACACAAGCACACACTAAACATAATATCAAGTCTACTGGCTGTTAAATAAAGTAAAGAGCAAATCATACTTCTATAAAGCTTGTTATCTACAGCCTTCCCTAATTCATCTTTATCTAAGCTTTGAGAACTACTCAGAGGTGTAACCATAGGTTTACAATCTTGAACATCAAACCTCTTGAGAAGGTCTCTTATGTATTTTTGTTGAGAAATATATATACCCTCATCTTCTTGTTTTATTTGCAATCCTAAAAAGTATTTCTGCTCACCCATCATGCTCATCTCAAATTCTCCTTGCATAAGATTTGCAAATTGATCACATAGAGATTTATTTGTGGATCCAAATATGATATCATCCACATAGATTTGAACTAATAGAATATCCTTATCATGACTTCTTATAAATAAGGTTGTATCTATTTGTCTTCTTTTAAATCATTTATCTAAGAGAAATTTACTAAGCCTCTCATACCATGCTTTAGGGGCTTGTTTTAGACTACATAAAGCTTTAGACAATTTGAACACATGGTCTTCATACTTGTGATTTTCAAAGCCCGGGGGTTGTTCTACATAAACCCATTTAAGAAAGCACTCTTAACATCCATTTGATATAGCTTGAAGTTTTTGTAACAAGCAAATGCTAATAACATCCTTATGTCTTCTAATCTAGTAACAGGGGCATAAGTTTCATCATAGTCAATACTCCCTTCTTGGTTATAACCTTGAGCCACTAGCCTTGCTTTGTTTTTAGTCACTACACCATTTTCATCCATCTTATTTATAAATACACATTTTGTGCCTATAATTGGATATGGCACTAGTTTCCAAACTCCACTTCTTTTAAACTGATTTAATTCTTCTTGCATTGCAATAGTCCAATTTTCATCTTCTAAAGCTTCTTTGACATTCTTAGGTTCTACTTGAGATAAGAAGGCAGCATATTGGCATTCATTTCTAATAGATGATCTAGTTCTAATGCCTTTGGATGGATCTCCTATGATTTCATTTTCTTTGACATATTTCCTTTCTCTTGGAAATGTTGGTTCTTTTTCTACTTGACGCTCTTGTTCTCCTTCAAAAGGATCATTATCTTGAATATTGGATTCATTTTTCTCTATTGAAAGTCTTTCAAGATTTTGGGTTACTTCATTTTCACCATCTACTCTAGGTTTTGGAACTTTAATGCTTACATCATCAATTATTACTTGAATTGTTTCTTCTACTACTAGAGTTCTTTTGTTGAATACCCTATAGCCTTTCCTTTGAGATGAGTAACCTAAAAATATACCTTCATCACTTTTGGCATCGAATTTACCTAGAGATTCTTTTCCATTATTGAGAATATAGCAAGTGCTACCAAAAACATGAAAATGACTTATGCTCGGCTTTCTTCCTTTGAATAGTTCATAGGGAGTCTTTTTCAATAGTGGTCTTATTGAGACTCTGTTTAGTATGTGAAAGGTAGTATGAACAGCTTTCGCCCAAAAATACTTAGGAAGATTTTTATCACAAAGCATTGTTCTAGCCATTTCTTGTAAGGATCTATTTTTTCTTTCTACTACACCATTTTTTTGGGGAGTCCTAGCACAAGAGAAGTTATGATCTATTTCATTTTCTTCATAAAAATAACTTGAAAGATTCATTTTCAAATTCTTCTCCATGATCACTTCTTATTTTTGAAATACAAAAGCCTTTTTCTCTTTGAACTCTTTTACTGAATATTTCAAATGATCTAAAAGTTTCATTTTTAAAGGCAAGAAAGATTACCCATGTGAATCTAGAATAATCATCTACTATTACAAAAACATATTGTTTGCCTCCTAAACTTAGAGTTCTCATTGGGCTAAATAAGTCTAAGTGAAGTAAAGTTAGAGATCTTGATGTTGATACTTCATTAGTTGGTTTGAATGATACACTAATTTGCTTACCTTTCATGCATGTGCCACAAATATGATCTCTTTCAAACTTAAGCTTTAGTAATCCATTAACAAGGTTATGCTTAACTAACTTGTTGATTAAGTTCATACTGGCATGCCCTAGCCTGTTATGCCACAACCAAGTGTTTTGAGAGGAATTTGCAACTAAGCAATTTTCTATCTTAGATGATCATAGAAAAGTAAGATAAACATTTCTTACTCTTTTTCCTTTTAGCTTTATTTCCTTCATTTTTGCACAAATGACCTTACAAGAATTAGCATCAAAATGAACATCATAGTTCATATCACATAATTGACTAATGCTTATTAAATTATGCTTTAAGCCATCAACAAGAAACACATTATCCAAAACACGATATTCAAAAGAAATAGAACCCATACTTATAATCTTACCTTAGGAGTTATCACCGTAGAATACATTACCTCCATCCTTGAAGATGATGTTGTTGAGAAGATCTTGATCTCTCGTCATGTGCCTTGAGGACTCACTATCAAGGAACCACTTGCTCCTTGAATCATTTGAAATCAACGCAGCCTACACAAAGAATCATTCAAGTTGTTCCCTTTGGTACCCACATCATCTTGGGTCCATTCTTGTTAGGAGATACTACATCTTTAGGTATCCAAACTTGTTTGAATTTTTGAGAAAAATTTCTTATAAAACATTTCTTAACAGAATGACTATTTCTTCCATAGTAGTGACATGTAATGCTTCTTTTTGAGAATTTTGGTTTGAAGAATGATTTTCTTTGTATAAACTTTTGATTTGAAGATTTTACAAAAACTGTTTTACTAGAGCTTGCATGGAATGGATCAAATCCAATTCCTTGTTTATCTCCAAAATTTCTTTGAGCTCCAAGAATCATTTCTAGTTTCTTTTTCCCTTCAACTAATTTTTCTAAGGATTCCTTCATGTCTTTATTTTCTTTTAAGAGACTTTCTTTATCAACACTCAATCTGTTTCTTTCATCTTCCAAAAATCCTTTTTCAGTTTTCAAGCCATTTATCTCATTTTCTAGTGAACTTAATTTCCTTTTTAACTTAATATTGTTCTCATTCATATGCTCACATTCACTTAGCAAATCATTGAATGCATCATGAAGTTCTTTAAATGTAAAATCAGAGATTAAAGTATGATGCTGAGAAGTTACCTCATCTTCAATATTGTCCATAAAGCAAATGTTGGCAACTTCATCATTTTGTGATTCATCACTTTATGAGAGCTCCTCCTCACCCCATGCAGCTAGAGCCTTCTTCTTCATTTTTCTTTCTTTGCGATCCTTCTTTTTCAACTGAGGGCAGTCATTTCTCATATGACCTAACTTCTTGAACTCAAAGCATCGAATCTCATTAGAGCGGTTAGTTTCACTTTGATCTTTATCCTTCTTAAAACTTCATTTTTGATTAAATCTTCCCTTTTTCATAAATCTCCTAAATCTCCTAGCTAGTAAAGCAAACTCATCATCATCACTGTCTTGAGAGTCTTTTTCCTCATTCTCAATCTTAAATGCTACATTCTTATCTTTCTTTAGTTCTACATTGTCATTGCGTTTCATCATGATTTCAAGAGTCATTAGTGATCCTAATAGATTATCAAATTCAAGTTTGTCTAAGTCTTTTCCCTCAGTAATAGCAGTGACTTTAGGATCCCATGATCTAGGTAAGCTCCTTATAATTTTCCTAACCTTTTCACCATTTGTATAAGTTTTTCCTAGAGACTCTAAAGTTGAAACAATGTCATTAAACTTGGTGTACATGTCTTTAACAGATTCATCTTCTTTCATAGTGAATAATTCATAGTTATGAACAAGAATATTTATTTTTGTTTCTTTTACCTAATTTGTACCTTCATGAGTTACCTCTAGTTTATCCCAAATTTCTTTAGTTGTCTTGCAAGTTGATATTTGGTTGAATTCCTCAAGGCATAGTGCACAAATCAATGTGTTCATTGCTTTTGCATTTGTCTCCATACTCATTCTCTCTTTAGCCATCCACTCATCCATTTTTTCCATGTCAGCTAAGGTGACTCATTTCTTAATAGCTTGTATAAGACTTGAGTCCTGCATAGATAGATATTCATTCTTGCTTTCCAATAGTTGTAGCTAGTACCATCAAAATAGGGTGGACGTGAAGTGCTTTGTCCTTCATGATGAGAGGAACTAGCAAAGTATGCCATTGAGTGGATCTTGACCCTAGGTTATTAGACCTAATTGAAAACAACGGGAACCAGACTTTGATACCAATTGATAGAATTGAAATGCAATGGTACATACCAAGAGGGGGTGAATTGGTGTAAGGACCCGCTCCCGAAAGTCCCATAAACACAGGAGTTTCAAGAGGAAGCCCTCACGGAAAGGATACAGATGCAAACTTTAACAAAACATCTCAAATGAGATTTTCATTAATATACACAACGGAAGCAAAAATCTTATAGTATACATTCTTTGATGACAACATTAGGGCTCACATGCCCACACACACAAAAACACCATGTCTAGCATAGCAAGACAATATCCTTCCTGGACTCAAAACAAGACAAAACGTCCAAGAATCTTCCGGTTAGGGTGCCTCTGTACACAACATCTAACATAGGGAGAACTAAGCTTGGTCCCACCCTCAACTACTTTTCCATGCTTACCTGGAATGATGTAAAGCAAGAGTGAGTCATAAGACTCAGCAAGTGTATATATAAAAAGGATAACAGGGCTGATAGCAGACTCGCCCATAAATATACCCACCCATGATATGTATCACATATCAAACCATGCCATGTACCACGATGCCAAATCATAACATAAATGCATCAATGCACACACATAGTCCTTAGGGTCCACATAAGACAAGACACACATTGGCCCCCAAGTCCCGCATATAAACCTGTTGTAACCCAATATAGGCTACTATAGACTTTCGAGGTATACATCAGATCATTCCCCGAAGTCTAAAAGTACACCCGTGGAGTATACACCAGATCATTCCCCACCGGCCCAAACAACTTCCACATCCAAAGACTCCTGAGGTATACACTAGATCATTCCCTAGAGTCCCATATCCTCAACATTCAATGCAACAAATAAGGAAATGCACGGCTTATGCAGCATAAACGTGATGTCAAGGCCCCCATAAGCCAAACATCAGGCTATGCCCCATAAGCCAAACATCAGGCTATGCTACGCCCACATAAGAACTCACACATACACAATATGCTCCATGTGTCCATGCTCACCTACAATACACGGGTTGGTACTCACAAGCCAACCATGTCATGCCAATGCTCACGCCACCACTGAACACAAAACATGATCCCAGATGTATGCAAACCCATAGCCCAATGTCCCAATGCATCACCATGCAATGTATAATAATAAATAAATCAAAATATAACACCACCCCAAATAGAAACCATCTAGAACCTACCCCGATAAGGTTCAGCATCATTTCACAAAGAAATGTAGGGAGAAATAGCCCTACTTGGCTAGCAAATACAAAATGCATCAACAATGCTTGGGGAACCTTTTCTATCCTCATAAAGAATTACATCTAAAAGCATTATAATCTAGCCTATCAGTGAATCTCATCATACTCCAATAATGCCCCAAAATAAACTATTTATCTCCCGAACATTGGGGTAAAACAAATCGCTCAAATGGAAGAACTCTATATTCCATGCCAAGATTGGCTGGGTTGCTACGGCCTCAAACATATTCAAATGACCCAAGATATATTCTAAAACAAAGCTTAATAAGCCTAGTTTGGTGTACAAAAATGGATTTCAAGTTGGACAATACCATAAATAGTTATGCCTCAAACACCAAAGCATTATTGGATTGGAATTGAAGATTTTAATTTCTAGCTTCTAATTCATTGGGATTTGACTCATCCAATTTTTGTCCAAATACCCAAACATTATATACCAAATCAATTCTTATCGAGTCTAGTTTATGAAACTTCAAACGGTTCATCAATTAGATATCTACACAAAAAGTTATGCGCGAAATAGTATAGGGTGCGCATTGTAGTCTACCGCGGGAGTCGACTTTCGACACCCGGGAGTCGACTCTCGAGGCAAAGTCGACTGTCACATGCCCAGAGTCGACCTAGCCGAGAACCCTTCATTCAAATTCGACTCCTAACACCCTAGAGTCGACTGTTGAACCTCCAGGACCCAAAAATGACGAACAAAACACCCCCAAAACCCTTCAAACCCCTTCCAAACCTTCCAATACTTCAATAAACTCCAATTCCACCACAATCCCTCATCCCAAAGGATACTACAACCTCTATTTCAAGACCCAAATGAAACCAACAAAATGAAACAAGGGATTTGAGAGAGTTGCAACCATTTCTACATAGCTTTCCAAACCAAGCTTTTCTTGAAGAACATCAAAGCCAAGAGAATCACATGGAGGAAAAAGAAGTTTAGAGCTTGCCTTTAGAAATCCTCCTCCTTGCAAGACTTGCTTGAGATGATCTTCCCTCCAATTTACTTGATCCTACACTCAAAATAAAAGAAATAGGAGAGAAAAGGGGAAGAGAAGCAATCTCAACTTGATTAATTACTCTTGGAGACTTCAAAATCAAGAAAGAATGGAAGAGGAAGAACCTACTCACCTTGGCTCTTCTCTCCCTCTCTCCCGTTCGGCTCTCTCTCCCTTCTCCAATTTCTCTTCTTCACTTAGGGCAAAACAAAGCCCTTCTCTTACATATATACATATATATGTACTCCACATTCCCCTAATTACCCCTCTTCCTTACTCAATATGACAAGCATCTCCCCCACATTTATTAAATTCTCATTTCTACCCTTATATGATACAAAATCAAACATAATATAATTTAAACCATAATAAAATTTCCATAAATTATTCACACACATACCTCGTATACTTGCGAGTCCCATTACCACTCAAGTCACCTCTTTGACTTTTCAGTATTTCCACTGCCTTTAACAACCACATGCAATATCACAGTTAATTCTTTAAGATTATTATCCAAATAAATTAATTAGTTCGAGTTCATACACTTCACTAGTACTCGGAACGGGTCGTTACAATTGGTAAACTAAAAATAGCTCTTTTGAGAAATAGAGATGTCGTCTGTTAAGACCACAGATTCATTAAACCTCAAGACCTTAAAATGGCACGATGAGGTATCAACCGCGTAAAGACAATCTCATATTGTGAAAAATGAATGTAAGATCTTGAGGATGATAGAACAAATTAAGTAGAGATAAAAATGCTAATAAGAGTAAACAAAATAGAACGCACAAAAGGCAACAATTTATAGTGGTTCGACTTTCCAAGCCTAGTCCACTACCTTAGCTACCCACTAAGGATTTTGAAGTAAGTCCACTATCAACCCTAGGTCCTTTAGTCCGTAACTAGGAAAACTTACAAACCTCCTAATCTATTGGGCCCTCTAGCTTACGCTAGGTCAAATACAAGATAAATGAGAATGAGAATCTAACAGTACAACTGTTAGTTACAAGCTCTCTCTAACAGTAAGATCGAGGCTTACAATGAATGTAACAGTGTATAAAAAGCCTAAGAAATGTAAATACAGAGAGCAAAGAATTTAACGCTCGATGTAAAATTGAAAGCTTGGTAGTTGACAATATTAAATGTTTCCAACAACCCTCAATCAATTCTCAAAACCCATATTTATAGTTGATGGTGAATAAATACAAAAATATGACTGTTATGGTGGTTGGGCAAGCTTTAAATGCCCCCAAAACTAGTTGTTACAAAATTCTATGAAACAAACTGTTGATAGAAAGTAAAGGTTAGTTGACTATATTTTCAAATAAACTAAGGCATAGTCGACAGACAAGAAAGCATAGTCAACAGTTGTCCAACAAAATCTATTGATGGTCAATAAACACATTAACATAGTCGACACATTCAAAATAAGAAGAAAATTTCAAACATCATGCACACACATAGTCGATAGAAGAAATTTCATAGTCAATAGACCCTGCATAATAGTCGACAGAACATAATCGACAGAAACCATACATAATCGACAAAACATACAAATATAGTCTACTATTCTCAGGCATAGTCGATAGAACTTAGGCACATAGTCGACTATTCATAGGCATAGTCGACAGAGCATATACACACAGTCGACTATCCATTTGGAAAAACTGAACACAAAAATATTTCTTAACTTTGTTTCTTTTAAAAGTAAGTTGAGATTATCAAAAAAGATATTCATTTTGAATTTAAACACACTCAACCTTACTCCTATATAGATTTTCATAACTTTGCTTCAAACTCATATATATAGATTTAAAGATTGATTTTCATATAGTTATTATGAAAACTATTTTATTTCCAAGAGTAAAATATCATCCTAGACATACTTGACTAATGAGGAACACACTTGATTGAACAATTTATGTAATCGATTATATAGAAGCCTCACTCGAGTATGGCAAAGTCATCACTTGACTGACTTACAAGCCACTGGGACTTTACATTAAGCACGACTACTTGGCTAGGCTCACTCGACTAATGAAAGGATATACTTGAGTACAAATAACTGATACTCGATTAAAATAAGCTTAGAGACTTAGTTATATTCTATCCAATCTTTACGCGATTCAAACATATAGATAATTGATTGTAAAAATATATTAGTCGATTAAGAGAAGAATATACTCGATTAAGGAGATACTTGGAGTTTTGATATTAGAAAAATACTCGATCGAAAACATTCCTTACTCGACTGATTTTGCAAATACAAAGAGCATGTAAAACTTACTCGAGTAGGAAATCTTAATAGCCGATTGAAAGAAGGTTTTACTAGAGCATATATTCAACAATTTTAAGAAATACATGGAACAATACTCAACTAAAAAGATGCTCAGATTTTAATAATAATAAAGACATTCAATTATTCAAACACCATACTCGATTGATCTACTTGAGTAGGTTTTTGTAGTACTAGACTAAACATAAAAAATATGCTGAGCAATATTTGTTTGGTAGTTATTTTTGATTGAATGGAGAAGGTTTAAAAGAATATTTCAATACTTTGCTTTAAAAAGCTTAAAAAATACATATACCTAGCTTAACAAAAGCGTCAAAAGCTTTGATATATATATATATATATATGGAGACTTGAAGTTCTCCAATTTAAAGAAATATATTTTTGTAAGTTTCATACTCCTTGAGCAACCAAAACCAAAATTTAGCTTATTTAAAAGACATATAAATATATGAGTATGAGGTTTTCCAATATACAATATATAGGAGGTTATAAAATATTTTTGGAAATCATCAATAAACCAGTTTTATTGGAAATATATTTTTCAAGATTATTTTCTCCATAAATGAAAACACAAATTTCTCAATAGATAATCCATTACTAGAGTTTGACTTTTTTTTCTCTATGGTGCTTCTAGCTTTTCTCCTTTCACGGGACTCAAATTTAGACTTGTGGAGCTTGTTACAATAACTTGGCCACTTTTTTTATTTTCCCTATAAACACATCTATGCCACTAATAGTAGTGAGTTTACAAATTGTTGAACTAGTTAAGCTTTGTCAACGTGATTTAGACTTATATTGACTAATGTTTTGTTCTTGTGTGTTGTTTTAAAAAAGTCTCATTCCAACTATTTGGTTAGTTATGCGAGAATCCTTCGTTCCCACAGACAATAACTAGTGATGATGCATAAAATTGACAACTAATATATTTATAAAGAGAATGTACTAGGTGGTAGGAAAACCTTGATTTGCAAACTCTCAAGTTGAGCTTTTGTAGAAAAGAATGATGAGATTGCCCTAGGGTTGGCAAAGAAAGTCACTCCAATGCCTAACTTAGATATGGAGTAATAGTAAAGATAAAACAAAGAAGCTAGAGATTATAATTAAGAGTGCTTATTTCAGAGAAGAGATTCTCCTACATTTATAATAGTTTAGAGATAATCCTTCACTCAATTAAGATTAGGTCTCATCTTTTTGACAATATTTAGGAATAATTATCCTAGACAAATTTGGAGGGATTAGGATTATCCTCAAATAATACCTTCTTAAGATTTAGGAGAAGGGGCTTTTCCCAAGTTTATTGGGATTATGACTAAATTCTTAATTGTAGGAAGTAATCCTAAATTGTGATTAACCTTATCACTTAGGATTAGACTGAATAATTCAATCTTGAGTAAGATTAGTTTGCTCTTGGGTTTGTGAAAGATCCCTCATTTAGGCCTAGCCAGGCCCAAGTAGGCTAGCAAGGCTTACAATGGCCTAGTTAGGCAAACCTAGGCCAAGGGAGGCATAGTTAGGTGGACGAGGTTGAGGGTGGCAGGGGTAGATTTATTAGTGAGCTACCTTGAGCTTCAGGTCAGGGCAACCCACAACAAAATTTAAATTTGTAAGGTAAATTTTTTTAATTTTTTAGTAATAACCTAGCCCAAATTTAGTCCAGTCCACCCCTAATTTTTTCTAGCCCAGCCTAGTCCACCTGTCTGGATCTGTCCCTAAAGGGTGGTTAGTCAAGTGAATTGAGGCTTAGGGTGGTTTGATTAAGGTTACGTCTTAGGCATGTAAGAATCAAGCATACCAAATTAGTTACAAGCATTAGGGATAATAGATGTAAATATTTATTTGATATAGTTTAATCATTTTGCAACAACCTTGAAATTGAGACTCTTTACATGTATGACATTAGACCAATTCTAACACATTTAGTCTTAAACGAATTAGTTTGTATGCTTATTTACCTGAACAAGTATCCAATTATATATGTGTTAAATAAATTAGATATGGATGTGGTTGTTCTAATTCAATTACCTAGTATTAGACTCAATTAAAATTAAATATGTAATATGTAATATATAATATATAGACTATATAGACCAAACTTAGCTACAAACCTTCTCTAACTCCTCGGTATCTCTCTCCAATTTCCTAGATATATACAATTAGACACTAGCCATTTTCATCAAACATCTTCTTCCTCTATCCCAATCACAGTCAGAAACCCTAGGGGTTGTAGCACCACCTTTGCCTCTCATGATCTTTGTATGTTGAAATCCTTCACCTCTTGTGATCTCTCTCCTTGGTTTTGCCCCTCTTGATGTCTCATTCTCTCACATTTCTAACTAGTTATCTTGATTTCTTTACCCTCTGCCTTTCTCGATCTCTCATTATCTCACTGCCTCTCGACCCTATTGTTATGCTACTTGATTTTTTTTTTGGTTAGATTTCTCTAAGTTTGGTTTCAATTGAGTTGTTGGATTTTTGAGAGTTTGGTTTTATGTGTTTCTATAGTTTAGATTTATATTTTTTGTATCTAGTTTCTTTGACTTTGGACTAATGTGTAGTTTACAATTTTGTATATTTTTTTTGTGAGATTGGTTGTTGGTATACTATTCGCTTTGAAGTTTATATCTATTTTCTTTCAATAGCAAGGTTAATTTTATGTTGCAATGAGATTTATTTATTCATTTTTGTGTATCTTGTGGTTGTTGGCTTTGGTTTCGTGGGGGTTATTTTGAAACGGTGCTCTCTATTAGGGTTTGTTTTATTGTTGTAAGTCCCTTTTGGGACTATGTTTTCCTTTTAGCAATGCTTTCCCCTTTAACAAAATTCAACTTCTCATTTATCAAAGGAGAAAAGCAAAATGAGTGTGAGTTAATATTTTTTGTAATGGGTTGAATCCAAAATTTAAGATTCCATCACCAACCACAATTCAAGTAGATGTATTAAATGGTTGTATTGAGGAAAAGTTGAGATTATATGCTTATTTAGAGGAGCACCATAGACGTTTTGACAACTGGCCATAAAAAATTAAGAGCATATGCTTGTTTGATTATTCATTTTGTGAGTGATCAATGGGAGTTGATGAAACAAATTATTTCATAAAAAGTCATTCCATATATAATCGCATGATGGTGATTCAATATTTAGATTTATTTCTAAGTTGATTTAAGCAATTGCAACATCAAAATTTTGCTTTCAAAAGGAAACTTGTTCAAAGACTTTATTGTATCTCGAATTTTGTTAAGAAGTCCCACAAATTTTGACAAATTATCTTGCATATGAGCACTACACCGCACATTGAATAAATTTCCACTCAATGAAAGCCAATACTTATTGCACAATTAACCTTTAAAGTGCTTGCCATTAAATCGATATTCGATGTATTATTAACAACAATATAGATAACACTTTTTTTTATCCAAATTACATCGCAAAACATTTTATCAAAATTGAATGAAGAAAAGTCCTCTACTTTCTCACCTCGATGCCCATTGAAATAAGTAGGAAACTCTTGATAATGTTAAGGTTCAACTTCATTAGTATAAGTGGACACAATTGGTACCACATGGATAAAAGATTGATGTAAGTAATCAACGAAGGTATTCATTCAATTGTGGGCACCACTAGCCATCACATGTTGAGGGAAATTCGACCGCAAATAAAGCCCATGATATGGCAACACCCATGACATTGGAGAAGGCATCCACGAGTAACCAATTAAGAGAAGAATTTCCCTAGCCATGATATATTCCTTAATCTTAGGAGTCTGACCAGCCTTAACTCCATGGCGATCACCATGGACGTAAAGTATGCAAGGCCACATGAATAAAAGAGCCTAAGCCATAGGTAATAAGGTAAGTTTAACCTTTCACTCCATACTCTTTTTCTTTCCTTACTTTCAACCATGAGACTTTTTAAAGACTAAAGGGTTTTTCCAATGATACCACCTTAGGTAATTCAAACCCAATTGTTTAGTAAAAGAGCTCAAACCATGTTGCTCACCCAACTTATAATACCTAGGATTTTTAAGATAATTTGGGAAATAAGAGTTAATATTTTTGGAGAAAAAATGGGTTTAATGGTGATTTATTATGATTTAAGAGATTTTTGGTAATATTGCAAAGGGTTTACACCTATTAAGGGTGATTTAGTAATTTTGAGATTTTTCAAATGTTTGGGTTGTAGTGGATCTTCCAAAAGATTTCGAGACTGTTTGGCTTAACGATTTGATCGCTTATAAGCTTCATAAGCAACGTTTAAGCTAAGCAGTGTTTGGTAACCCAAATTAGCTTAAACACTAGGTAGCTTAAATGCTACCATAATAGCGTTTGAGAAAAGCTAGTACCCCCAAGCTTTTGCACAAAACGTTACTACGTTGACAAAGTAAAAGACTATTCTACTCTCAAAAGCTAGTACCCCATTATCTTCCCTTCGCTTAAGCCATTAGTGTCGCTGCCGTCGTTGCCCATCCTCCATAACAGCCGTTGCCATCATCCAGCTGGGCTGCCGCAAGCAGCCGAAGTATTGGTGGGTCGTGCCATCACTGCAGCTAGTTCCAGATTTGCCGCCACAAGTCGTTGAGCGCCATCGACCTTCCTCCATTACAGCTGTTGCAATTAGGTGCCGCCTCTAGCCTTGATCGTCGCCCTCTCCTCCATCGCTGGTGGCGTCCTCGACCTGTAAGTGTATATACAATATATATATATACCTGTAAATGTATATATATATATTATATATATATTAATGGTAATATTTTTAAGGAAAAAAAATAAAAGATGTATATATATTATATTAATATATTTTTTAATAAGTATGTATAATTTATCTAATATTTAGAAATTAATTTATAATTTTTTATAAAAAATAATATTTTTACAAATTTTATTTATATTATTTAGCATTATGTCTATTTTAGTCTTTTTGTCAAGTTTTGACAACTTATCAGTTTTTACAAACCAAACACATAACTATTAACTGACAGCTTAAAAACATATTTATCCAAACACATTATCAATTTAAACATTACATAACTTTTATGCTAACAGTTAATTAACTTAAAAGCTCCAATAAAAAACGGTAAGCCAAATAGCCTCTAGTGCTAATGTAACTTTCCAAGCTTTTAGGTTGAGAGTGAAAGGCTAAAACTAGTAGGGCTCTTTGTGCCATTTTTTTGAACTTCAAGGGCCATAGAGTAAGGGCTTAGAAGAAATGGATGAAAAAAAGGCTCAAAATGCAATTTCCATAAGTTGGAAATTACCCAATAGCTTTTCAAACACATTATCCTGGCGATCTTCTAATTTGCAAGCATGCATAATCGCAATGAGACTATGGTTAGGCTGACAACAACTTAGTTTTATTAGGGAACAAGGCTTAGATAATGAATGGTTAGAGTGGGTACTATTGGATTTTGGCTATAAATAAGTGGGTGTTGTGGAATGTGCTTGGCTTAGATAGTGAATGGTTAGAGTGGGTACCATTGGATTTTGGCTATAAATAGGTGGGTGTTGTGGAATATGCAAGCACACACAAATCAACAAGTAATAAAGTGATGAGTAAAGTATTACTCCCACAAAGATTGGTTACTAAACTAACTAAATACTAAAACACGTATAGGGTTAGCTTTATTTGAAAAATCGATTAAAAACCAAATTGACTAAGAGGTTAACTCAATGATCTATAGGTTCTAGGCTAATTAACTTCACCTAGCAATTTCACTTGTTAAATCAATTCATTCTTGATTAGTTAAATCACAAGTTATATCAATCATGTTGAGCCAACTTGCTCATATTAATTAAGTTTTGATGATTAACAAAAATATTTTTATGATATAAATGTTTTCTTTTACTCATACGAAAAGTAAATTTATTTTGAATTAAAATAGATTATTTTTAAACATATTTTCTTGTTTTAATCATTTATGTTTCAAAAGCTTATATTTGAATTTTCAAATCTTGATTTCTTATGCAAAAAGTAAATTTATTTTGAATTAAATGTGAGACATGTTTTCTTTCTATTTGAGAAAGCCTAAACAATTTTTGAATTTCAAACTTCATATTAACCTTTTTCTTTAGTGGCTAAAATGCTTATAAATACCCTCCCCCCAAACACATTTTTTGAGATCTCAAGTACTTCCATTGCATATCCAAAGCATCCAAAAGGTCTCAAACGCTTTCAAGCAAAGCATCCAAGCAATCCAAGGCTCTCGAAATATTGTTGCACATCCACCGAAGAGCCACAAGGAAAAAGGAGAAAAGTTCTTCAAGTCTTTTACGACAAATCCGAACTTCTCCATTTGAAGTTACAAATTTATTTATTTATTTAAATATTATTGTCTTGTATAATTTGTTCTTAATTGCTTATTTGTGTCCAAGTGTGGACAAATTATTTGTAACATTTAAATTACTATTGTGGATTGTATAGGTTTCTTAGAACCGATAAAATCTAGGTGAATCTAGTTTTCAATGTAAGCTAGGGAGAAAACCTTGGTATTGGTGGTTTTCGTAGAACCCATTGTAATCTAGGAGTGTATTTAGTTTCCAAAGTGAGCTAGTGTGAAAACCTTGGTGAGATTAGTGGAACCCCAAGTGTAGTGCCCCACTTTTCCAAATACTTAATGACGTTAAATATAAGCTAACATCACCACGGACGTTATGGAAACCCTTGCCAACAGAAGCAATGGATCGAACCTGCAAGCCTAACCAAAACTAAATAAAAGGGTTTCCACTATATTTCCTTTATATGTACAAGAAATGCATACAACTTTCAATAAACGCAAAAGATGCAACTCACTACTTGAAGTTACAACTACAACACATGCCCAAACTAGCAAATAAACCCTTATCATGGAAGCCTCTCTATATGACATTCAAAGTGCATCATTTGAGATATTGCCCATGCTCGTGCAGCAAAGCTACAACCCTTAGTACAACCATCAGACACTTGCACACTTATTACAAGCTCGAGCATCCTAGCTACTATTACAATACGTCACTCGGGTTACATGAGTACATAATGAAATAAAAGCCCAGATGTAGCCAAGCATCACCTCTTTGCCCATGTTTGAATTGGAACCTGCAACACCTGATACTTTTGATAAAGATGGGACGTTGAATGTCCCAAGGGTATGAAACACCCGAGTTAGATTACATCTAAGTGAGTGACTCAGAAAAGGAAAGTACATGCATGCAAATGCAATAATGCTGTTATGAAATCCACCCCTGTGGTAGTAATGCCAGGGTGTTGCAATCACCCCCGCGGTCATCATAGTCACTCCTTGGCTCACCATAAGAGCATGAGATCACCCATGATGTCCCAACAACTAGCCACAGTCACCACAACGAACATGATATATGACAAAGCAGAAGGAATATGCATAACCAAAGGAAAAATGACATGTAAGCCACAAAAACATGATATGCAAGCCAACACCCTCGCCCAATGAAGCCAAAATGATCAGGATGTAACAAAAGTATGCAAGAAACACTCACCTTGCTGGTTCGGAAGCGTTAAGGTACTGTTCATAGGGTTTGGAAATGCTTTTATGCAAAAATAATATACTTTCGTAACTCAAACCTAAAATATTTTTACATGGGGTCCTAGAAATAAATTTAAGGGCCAAGACTAAAAAATTTGGGGCCAAGGGGGCCTCTCATGCACTGGGGGAAGGACCCCTACGCACTGCACTTGCGGTAGTCAGGTGGCACGTGAACTGAACCCGTCGTCCCTCCAGCTTTGAAGTCTTGAGGTTTTTCGGCCCGTTCTCCCTCGTCTGGACTCCGATTTGACTTTCATTTGAACCCACGCGACCCTTATTCAATTATCTATCAAACTACAGAAAGAAATTAGAATTACCTTGCTGTTTTGATGCTGTTTAACTCCTTTTATGGTGGCAGTCCAACTTTTCCAACGAAGTGTTTTACCACTCTATTTTTGGGCAAAGTTTCTCTTCTCAACTCACCTCCTCTTTTCCTCTTGATTAATGGTGAGATTTTCCCTTCCAAGGCCTTGGTATTTATAGGCATTTATGGCCAATCCAAGAGTGCCATGTGTCACTTGCCATGTGTTACTTAGATAAGGTTGTAATCATTGCTTTTCGTAGGATCGCGCCATGTGTCCCTTGTGATTCATGCCATTTCTCCCCCTTGCGACATGTGTCCTTTGAAACATGTTCCACCATATGTTAATTAGGTTTTTAAAGATTCCTCATGATTACTCATGATTATGTCTCCTAAATAAGTTAGATTATTTGGTTCCTTTAACTAACTAGTCACAAGATATTTTTGAACTTCTTCCAAATAACTCTTTAGCCCAAAACTTCTTTGCACTTATATCTCTTGAGCCCTAGAACTCCTTAAACTTCTCCAAAATACCTTAGATGATGCCCCTTTGCGATAATTTCCATGATCTTTCAGAAAATCCTTCATTTGTTCCTCAGCGATTACCCAGGAACTTCACATATACTAACCGTATTCTTCGATTTCCAAGAAAAAGTTGTATTTAATGCCTAGAAAGACTTGGGGTATTACACCAAGGGTGGTTGAGACCTTGGGAGAGTGGAATAGGTGTGTGTGGAGAATTCGAACCACTATAAATTGTCTTGTGCCTCATTTGTTTATTCTTGCTATATCTTGTGGCTTATATTTATTATTAATCTTAAACATAATTTATTATATTTATCAATTATATTTTTCAATAAAATCTTTAATCAATAATATTTATTAAAATTGAGAAAAATTTTAATCACTCAATTCACCCCCCTCTTAATCGGCCATACCCTAAGGGACCAACAATGTGCATTAATGTATTCAATAGCCCATGTTTACGTCTAAAGAGTTTATTCATTTAATTTAACTCACTATATGTCTATATTAATATTAAGGAAAAAAATTAAGATTAAGCACTTATAATATGATTATATTCAAGGATCTCTTAAACATAAAAATGGATTGCACATGCACTTTAGGTGTATGTCTATCCTAATGTAAATCATGTGTTACTATATCTAATGAATCTATTATTTACTTATATTTCTAGTATCATAAAGAATCTCGTAACGTGCAATTGGTAGATAAGAAATTACAAGAGTAAAGGATAGAACAAAATAAACATAGCAAAGCAATCAACACAAGAAAGAATTGAACCATTTAGACAAGTTTCATTACACAGGGTCCATTAATACACTAGATAAATTAATTTAGCTCATGTTCATAATGCTACTGTCCATGAACATATACATGAGTTGTTTCACTAAATAACTAAAGAAAAATAAAGAAACAAAGATAGATTGGAGAGAAGGAATCGAATAAAGGCGGAAAAAACCTTGTCGGATTGAAGCTTGTAATTCTTCAAAGTATGTCATGGTGCTGGTTGCTCTCCCTATTTTTCTCTTGCTTCTAATTGCTTCACCTCCCCTTTGCTTCCCTTTTACTGTGTTTATATGCCTAAGTATTGTGGGGACCCCCACCTAGGGATCTCGAAAGCCTGTGAGCCTTAGACGGGTGTCTCAAAAGAGAGATAAGACAACAAGAATCCCTAGTGAAGCAACATGCAAAAGGGATAATACACTTGCATAGCAAAAGCATGGTATACACATACATACAAACAGAAAGGTAATGGGGTGGCAACATAAGGTGCACCATTTGACAAAACCTGGGCACAAGGATCATGGCATATAATACACAGCTAGCAATCTCTTATACCCCAAAACCACAAAATCATCTCCATGACTGACGGTTGGGACAATCCTATACAACCAGCTACCCACTCACTCAGACCCTTTTGCCCTTACCTTCGACCTTTGCTTTTCATCTACTTGGAATGATGTAAAACAAGGGTGAGTCACAAGACTCAACAAGCAAGCAAAAGAATAACAATAGGGCTAGGAATAGAACTCTCACACGGATAACCATCTATAACATACTGTGTAATAAATTAAAATGTCACACCATACCATGCATAAAAGTATTCAGTTCTCAACATAAATATTCCAATGCACATAACGGTCATTGGGACCCACATAAGAAATGCATAACCTGGCACCCAAGTCTTGACTTACAAACCTACAACAGCCATGAACTGGCTAGCATCAACCACATGAGTTCGAGGCCCTCATAATATAAACCACGTGAGCCCGGGGCCTTCAATATAATCACATGCTGGAGTTTCTGAGTCATAGCTACCGGGAGTCATGCTTTACTCATAGCCATCAAGGGTCAACACTATATCGCTTCATCTTGTAGCCATGCAGTGCAACAAATAATAGATGCAATGGCATAGTAAGCATCAACATGATACATTGACCCCCATAAGCCAGGTATCAAGCCATGTTTCACCCACATAGAAATACACACTCAATGCAATGTTTGTGCACCTAGTCATTCCAAAATGTTTGTGTCCAAACATTCACAGCTTATGTACCCCCTAATGATGTAAGGTTAATCCCATGCACTATAATGCCATGTATAGGGGTGTGCAAAAATTCGGATAAACCGATTTAACCGAACCAAACTGAACCGATTGGATCAGTTCGGTTCGGTTCGTTTATTCTTAATAATCGGTTCGGTTTTGGTTACCCATTTAACAAAAAATTGGATAGTTGGTTTGGTTCAGTTATTTGGGTCAAAATAACCGAACCCAAATAACCGAACCGCCAACTCGTTCTTAGCCCCCAACACACACCCCCACGCCCCCCCCCCCCAAACCCAAGCTCATTGTTCAGGCCCTTCACATCCAATAGCCCGAGAGTTTCCCCTTCTCCCCCACCCTTGGAAGGCGACAGCATCGAACCCTAGGTCCCTAACCGGTTAACCCTCACCTTGTTGTTGTCGTCGAACCCAAACACCCTTGTCGTCGGCTTCTCCCCCCCCCCCTCCCAACACCCAACTGTGCGCTCTGCGCTAGATAGCTCGAGAGTCGCCCCCTACCCGTCGAAGGTGAGAGCAAACTCAACCCTAACTGGCTAACCCTTACCTCGCTGTTGCCGTCAAACCCAAACGCTCTCGTCGTCGGCTTCTCCCTCCCAACACCCATCCCCTCTGCGCCAGCCGCTAAATAGCTCTTGAGTCACCCCCCACCCATCGAAGGCAAGAGCAAACCGAACCCTAACTGACTACCCTTCACCTTGCCTTCGCCGTCGGCTGCCTTCCCTTCGTCCCTTCGCCGTCGCCCCTTCATCCATTCTCTCTCAAGAGACCGAGAGTGAGTGATTTCGAAACCCTAACCCTAACTTGTTTCAGATTCAGTTTGTTCATTTGTTCATTTGTTAATTTGTTTCTGATTCAAGTTTGTTCATGTCCTTCAACAGGGGAGGCAATTGCGATGTGCTTACAACACTATATCTTGGCATTGGGGACTACTGTGATGATCCCTACATTTCTTGTTCCCTTGATGGGTGGAATTGATGTCAATCGGTTAGTCCTCCTCTAAGTCCTCTTGGTGTAGAATTTATGTTTTTATATCATTCTCAAAACACCACTTTTGGTTCATTTTCTATCATTCAATCTTCGATGTCATGTCACACATTATTGTTTTTGTATTTGGAATAGAGGTAATCAAGTCTTATTCTGAATGAATGTTAATTACTTGGCTGCTGGTAATCAAGGTTGAATGAATGAATGTTAATTATTTGCCATTCGGTTTCGGTTAGGTCGATTTTTATGTAGGTTTGGTTTGATTTTTTGGGTAGGCTTTTGGTTCGGTTAGCTCAGATTCAAAATCGGTTAGTTCGGTTTCGATTAATTCGGTTAGTGTAGATTTTCGGTTCAGTTTGGTTCAGTTATATTCTTAAGGTCATTTTGGTTCGGTTCGGTTATAACTAAATGCACACCCATAGCCATGTAATATGTCATATAATAGCAGAGCTGGTTGACAATGACCAGGTACAAGTCGACAATTCGTTACTAAGAATAACCGGTTGGCAGCCTTTTTCGAGCATATTGACGGTCTACTCCATCGTCGCTAAACGGTAGACACTTGCCTCACCGCTCGATAACTTTTATCCCTAGTTACGACCGCTCACACCTGAGGGACCCATAATTGTACCTCAACCTCTAGGAACCTACTCTCGAAGAGGTTTAGCATCATTCCCAAAGGAATAGGGGTGATACAATACCTCATAAGCATTTCACAAATAAAATCCCAAAAGTCACTTATTTAATTTAATTTATTTTACACTAAAGAAATCTATAATCCATATAAATAATACTCGGAACCGAATCGAATTAAGAGAGGAAATGAAATTCGTAAAGCGAAGGCAACTTGTAGAGAAAGTAAAGAGCTTGCCTTTTAATAGCATATTTTAGTATTTTTCCGCTCACATGTTGTTAAATTAATACACGTTGTAAAATAATATAATTTTACCAAAATTAGTAAAATCACACTTTAAATTAAATTTCAACCGTAAGGAATTTGTATTATATTTTTTCTCATTTATCTGACTATTTTAAACTTTAGCGGTATAGTTTTCCTGCATTTTTTGTTGGATTTTTCCCATTATTCGTGTTGCTGTTCAAGACTTCTTCTTCTTTTTCTTCTTCTATTTTCCTCTTTAGTTGTTGTTCAAATGATGCTTGATTGCTCACTGAAATTGGGCTTAAATATGCAAAAAAAAATGGGTAGCTAAACACTAGCCGTGTGGCAGCCAACAGCTACACCACTGCCTCTCTGAAACTACATTATTTCGGGGGCTAACTAATTGAAAAAAAATCAACCATTTTCTCTCCCAATCGCGCCTAGCCCTAGCCTTGAACCCGCAACCCCAAGCATAGCCTCCCGTGCATGCACGTGACATCTCTCCTATAGCCATCCTCAATATATATACACCCCATACTAATTTTAAAGAGATCTACAACCATTTTTAAAAATTACACTTAGGTCCCATAATTTCTAAAAATTAACACCTACACCCCACTTAATAATAACACTTATACCCTGATTTTTTTCAAATAATTTTTTATTTTTTTAAAACAAAATAATTTAAAATTTATTTTAAATTAACATTATAAATTAATAGAATAAATTAAATTACAAATTAGGGGATTGTTACAAGTGTACCAAATCCTATTGGAGTTGAAATCCTTGTTAGACTAGGGGACTGCTTGCTGCCAACTGCTATGTGTGTGATTTGTGACTGACTTTTGACCTAGTTGTGCTTAGAATTGGGTTGAGGTGTCTCATATGATTTGTAGTGTTGTGACTTACAGCTTTCCAACGCATCAAGAATCAAGTCAATCACACACATATATATATGTGCTGTGAGTTATGCCAAAAAAAAACTGAACAGTGTGCAAAGCTGGCAGAATTTGATTGGTTAGGGCATTTTAGGAACTTTTCCTATTTAATGAAATTTTGAGCTCCAATTGACTTGTAATTACCAAATTGACCCTTCTACATAAAATAAATACATTTAGTGCAATAATCAAGCCAGTTAGGAATTTAATTAAATAAAACCATGATTTTTAGGTACTAAAAAATATGTAAAATTAAAGCCTAACAATGGCTTTTGGTCGGGAGTTGGTTGTGCAATCGATCTATTTTTGATTGATTTTGAGGGCTATGGTGAGAGGGATTTGTAGAGCAGAGAGATTTGTAGAGCAGAGAGAGGATTCTATTGGAGGAAAACTATAGTAAAATGGTTAAGTTTTGAGGGATTATTGGAAAAATGCAATCTAAAAAAAAAAAAAAAAGCTAGTCTGGTGAGGCAAAGAAACGGTAAAAGCAATAGTCTCACCTGAAAAAGAAGAGAAGAGGAAAAAAAATAAAAAAAATAATGAATAAATAAGAAGAAAAATGGTCAAATAGAGATTATAGTGGAGTCTGACGAAGATTATAATGATAATCGATGATGAACAATTCACTAAAGAAGATGATGTATACTAACAAGCTCTTGGGCATGCGAAGCACATATATGTGGGTAAAGCATACTTGGGTAACACTCGTGAAGCGAACGCATTCATCCCATGAAAAGGAAAAAGAAAAGAAAAATAAAAAAATAGAAAAAAATATTTAAACGACAATCAAGTGTTCGAGAAAGGTTCAAGGTTTGCGAAACAATTATGGGTGCATTTTGGTCGCAAGGAGTTAGAAGTTGACACTAATGCAAATGTTTTACTGACTTCTCTTTTAAAATAATCGAGTTAAGGGGTATCAACATTTTTATTTGCATTATCCTAAACAATATGTAATAAAAAATGTGAAAATAACCATGCATGTGATGATTACTATTTTTGGAAAATAAATATGAAATTCAATCTTTGATATTTTTGATGCTATTAATTTGTTGAAAATGTCGATTCATAGTATATACCCTACTAAAAAATGTTGTTGGTATGTTTAATTCACAACCAAATATATTTGCTTTTATAATATATACATATATATATGTATGTATGCAGATGAGAAGGTAACCATATACTCCCTAGAGTTTCAAATTCATTTTCCAGTTATATTTCATGCTTGGTGTTGTACTCTTAATGGTGTTTGTATCTTTACCAAATTTAAATTGTTATTTGAAATCTATCAGATGAATATATATATATATATATACTATTCATTGAAAGTTCAATATACTATACAATTTAGTTTTGATCTATATTACATTCCGTTGTAAACTTCAATTACTTGACTTAACATAATTCATTGAGATTGATGTATTAAACATAAAAAAGGAAATTTTTGAAATAAATTTAGGGTTAAAGCATAATTATTGATTTTTTTTTTTTCTAAATTTATGAGATTATATCATGCTTGGCAACATAACTAAGTTCAGTTCCCCTTGTGAAGTGGTGGAGACAGTCATAGCGGATAATGTTATTAGCATTTTCAAAAGATTTAAAGTGAGATAGATTAATTAAGATAATAAATTGTTTTAATGACTAATCCCACATTAATATCTTAAGATATCAATTTGGACGTTTTCAATGACTAAAAGTGCATTTAATGCTTGAAAGTGACTCTGCACGAAATTCCAACACCTTGAAAATATATCATTACGAGACAAAATAGTCAATTAATAGTTGTCTATTCCATTTTTAGTGAGTAATTTTATCTATCTATTTCTTTCTAAAGTAGTGAATTATAGTCTCTATTTTCTCCATCTTGTTTGAACTTGTTCATATATAATGCTGAGTAATCGACTAATTTGTTCCCCTACTTGGAGACAAAATGTAAATCTAGTCGCTTATTTTAGACTAGTTGATTATTAATCCCTTATTCTAATATGAAATGTAAATTTAATCACTTATTCTGAGATAGTCGACTACTAGTTCCCTATTTCAAGACGATATATTATTTTTCTCAACGATATAATTGTAATCCATTATTTATTCAATCACTATCACTTTGAAAACATTATTGAGCATATTTAAACATTAAATGTATTATAAAAACTTTGTACTTAATTAGAGTTTATTAATTTGGCCTATCATCAAAATTTAAGATTAAAATTACAAAAATAATATTTCAAGTATTGTAGAGGTAAGTCATCTGCATCTTGTTATCATCTTATCATCATTCAGTGGGTGGGTTTCTGTATGCCTTTGACATTTTCCCTGTCATAATCACACACCTTGATTAATTTAATTTATGTGATTTTATTAACCCATAGGTATTTGACAAAACAAGGTTTATGATCACTGTTTAGCAATAATTATGGTTATTAATCAATCTTCAACTAACTTAGAAAATAATAACAAGAAGATGATACAAGTCAATTCCTAGATTAATAGGACCCTTATTTATTTATTTTATTTTATGTTTTCATTTATATATATATATATATAATAGGCTAACCAACAATCAAAACAAGTTACCCATCTCTTTGATTATTATTTCAAAAATTTAGATAATTAAATTGGCACAACTAACCAACCACCTACAAAACATTTGTACTCTACCCGACAAAGAAATTATTATAATCCCTTATCAATTGAC
Source organism: Diospyros lotus (assembly GCF_014633365.1). Classification (NCBI taxonomy): domain Eukaryota; kingdom Viridiplantae; phylum Streptophyta; class Magnoliopsida; order Ericales; family Ebenaceae; genus Diospyros; species Diospyros lotus. Next base: position 13,693,110 of record NC_068338.1, read on the forward strand.
CAACTCTATGAGTTCGAATATTAATATGTTTTAAGTGAATTAATTCTTTTAAGAAAAAAAGAGTGACTTGAGGGAGAAAACATTGTTACAAAAATAAAATTAGTTTTACTTCGATCCCGTATATTTGAAATCATAAACATAAAATTATATGTTCTATGTGAATAAAAAAAAAAAAAAAAGAATAAAGTCAATTTAGCACTTGATTTTTTTTAAAATTTTTGTCAATTTAACTCCTTTTTTTTTATATATATTTTCCTTATTTTCTCAAATTCATTCATGAACTTTTAAGGGTTTAATTTAGAAGTGGATTTGAGTACAAAACTAAATTAACAAAAAATAAAAGGAGCGTCTCATTTTGAATGATAGTTTAGACTTTATTGTTTAGTTTTGATTCTATTTTATTTGTGACCCTCGGGGTATGGCTTAGTTTAAGACGTCGACTCTTTGAAGTCTTTTCGATAATATTTTTTTTTTTTGATAAAAGAGAGGGACAATATAATTTTTCTTCTTTATAAAAAGAATAAATATAAAGTAGTTGTATTATTCATAGACTGGGGAGGGAGGGGTCATTGGAAATCTTCTACTGCATGCCTTCATTCATTTGACTAATGAATTAATGATGACAAATGAGTTGAAAATTACAGAATTGCTAATGAATACAAACGTCTATGACTTAGACTATTTGGTTTATTATTAAGGGGTGGACTACACTACACCTGCAGCAGAGAATAAGTACAAAGGCAATGAAGTCATGGTGGAGTTTGATACGTTGCCATGAAGTCCATGACAAGAACTAATAATTTGTCTCTAGCTGGTGGCCACGTGGCACACAAGAATTTATTCAAAACATCACCCCCAAGGGGTTAGTTAGAGCTGGATATGTCCTCCTCCTCCTCCTCCTACTACATGCACTAAGGTACGTAAATGGCAGGCAGTGTGGTGGTTTGGTTGGCCGAATTCCCATTATTTATTTATTTGGGATCAATAGAACAGTTCATATGACCAAGTAAGAAAAAAGAAATTATAAATGTGACACATCCAATAATACAAAGTTAAGAAAATCATTAGTTCGGGACATGGATGAGAAATGGGAGAGAATCCATGTGTTAAGAATATGATTGATGGTATTAAAAAAGTGGACATTAACTTTTTTCTGAATCTCTTAAATTATTTTTTATATTTTTAATATTTAAAAATAAAATAAAAAATAAACGATTCACTTGATTCAATTCAACGAATTGATTGATGCAACCATTATTTGCAAACAAACAACCTAATTTCTTTTCATGAATCGAGTCGATTAATTTTTAGCTCACTAGGTCGACCTAATTCTAAGATCGTGTTTTAGATTTATTAGTGATTAGTCTCTTTGATCAATGCTAGATATAAATTTCACACCTCAAATGATTTGGTCAAAGATAGTCTTGGAAGATTTTTGTTTTTGTTATTTTGACTCCTCATAATTTGATTTGATTTGATTTGATTTGATTATATTTGGAAGATAAACACATTTTATTGGCTTTAATGTAGAGGGTATTTTTGTTTTTTAACAAAATAACCACATGAACCTAAAATATCAAAATTAAACCAAAAAGGTGTTGCAAAAATGGTTTGAAATTACAACTAAGGTAAAATTTAACATTTCTTTAGCTTTGGGTAAGAACTTGTAGCTACTCTTTAGTGTGAATATTGACTAAACTTATAAAACACAAGAAATAATTTTTAAAATAAAAATTTAAGAATAAACTTGTCTTTAGAAAGTAATGATGATCTTTGGGACCGAACAACATGTGCCGCTTTGGTGGATGGATCTCAGGAGTGAAAACTTCGGACTTAGTTATGTCTGGTCTTAGGAATGTAGCTTACAAGACAATAGAGCGACAAGGCTAGGATTCTCTAGGTAGACTTAGACTCTTAAGTCAGTAGAGTAAATATGGGTAACAGAAAATGTAAGAGCTGAAAACTTGTCATACTTGGTGAGGGTCCATGCTTTTCATAGACGAGACCGTTATAGGGTACTCGAGATAAAGCCCGAGGTGATCGGGCACGATTTTCGAGAACCTCGATCAAGTTAGAACGAGTCACATGGTCTGGTGTGAATTTTTCATATTCCACTCTGAATTGCTTTGCAAGTATTATTACGTATCCTTTAACTAGTCGTAGAAGACTGTTTTTTACTCCGCATTGTGAAGTTGTTATGTGCCAATCTTTTGGAAAATCCACGTGACCAACGAAACGACTAGCACACAAAAAGTATTTTAGCAATTTAGATAATATCACATCATTAACATTTAGACCTTGAAGGAGATCGTAAATTAGATTTTTAAATACTTGTTATATTAAACCAATAGCAGCCATAGAATTCTTGGCTAATGTGGCAAGTATTTTGTGGGAGTGACGCCATAGTGATATCAACCTATAGATTTTTTTTTTTAGCTAATTAAGAAAGGGGGCCATTTCATTTGAAATCGAACATTTTTCTTAATTATTTGAGCATGAGACCCACAAACAAGACGCCAAAATTTGCCACTCATTTTGCTGCTTCCGGCTATATCCATCTTCTAGCCCCAGCAGTGGGTGGGTGGTGGGTGGGGACTAGGCCATTTTAATTTGTATCGACAAAAGTCCCAAATGAGCTTATTATTTTCAAGTTGATTAATCTGAAGATGCATTGACTGATTGATTGATTGCCTGCTTGCTTGCCAGGTGATGATGCTACAATTGGAATAATCTTGGTAAAAGGACCCCACTATATATGCAGTCCACGAAGATGAATTGAAGATGTGGCCAAAGGGTCTGGTAACTGCAATTGAATGTCGGTTCCTGTTTTCTCAACTAATCCACTTGACAAAATTAATTCAAGTGTCTGTCTGCCAAATGCAAATAAATTAATAATAAAGCGAATCATCTCTAAATTAAGCATCGTCTCGTGACTAATTTTTGGGACATAGCTCTACTCAGTACTAACTAGGAACTGGGTTCTTGCTCTTATATATGGCCTAAGGGACTTTGGGTACAGTTTCTTGAACCGGTGACGAACAATTTCTATAGGTGACCTTGTTCTGGGTATGGTTGAGTGAGGGGTAATGTGTGGCTTAATAACTCAAGTAGTTTGGACAATCTAGACAATGTGGTATGTGTTTGTGTTCATTACAGGTATAGGTATGGTTGTGAGAATTAAACAATAAATATATAAATATTATTATTGTTGTTGTTAAAATATAATAATAAATTTGTTTGTAGTGACAGCGTCTTAGGTATAATTTTCGAGAGATTTGTAGAGAAAGAAACCAATTAGGGGCGTTGATGCGCGTAGACTCTCTGATATTTAAGTTAGTTTTTATACTTGAAATGTAGAATGCAGAAAGCAAATGGAATTATAGTCTTAATAGTACTGTGAGTGTATCTTTATTAGAGAAGGAATCTTCTATTTATAAGGAAAAAGGGAGTGATAGGTGGAAGGAGAATCACAATTCTCGACGGATATTTCGGGCTCTTTTCTAGATTTATAAGTAAAGATATTAGAGGTAGGATAGACTCTATTCTTTAACGTCTCGCATGAACAATGCCTAAAAATAAGATATCTTAGGGTTTGTAGTTTCCCAAAAGGTTTCTCATGCGACTGAGAGAAAGATTTTCGAGTTTAGGTGGACCATGAGAGTCTCTCAAATATTACTGGCCAAGTAACGTGTGTATTTTTGAGAGGGTCTCTCAAAAGTTTCAAGAGAGGCTCTTGGGTGAGTTCACTTAGTTGTTTGTTAATCTTGATTATTTAGTTTTGGTTACTCAGTTGATGTCTCTTGATTATCTAATAACTTCATTCACCAATGATTTCTTTCCGTGGATTTCTCTTTCTCATAAGCTTTTGAGCCTTCTTTTTTAGGATTTTGACTCCTAAAACACAACAATTATACATGCATGGATCATTGAAATTATTCTGAGTGAAAGAATAGGTCGCAACGCAAATGTGACTAATGGGTTATGGGTCGTTAGTGATTGTAGCCTACAAAAGTAAGTGGATCCTGCAAAACTATTGTTGATTTGTTGGCCCATGTTTTCAATTGTGTTGCTCAAGCGTGCAAGACCATTAGAAATTTTCACTAATTTATTTTTTTTAAAAAGTTAAATGGTACCTTTTCAATATTTCCTTTTGGGCCACTTTTAGGGCCACCCAAGATATCACGTTGGGCTAGCACCGCTATATGAGATTAAAAAACAAAAAAATTCCGTTAGGGTGAAAAAGTAATTTTAATATAGAATTTTGTTACACAAGCGGTTCTTTTAATACTTTAGAATATAAAATTTTAAAGAGTTGCGGGTGTGATGTGATATTGTAATTAATTATCTTAACTAGGGATCGTAATTGGGTAAGGCTAACTGTGAATTAGGGATATATAAGGAAAAATTAAAGAAGAATAAAATAATTATTGAAATCAGTCGGCGGATTAGGCTGATGGGCTCAAAAGTGCCAAAAATGAGTGATTGACGAATGCTTGATTATTTTGCATGAAAATACCTTATAGAAGTCGTTTTTTCATTTCTGAAACGTTTCCTATTCCCGTTTCGGACCCTATTTATATCTAATTTTTTAGAAAAATATCCGTTTTCACGTTTTCGTTTCCTATAAAAAATATTTCTCGTTTCCGTTTCCATGCAACATAAATACTTGAAGGGATCTCCTTGACCGAGGCTGTGCCGCTTGAAGGCCTACTGCGATGTTCGCTTGATGGCATATAACAGGTAGCTGATAAACGCTTGCTGGTTTCATAAGAATCCTCTCAATAAGGATCCATTTTGGTCTGATTTCTATGCTAAGCATATACTAAATCAAATGGGATTAGTTGTATAATATCAGGCTTGTGTTTGAAGCTTGGAATTGATTGAAAACACAAATTTCTGAGGTTGAAAAGGTATTAGACTATGACACCAGATGACTTTAAATTGATGTTTTTACCTCCCAAGTGCTAGAAGATTTAGAGGTTGTTGGCTACACTTTCTTTTTTTCTTTTTAAAGAGTTTTAAAGTTATCTTTAGCTTTAATCTTTGTAAAGTTTTAACTTATGTAGGATTTTAAGCTAAGGAAAATGTTTGGATAAAAAGTACTTTAAGTTATTAATAATACATGTTAAAAAGATATTAGCCAAGTGAATCTTAAGAGCAGGTGAGTTAGGCTTTGAATTTTTTTTTGCCAAAATAAAATATAGTAGAAATAGGCAATATCAAATAAAAAGAGTATGTAGAGATGATACTTGTGTTTATAGTGGTTCGACAACTTGAGTATATCTACTATCTTAACTTTTTCTTAAGGATTTTGTAAATCAGTTATCGGAATACTTTTTGAAGAGTCAAGCACTATCATCTATATAATCACTTTTCTAGTCATTTTGTGTTTTTTCACAAACTCAAACTATAACCTTGTGCTTTTTCACATGCTCAAGCACCTAACATTTCTTGTGCCTTTTCATACCCTCAAGCACCTAACCTTACTATTGTAGCATGACCTTCAATGGACCTCTTTGAAGGGGTAGCTCCCTTGGAATGAAAGGAAACTGAAAATGGAGAGGGCTCGAGGCCAAAAAGCCAACTCTAGGTGGATCCATGCAAGGGTATACCGATTTTAAAACATTTTCAAAACCATAACAAATGTAAAAAAAATTAAAGTTTGTTAGTTGATTTTATCTTGTAAAGCCATTCAATTTCCATCTTAAATTAAATGGTACCTTCCACTAATTTTTTCGAATCCACACTTCCCGAGTGGTAAACGCGAATCCCATTGGAAGACTTGTTGTGGGTGATCAAAGAGACAACTCCTTACCCCTTACCACATCTCACGTGGAGTTCGATTTTCTGCCTCTATGCCACCAAATCTGTAATGCTTTGGTGGTTTCTAGGACAATGACGGTTAGATTTGACACATTGCCTCAGTCAATGATCCACTTAAATGTCTATGACCTCAACACTTTGGTTGTTTTTAGGTCATATCCGTGTGAGTACACCAACAACATCAAATGCTTAAATAGGAACATCAATCAACTCTCATGAAATGCAGCCTTCTATCTTTGGGCAGCCAACGCACACCCAATCAAGTGATGATTTCCTACGACGGTGGAGGGCCACAATGAATCATATTCACCATATTAATCTAATATTGATTTTCAACAAATATGAGAAGATTTTTTTGTCTTTATTACGGTCTCACTTTACACATGTATTAAGTTTTCACTATGCATCTCATACATCAAAAAACAAAATGCATACATTTATAATTAGATGATCATGAACTTTTAGCTATTAATTAAACCCAAGCCTCAAGGATTTAATTAAGGAAGCTTCAAGAGACATTCAACCATACATCACATGCTAGAAATAAATTCCAATTGACTTGCTCCCTCGAGTCACCGACTCTTGATGTCTTGTGCTCCATCCCATCAACTCTTGATGCTCTTTCTCAATTTTACAAGAACTATTTGTAAATTACAAGTAATTCTAAAAATGAAAAGGAAAATGGAAACTTATGTCTCTTTTACAATCCCAAATGAAAAAATAATATTAAAAATTTATCAAATGAATACCTGCAATCATTCTTTCATCCATCCATTCAATAACATTGAATTAGTCCATGATCATCCATTCAATCTCATCGAACAAGTTGGCACATTTGAAAATAAATTCAAATAATTTTTGTGTTTATGTAATGTGTGCCACTTTTTAGACCAATGACTTCTCATGTCAAATTTCTTTCGGTTTAATCCATCAAACGTAATCTCATTACATTCAGGCATACACCAAGATAAATGGACAATTGGAAAGAAAATAGCATAAAACAGTCGACCAATCTTCCCTTATGTTACAAGAATTTTCTACTGTCTCCAAGAATGTTGATTGTTCCTCCCATTGGAATAATCGGTCAATAGCTTTCATGGCTATTGATTGTTTTGGCTAGTTTCAATATGACCGGTTGACATCTTCCAAAAATGGTTGACCATATTTCTGGGTCTTTGGAAATCGTCGACCATCTTCTCAAGACTATTGACCATCTCCCACTTGGATACCAGAACCGATTGACAGTTTGGAAAAAAACTGTTAATAGTCACTGTAAACCTACAACAAAATATAGAACAAACATGTTTGAAATAAGCACGCAAAACACCAAACACATGCATAGGATGAAAATATCGAGTTGAGGCTCCGATACCATTGAAAGGAAATCGAAAACAAAGAGGGCACGAGACCAAAAATCCAAATCTTGGTGGATCCATGCAAGGGTATACTGGTTTTAAAACATTTTTAAAACCAAAACAAATGTAGCAGAAACAAAACAAACCCTTGCAAGGCTTGATACTAATCATTCATATGCATAACAAACATAAAACCATCCATAGTGCTAAAAGGGATATACCTCAATGGATGATGAAGGTTGCCGGTTGTCTAAGGTGGCTCCAAGTTGTCCGATCTGCTCTTGATCCTGTAAATTTTGGGTGACTAGCAATCCTTCTCAAATGTGGAAGACCTAGTCCGTCCATGCCTGAGCCATCTCGAAACCCTTTACCGGAGCCGCCTAGTAATCAAGTATATCATTTATTTAGTCAAGTAAAGAAATCTCCTAGACGAGTGTTAAATAAGCTGCAAAGTGTCAAGTCTTTGTACTTTTACAGTAGTTGACTAAGAGTTATGCATAATTGAGTATCTTGTTTCTTAGTTGAGTAACTCATACCATAGTCGAGTACATTATGTTGAATAGAGAATAAGTCTCTATATCTCATTTATCAATCGACTATTAGATATACAATACTCGAGTAATGACATTAAAAGATCATCTAAGAGGAGGGGTGAATTGGATATTTTGAATATTTTTACAATATTAAAATTATTATGCATATGTTGTTGCCAAAAGACAACAATCAAAATTTTTAATGTGGGATAAGTCAATCGAGGGGATCAAAATGACCGAGAGGAATAGTTGCCCAAGAAGATCAAGGCGATCGAGAGAGCTGGTTGCCCGAGAGAATTAGTTAGCTGAGAGAGATAGAATTAGGAAATAAATGTCTTTTAGGGTGAAGGCTTCCAAGAAGAATTGAGGTTCTTCCAGGAATAAGGTTTATGGCTTTTGGGAAGATTGAGATTCTTTTGGGAAGGTGCGCTTGTAGCTGTCGGAGAGAGTTGACAGTCTCTCGGGTAAGATGACTTGAGCTGTCGGAAAGGATGTGACCCTCGTGGGAGGAGTAATTCTCCAATTAGTTCCTTCACATTATTGTTAATACCAACAAAAAGGGTTAGAAGGCCCGCGGGAATGCTCTCTTGCGATGACCCTTCGATGCCTAAGTCAGTACTTAAAATTGACAGTTACCTAAGAGAAATAGTAAGAATTGCAATAAGTGTCTAGATTTTACCAAATGTGGATGTAACGACCCGTTATTGGGTCTATGTTATTATTAATATTTTATTTTATTTTTGGTGCATTTTATATCTTGGCATTATTTAAAAATTAAAGGTTGGAAATAATTTATGTGGGTCATGAGTTAAAAGTAATGGAATGGGTTGGGCTAAGTTGAAAAATATTTCCTTTGGGGCCTTAAGTGAGCTAATTAATATGAGTTGGATTAATGAGTTGGGTTTAGCCCATTTGCAAAATGATTTTTTAAATTTAAATTGAAATGGCATAAATTGTAAAATGTCAATTAAGGGTTTAATGAATGTATTGAGGAGGGAAAAAGTAAAAGCAATTGTGGAAAATGAAATGTGGAGAATAAAGTAAAGACAAATGAAATTTAAATGAGTGGTAAAAGGGGGCATGGGATAATTGTGGCTTGTGTGTGCAAAGGAAGGGAAAAATGGTCAAATGCTAAGGGAGGGGTTGGCAACCCACTCTTCCCCTTTCCTCCTCCTTACCTCTTTGTTTCTTCTTCTTTCTTCCATTCTCTTCTCTCTACCATTACTCTTTCAATTTCTCTTCTTCTTCTTCATTTGTTTTTCTTATTTTTTCTTCTTTCTCCATTTTCTTCTTGGATTGAAGCTCAAGTTGTGGGTAACAGATTTCAAAGGGGTGTTTTTACTTCTCTTTGGCTCCAAATTGCAACTTATTTGGCTCTCCTCAAGGCAAGTTCTTCTTGCATCTTCTTTTTTTTATGCAAGTTCTCTTCTTTCTCCATTTATGTGCAAGTTCTTCTTGATTATTTCTCTTCATTTTGAGCATACTTTACTTTCCTCCATTGCTATAATATCATTTCTTTTGATAAAATGGGTCTTTCTTTTTGTTTGTAAACATTTTTGTAAAATTTCTTGAATATTAATGGGTCTTGTTGAGGTATTCATTTGGGGCTTGATTCACTCCAAAAATCCTTCAAGGAATGGAATTTTTATTGGTTAGATTAGAATGATGCAAATATTGTTGATTTGCATTGCATTCTTTCATCCATTTTCGTTTTTGGGTCTCAGGAGTCAACTTTTATGAGTGGGAGTTGACTTTGTATATCAAGCTCTCAGCAAGATCGACTAAGTTGATGTAGAAGTCGACTTTTCAATTCCAAAAGTTGACTTTCTAGAAGTCAACTTTCTAATTTCAAAAGTTAACTTTCCGTTTCAGACTACACACATTATACTTTTTTGGGTATAACTTTCTGTGGTTATATCCGATTTGAGATTTGCTTTTGGCATTGTAAACTAAACTTGATAAGATTCATTTTGATATAGAAAGTGGATTATGTTGAGCCAAGTTGCTCTAATCAACCTATTGTGTATTTTGATGTTTAACAAAATATAATTTTAGTAAAACTATTTTTGGTTTATTTAAAACCCCTAATGGATTTTTGATATGTGTTAAGTATTATAGTATTTTGTGCATCAAAATGAACCAAGAAATGCTATTTGATTCTAAGTAGAATATTAGCACACTATAAGGGAACATATAAAAAAATATTTTCCTTTTGGAAAACTAACTCCCGGTATTTTCATAGCTAGTATTCATTATTGTGAAAATGATTTTTAGTGAAATTTTCAAGTAATAGAAAGTATGTATTTTGGAAGTGTTAAAATCGTCAAAATCGGAATTTGTTCTAAAACCCAAAATCTACTTTCTTATCTATTTGGATTTTGATTTTTTAGATATTTTTATTGAATCCAAATGGGGGGTACTTTGTTATTTACATTTATGTATTAAAGTAAATGGAAGGTAAAATATAAATAAAAGAAAATATGGACATTTACTTGTAATCTAGGTGTATTATTGTGTTGTATTAGTTTCTGGGGTGAGTTAAGGGGAAACCTTGGGGTGTACAAGTTTGCTAGGTGTTCTTGTGTGGAAACCTAGTGGTGGTCTTAGTGGAACCTCAAGTGTCGGTTTGACCTTGAGAGAGTGGAGTAGGTGTTAGATACACCGAACCACTATATATCTTGTGTTTATATTGTGGTTGTTTATGTATTTATATTGTTATCATTTCCAAACAACATATATATTTATAACAAGTGTATTTTGTGTATAAGAAAATCTCAAGAGTTTTAAAAGGAAAGAATCAATTCAATAAGTTTTTAATCACTCAATTCACCCGCCCTCTTGAGTGGCCATTGTGTGTGTCAAGGGACCAATAGATTATTTGGACAAGTATTGAGCCTGTAAATACCTTATGAAATACCCATTTGAAATCTGGAATTTTTGTTTCAATTCGACAATGCTCTAGTTTTTGGAACATAACTTCTTATGGTGTTATCCAAATTGAGATATGCTTTTTATGCCATAATCTAAACCTTACAAGATTTATCTTGACATATTCCTAGAATTATTTGGTTACATTTTGAACCACTAATAGCTCGGTTAAACCTTGCTTAAATATGAAATTTGTGAGATAGTATGCACTTGAGTCAAGCAAGTATGCGTGATAATCATCTTGGGAAATTTTCATGGTACGTACATGGTTGGCATGATCATCGGATTTCATGTGTGATGCATAATATGATTATTATCTTTGCGCGACGGTTATGTTTACAAGTGAGAAAAGGATATCCTATGAGCGCCTAACGCGAGTTGAGATGGCTTTAAGCTTGGTAGGGGAGGCACCAATTTCAATTGCTTGTTGATTTATTTTCAAGATGAATTTTTACATGCATGGATGTGGTGGCCTTGGGAGCCATGTGGAATTCATTACTATTAATGCATGTGCATGAGGATGAAAATGAATGCATGGCATGTATGATGATCACAACATGGAAATGGTTGTGAATGGAAACTTATGAGTTGTGTCCTATTTATACATTTTCATAGAGTCAATATATACTTTATCTTGGTTATTCATGCCCTTGATCCTATCTCTTAATGGTTTATATATATATATATATATTTGCTGAGTCTCGTGACTCACTTTGTTTACTCTTATGTCATTCTGGATAAAGATAAAGTAGTTATTGAGGGCAAGTCTAGTGGGGTTAGAGCCCAGGTCTAGAGGTGTATAGAGACATCCCAAACTAGAAGGTCCATGATATTAGTTTGGTGAGGGTATGTTGCGAAGAGATTTCATTTTGTTAATTACATTAGTGCCCTTGTGTACATTTTGTATAGGCCATGGTGCTAAGATGATGTAAACCTTTATTTTGGCTTCTGCTAATAATATCTAAGGATAAAAATCTAATGTTGAATTATATTGTTCTGTATCATCTTTGTGAAAATCTTCTTTCGGATATCCTATGCTAGCGGGAGTGGGCCCTTATAATTTTGGTATCAGAGTAAAAGTTTGGGATGAAAGGAGTCTATATGCACACATAGGAATGGTGGGTAGAATTAGGCATGCTTTTAGTGGTTTAAATAAGGTTAAGCTAAGATAGTGTTCTAAAAGTAGTTTGATTGTACGGGAAATGAATGGCCGTCGAGGAAGACTGCCGACTCGGGCCCGAGGCAGAGGTCAGGCTATTCCTACCCATGCTTCTACCCCTACACCACCACTCACACCTACTATTCTAGGGGTGTCTACTACAGGTTTACGTTAAGAGGTGAGAGAGTTAAGGGGTACAATGGCCACTATGTTGAGACATTTTGAGGCCTTCATGGCAAACTAGGGAAGACTGGGTCAAGCACCACAAGGGGCAGGAAATAAACCAAGGCCGAATGAGAACAATAGCAAACAAACTTTAAATCTAGTGACTCAAGAGATGGAGCCCCAGGGGATGGACGGAAATGCAGGAAGTCAGCTAGTGATGAATTTTAAGACTCTTAGGCCTCTAATGTTTCATGGAGGGATAGATGTACTAGCAGGGGAGGATTGGATGATGTTCATAGAGAAGCACCTCTGGACTATAGGGTGCAACGATGCTTAGATGATCCAGCTAGCTACATTTCTATTGCGAGGGGATGCTAAGAGGTGGTGGGAAACCATCAAGTAGAGGTTCGTGGATAGAGAGCCATCATGGGAAGAATTCAAGGAAGTTTTCAATGGAAACTATTTTCATACCTGGATCCATGACTAGAAGACCTATGAATTCATCGAGTTGACGTAGGGGAACATGTCAGTGGCACAGTATGAGGTAGAGTTCATTTCCCTAGCGAGGTTTGCTCCTGATTTAGTATCTACGGAGGAGAAGAATGTAGCAAAGTTTCAGCAGGGATTATGCGTAGAGATCAGGTATCAATTGGCCGGTGCTTAGCTCACAGATTATGCTACATTAGTGCAAATGGCTTACATAATTGAGAATGAGAGGAATGAGTTGAGGGCAGCACAAACGGCTTCACGGGGAGCGAGTGCATCTCGTGGGCGTGGCAGTGATAGGAAAAGGAAAGGGGTACCAAGTTTAACAAGTAATACATCCGACTGTTAGATATAAGTCCTTAAGACCAGTTCTAGTGACACAATAGGGTTTGATCTTGTAATTCATTCAACTCTATTTAATGGCAAGTTTTATGTTTAATTTAAATTGCAATATGTGAATTGAACATACAAATATCCTTTAGTATAATAAGGAATGGATACCATTCTTAATTGTTAAGAATAATCGAGACGGATAATCCACAATACGTTATATTATAAATATGTTCCTGACCATAGAGTTCCTAACTTGGATAATTAGTAACTCGCAAAGGCCGGCACATCGTCTTCCTCCTTGTTCGGTATAAGATACCGAAAGACAAGATTGGTGGGTCTCCTACCACTTTGTATAAGATACAAAAGGAAGATGAGTGGGTGCTCGTTATAGGAATGAGTTCACTAAATGGGACTATTAATATTGAATCACATGGGTTTTATCTCACAGGTCAATGATTTAATATTAACTATGGATTTGCATTAGTCCTTAGACCTAAGATGACATAGATATCTGTGTGTTAGTGGATTAGGATATCAACGATATTATATGGTTGTCCTAATCAGGGATAGCTGTACGTATCTATGTGCCTAGTTTAGTAACATATGAGGTATGTGTGCATCAGACATGGAATCTATCACCTCGAGATATACGAGGAGGATATCCTATGCGATCCAGTGGTCACTTGACGATAAATCCTTGGCCAAGGTAATATGACGACGGAATTTGGATTCCGTAGAGGTTGTGTTATATTAGTAAAATGTGATTATTGGATTTGGTCATATGACGAGATCGAGAGATTTGACCTGCTGACCGTGATCTCATATTTCGTCGGGATATAGGATGATAGAGGGACTGTATTGCAGGACACAATAGTGTAAGGTTCACATTCCCACTTCACATTAAATTGGGTAATCATGACATATTGTTAGATGTCACTCATGATTTACGAGAATTAATAATTAATTAATTCTCGTTGCCAATTTAATTGTGAACCTAGAAAATCTCACTCAACAGAAATCGTTTTAAAAGAAAAATGGGCAAATTTAGTAATTATGGAATTACTAAATTATAAGTGCAATAATTTATTAAAAAAAGAATATTTAAATAAGTAATATGATTATTTATTTAATTATTAAGTTGGATTGGGCTTTTTGCTAGCACCTAAAGCCTGGTCCAATAGCACTTAGGATTTTAGGATTTTGTCTATAAATATGACATTAAACATAAAATAAAAAAAAAAAAGACCAATCAATTGAATCAAAACGAAAATTTTAAAGAAAATTTTCATATCCCTTTTTCTCTCAAGTCTTTTGGAGTCTTGACGATTTCGGGTGGACCGACTCGGCATCTCATGCGTGGGAGATATCAGGCAGGTTATCGGCTGCAAAATCAAATTTTGTTTCGAGGTAATTTTTCATTTTTTTCTTCGATTTAAATCGTAAGATTTGAAAAACGTGATACCAATAAAATTAGATTTTATTTTTTCGCTGCGTATGATCCAATCATAATTTATAACACTGACATCCCACCATGCAAGACTTGTGGGAGAAGGCACCGAGATCCATGTCGAGCGTGTTATACCTGCGGGCAAATGGGGCACTTATAGAAGGACTGTCCACAAAGTTTAGGCACGATGGGCAACAAAGAAGTGATTTGTTACTGGTGTGGCTAGAGGGGTCACAGGGCCAATGTTTGTACTTAGCCACTGCAGCATGGATGATAGAGATTTGGGAGTCAGAGTCATAGGCTGGGCCAGAGGTTGACAGTACCTAGAGTTCAGGGGACGGCTCCACCCTTGGCACTACCACAGGGACAACACATGATGGATGTTGACAGACCCTATGTTTAGGGGCGAGTGTTTTCTTTAATGGCAGCTAGGGCTAAGAGGGGGAAAGACACAGTGCAAGGTATCCTCTCTGAAAGTAAAGCAAGATCGCTACGGGGTAAATAGCGTAGTTCAAAATTTTTGAACTTACCCCGATCCCGGCGATTGGATTAATGTCGAAATTAAATCATTCACAAACAAATAAATAAATCTAACCTTTAGATTATCGAGTCGTTCGCAGATTCGAGCCGTCCAAGCGTCTGACCTCTAACTCGTGATACGAGGCACGCGTCCATTGGCAAGGAGAGCGGAATAGGAGTGCTAGCTCCTTCTCCTTTGCGCGGCTTGTGTATGGACGGTAAAAGAACGCCCTCGTTTCGTATTGATGCCAAAAGAAACGGGGAAGAGTGAACGGCAATGCGTTTTTCAACTCTTGAAAAACAACACCAAAAACCCCTTAATTTTGGGCAACCCATAAAGGGATATTTATAGTGAAATATCCTAGGGTTTCTAAAACCTTAATGGATTGGGCTAGCCTATTAATTCTAATTTAATTAGAATATTAAGTGGGCTTATTCTAGTCTAACTAGAAATATAATTAAATGGCCCAAATCCTTTTATAGGTTTAAATAAAATATTTTAGCCCAAATCTAATTTAAGCCCAAACATAATATTTAATATTTGGTCCAAATCTAATTTGGTCCAAATATAATATTTAATATTTCGCCCAAATTTAATTTAGTTCAAATATAATATTTATTTTAATATTTAATATTTGGCCCAAATCCAATTTAGTCCAAATATTAACTTAAGCCCAAATATATTTTATTTCCTATTTGCCACTCCAACAAATAAAAAATTATTAAATTAGAAACTCCTTTCTAATTTAATTAATTGTCATTTTAGGAAATTATTTCCATTATGACGACTCCTCGTCATATCGACGTCATTACGTCTATTTGTTCTTTTTTCCGTGAGAACCTACGACGGCACAACTTCTTGCCGAAGTGTCCCACTTAACCATACGTCCACTCTCCTGGTTTAAGCCAGGGACCGTGCCTATTGCGTATGACTCATTAGACTTTCGAATATGTTGACAATGTGTCGGTATGAACACATAAGACAAGATTGGCCTCTAGCAAGGCATCATGCCTACCCAATTATTCAGAAGGATTCATAATCCGCAAATAACCTTTCACGAGCATGGTTACCGTGTAATTCGATCATCTCATCAATGTATCTTATGTGATCTCAAGTATGGCGATGTGTTGCTTGATAACGATCACATGAGTTTTCTTCGGTCTTCTGGATATCTTCACTTAATAGAAAGTAAATCAATAACTCCTTATTGATCTCTTTTACCATGGCCATGGATTTAAAGTGAATATCCACTGAAGGCGCCTTAGATACATCATCCTCTATCAAGAGATAGACAAGTCCCATCTTGGTTATAAACCCATCTCCATAAGCCTCACGATATACCCAACGATTGCCCACATGCAGCCTTTGTCTAGGCCCATCGAAACGATGTCAAAGCATACCGGTCTTTTTATGAGATGACCATGACAACCTCAGGTCCAAGGATTAGTTACACCCATCTCGTATGAGAATTCCATCAACATATAACCAAAATGGATTCTCATGGCGAGTCATGTCCAGTGACACGTTCTACAACATTGGTCACCTATGTACTTGTCTAGGCATCCCCATGCCTATGGGTGTGAGACCCCCATTGCTATCACATAGCAAAAGCATAGCACATACAAGTCTTACCGCAATTGTCAATGTCCATTCTTGACATTGTTACGACTTGGGACGTTTAATGATGTCTAGAAACTGTGATGCATCATCTCACATCTTTATAAATTAATCACAGTATACATCATATGGACTTCTATCTAGTTTCATTTAGTTATTACAATAATAACAAGAAACTAATAGAATGACTTCTTGTGAATTTGAACAACTCTTTATTCAAATAATAAACATGATTACAATTGTCAGTGTACAACATGCCCAATCTGATTGGGTCTAGAACACCTATACTAACATTCTCCCACTTGCACTAGAACCAATCACTCATGTATCTTATACCTGATGATCGAACATGACTTTCATGTTTCTCCTAGGACAGAGCTTTAGTTAAGGGATTTGCGACGTTGTCATTCGTCGACACTTTCTCTATATATGTCACCTCAGCTGATAATCTCCATTATCATATGGTGATGTCGTAATACAAATTTGGTTCGTTGATGAGACTGTGGTTTCTTCGCTTACGCGATGGCTCCATTGTTGTCCCAATAACTGTTATTGGATCAACAATGCTGGACACCACTTTAAGTTCATCAATGAACTTACGAATCCATACAACCTCCTTAGCTGCTTCGAAGGTTGTTATGTATTCGACTTCAGTTGTTGAATCTGCCATTATTTCTTATCAGAACTCTTCCAACTCATGGCCCTACCATTTAGGCAGAATATGAATTTCGACTATACATGATTTAAAATCATCATGGTCGAATTGGAAACTGGCATCCATGAACCCCTTCATGGTATGTTCTCATTCTCCATATGGCAAAAAATATCTCTTTAGTGCTTCACAAGTACTTAAGAATGTTTTTCACAACAATCCAGTGTTTCTCACCTAGATCAGCTTGATATCTACTATATATGCTCAAAGTATATGCGATATCAGGCCTCGTACATATCATGGCATACATGATCGAGCCAATAGCCAAGGTATATGGTGCTCGACTCATCCTATCTCTCTCATCTTGTGTCCTCAGACACAAATCCTTGGAGAGATGTATTCCATGTAACATGGGAAGATTTTCCTCTTAGAATCTTCCATGCTAAACCTCTTTAGCACCTTGTCAATGTACGCGCTTTGGGAGAGTACTAGCAACCTCCTGAATCTATCTCTATAGATCCTTATTCCCAGAATATAGGTTGCTTCTCCCAAATTCTTCATGGAGAGAATATTTGAAAGCCATATTTTAACCGATTGCAACATAGGAACAACATTCCTAATGAGCAATATATTGTCCACATATAGGACTAAAAAGACCACCACGCTCCCACTAACCCTCTTGTAAACACAAGGATCAACTCCCCTTTTGTGGAAAATCAAACTTTTGATCTTTTCATCAAAACATTGATTTTTACTCCGGGATGCTTGCCTTAGTCCATAAATGGACCTTTACAAGTTGCAAATCTTATTTGCATGTTTATGAGTAATAAAACCATCAGACTGTGTCTTATACACATCCTCGATCAGGTTTCCTTTCAGGAAAGCTGTTTTGTCATCCATCTGCCATAACCCAAAGTCAATGTCAGACATTTCCTCATCATAGGTAGTAGGCTCATGGTTCTCAGCTAGAAGCACATCTCCATGTGCCGAGATGAGAAATCCATATCTCTCTTGCTCGCGACGAACCCTCATCGACCTACGAGGTTCTTGTGTTGAAGGTTGGGGAGTTGACACAACTTCTTGTGTCTGATCTTTCTCGGGTTCCTGGAGGAGAGTATTTGTTTGTGGTTCACCTCGAATCTTTTTTGAGCTTAACATTCCTCCCACTAGCCACAGCATCTAAGAATTCCTTCTCAAGGAATACCACATGCTTGACAACAAAACACCTTTTGTTCATATGGGTGGTAAAAGTAATATCTATTTGGATATCCCACAAACATACATCTCATCGATTTGGGTTTTAGCTTATTATTGTCAACACGCTTGACATAAGCTTAACAACCCCAAATCTTAAGGAAAGACAAATTTGGCTTCTTTCCTTTCCATATCTCATATGGAGTCTAAGTAAATGATTTACTTGGAACCCTGTTCAAAACAAAGATCGCGGTGAGGAGTGGGAATCCCAAAAATAAAATGGGGAGTTTAATGCGACTCATCATGGACCAGATCATGTCTAACAAGGTCCTATTCCTCATTTCAAACACACCATTCATCTCTGGTGTTCCAGGTGGAGTCCATTGTGAGAGAATCCCATTCTAGTTCAGATGATCTATAAACTCACTGTTCAGGTATTCACCACCTCGATCTGATCGAAGTACTTTGATACTTTTCTCAATTTGTTTCTCTACTTCAAATCTGAATTCTTTGAACTTTTCAAAAGCCTCAGATTTGTGTCTCATATGATACACATAACCAAAACATGATCTATCATCAGTAAAGGTTATGAAGTAGACATATCCACCTCTAGCTTGGGTGGACATGGGTCCACACACATCAATGTGCACAAACCCTAGCACTTATGTAGCCTCCCTTTACTTTAAAAAAAGACTTAGTCATCTTGCTAAGTAAACAAGATTCGCAAGCACCATATGATTCATAATCAAATGTGCTAATTTATCCATTTTTATGAAAGTTGGATATGCAAGTCTCATTTATATGGCTAATACGATAATTCCATAAATAATTGCTATTTAAATCACCTGATTTAAGTCGCTTAATATTTATGTTATTGATAGGAGTATCAACATCAAGAACATACAAACTGTTACGTAGTGTTGTTTTACCATAAAACAACTCATTTTTATCAAACGAACAACTATTGTCCTTAAATAAAAATGAATATCCATCCTTGTCAAACAAGAATTAGAAATTATATTCCTAGTCAAACTAGGATTGTAGTAACAGTTATGTAATTCCAATACAAGCCCTGTGGGCAATGTCAATAAATAGGTCATTACAATTAATGGAACAACTTTTGATCCATTTACCACGTGTAGGTACACTTCTCCTATTATTAATCTCCTCGTACTCCTAAGCCCATACACGAAAGTGTAAATATGAGCACTAGATCCAGTATCTAATACCTATGTGGACTGATCAGAAGTAGATAGATTAATTCCAATAACATAAATACTTGAAGTGCCCTGAGTAGAACTCTTCTTACTCTACACTTCCCGGTTTATCACAGTGGAGATAGATTGCATCCCCTTTGCCCTTTGGGTTTTAGTCTTCTGGACACTTCCAGATTGCGCTATGGAAGAACTTTTCTTCCTTTTGGCTTTCTTACTCTTGGGCTTGCCTCTGTGCGCCTTGGGCCCTTCAACTAAGAGAACACTTCCGTTGGCTTATAATCAATTTTAGGCTTGGTCTCCCTAAGTATGGACAACCACTCTCTAAGAGTCATTTCCACAACTGTTAGGGAGGGACTGTAGCACCAAATCTAGGGTAAGTTTCGGCATTCATACCCAAGTTTAGCTCTAGCAACCTATTGATAAAACGTATCATCTCCATGACATGCTTTTCAATAGATGATCTTTGAGCCTAGCCATGATCTCATAGGTATCATAACTCTTATGTTGCGACCTATGTTTTAGGGTCATGGCAACCAAGACGATATATCAAGCGATGATCATATCACCTCTGTGCATCGTCCAGGCCTAATGTGCTACTATTTCTTTAACTGGTGGCTTCGTAAGAAGATAGCTCTCTATCGCATAGAGAATCTTATCATACGTGAGGACTATCCTCAAGATGATCTCCCAGTTATAGAAATTAGTCTCGTTGAAGGTATTATTGCCCTCGAGTATCAATCTTATCGACATGTTTTTAGACATTCTGGATCAACAACTGAATAGAGATATTATTATAATTATATTAAATTATGAAATCATAAATTGCAAGAAGTAACATTTTATGATTGCTCCCACTATTTTTTACGAGTTTGCCACCCTGAAGACATAACTCAAGAAATCCCGTTGGAAGATTTCCTAGCAGGCTAGGATCCCATCTCCCCTCGCACAACCTTGAGTGACTCAACAAATTGTGCTAGGATCGATTAGGTAGGTACTTGCTTCCAATTGCATCTCCATGCAACTCCTAGATTCATTAGGTTGACAACTCCTTGTCAAGCACATTTTATGTGACTCCCAATCTATGCATCTATACTCAGTAAGGCCTTGAGTGACTCAACAAACCCCACCTTTCTAGTTAAGTTGGACCCATCATTCAGGGACATATCATGGCCCATGAAACATAGGAATCATAGGTGACACATGATCTTGAGTGACTCAACAAATCTAGTGCCAGCTAGAAAACTAATGCTTCATAATGATGGAAGGCAAGTTGGCTTAATATTTATGAGGGATTTATTATTTATTTATTTAGGTCTCATCACATGTAATTAATCAAATTAATAATGCATAATAAACGACTCAAACCGGTGTATGATATGGATAACTATGGCTAGCCCTCTCGAGCCATAGAAGGGAAGCTAGCGGGTCAAACCTAGGTGGAGAATCACATCTTGCTTCTCAAGCCCATTCTCCAATCCTTCGTTAGTCTTCGAATCTTGTCTTCAATTTGGATCCATCTCTTGCTCTTCATACAAACTACAACTATCACTACTCTATTCTATTCTACATACATTACATAGAATCAGAAACCCCGAGTTACATTCGGGGGGAGTGACATGAGAAGATAATGTACATCAGAGTATAAGAGAGGCAGGACTCGTAGACCCTATTTCAAAAACCAAATTTACAAGCATTCATTTCCAACATAAAATAAATGGTCGACTCGATCCATACCATACACCCATGCAATCAATCTAATTGATTCATTCATAATTATGTTAATTAATTGTCGCATCTATTTCAATCTTAATGAAACGATTTCAATAAATTGAAAATTTGTATAATTTTGGAAAAACAAAATTGTTTTAATTGTGTTGGGCTTGGGCTCCATCCATTAGTCTAACTAACAAGGCTCAACAGGCCTTGGATCAACCAATGTATGTCAAACATACACTAGCAGCCTAATAATTAAAAATAATCCAATTAACGGCCCTGGCCCAATTTTAATCATGACCCTATAAGTGTCATACACTCATGGATTGGATAAAAATAATAAAAAATAGCCAAACAATTTGGCTGGGCCCCACCTGAGGGTACGGAACGCACTAGGCCACCGAAGGGGTCAGCCCGAGTGCTTTACATGAACCCCGGGGAAGGGTCAAACCGAAGCCCGAGGGAGCGGGAGGGGCTTGGAGGCGGCTGGGCAGCATGTCGAACATGCTGCCAGCCCGCAAGGCCTATTGGGCGCGCTTGGGGCGCGTAGGGCGGGCCTGGGCTATGCCTGGCGCGCGCATGGGCCGCGCTAGGCGCGCTGGCCACGGCCGCAAGGGTCGCTGGGGGGTAAGCGCGGGCCACTGGGGCCGCGTGAGGTATGCAAGGGTTGCGCGGGTCGCGGGTCACACTCGCGCCCTGCCACCCCACGCGCTCGCGCGCAGGCCTACCTGGCCGCGCCTGTGTGCGCCAAGCGTGCGTGCGGCCGCGCCTGGCCGGGCCATGCGAGCGCCCAGGTTGCCCCAGGCCGTGCCCAGTGAGCGGGGGCCCTGCTCGGCCA
The DNA here is from genome assembly GCF_014633365.1 of Diospyros lotus. Lineage (NCBI taxonomy): Eukaryota > Viridiplantae > Streptophyta > Magnoliopsida > Ericales > Ebenaceae > Diospyros > Diospyros lotus. Next base: position 13,715,090 of record NC_068338.1, read on the forward strand.
CGTCTTTCGATGCCCCGGTGCATTCGTATGCACCCCGAACCCCGTTTCGCCTTTTTCATGTCATACACGATCTTTTTCCCTTCACCCAAAAACGTTTTGCAATCCAAAAATAGAAACGCAACAATTAATTAATTATTTCACAAATAACAATATAACCGAATCCGCACGTAAGGAATTGAAATGTTTCGACGATGGATCTGATACCACTGAAAGTAAAGCAAGATCGCTACGGGGTAAATAGCGTAGTTCAAAAATTTTGAACTTACCCCGATCCCGGCGATTGGATCAACGTCGAAATTAAATCATTCACAAACAAATAAATAAATCTAACCTTTAGATTATCGAGTCGTTCGCAGATTCGAGCCGTCCAAGCGTCTGACCTCTAACTCGTGATACGCGGCACGCGTCCGTTGGCAAGGAGAGCGGAATAGGAGTGCTAACTTCTTCTCCTTTGCGCGGCTTGTGTATAGACGGTAATAGAACGCCCTCGTTTCGTATTGATGCCAAAAGAAACGGGGAAGAGTGAACGGCAATGGGTTTTTCAACTCTTGAAAAATGACACCAAAAACCCCTTAATTTTGGGCAACCCATAAAGGGATATTTATAGTGAAATATCCTAAGGTTTCTAAAACCCTAATGGATTGGGCTAGCCCATTAATTCTAATTTAATTAAAATATTAAGTGGGCTTATTCTAGTCCAACTAGAAATATAATTAAATGGCCCAAATCCTTTTATAGGTTTAAATAAAATATTTTGGCCCAAATCTAATTTAAGCCCAAACATAATATTTAATATTTGGTCCAAATCTAATTTGGTCCAAATATAATATTTAATATTTAATATTTGACCCAAATCTAATTTAGTCCAAATATAATATTTATTTTAATATTTAATATTTGGCCCAAATCTAATTTAGTCCAAATATTAACTTAAGCCCAAATATATTTTATTTCTTATTTGCCACTCCAACAAATAGAAAATTATTAAATTAGAAACTCATTTCTAATTTAATTAATTGCCATTTTAGGAAACTATTTCCATCATGACGACTCCTCGTCATATCGACGTCTTTACCTCTATTTGTTCTTTTTCCGTGAGAACCTACGACAGCATAACTTCTTGCCGAAGTGTCCCACTTAACCATACGTCCAATCTCCTGGTTTAAGCCAGGGATCGTGCCTATTGCGTATGACTCATTAGGTTTCCGAATATGTTGGCAATGTGTCGGTATGAACACATAAGACAAGATTGGCCTCTAGCAAGGCATCATGCCTACCCAATTATTCAGAAGGATTCATAATCCGTAAATAACCTTTCACGAGCATGGTTACCGTGTAATTCGATCCTCTTATCAATGTATCTTATGTGATCTCGAGTATGGCGATGTGTTGCTTGATAATGATCACATGAGTTTTCTTCGGTCTTCTGGATATCTTCACTTAATAGAAAGTAAATCAATAACTCCTTATTGATCTCTTTTACCATGGCCATGGATTTAAAGTGAATATCCACCGAAGGCACCTTAGATACATCATCCTCTATCAAGGGATAGACAAGTCCCATCTTGGTTATACACCCATCTCCATAAGCCTCACGATATACCCAACGATCGCCCACATGCAGCCTTTGTCTAGGCCCATCGAAACGATGTTAAAGCATACCAGTCTTCTTATGAGATGACCACGACAACCTCAGGTCCAAGGATTAGTTACACCCATCTCGTATGAGAATTCCATCAACATATAATCAAAATGGATTCTCATAGCGAGTCATGTCTAGTGACACGTTCTATAACATTGGTCACCTATGTACTTGTCTAGGCATCCCCATGCCTATGGGTGTGAGACCCCCATTGCTATCACATAGCAAAAGCATAGCACATACAAGTCTTACCGTAATTGTCAATATCTATTCTTGACATTGCTATGACTTGGGACGTTTAATGATGTCTAGAAACTGTGATGCATCATCTCACATCTTTATAGATTAATCACAGTATACATCATATGGACTTCTATCTAGTTTCATTTGGTTATTACAATAATAACAAAAAACTAATAGAATGACTTCTTGTGAATTTGAACAACTCCTTATTCAAATAATAAACATGATTACAATTGTCAGTGTACAACATCCCCAATCTGATTGGGTCTTGAGCACCTACAACGGTATGCATTTCGCTATAAGCCGCTGGCCTTCTCCTTTTGCCTCTTGCTTTATCATCTTTCACTTTTTGCTCTCAATACTCTTTTGCTTTCTTTTGAATCAATATCTGACCATGCCCCCAAGCTTTATTTCAACTCCCATCATGCACCAAAATCACTCTTTTTGCTCCATATCTACTTTGCATGTAATGTGTACCTATATTGACAATATTAAGCCCAAAATGAGTAGCAATCATATTCATTGAATACTTAAATGCTAAGCTTGGACAACTAAATAAGAGTGAAAAATTTGCTGATTAAATACCCCCAAACTTAGCCTCTTGGTCGTCCCGAATAAGATCATCACTCACACACACGTTAGACAGCCTTACCATTAATCTCAGATTTTGGTATCTTTTAAAATTCACAATGAGTTATCAAGTAATGCTCCACCATAGTTTTGGACTCATTCCATGATTGACGTGTGTGTGTGTGTGGTCAGATTCTTTATCACGCATAAGGTTGTTGCTACCCGACCCTTCGATGGTCCTGTTTCTTTTCCCTCTTATGACTTGCACTCCACCCCCAAACTTAATACTTTTATTCAATCCCTAAGTATCCTATGGTTACTCTTAGTTTTTTTTTTTAGTTTAGTTGGGTCTAGCTAGAGGTGATGCTACCTCGGTTTGTGAAAATTCTCCTTAATTTTTGAGTGCTTTGACATTCTAACCTCTACCAAGCAGTCAAACCCACTAGTCTTCTTCATCCCCCATAATATAAGTGTCAGCACAATCATCCTTTACTCTTTGTTTTTAGCAAAGTCTCTCCTCATTAAGCTTTCTAGAAGAACCTTGTAGCGAGCTTTTAGCCGATTACTCCCAAGTTAGATGACCTTAGGGCACCAGGTTTTGAGACACCCCTACAGACTTAATCACCTGATTCAACTAGGCTACAAAGAGAGGTACATAATATGTATACAAGATGATTAATATAGTGTGCATGACATAACAATAAAGGGATAAGATTTCTAGCCTTTGGTTATTGCTTAACTTCAGTTAGTTTGTCTACACACTCCACACAAATTTTAAACATGTACGGAATCAACACATTCCTCAGTAGACACTACCACAGCTTGACATTCTCTAGACTTTTTTTTTTTCTTATGAGTTGCAACACTAAGTCGAAGGGGAGAGTCTACTAGCCATCTAGGTTAGTGTTTTCAACCTATGCAATGTGTAACCCGAGACATGTGCTCAATAGAAGTTATCACATGGACATATGAGTAATTCAAACAATGTGAGGGGCATCACTATCAACTACTTTGTGAATCATAAAAATACCATGTGATTTTCATCATTGTTGGTAGAGCTATCCAACAATTTTTATTTTTTATTTTTTATATAGAAGTGGCTATAACCAAGTAGGCTAACACATCATGCATAATTGGATCATCAAAACCCTCTCTCCAAACTTAAAATGAGCCATTGTCCCAAGGGCTTGAAAGGCATTAAAAAGGAAGGAAGGTACCTGGGTGGAAGAATCAGTGTAGTGATGGCCGGGGTAAATTAATAGTCTTTGGGAGGTGGCGATGGCTGGTACTGGAGTAGCTGGATAAACATGGATCTCACCTCCTCATGCTGTGTACGAAGGTCGGCTTTGAGAACATCCAGGCCTGCTTGCAACAAGTGGAATTGCCGATCTTGCTCCTCTCGATTTTCTTGTATCTGTGCTTGCATGGCCTCCAAGGTGGGGCAGAAGTTGACTCCTCAAGGTCGGCATTGGGGTGGTGGCCTCACTATCGGTGGTGCTTCGGGTTTAATGTACTCCTCAGCTTCATTTTCTTCATCGGCCTCTACTGCTGCTTCTCGTATTTGAACAGCATGTCGGCGCTGGGTAATCTGAGTCTGTGATTGCCGAATAGTGTAAAGATTGATCAGTACGGGTTTCATCTTGTCGAGCTCAGATGATGATGTAGGAACTTTGGCTTGCTTGCACAATGTTGAGATGAGCACTGGAAAATAAATTCTCTTTTTACTACCCTTTGTCAAGGCGAGGGCGATGATTTGTTGGAAGATGCGCTTGCCAAAATTCAAGTCATGTCTAGTAGCCAGGGTATAGAGCAGCTGTATTCGTGGAGGGTATATCTCAGTCATGTGTGAGGATGGAGCGGTGTTAGAGGATAGGATGTAATGGAACATCTTCACCTTGAGGTTAAGCTCGTTATGGAGCACCACATTATGGTGTGGCCACACCGATGGAATGTCTTCATTGAAGCAAAAATGAGCCACTTCATTCCAGTCCTCTATGTCCAGGAGATCTGTCCTTGATGTCACTTGATAAAAGCGCTGGATGACATCAGGATTGAATGGTACCCACACTCCTCGCACATATGTGTGGAAAGCATGAGCTTCCTCATCTTCATCGTCACCTCTAAGGATGTTATCATTGAAATTGGCGAGGAATTCTCGAACCACAGAGGGATAGATTTTGTGAGGCTTGGCACAAAGTTTGTGCCACTGCTTGGCATGAATAACTTCAGAAACACCTGTGATCTCAATGCTAGCAAGGTTAACTTCCCACTCTTTGTGGAGAGGCCATGACTCTATCACTCGAGCCCGTTCTTCAGCTTTGGTAGTAAGGTAGATTGGATATGATGGAGGATCAGCTCGTGGCTGTTTGGAAGCGTTTGAACTTGTTGCAATGGCTTTACCCTTGGTTGCGGCTAGAGTGTAACAAGTTTTGGGTGCCATCTTTGCTTGGGGTCGTTCCTGGAAGCACAAAACCAAGCATGAGAATGGAAATGAATAAGGGAAATAATCAATTATTTCTTTTTTTGTTTGTTTCTTTTCTTTTTCTTTTTTTTTGGATTTATTTATTTTTTAGAAATAAATATTTTGTAGAAGCCACTGGTGCCACAAGATCCCCTTAAACTTAACTCGGTCCAGTCCCTTAACTCATAGTGCTATGTGTGTGAAAATGTGTGGTTGGGGCATTTCAACCAACACTTGGTGGGCATGCTGAAAGGGAAAAAGGGAAATAGGGCTTAGGATACACTAAAATTCCCCAAATACAAGCACACCAAACAACCACAAAAACACCAACCACAACATCTTTTCTCCCATTCACAAATCAACTCAACACCCATTTCCACAAGAGAGTATCAATCTGCGCAAAAATAGTAAAATGATTCCACACATACCTTAAATGATGAAGTTGGAGAGAGGAGAAGGGAGGTCCTTGAGGGAAAACTCGGGAAAATGGGATAAGAGCAAGCTGGGAAAATAGTGGAAGGCTAGGGAAGGGTGGGGTGAGGAAATTTTTAGAGGGAGAAGAGAAGGAGAGAGCAGGGGGAAAAAAACAAATGGCAGGGGGGCCGGCCTATTAAGGCCGACTCGTATCGCTGCCCACCCGCGAACCATAGCAAGCTTGTTGTGGCACGGTCTGGCCGCGGCATGCATGCTGTAGTCATGGCGTGGGCCACCCTCCTTTAATTTTTTTTTATTTGTTTTTGGAATTGTTATTATTATTATTATTATTATTATTATTATTATTATTATTTTATTTTCGTTTTTATTGTTATAGCCTAGGCTCTAAATGATGAACTCTCCTAACCAAGGCATTCTCTAACCTAGTACCCAACACTTTAAAACAAATGCAAAAGAGAGAAAATAAAAGGAACAACAACAAATAAAGATGAAAAGATAGAAAATTGGGTTGCCTCCCAAAGAGCGCTTGTTTAGAGTCATTAGCTTGACTGTGCTGTTGCTCATTTTGGATTGCTCAATTCAGTGGATGTCTTTTCCTTGGAAAATTCATCCCCTAGATATGGCTTGAGTCATTGTCCATTCACCTTAAATGTACCCTTGGTGTCGTGAGTGACATTAACAGCACTATGTGGATAAACTTTGACAACAGTGAACGGCCCAGACCACTTTGAGCTTAACTTGCCTGGAAATAACTTGAGGCGTGAGTTGAATAACAACACTTTTTGCTCCACCTCAAATTGCTTCCAATGAATGTGATGATCATGCCATTTTTTGGTTCTCTCCTTGTATAACTTGGCACTTTCATATGCCTCCAATCGAAATTCATCCAATTCATTTAGCTACTATAACCTCTTTTCATCGGCCTTCTTTAAATCAAAATTTAGCTTTTGCACTGCCCAATAGGCTCGATGCTCCAACTCAACTGGTAAGTGACGTGCTTTTTCAAAGACAAGACGATACGGTGACATCCTAATAGGCGTCTTAAATGTAGTGCGATAAGCCCATAGCGCATCGTCAAGTTTTTTCGACCAATCTTTACGAGATGCATTTATTGTGAGCTCCAAGATCCTCTTCAACTCTCGATTTGAAATCTCCACTTGCTCGCTTGTTTGGGGATGATAGGGAGTAGCAATCTTGTGTTTCACCCCATATTTGGCCAAAAGAGCGTCGAAGTACCAATTGTAAAAATGCTTTCCCCCATCACTTATTATGGCCTGAGGAGTACCAAAACGAGTAAAAATATTTTTCTTGAGGAAACTCACCACGACTTGGCCATCATTAGTGGGTAATGCAACAACCTCGACCCACTTGGAGACGTAATCTACTGCTACCAAAATATGAACATTGGCAAATGAGGGTGGAAATGGGCTCATGAAATCAATACCCCAAACATCAAATAACTCTACTTCAAGAATTCCATGAAGAGGCATCTCTTGCTTCCTTGATATGTTTCCCGTCTGTTGGCACCGGTCACACTTCTTTACCAATGTTTGAGCATCTCTAAAAAGAGTAGGTCAATAAAATCCAGATTGAAGGACCTTTGCTACTGTCTTTATTACCCCAAAATGTCCACCATATGGTGAAGCATGACACTACTCCAAGATCAGTTCCATTTCTTCTTTTGGGACACATCTTCGAATTACTTGGTCGGCACCGCGTCGGTAAAGAATAGGATCCTCCCAAAAGTAATACTTGAGATTTGAAAAGAACTTTTTGCGCTAATGGTAGTTAAAATCTGGTGGCATAATATTGCTTGCAAGATAATTCACATAATCAACAAACCAAGGTGCCTCTATGTCATTAGCCTTTCTTTCAACCATAAAAAGTTGTTCATCTGGAAAATTTTCATTTATGTCCTCAGTTGCTGTTTGCTTGAAATTTTTCATTCTAAAAAGATGGTCAGCCACCACATTTTCACATCCTTTCTTATCCCTTATCTCCAGATCAAACTCTTGAAGCAATAGTATCCATCTGATTAGCCTTGGTTTCGCATCCTTCTTTGCAAACAAATACCTCAAGGCTACGTGGTCAATGTAGATAATCACTTTTGACCCTATGAGATAAGATCGAAACTTCTCAAATGCAAAGACCACTGCTAGTGACTCTTTCTCTGTAGTATCATAATTCAATTGAGCATCATTGAGAGTCCGACTAACATAGTAAATAACATGGAAGATCTTATCCTTTTGTTGTCCCAAAATGACACCCACTACATAATCACTAGCATCACACATGAGTTCAAATGGCAAGTCCCAATCTGGTGCCACAACCATAGGTGCTGAAATCAACTTCTCCTTGATCATGTTGAAAGATTTTAAGCATTCATCTGAGAAATCAAATTTGGCATCCTTCTCCAACAAGTTGCACAGTGGCTTCGTAATCTTGGAGAAATCCTTAATGAATCTTTTATAAATACTAGCGTGTCCTAAGAAACTTCTGATAGCCTTGACTGACGTTAGTGGAGGGAGTTTCTCGATTACTGGAATCTTTGCTTTGTTGACCTCTACACCCTAACTGAAATCCGGTGTCCAAACACAATTCCTTCTTGGACCATAAAGTGACACTTCTCCCAGTTAAGCACGAGGTTTGTTTCTTCACAGCGCCTTAAAACAAGAGTCAAGTTCTTTAAACACTCGTCAAATGATGAACTAAAAACTAAGAAATCATCTATGAATACTTCAATTAATCTCTCCACCATGTCTGAAAAAATTGACATCATGCAGCGTTGAAATGTAGCAGGTGCATTACATAGGCCGAAAGGCATTCGTTGATATGCAAATGTGCCGTATGGACAGGTGAAAGTTGTTTTCTCCTAATCTTCCGGAGCTATTGGAATTTGATTGTATCCCGAGTAGCTTTTCAAGGAAACAATAGTGGGAATGGCCTGCTAGGCGCTCCAACATTTGATCAATGAATGGTAGGGGAAAGTGATCTTTTCGGGTTGCGTCATTCAACTTGCGATAATCTATGCAAACTCGCCACCTTGTAGTTGGTCGGACTGGAATGAGCTCGTTATGTTCATTCTTTTCCACTGTGATTCCTCCCTTTTTCGGCACAACCTGAACAGGACTAACCCATGCACTATCCGATATAGAGTAAATAATCTTAGCATCAAGAAATTTTAATACCTCAACTTTGACGACATCTTGAAGATGAGGGTTTAGTCGACGTTGATGTTGCACTACCAGCTTATAAGTTTCTTCCATGAGGATCTTGTGCATGTAAAGGGAAGGACTAATGCCTTTGATATCCACTATAGTCCATCCAATAGCTAATTTGTATTCCCTAAGCACCCAAAGTAATTTATCTTCTTCGTCTTTATTGATAGAGTTGGCAATGATAATCGAAAGAGTAGAGGATTCCCCCAAATAAGTATAATGAAGATGAGAGGGCAACTGCTTCAACTCAAGTTTTGGTGCTTGCTGAATTGAAGGGAGTGGCCAAGAAGGACTGATACCCAATTCCATGTACTGTTTTCCTTTTCTCATGGGTTCTGAGCCTTGCAAATACTACACACACTCTTCAATGGTAGTTGAAACTGAATTTTCATCTTGTGAGTGCGTGATGCATGCCTCCCAAGGATCTGCTGGGTGCTCCAATTTGAAAAATTCCTCCACTTCTTTGTCCACAACATCTATCTAGAAACACGAATATGATGATCTGGGTAATTTAAGTGACTTAAACACATTGAAAATGATTTGGTCCTCATTCAGCCTTAACATTAGTTGTCCCTTCTGTACATCAATGAGGGCTCATCCCGTGGCTAGGAAAGGTCGCCCCAATATGAGCAAAACATCCCTATCTTCTCTCATATCTAAAATGATGAAATCAGCAGGGAATATAAATTTATCCACTTTCACCAAGATGTCTTCGATAATTCCACGTGGATGTTTCACCCATCTATCCGCTAATTGCAATGACATCCTTGTAGGCTTTGCTTCTCCTAGCCTGAGTTCCCTGAAAATTGAATAAGGCATTAAATTAATACTAGCACCTAAATCACATGAAACTTGTTCAAAATATAAACTACCAATAGTACAAGGGATAGTGAAACTCCCTGGATCCTTCAATTTTGGTGGTAGCTTATTTTACAATATAGCACTACTCTATTCTGTCAACATGATGGTCTTGTGCTCATCCAACCTTCTCTTATTCGAAAGGATCTCTTTCATGAACTTTGCATAGCTGGGCATTTGGGCTAAGGCATCTGCAAACGGTATATTAATATGAAGTTTTTTAAATACCTCCAAAAACTTCTCAAATTGTTTATCCATCTTGTGCTTGCGCAACCTTTGAGGGAATGGAATCGGAGGGACATATGGCCTTACCGGTGGTGGCATCACCTTCTCTTGGAGCCCTTATTTAGCGGAAGCTTCTTGTTCTTCTTGATTATTTGGAGCTTTGGACTCATTTGATTCAGCTGGTGTCTCTTGAACTTTTGTATTCTCTTTCGCAACTCCAGGCCTCTTAACATGAATTTTTGGGAGCTGTACCCCGCTCCTTGTTGTGATTGCATTTACTTGCTCTTTTGGATTAACCTCGGTGTTGCTAGGCCAAGTGCCCGGTCGTCTCTCTGTTAGGATTTTTGCTAACTGCCCAATTTGATTTTCAATATTCTTATTAGCTATGTCGGTCCGGTCACTTCGTTCTTAAAGCTTTGAAACGGATTCTTCCCGTCCTCTTTTTTCCCCTTGTGGTCGCCCTTATCTTGGTGGATTTTAGATGTTCTGAGTAGTACCATAAGAGAAATTAGGATGATTCCTCCAACTCATATTGTATGTTTGTGAGAATGGGTTATTTTGCTGCCTTGGGAAATTTTGCTGACTTTGGAAATTTTAAGCATAGGCAACTTGCTCCGTGAATGGTGGATTTATGAGCAGAGGGCATTCAGATGATGGTTGAGTTGCTCCACAAGTTTCACATATGGGGAGTGACCCTTGCACCATATTAACATTAGAAGAGTACTTTAAGGCTTCCATATACTTTGATAGTGCATTAATCTTGGCCAACATCAACGTGTTAACATCCACTTCATGCACTTCAGCTACTTCTTATGTGAGCTTCTAGCTGGCCACATCACTAACTACTCACTCATTGTCTCAAAAAGGTTATGAAACTCCCCGGCTGATTTATTTCGGATTGATCCTCTGGTTGTAGAATCAACTGCAGAGTGGCTGTGAGGAGTGAGTCCAATATAGAAAAAGTGATTTTGAGCTAGTAGTGGAAAACCATGACTAAGAAACTTTCTCAATAGCTCCTTGAACCTCTCCCATGTTTCATGAAAATATTCAGACTCAGCTCACTGAAAAGTTGAAATCTCATGCTTAAGCTTGTTAATCTTTGCTGGTGGGAAGTATTTAAGTGTGAACTTCTATACCAAATCTGTCTAAGTAGTAATACTACTTGGTGGTAATGAGTTTAACCATTCTCAAGCCCTATCCTTCAGAGTGTGAGGGAAAAGGCGCATCTTGAGTGCCTCTTCATTAATTCCTTGATACTTGAAATTTCCACAATGCTCTAGAAACCGAGACAAGTGATAGTGTGGATTTTTCTTGCTCATTCCATAAAAGGGTATGTTGTTGGCGAAGAGATTGATCACGTTCGGCCTCAACTAAAAGTTCTCATGCTTGTATGGAGGATAGATTATGCTTGATCGGTTCTCAATCATTGGGGGCATCATGAAGCTCCCTATCAGAATGTCTCTTTCATTGACTTCAACAGGTTGTGCCATTGGAACAAGTTGGTTTGCATTGTCACCCATGTTACTCAATTGCTCTTCCCTCCTTGCTCTTTGTTCACGATGCCTTTGATGGAACGTTATTTCTATCTCAGGATCAAACTCACAAATATCCGAACGTTTTGAACGGATCAGGCACTATCTCAATCCCTACACACACACAAATTGAAATAACTTAGCCTAGAAAATAACGAAAACAAAATTGGATAGTTAAAGCTAATATCAATCAAAGCAATAATCAAAAGAGTTAGTCCCTGGCAATGGCGCCAAAAACTTGTCCGCCTAATTCTATCATGCAAGTGGACGGATCGTGACAAATAATACAGTGATGAATAGAGTGTCATACCCACGAGGACTAACTTTTGACGGCTACTCTAACTGATCTAACCTTAACCTAACACACACATTAACAATGACTTCAATTGCAATGAAAACTAATTTATGAATAAAATATGCAACTAAAATAATTTCTTTGATTCAAAAACTTTCAAAGTTAAGGCATTAGGGTTTGTGAATCCACTGTTGGCCTTCTATGATTCAATTATTCATTACTCGGGTCTTGTTATTCCTTATCTTAGGTTAAAAATTGATGATCCAATTACAACCAAAAGCCTCTCTCGATGGTCATTCAGTTCTATATATATATGAGATTAACTATCTCTAGTCAACCTTCGAACATATAAACATGTATTCAATCATGGAGATCATCACAAAATGATTTCATAGGGCATGACGGTATCTCTACCTATTATAGGACCCTACGTTGTTTGCTACCATGTCTAATCCGTATTGAATCTCTCGAAAGCAACACAAATCACAAATATGTTTCAATGGTGATCAAGCATTAAAACGACATTATGAACATAACAAACAATCAACCCGAATGAATAAGGAAATAACAAACCGAATAACTTGAAATCAAACCATTAGAAGTTGAGATTTCATCATTCACCCTAGTTATAAATACTTAACAATGCATTCTTGTAATCAAAAGAAAAAGAAAAGAGTTGGAATCCATAGCAAAGATTTGAGAAAGAAAAGAAAAATACAACACAAGAATATAGTCTTCAATCTTTTGTCGACTCCTTTTCAATCCAAAAAACTCCCCAAATACCTCAAGAATAAGTCTTTATATAGTGCTTTTTAGGTTATTAAATTCATGCACAGTGAAGACTCTCATTTCCCATTGATTTGGACGGAGATGGGCTGAAATCGGGCTTTGAATTGAAGTTTAGAAAGCTACTACGGTCCTACCGCGGTATGCTTGTTGCTGCAGACCCGTGAGCTCTAGCTAGCAATTCCTAAAGCAGTCCTATAGTGGTATGCATTCCGCTGTAAGCCACTGGCCTTCTTCTTTTGCCTCTTACTTTATCATCTTCCATTTTTTGCTCTCAATACTCTTTTGCTTTCTTTTGAATTGATACCTGACCATGCCCCCAAGCTTTATTTCAACTCCCATCATGCACCAAAATCACTATTTTTGCTCCATATCCGCTTTGCATGTAATGTGTACCTAGATTGACAATATCAAGCCCAAAATGAGTAGATTATGTTCATTGAATACTTAAATGCTAAGCTTGGACAACTAAATAAGAGTGCAAAATATGTTGATCAGTGGCCAATGCACTGAGTCGTAGGAGAGCTTCCATAGTAGCTATGATAGTCTAGGAGTGGATGCTATTGAGGCAGATAGGTGAGATGTCTATCTTTGGTCCTGAGGAGAGGCCTACCATGTATTGTGCTTACATGAGGGTATAGTCCGATTTGATTGAGTAGATTCGAGCCCAATAGCCCCATGATGTGAAATTGGCACAGATCTTAACAAATGTGGAAAAGTTTTCCTCAATGGGATTCAGTCAAAGAGGTGATAGCCTATTACTATTTTAAGGGCAGATTTATGTTCCCGATGATGCAGAGATAAGGAATGGGATTTTGTTAGAAGCTCACAAGTCCCGTTGCACTATACATCCTAGTACGATAAAAATGTATCAGAATCTCTAGTCATAGTTTTGGTGGGATGGTTTGAAAAGAGATGTAGCCAAGTATGTTTCGAAATGTGTGGAAGTGGGATAATATATCTATAGACTTTGTGACAAGTTTGTCAAGGACGGCGAAAGGGGTATGACACCATATTGGTGATAGTTGACAAGCTGACTAAATCAACCTACTTCTTGTTGATAAAGAAGACTTACCCTTTTAACTGTTTGGCGAAGATGTAAATTGAGGAGATCATGAGACTGCATGGCATTCCATCAACACTACAAAAAAAAATGGCATTTAGCAGCGGTTAGTAATTTAACAATGGCTTTCAAAACCGTCGCTAAATCAGCCGTCGCGGAGCATTTAGCGACGATTTTGACCAGCCACTGGAATAATCGCTGCAAATCATATTTTTTGCGACGGTTTTTAAACCACTATAAATTAGTGATTTAGCAGTGGTTTTTGAACCGTTGTTAAAATTATAAAAAAAAATTAAAATTTTTAATTTTAGCGACGGTTCTAAAAATCGTAGCTAAAATTAAAACACAAATAAAATTTTTAATTTTAGCGGCAATTCTAGAAATCGCCCCTAAAACTAAAACAAAATTAAAAATTTAATTTCTCCTATGTGGCCTGCCCGCCCGCGCCTAGCCGCTTGGACCCGCTCACGCCCGCCCAGCCACGTGGCTGCATGTTCGGGTGCCATGTGTCGAGGCTAGAAATTAACCCTTCCCCAGTTTCGAACCCGTGACCTCCATTATGCGCGTGCATGCGCGAAACCATTTGATCTGCCAAGCCCCCCTGTTATACAAGCGCATATATAAATTATATACCAAAACAACCACTACTTTCCAGAATTATATTTTATATTTTTAATATAAATTAAAAAACATTAATTAATTTATTATTTTTTAAAATAGTAAAGAAATAAATTAAAAATAAATTAATTGACCTAAATTAATTTATTAAAAAATAAAAAAGATTTTATATATTTTTTAAAATTATTAAAATTTTGTTAAATTTATTTTTATTTTTATTTTTTTAAATTAAAATTTTAATTAATTTAAATTAAATTTTAAATTTCTTTTTATTAATTTAATTTTTAATTATTTTCTTAAGTAAAATTCAATTTTTTAATGACTTTTGCGGCGATTTTAAGAAACCGCCGTAAATGTTAATTTAAATGTTAATTTTAAATTATTTAATTATTTTTAAATTTAGTAGCGATTTTTCAAAATCGCTGCTAAATTAAATGTTTTTAATGAATTTTGTGGCGAATTTTCAAAACTGCCACAAATGTTAATCTAATTTTAATTTTAATTTTTTAATTATTTTTTTAATTTATCGACGGTTTCTCAAAAACCGCCATTAAATTCAATTTTTAGTCAATTTTGCGACGATTTTGAAAAATTGTCGCAAATGTATTTTAATTTTAATTTTGAATTATTTAATTATTTTTTAATTTAATGGCGTTTTCTCAAAAACCATTGTTAAATTCAATTTTATTTTTTAGTTATTTAATTATTTTCTAAATTTAGCGACGATTTTTTGAAAATCGCCGCAAAATTGAGTGTCTTAATGAATTTTACAATAGTTTTTCAAAACCGCCGCAAAATGTTAAAAAACTGCTGCTAAAGGAGTATTTTGCGGCGGTTTATAAACCGCCGCAAAATTCCATTTTTTGCGGCTGTTTTTAAAATTGCCGCAAAAAAAACCACCACTAAAAATCAATTTTTTTGTAGTGCAAGTATTGTGTCCGATCGTGATCCCAATTTCACTTCACACTTTGTGTAACACTCGGTGTAACCGGTGTTAAGAGAATAAGAAAGGAAGTAAGTAAACTTCCAAAAATACCCTTGAGAAGGTGATGGATCCTTGAGATTGAGAATGCCTATGAGAAGGGTATTTTGGTAATTTGGATAGAGAAATCCAATAAAGGGTATTTTGATAAATTAAAATAATTCCTATGAAGAATTAGGTGTGTAAGTGAATAAAAATCCCAATTTGGTATTTATGTGGAGATATATGGGATTAATAAATTCACAAAGAGTAATTGGGAATTTTGGAATTTAATTCCATAAAGGAAATTTAATTTTGAAATAGGGAAAATGGTGGATATTAAATTATTTGAGGAGAATAATTATATTTTCCCTAAGTTGTGAATTAATGTGGTAATGCCACTTGGAGAGATGAGATTAAACTTGGAAGCCAAGGTTAGTGTCTTGTTGTGACACTTGGCATTTTGTGGTTCAAGTATAATTGGGTGAATTAAATAAATGCAAAAGTTATGATAATTGGTCTTGTAAGCATTTAATGAGAGGCATAATTATATGGATTAAAGTAAATCCAAAAGAAAATGGTAAATGGTCACCATTAATGCCTTGGAAAATATGAGATTTAAATAAATCTAATGAAAAATGGGAAAATGGTCATCCATTAATGCTTGGAAAATTGTGGGATTTATTTAAATGAGAAAGAAAGTATTATGTCTTTCAAGTGGTCTCTCATGTGATGGTTATGAAAATAGTCTCATTTAAGTAAATGAGAAATAAATGAAAAATGCAAGTGATCTAAGGGCTTAGATGCATTCTTGAGAAGTAGAATGAATCCAAAGGTGAGGATTCAAAGAGAAGAAATGGCATGGATTGCCAAATATTAAGAGATGAGTGGTTGAGATTAAATCTTTCAAAAGCACTTGGATTGTGCTTTAAATTGAAGGTTGAGATCTTCTCTTATAAAGTGAATAAAATCCAATGGATGAGAGTAATCAAGACCAAAGCACATGGATTGTGCTTTCTTGTGTGGTTGGGATTTTCTTTCAAAAAGCAAATGGAAATCAAGGGCTAAGATCAAGTCTTGAAATTGAGATTTCAAGACAAGAGTAGTATTTAAAGGGAAAGTAAGCCCTTGTCTCAAGTTTTGCCATTTCAAAGAGAGAAAGAAAATGAGAGGAAGGAAGAGTTGTCTTCCAAGAAGAAGAAAGGGAGAAAATGAAAGAATGGAGAAGAAAGGAAGATCAAATCAAGGTAAGTTCCATTCTTCTCTTCTCTACTTAGTGATCTTATATGCAAGGAAAGTGAGTTTTTGTTTTAATGCCATCCTAGATGGGAGAAGAGAATGGGGAAGCTCTCTTGAGAAGAAGATTTAAAGCTTCAAAGAGAAGATTGTTAAGGTAAGGGATGGCCCCAAGTGGTGGAGGCCTTGCATTGCATTGTAAGTAGGTTGCATAAATTTGTATGTATCTCTTTGCATGCTTTATTGTACATGAGACCTATGGCCATGGGGGTGGGGAAAAGTGGTAGGTTGATGCCTCAAACCATGTTGGGTTGTGAGGATGGAATAACCTAACCATGCTTGCATGCATTTGCCATTACATAAATTTGTTATGCTTGTATTTACTTTGCATATGCACCCTTACTGAGCTTTTGAGCTCATGAGGTTTTATCCTCCCCTTGTAGGTTGTTCTTATGCCAAAAGAAGAAAGGGAAGGTGTTGGAAGCTTGTGCTTGAGGCTCATGGTTTATCATCTATTTTGTTGTAAAGTTAAGGTTTAAAGAAGCCTAGGCATGTGATTATTTATTTGTGACCTTATGGCTTAGGGAAGCCTATTTGTTGTATTTAATCATGTGTGGTGTTTGTTTATGGATGTTGTTATGTGAGCAACAATAGGATGTGTAAGGCTTATGTATGAAATGGAAGGAGATTTTGATATATGTTGTGTATTCATCAAGAGGTGGATTAAGCCTTAATTATGGAGAATTAAAGGCAAACCAAGATAAATGTGAAGTTTATTTGTTTAATTTAAATTCTGGAAAATTTGGGGTTAGGAGGCCCCAAGAAGAAAAAAAAAAAAAAAGAAAAGAAGTGTGGAAGGCAGCTAGAGCAGCAGAGGGCTGCCAGCCAGCTGCAGGCCGTAGGGCAACCGCGTGCGCACGCGCGCGCGGGCGAGCGCGGGCGCGCGGGCAGGCGCGCTGCCCCGCGGCCGCGCGCGGCATGCGCGGCCAGCTGCCAGCGGGGCCCTGCTCGGGCCCTGGGCGGGCCAGCGGACCCCGCCGGCCAATTTTTTTTAAAAAAATGGAATTTTGGGAGAAATTGGGGCATCTCTTTATTGATTTTTGGGCCCCGGAGGAATTTTCAAAATAAATGGATTTTCGGGCATTTTTGGAGAAAACGCCAAAATTTTGGAAAATTGAAATGATGAGTTTTTCCTCTAAAAATTGGTGATCCATCAATGGATTGGTTTAGATTGTGATTTTTGGAGCCCGGTAAAATTCTTCGATGGAAAAGAATTAAATAAAATGAGAAAAATGGCGGTTAGGCGCTTGAAGGAGATTTTCTTTATAGCCAATGCGGTGTGGCTAAAGCTCAATTCTGCTAGCGAATCCTGGGATTCCGCGAAGGGAAGGTCGAGCCTAGTTCTCACCTAGGGTGTTTCGTCTTGAAACATGGCCCACCCTTCGCCAAAGGCCGGGCAAGTGGACAATTCGGGTGATTGTTCACGAGTAACACCCGTAAGTGGGAGCGGGGCGTTACACTTTGGGAGGCTTTACATGGTGCTTTGGGGACTAAGATGAGATTTAGTATTGCATTTCATCTGCAGATTGATGGGCAGATAGAGAGGACGATCCAGACACTAGAGGACATGCTTAGGGCATGCATATTGAATTTTTATGGAAGTTGGGATGATCACTTTGCGTTGGTGGAATTCGCCTACAATAATAGTTATCACACTAGCATTGGGATGTCACCTTATGAGGCATTGTATGGTAGGCCGTGTAGGTCGCCTATTTGTTGGGAAGAGGTTGGAAATCAAGCATTGTTGGGGTCGGAGGTCATTAAACAAATGATAGAAAAGATTCGAAGCATTTGGGCTCGAATGAAGGCGGCCCTAGGTAGGCAAAAGTTGTAACACCCCACTTTTTAGGCGTGTTATAACTTAGGACAATTTTGCGATAATAATTTTTTTTTCTTAAAATCCAATGCTAAACCATATCATTCCTCATATCTATCCCAGAATTTCCATACATCTATCTCAAAAGAGAATTATCTTAAACATCAAGTGCGAAAGCTAGAATCGAACCTAACATTTTAACGTTAATCATAAATCAATTAACCATAAATAAGGCTATACATCATCATTCCTCAAAACGTTCAGAATTCAAAGTTGTAGAACTTAAATACATGGGCTACATAACATGCATTCAATTCATCATGCACTTTGCTAAGTGTCATTTCATGCCTCATTCATCCTCGTTTCTGCTACAATCTCCGTCTAAAACGTTTGAATATTCTAGGGACAAAACCCACGTTAGATGATGAATTATTTAAGTAAGAGAACAAAACATTTAATGCACGTGTATGAATGCAATGCACATAACATTATCTCTCATGTTTGGGTCGACGTCATTTTAACAATTACCCGTCATTTTTACAGTCTCCTCGCCAGACCGAAGTGTATGGGTGCACCCTTGGCAAAGCAACGACGCTAGTCCCTAATCCCAAACCCATGCAACGTATGACCGTGAATCTCATCATGCTCATATGCATATTTCATTATCATAAAATGTAAATGGACTTTGTGTGCCAACCTCAAAATTCTCACAAGTCACTTCAACTTAAGCCTCAAAGTAACCTAATCATCATATTTATTTAAATGAGCGTTAAAACCTATTTTTCCATAATTTCTTGTATTTTCTTTATTTTTCTTTCTATTTCTTCCTATTTTTTCTCAATAAATCCAAACTAAATATTTTTCAAATATTTCACTATAGAAATTCACAAAATAACATTCTTGAATTTTTAGAATTTTCTAGGAAATTTTACTCACCTTGACTTAGCCTCTCAGGCTTCCTCGGTATAGGTGCCCTGACCTTGAAATGCGTGCAAATCCTCGATTCTCATGTACGATCTTGATTCTCGTGCACTATCTTAATTTTTGTGCATGGCCTTGATTTTCATACACTACCTCAAAATGTGTTCTCAAATAGTTTCTCTCTCCAAAATCTCCAGAATATTACCAAAACATAATTTCCTATTTTCTAGAATTTTTCTCCATTTTTCCACATTTTTCTAATTTCTTTTTTTTTCTTTTCTTTCTTCTCCTTCTCTTCTTCTTCTCTTCTCCTTCTTTCTCACGCAGCCTCTGCTTTTGCAACTCTTGCGCATGGCCTTGCGGCTCAACTACTGGCTGCCACTTGGCCTTTGTCGGCCTTACTATCGCCCTCGTTGGCCTCTGACGGCCACCACGCAACCACCAGCCTCCGGCCTCGCCCACACGCACGCACAACACTGCCGCCCCCCTGCTTGTTTGCTACCGCATCGCCGTGGCCGTCTCTAGCTTGTAGTTGGGGCCCATTTCGGCCGCCTTTGGTCTCCCTTAAGGCTGCCTTCGGTCTCCTTGCTCCGCTCGCGCACCTCAAAACCCAATTTTGCTGCTTGCCCTTCGTCCGACTGCCATGCTCAATTGCTTGCTGCCATGGCCACTTGGAGCTTGTTGGCTGCTTCCCTCGGCCATCTCCATGGCCCCGATCTCTCTCTCTCTCTCTCAATCTTGACCTCTCTCTCTCGATCTTACTCTCTTTCCCCCTCATGCTTTCTCTCATGGCAGCCCTCTCTACCCAAGCTCTCTACTTCTCCATTTCCATTTCTTCCCATTCTCTTATCTCAGCCAATCCATTTGGTTCCTCTTTTATAGGTAATGCACCGAATTTACAGCTGGCCATGGCATTATTTATAGCTGGTCGTCGCCCCATTTTTTTGGTGCTCAATGATGCTAATCTGCCTCTTGTCTCACGCACAAAGCCATATATATATAACACTATATATTACATTAATAATAGGAAAATTGTTCATTTCACTCTCAATTTTTGTCTCTATTTCACCTGTGAGATTCCCTAATTGAAAATTACACCTTTAAACATCAAATTAATTTGCATTACGATACCGAAAATTCAAAATTAATAACTCATGATTTACTCGATAAGGATAATTTCATCCTTGTGCCCTCACTAGACCCTTATTTCATCCCGAAACTATTTCAGGGTTTATCCTTACTCGAAACTGGAGCCCCCTCAAGGTTTCGTTTATTTTTCGAAAGTCTCATTCGATGATTCCATTTTTCAGCCTGAATCGAAGCTGTATTTTAACGGTATCGAAAACCGTCTCAATTCTAATTTCTTTTAATACCATAAATCTTATCTCGGGATGCTCATCGAGACCATATCATTTTTTAGACATTTACACTCGGGGACATTCCCTATAGTTGATTTGGTACTTATAACAGTCAGAAATTATACTTAAACCCCTAATCTTTTGATAATTTCACCTATAGCCCAAGTTAAAATTACTCTTGAGCCCTTTTAGAAAATTTGGGATATTACAAAAGTGCTATAAGGATAGGAGGTGACGTGACTTGGATTTTGATATGGGCAATCATGTATGGTTGAGGGTGATGCTTATGAAGGGCGTGCGCAGATTTGGAGTGTCAGGTAAGCTCAGCCCTCGCTATGTTGGTTCTTTTGAGATTTTAGAACGGCTTGGATCTTTGGCCTACAGATTAGCCTTACCCCCTCAACTGACGGTGCATAATGTGTTTCATTTATTTATGTTGATGAAGTATGTGCCGGACCCCCAGCATATTATTGACTATCAGACCATGGAGATTAGAGATGATGTTTCTTATGAGGAGATGCTAGTTAGTATACTGGAGCAGAAGGAGAAGGTGTTGAGAACCCTGACGATTCCTTTTGTGAAGGTCTAGTGGTAGTGTCACTCTCCAGATGAGGCTACCTGGGAGCTCGAGGATGAGATGAGGCGTCTCTTTCCTTAGTTATTTGTATAACTAGGTATAAATTTGGCAGACCAAATTCTTTGAAGAAGAGGAGAAACTGTAACGACCATTTATTGGGTCTTTATCATTACTAATATTTTATTTTATTTTGTTGCATTATATGTTTTGTCATTATTTAAAAATTAAAGGTTGGAAATAATTTATGTGGGTCATGAGTTAAAAGTAATGGAATGGGTTGGGCCAAATTGAAAAATAAATCCTTTGGGGCCTTAAGTGAGTTGGGCCTAATTAATATGAGTTGGATTAATGGGGCTTGAGCCCATTTGCAAAATGATGTTTTAAATTTAAATTGAAAGGGCATGAATTGTAAAATGTCAATCAAGGGTTTAATGAATGTATTGAGGAGGGAAAAAGTAAAGGGCAATTCTAAAAAATGAAATGTGGAGAATAAAGAAAAGAAAAATAAAATTTAAATAAGTGAAAAAAGACAAAAAGGGACATAGGATAATTGTGGCTTGTGTGTGCAAAGGAAGGGAAAAATGGTCAAATGCCAAGGGAGTGGTTGGTAGCCCACCCCTCCCCTTTCCTCCTTTCTTCTTTTTTCTTCCATTCTCTTCTCTCTCCTATTGCTCTCTCGATTGCTCATCTTCTTCTTCTTCTTCTTCTTCTTTGTTTTTCTTCTTTCTCCATTTTCTTCTTGGATTGAAACTCAAGTTGTGGGTAGCAGATTTTAAAGAGGTGCTTTTGCTACTCTTTGGCTCCAAGTTGCAACTTATTTGGCACTACTCAAGGCAATTTCTCTTTTTTCTTCATTTATATGCAAGTTCTTCTTGATTATTTCTCTTCATTTTGAGCACACTTTGCTCTCCTCCATTGCTATAATATCATTTCTTTTGATAAAATTGATTTTTCTTTTTGGTTGTAAACATTTTGTAAAATTTATTGAATATTAATGGGTCTTGTTGAGGTGTTCATTTGGGGCTTGATTCACTCCAAAAATCCTTCAAGGAATGGCATTTCTTTTGGTTAGATTAGAACGATGCAAATATTGTTGATTTGCATTGCATTCTTTCGTCCATTTTCATTTTTTGGTCTTAGGAGTAAACTTTTATGAGTGGGAGTCAACTTTGTATATCAAGGTCTCAGTTGAATTAACTAAATTGATGTAAAAGTCAACTTTTTCTTTCAAAAGTCCACTTTCCAATTCCAGAAGTGGACTTTCCAATTTCAAAAGTCAATTTTCCTTTTCAGTCTGCAAATGTTGTACTCTTTTAGGTATAAATTTTCGTGGTTATATCCGATTCAAGATTTGCTTTTTGCTTTATAAACTAGACTTGATAAGATTCATTTTGATATAGAAATTGGATTACTTGGACAAGTATTGGGCCTACAAATTCCCTATGAAATACCCATTTGAAATCTATAATTTTAGTTTCAATTTGACAATGCTCTAGTTTTTGGAACATAATTTCTTGTGGTGTTATCCAATTTGAGATCCACTTTTTGTGACATAATCTAGACCTTATTATCTTTGTCTTTACATATTCTTGGAATTAATTAGTTACATTTTGAACCAATAATTGCTCAATTAAACATTGCTTAAATATGGAATTCGTGAGATAGTATGCATTTGAGTCAGGCAAGTATACATGATAATCATGTTGGGAAATTGTCATGGTATGTACATGGTTGGCATGATCATGGGATTTCATGTGTGATGCATAATATGATTATTATCTTTGCTTACCTATTATTTTGTGTGGTGGTTATGTTTACGGGTGAGAAAAGGATATCCTATGAGCACCTGACATGAGTTGAGCTGGCTATAAGCCCGGTAAGGGAGGCTCAAATTTCAGTTTCTTGTTGATTTATTTTCATGATGTATGTATACATGCATGGATGTGGTGGCCTTAGGAGCCATGTGGAGCATGTGGAATTCATTACTATTAATGCATATGCATGAGGATGAAAATGAATGCATGGCATGTATGATGATCACGGCATGGAAATGGTTGTGAATGGAAACTTATGAGCTGTGTCCTACTTATACTTTTTCATAGTCATTATTTACTCTATCTTAGTTATCCATGACCTTGATCCTATCTCTCCATGCTCTCTCTCTCTCTCTCTATAATATATATATATACTTGGTTAGTCTCGTGACTCACTTTGTTTACTCTTATGTCATTCCATGTAAAGGTAAAGTAGTTATTGAGGGCGAGTCTAGTGGGGCTAGACCTAAGTCTAAAGGTGTATAGAGACATCCCAAACTAGAAGGTCCATAATAGTAGTTTGATGAAGGCATGTTGCGAAGAGATTTCATTTCATTAATTACATTAGTGCCCCTGTGTACATTTTGTATAGGCCATGGTGCCAAGATGATGTAAACTAATGATGATGCAAACTTTTATTTTGGCTTTTGTTAATAATATCTAAGGATAAAAATATGATGTTGAATTATATTATTCTGTATCATCTTTGTGATGACCTCTTTTCAGATATCATATGTTAGCAGGAATATCTAGGAGTGGGCCCTTATAGTGGAAGTCCATTTCTAAGTCTTGTAGCTTGGTATTTATAGGGCACGATTCCCAAGGATGTTGAGGGACATGTGTGACAAACCCCCTGGATCTTAGAAGGACACGTGCCTCCCATCCATGTGCTCCAAAGCACATCCTCTGGTGTGAGGAATTGACTTGCCTGGAGAGAAATTCTCTTCAGAGAAGACTTGCTTGCTCGGGAGGAATCTCTTGGAAATGAGAATCCTTGTGGTGAGAGGAACCCTTTACTCAGGAATAATGCTTATGCCGAGAGAATTTATTTTGCTATAAGAGTGTCTTTGCCGAGAGAATTTCTTTTTAGCGAGGAAAACATCTTGGTCGAGAGGGTTACTCTTTGGCAGAGAAAACATCTTGGTCAAGAGGGTCACTTTTTGGTAGAGAGGACATCTTGGCTAAGAGGGTTACTCCTTGGAGGAGAGAACGTCTTTGCTGGGAGGATCTTCTTAGAGAAAATTTCTTATTCTTCCCTCATTCGTGAAGTGGTACAACAATTGCCCCCCATTATTCTTTTTTACCTTCAAGTGAAATGGAAGAGTACAATCATTCTTTATCCGAAAGATTTTTCCATTTGACATCTCTATAAAAAGAATCGTCTTAGCGAAAAGGATTTTGCTGCAATCATTTGTCTCTTGGAGAGGATTCTCTTATAAATACCAGGTGTTAAGGTGGTTATTTCT
The DNA here is from genome assembly GCF_014633365.1 of Diospyros lotus. Taxonomy (NCBI): domain Eukaryota; kingdom Viridiplantae; phylum Streptophyta; class Magnoliopsida; order Ericales; family Ebenaceae; genus Diospyros; species Diospyros lotus. The sequence continues at coordinate 13,739,245 of NC_068338.1, forward strand.
TGTGGTTTTACCTTCAACAACTTCATCTCATCTCTGCAAGTTAGTTTTGGTCTCTAGGAAAAGTTCTTTGGGTTTCCTGAAAGAACTTGCTCAATACCCTCGATAATTTTTACTTTAGGCTATTTATTTTCCTCCCAGCGAAGCAGTTTTTTATTTCTGTGACTATCCTCTTCTCGCTAGAAAATCTTCTTCCTTTATCGAGAGGATTTGTATTCTCTCTTCTTTACTCATTTCCTTTCAGATAAAATTTTCTCTTTGCCCAAGAGGATTTTATTTCTCTTTGTGTCACCTACCTTCTCTCCAGCAAACTTACCGAAAGAGCATCCCTCCTCTCTTAGAGAGCTTTCTTTTTTCGAGGGCATTCCTTTTCCTGTTCGGTGGAGCCTTTTCTTTCTCTAGCAAAACTTTTAACTTTAATTTTTATTCCCCCAAAGCTTTCACAACTTCTGGTGTAGTTCCCATGTCCTTTTCCTATTCCGACTATGCCAGGAGGGAAGGTTTATTTCCATGCACGTTCCCCTGATGGTAGCTCTCGTCGATTTCTTATGGTAAATGTTCCATCATGTTGGCGGAAAAACTTCCCTAATTATTGCTTAACTAGTGCGTCCCCTCCTCCTATCACGCTAGGCTCCCCGAGCAAAATAAAAAATGTGTTGCGACAATGCAAGAGGGGGGTGTCTCGGTCCATGAGGCGAGTTTTCGGTTGGGATTTTTCCTCCCACTCAACTTATTCAGCGTAGAGTTTCTCCGCCACATTGGGGTGGCCCTAAACCAGCTACATCCTAATGGTTAGGCCCAACTGGTGGGGTTTTTTGTCTTGTGTCAAGAGAGGGAGGTGACTCCCATAGTTGATTTCTTTTTCTACTTCTTCCACCTTTAGTTAGGGAAAGCTTGCCACCATCTGTATACCTTTCATAGGACATGTGTGGAGGATTGCTAGTTTGTCGAGTCTCTGCCTAAGGTGCACAATTTTGATGCCCACTAGTTTGTTGTGAATCCCTCGATGGGAGAATGGTTCACACCTTAGAGCTGGCATTTGGATGCTATCCGAGTAACTAAGCTAGACATTAACAAGCCAATCCACAACCTTTGAGAGCAATTAAAAGACATGGCACCAACTCTTGTGTGGAGGTCTAGTGAACCTCTTGGACCTTCTTTTTGAGGATAGGTTGAGGAGGGCTGGCTGGGTACTCCATGCAGGAGAACCATCACGGCACGAGGGGCCATCCACATCACCTCTGTGACCCCTAGCTCCTGTAGCAGTCGTTATCCCAATAGGAGGAGGGGCCATCCCCTCACAGGAGCAGCCTTCTCTTGAGGGTTTGGATCCTCTTAACTACACTTGCGTCTTTTTTTTCTTTGTCTCGTTTCTTGCCATTACTTGTAACTGTAAATTCTAATTTAAGGGTCTTTCTTTCCTTACATAAATGAGGCTGATGATGCAATCCTCCCAACAAAGGGTTATTGAGGGTGTGGCTAGAGACAACCCCCCCCCCCACCTACTGGTAAACCTGAAATCCCTCATCTTCTCGAGGTCCAAGCTCTCAAATTGGAGGAGGGTGTTAGAGAGAAGAGCGGAGCACTTTGTCGCAGGAAAAAGAGCCAGCACCAACAAGAAAAGGTTGACCCTTCCACCTTCCAACCGATCACCTACCTAACTATTCCAAAGCCAACCACAAATCACACATTTGTTCCTAATTTTGCTCCACCTCCAATTGTGAAGCCTGCTTCAACACTCAACTTATTTAGTGGGCAGGCTTCCTCTACCTCCAAAGGCAGAGCCAGACAAAGCAGGGTCATAGCATAGCCTTGAGTCCTCTAGGTGTGCAAGAGGTCGAGGTCACATTGTGTCTAGATTAAGCTGCTATCAACACTGCTCAAGTAAGTGGCCATGGATAGTTTCACCATGGGGTTATCAATCCCCAGTGCATCGAACATCGAATCCTATACAATGAGGAGAAGTTTTGGTCGATGAGGTTGGCCCCTTATTTCTTGTGCCACCTCCACCTTATCAGGTAATTGATCTAGGAGACAATCATTAGGCCCATGGGGAGAACTTCGAGGTACACCCAGGGGTTGTAGATATTGATACAATAAACATGCTAGCATTGGGGTGCACCTTCTTTATTCCACTATCCTTTGCAATGATGGAGGCTGATTCTTTCAAAACTCTCTTGCAAATTTGAATGACTTTGAATGCCACCTTGCTATTGTGAGTTCCCTTCTTATGATCCTCCTAAACCCTCTTTTTTCAACATTTTTTGGGGATGTTGGTTGCTTGTCAACAAGCTTCCTTTAACAAGGTACTCAGGGTGCAGTGGTTATGAATGCTATGAATAGGGTACGTCTTGCTCACGTGAAGGAAGAGATCACTCAGTGGATGCACAAGACCTAGGCATGAAATTCAGGCATCTGGAGTCGGACAAATCAGACCTCTAGACCCAAGTCCAGGGCCTTCAATCCTAACTCCAAAATCTCACCACGAGGTGCCAAGCAAGTGAAAAGAGGAGTTAGAGGGCCGAGTAAAAGAGTACAAGGAGATGGCTTCCTCATTCTCATGAACTCGAGAGGAGATTATCCATATGAAGGAGGCTTTGGCAACTATTGAGGGGCAAGTGGAAAAGGTTCACTAGGAGGCAGCACAAACTTGGATAGGGGTCATGTGGTAGGAGGAAGACAGACGACAAGAGATTGAGGAGGCAACAAGATAGGCTATTCGAGAATATTGCCTTTCCAATTACTGCTTCCAGTGAAAGGATGCCTATGCGAGCTACTATTCTAAATTTAGATTTTATCTCGGTCACAGCTTCCTAGAATCCAAACGTCCCGGAGAGTCATTTTTTAAATAATATTCTCAAAAATAACTTCCTTTGTTGCCCCTCTCGATTGGTAGATGTACGAGCCTGAATTTCTCATCCCTAACGAATGTGTGAAACCTACGCTGGAGGATGATCTGGCCAACTCGTCTAGACCATGGAGCCCTTACGTGTCTAAACCATAGGAGTCTTCTGGAATGATAGAGGTTTTTCAAGAGATAGAGCGTGTGTTGGACAAGTAGGTACTTGAAGGTGCCCCTCTAAGCCCACTTCCTGAGCATCTAGAGAATCTCACTGTTCCTCGAGTTGATTTAGATAGATGATGAACCTTTCCACTTCTTAAGAACTTTGAACTTTTTGAAATGTCGCTGATGGCTATGTACTTAATACATGTTATGCATGTAGATGATTGACATACTTTGTATGATGTATGAATGCATGTTTCTTTTGGCAATATTTTTGTCATATATCTTTTTTGAATCTGGAAACTATGTATGGTATGTAATTTTTTCTATTTATGCACGTATGGCCTGTTTTATTATTTTTTTGGTGTATTATGCTCATTACCTTCTTATCCAATTATGCCATGATGCAGCTCTAGTTGGGTAGGTGGCTAAACACCAATACCAATGCCTTTACTACAGCTCGGGGTCACCTTTATAGAGGGTGTGGATCCTTTTAGATGGGGCATGCTCTTCATTTTCCCCCCTTCGGTGCTCATCTTTTACCTCGGGTCTATCCACCATAAGGAACCTAGGTTAGCTATTGAACCTTTTGTCAAAGCGTGTGGTCCAGCTTTGTTGGAAGACATAACGCCTGATTTCTACCAGGAACCCGAGTTTACCTAGAGGCTTAGCACCGAATTCTCACAAGGAATCCAGGTTAGCTTAACAACTTAGCCATGGATTTCAACAAGGGATCTAGGTTTACCTTGAGGCATGGTATCGGTTGTCACAGGGAATTCGGGTTTGCCTCGGGGCATGGACCAAGCCATTTTGGTGGTTTACTTCGATCCAATGTCGTAGCACCAGATTTTGACAGGGTGAAGTAGAGGCAGGTCTCAGGTCTTCGAGCTAGGGGCCTTCTTATGATCAGTCTTCCTTTGCCTTGGGATTTCAACTAGCTATCCAAGTTTGACACGAGACTTGGCATTTAATCTATTCTTGGAGTCCGAGTTAGCCCAAAGGCTTGGAACCAGACTTCTACGAGGGATCCAGGTTAGTTTGGGGCATGGCGCTGGACTATTCCGAGGATTCAAGTTAGTTATCCTGTTTAAGGGCTGATGATCTCATTTCATACTTCAGCTTTCCATCTTCTACTAGGTTAGCCTTGTGTTAGATTTTGGTCGGATGTCCAAGTTTGCCATGAGACTTGGCACTAGATCTATACACGAAGTCTAGGTTATCCTAGGGTCTTAGCACCAAACTTTTACGAGGGATCTAGTTTAGTCTGGGGGCATGGCACTCGTCACTTCCAAAAATCCAGGTTGGCTACTCTATTTAGAGGTTGATCATCGACACGGCTTTACCTTTCACTCCATCTTCTCGTGTTAACCCACATCATAGAATCTGGGTTTGTTTAAGGGCCTGGCACTGGATTTTGAGTGTTCAGGTTCTCTTAAAGTCATGGCACCAGATATACTAAGGAGTCTAGGTTAGCCGTGAGCTTAACACTGAAGTTTTACAAGGGATTTAGGTTACAATGGCGACATAGCATCGGACCATAATAGGGAGTCCAGGTTGGTCCGTAATCATGGCACCATATTGCTATTAGGTGACCCTTCCCTTAGTGGTGAAGTTGCGATGTAGTCAACTTCCCAGCTGACGCGTATGATAGCTGCTTAGCTAGGTTGGGCTCAAGTTGCGGTACCTGCATTGGGCTCACAACAAGCATATAGGGTCACAATACACAAAATATTTTATATGGTTCAACTTATAGTTTGCTTACGTCCACGTGAATACAAGGGGTATAATTTTTTATTTATGGGGGGAGTAATAGTACATGGAAACTTAAAGAATTACGACTCATGAAGAAGTTGGGAAGTATTTCTTCAGGTGCATAGTGTTCCATGTCTTGCTCAGTGTCTCCCCTTTAAGTGTTTGTAATACACATGTATTGGGTCCCAACATCTTCAGAATCTTGTAAGGTCCTTCCTAGTTGGACTGAAATTTCCCCTCATCCCTGAGAGCATTTGTGATAGTTGGATTTTTGAGCACTAAATCGTCATCTTCAAGTGTTTGATGGTGGACCCTTTCATTGTAATAACTGAAAATTCTTCTTTGGTATTCTGCTAATTGAATGGACACTTTCTCTCTTAGTTCATCCACCATATCTAAGTTCTCCCTTAGTTGATCAAAATTCCCCCCTTCTTGGAAAGCCATAACCTTTGGTGACTGGAGGTCTACTTCTATTGGGATGAGAGCATCAATCTTGTATGCTAGGCTAAATGGGGTCTCTCTTGTAGGCATGCAACTAGTGGTTCGATATGCCCATAGGATGCTGGGGATATCATCTGCCCATCTGCCTTTAGCCGTCTCTAAGCGTGTTTTCAATCCATATAGGATGGTCTTGTTACTAGCCTCCAGTTGTCCATTTGCCTGCAGGTAAGCCTTGGATGCCCCATTTTTAAGCTGATTCCCCATCACTGGCAGAAAGCCTTAAATGCCCTGGAATCAAACTATGTGCCATGGTCGGTGTTGAGGATGTAAGGAATACTAAAGCAACATATGATATCCTTCCACACCATGTTCTTTAGCTTCTCCTCCATTATAGTGGCCAAAGGTTGAGGTTTCACCCATTTCATGAAATAATTGGTAGCTACCAGTAGGAACTTCCTTTGGGATAAAGCTATAGGAAATGGGCCTAATATGTCTAGCCTCATTGGGCGAACGACAATGGTTGGAATATGGGATGGATGGAGTCAGGCGGCCTCACGATTAGTGGTGCATGCCTTTCACACTTGTCACATGTTAGAACTTTCTTTGTTGTGTCCTGTTGTAGGGTAGGCCAAAAGAAGCTTGCTCGCAAAATTTTTCCTACATTAGTGCCCTTTAAGATGTTCCCTGCAATCTCCCTCGTGCACTTCCTCCAACGCCTGTTGGGCTTCGGAGGGTCCCAGGTATTTTAGTAGGGGCATAGAGTATCCTCCCTTTTACAAGTCTTGCCCCACCAATGTGAAACGCGTCGCACTAGTCTTCAGTTACCTTACTTCTAAGGGAGAATTTGGGAGTTCCTAGTTAAGCAAATATTTCAATATCGACATCCTCTAATCTTCTTGAGTTAAAACACAATGAATTGCGACTACCTCTTCTTTTTCCTCAATAGTTGGCTTTTTAGCTTTTGGAGGATCTCCATATGAATTAATCTCCCTGGTATATCCTTCACGACTACTAACTTGGAAAACACATTCATGTGTTGATTAAGGGATATGTTTATATGGATCAACTCAAAACATTTAAAATCATTTGCAGGTAACAAGCCAAAACAATCTCTCTGGCTTCGTAAGACCCTTGGAACTGCTACACAACTAATTGTGAGCAATTAGCCCTGTGACTTCCAATTTATTTTCCAGTTTCATTCTGACGCGGAGAGCTTCGTATTCTATAACACCCCCTCCTAGAACTGCCCGAGAAGAGGTGCTACAGGGAAAATAAAATAAACTAACTGATAATCTTAAATCTGATACCATAATGAGTATCTCAATCAACTGAAATAAACTAGGATAATTGGAACGATACAACTTGATAAACAATCTGGAATAACTGACGTAAATGCTAATATGCTCCCATAAGAAAGGATTACAAGGAGAAGAACTTGCCTTAATCTCTCTGATCGATTCAACCGATTGCAACGGAAGATCTAGACACTGCCAAGGCTTCTTAACTCTCTGCCTCTTCTTCTTTCTTTTGTTCTTCACACGGCGTGAAGAACTATTGGCCATCAAGCTATATATATATATATATATATACTTTGAAGCCCTAAAGCCCATCTCAAACTCCTAATATAACTAGGAGACTTCTTAATTTTAATCCATTTCCCGCATGGACTCCCAATCGCCAAATAACTTGAATTCTCAATATAACTTTAATTAAATAATTAAATTCTAATCACAATTTGCTAAATGACCCTCATGTCCTAGCATTTAATTTTCACAGTAAATAAATATAATTAAATGCTATTTAAATGTTATTTTCTCAATTAAAATCTCTAAATGGTCATATTAAATAATTAATTAGCCAGATCTCTGAAACAAAACTTAAATAAGAAATTAAATAATTTCTAAATAAATTCTAGACCCTCTAATGGGTCGCTACAATTTTTTCCCTCCTTAAAAGAATTTGGTCATCCAAATTCGTAACTGGTTACTCGAACAATGAGGGGTAAAGATGCCTCATCTGTTCTTCTAGCTCCCACGTCGCCTCTTTTGATGAGTGTCCCTACCATTGCACTTTCACAAGAGGAATTGATCGGTTCCTCAAAGTCTTCTCCTTATGCTCTAAAATATTGGTAGGCATCTCTTCATAAGACACATCTTCTTTGACTTCAAGATTCTGAAAATCAATCACATGCTGAGGATCTGGCACATACTTTCTCAACATCGAAACGTGAAACACGTTATGAACATGGGACAACTGAGGTGGCAAAGCTAACTCATATGCCAAAATCCCTATCCGTCTCGAAATCTCAAATGGACTAATGTAACGAGGACTAAGCTTCCCTGTTATGCCAAATCTACGAACTCTTTAATAGGCATGACTCTCAACCAAGCATGGTCGCCTACCTCAAACTCGAGGTCTCGTCGTCCCTTATCTGCATAGCTCTTCTGTCTGTCTTGGGCTGTTTTCATTCTTGCTTTGATAACTTGAATCTTTTCTGTCGTTTGCTTAACAATTTCAAGACCTAAGAAAGCCCTATCTCCCATCTCTCCCCAACTTATCGGCAATCGACATGGTCACCCATACAAAGCCTCATATAGTGACATTCCAATACTTGAATGAAAACTATTATTGTAGGCAAATTTCACCAAAGGTAGATGCTCATCCCAACTACCTTGGAAATCTAGAACACAAGCTCTCAACATGTCTTCAAGAGTCCTGATAGTCCTCTCTAACTGACCATCTGTCTGTAGATGAAATGTTATACTAAACTTCAACTGAGATCCCAATGCCTCATGCAAAGCTCCCCAAAAATGAGAAGTAAAACGAGGATCCCGATCTGATACAATACTGGATGGAACACCGTGCAACCTCACGATCTCCTCAATATAAATCCTGGTAAATCTGCTCAATGGGTAAGTCTTCTTAATAGGAAGGAAATGGGCTAATTAAGTTAAACGATCAACAATCACCCATATAGCATCATAGCCTTTAGTAGTCTTGGGTAAACCCATCACAAAATCCATGGCAATATTATCCCACTTCCACTCCGGAATAGGTAATGGAAACAATAAATCTGCGGGTTTCTGATGTTCCACTTTAACTTGCTGGCATACTGAACACTGTGAAATATATTTGGCTACCTCTTTTTTCATACCATTCCACTAATACTGTTGCTTTAGGTCGTGGTACATCTTTACAACACCTGGATGAATAGTGTAACGACTCTTGTGTGCTTCATTCAAAATCTCTTGCTTAAGATTCCCATCATCGGGTATACAAATACGTCCCTAAAATAAGAGTATACCATCACTCCGTAGAGTATATCCCAAAGGAGAAAATTTCTCGATATCTGCCAAAATTCACGCCAACTTTTCATCTTTTGATCGCTAGTCCTTAATTAAATCAAATAACTCGGGTTACACCCTCATATAAGCACAACTCATCACTGTACTATCCTCTGGGGCTGAAATAGATAGAGCACTCAATTGCTCCAATAACTTCCATTCTTGAACCATCATGGTAGCCATATAAGCTCCTTGCTGACTCAAAGCATCGGCTACTACATTGGCCTTTCCTGGATGGTATAGAATCTCACAGTCGAAGTCTTTAAATAACTCGACCCAATGTCCCTGCCTCATGTTCAATTCTTTCTGGGATAAGAGATAATGTAAGCTCTTATGATCTGTATAAATTTCAACTTTCTCACCATATAAATAGTGTCGCCATATCTTCAATGCAAATACTACCGCTATCAACTCCAAATCATGAGTAGGGTAGTTCACTTCGTGTTTTTTCAATTGTCTGGAAGCATAAGCATTAATTTGACCCTCTTACATCAACACACAACCCAAACCTGAATGGGATGCATCTCTATAGATGGAGTATTTCTCTCCACTTCTTGGTATAGCTAAGACTGGCGCTGTAGTCAAATTTCTCTTCAATTCTTGGAAAGCATGTTCACACGCGTCATTCCATTCAAACTTCTCTCATTTTCTTGTTAGCTTAGTCATAGAGGAAGATAAATGAGCAAATCCCTCAATGAATCGTCTATAATAGCCTACAAGTCCTAGAAAACTACGTATCTCTGTTGCAGTCGTCGGCCTCGGCCAATCCATAACTGCTTTAATCTTGTCTAGATCCACTGAAATACCGTCTTCAGACACCACATGACCTAGAAATCCAATCTGAGTAAGCCATAACTCACATTTGCTGAACTTGGCATATAGTTGCTCCTCTTTAAGCCTCTGCAATACTAGAGTAAGATGCTCCATATGCTCCTCCACATTAGGTGAGTAAACTAGAATGTTGTCGATGAAGACAATAATGAATTGATCTAGGTACTCACGTAGAACTCGATTCATCAAATCCATGAAAACGGTTGGGGCATTCGTCAACCCGAATGGCATCACCACAAACTCATAGTGTCCATAGCGAGTCCTAAAAGCAGTCTTTTGAATATTCTCATCTCTAACTCGCACCTGATGGTATCCCGATCTCAAATCTATCTTTGAGAATACCTTAACTCCCCGTAGCTGATCTAACAAGTCATCCACTCGAGGTAAGGGATACTCATTCTTCACTGTCACCTGGTTCAATTGGCAATAGTCAATACATAGTCTCAAAGATCCATCTTTCTTCCTCACGAATAATACTGGTGTGCCCCACAGGGATGAACTGGGTTGGATAAAACCATTTTCTATTAATTCTTCTAGATGGGCCTTCAATTCCTTTAGCTCATTAGGTGTCATCCGATATGGAGCCTTAGAGATAGGCTGTGTACCAGGTAATAACTCAATAGTAAACTTTGATCCTCTCTGAGGAGGTAATCCTGGTAGCTCATCAAGAAAAACTTCTTGGAAATCACGTACTACTAGTACCTTTGATAACTTCTTCCTGCTTCTTTCGTCAGTGGTCACAAAAGCTAGATAAGCTTCACATCCGACACGTATCAGCTTCTCGACTTTCATCACTGAGATCATAGGAATTGTAGACATAGGCTTGACTCCTTTATAAATAAGAACCAGTTGTTGAGATAGTTCAAAATCGATAATCTTTCACCAACAATCGACTCTTGCATAATGTCATGATAGCCATTCCATGCCAAGGATTAAATCAAAATCCTTAACATCGAGAAATACCAAATCTCCCAATAACTTCTTATCATGGACCTTGATCTCACAATTCTCAAACATTTCTCTAGCAACCATAATCTTATCTCCCGGCATAGACACAATCAGGTGATATGGCAAAGAAATCTGGGAATGGGGAACATAACATACTGTGCGCAGTGCAATAAAAGAATGTGTGGAACTAGTATCAAATAATGCACGCACATCATGACCATATAGGGATAAAATACCTTGGATAGTTCCGTCGCCCTGCTTTGCCTCAGTTGTGGTAAAGGCATAAACTCTACCCTGCACCTGTCTATCTACAAGCGGTGGATGTTGAGCTACTGGTAGTGCTGGTATAGGGGCCGCTCCTGGCCCTCTAACTGCTGGTGGCCTCTGATTCGCTTGTTGGCCTCTATTCTGGGGCGATTGTGTACACCGATTAGCTATGAGTTCTTTTTGTCCTCACCTGAAAACAAGTCACCTCTGGTGCGGGGAGTGCTGCTTGATTCCTCGAGAAATCTTTCTTTCTATGCCCTTCTTGTCAACACTTGTAACATACGTTCTTCCTAGTTAGGCATGGTCCCCCGTGCTTCCTTCCACATTGACCACATTGTGGATTATTCTCTGTCTTATTTCCTTGTCCGGCTGTCCACTTCCTCGTCTTATTATTGGATGAACCCTGAGATGTACCTGTGCCCTTCTTAGCTAGTTGTGTTGCTCTCCACTCGTTGCGATCCCGCTCGATAGCATACGCTCTATGGACCACCGTGGAATAATCCATGCTCAGAGCTCCTCCAAAAGCATGTCGGATATCTGCACGCAATCCTCTCTGGAACTTGGTGGCCTTCTTTGCTTCAGTGTCCAACTTCGGAGCATATCGAGACAAGGCCTAAACTCTGCCTCATACTGGGCCACTATATTAGTACCTTGCACCAACTCGACGAACTCATATACTTTCTGCTCCTTGACCCATGTTGGGCAATAAGCGTCATTGCACACTTGCTGAAACTCAACCCATGTGGGCTCTCGATCACCAAACCTCTGGCGGGTAGTCTCCCACTATTTCTTGTCATCGCCTCTAAACATGAATGTGCTGAGTTATACTCGTCGGTCGTCCGCACAACCAATAGATCGGAGATGCTTCTCTATCGATAGCATCCAATTCTCCATCGCTACTGCATTTGTACCTCCATGGAATGCTGGTAGTCGGAAGGCCATGAAATGCTTTAATAATTGGCTCTCGGTATCTGTCTCTACAGCTAGAACTACTAGAGTAACTGGTGGATCGCCTCCATTGCCTCTTGCTTCTTGGGGTACTTGCAGTTGTCTTGCCTGATTTGTAACTAGGGTATCGACTACCCTCATCAATCCTGCCAACATGCCTCGCATCTCGGCCATACCCTATCGCAAGTCACTACTAGACTCCCCTGGTGAGCCTGGTGTGGGTACTGGAACCCCATCTGGAGTAGAAGTAGCTTGACTGCGAGTACGGAGTCATCCTCTTTTATCACTCATCTTCCTACATCACCACTTAGGGTTAGAATACTATAAATTGGGCTAACTTATCTAACTGACGGACACAAGTCCTAACTCTACACAACATCTTATGTGTGTACTGGAGACTCCTCAAAACACTACTCGGATACCAATATTGTAACACCCCCTCTCCTAGAACTGCCCGAGAAGAGGTGCTACGGGGAAAATAAAATAAACTAACTGATAATCTGAAATCTGATACCATAATGAGTATCTCAATCAACTGAAATAAAACTCTGAGTCAACATAAACTGAAAAGAATCGTAAACTCTAAGGGAAATCCCTGAACTGGAATATAAAATAAACCTAAACTGATAAAACACCAACTAATAAACTCCTAGACATCTTTGGTCTTGAGTGGCTCCACGTACACACACTACTGGACACTACTGCTAGGCTCCACATCTAGTACTCCCCCGCTAGGACTTAGAATGGTGAAGAGTATAAGGTGAGTTACAAAGCTCCACAAGTAATAAACTGGAAAGAATAACTAAAGTTGAATCGAAGAATATTGATATTGATAAAAATACTTATTGAACTTGTACTGAGAGATCTAATAATCATTGAATGGCATTTACAAGATGTAATGCATATAAACTGTAATCTAAATGCAGGTATGCAACTTTGGCACGTAGGCCCACATCACTGTAATACATACCTGACTGATTTGAATCATGCAAACATAAAAACTGTAAGCACATACTGTGGGCAATATGCCCCTAGCTCCCTAGTTGACATCAGGTGAGCGACACACAAACTGAAATTGAAACTGGTGGGATCACCGCGGATTAGCCGTCTGGCGCGCATAATGCAATGCTCACATACATACTAGCACACGATATGTAGTGCTCCATAGAAAGTCATGCTCAATGCTCATACCAAGATGTATGCACATAAACTCACAAAATAATGTTGATCCTGTCAAATTAAATGCTAAACATGTAATCTGATCTAATATATTGGAATACAAAGATTTACTTGTGTTTTCCCTTGAATTGCAATATTTTCTGACATTTATTTAATTATTTAATGATTTTTTTAGTGCAACTTGAAGACTTCCCAGGGGTCACCCATCATAAAATTACCCCCACCCAAGCACACTTAACTTTGGGGTTTTGAAGATAATGGAACCAAATAGGAGAAAAGAGAATTTCGGTGTTAGTGTTATACACCCTAAGCCTATTGGGATATGAATTTCACACATCCGGATATAAGACACATGAGTTTGAATTGAATTGTGAGAGACATCCGGATAAGTAAGGTCTCATCCGGATACAAGACACATGAAACTTTGGATAAGTTGTGAGAGACATCCGGATGAGCATGGTCTCATTCGGATATGAGACACAAACATATTTGGACACATCCGGATACAACACAAGGCATCCGGATATCACTCTCAAAAAGCCTTAGACTTATCCGGATACGACACAAAGCATCCGATATCACTCACAGATAATTAAACACATCCGGATACGACTCAAGGCATCCGTATACTACTCACAATCATTGCTGGACACATCCGGATACGAAAATGAAGCATCCAAATATCACTGGACCATCCGGATATGAACAAAAACTATCCGGATGTCACTCACATAAAACTTTTTGACCCATCCAGATAGCCTCTAACCTATTCGGATGCTACTCACATGCTCTGAAAAATCTATTCGGATATGAGGGAAACGATCCGGATGTTTGTAACTTTTAAACCCAGAGACGAATGCTCACAGAGACTCTGTTATTGGTTCAAACTTAAATAAAACTACACCATTCCAAACAAAATCTTGGGAAAACAAATCCCAATCCACATGAAACAACTTTAGGAATGATTTAATGATCATACTTAATGGAATCGCTGTAAGGAAAACATGCATGAACTAATATACACATACTGTATATGCATATATATATATATATAACGTATTTGAAACTGGAACGATACAACTTGATAAACAATCCGAAATAACTGAGGTAAATGCTAATATGCTCCTGTAAGAAAGGATTATAAGGAAAGAACTTACCTTAATCTCTCTGATCGATTCAACCGATTGCAACGGAAGATCTAAACACTATTAAGGCTTCTTAACTCTCTACCTCTTCTTCTCTCGTTTGTTCTTCACACGACATGAAGAACTATTGGCCATCAAGCTATATATATATATATATATATACTTTGAAGCCCTAAAGCCCATCTCAAACTCCTAATTTAACTAGGAGACTTCTTAATTCTAATCCATCTCCCGCATGGACTCCCAATCGCCAAATAACTTGAATTCTCAATATAACTTTAATTAAATAATTAAATTCTAATCATAATTTTTTAAATGACCCTCATGTCCTAGCATTTAATTTCCACAATAATAAATATAATTAAATGCTATTTAAATGTTATTTTCTAAATTAAAATCTCTAAATGGCCATATTAAATAATTAATTAGCCAAATCTCTGAAACAAAAATTAAATAAGAAATTAAATAATTTCTAAATAAATTCTAGACCCTCTAATGGGTCGCTACAATTTCTCCCCTCAAAAGAATTTGGTCCTCCAAATTCGTAATTGGTTACTCGAACAATGAGGGGTAAAGACACCTCATATGTTCTTCTAGCTCCCACGTTGCCTCTTCTAACGACTGTCGCTGCCATTGCACTTTCACAAGAGGAATTGATCAAAAATACTGGTAGGCATCTCTTCATAAGACACATCTTATGCTCTAAAATACTGGTAGGCATCTTTTCATAAGACACATCTTCTCTAACTTCAAGATTCTGAAAATCAATCACATGCTGAGGATCTGGCACATACTTTCTCAACATCGAAACGTGAAACACGTTATGAACATGGGACAATTGAGGTGGCAAAGTTAACTCATATGCCAAAGTCCCTATCCGTCTCAAAATCTCAAACGGACTAATGTAACGAGGACTAAGCTTCCCTGTTACACCAAATCTGTGAACTCTTTAATAGGCATGACTCTCAACCAAACATAGTCTCCTACCTCAAACAGGGTCTGTCCTGGTGCTTCATGTGGACCCTGGGAAAGGGTCAAACCGAAGCCTGAGGCAGCGGGAGGGGCCAGGAGGCAGCCGGGCAGCATGTCGCACATGCTGCCAGGTCACAAGGCCCATTGGGCGTGCTGGGCGCACACGGCAGCGAGCCGTGCGGGCGACAAGGGTCGCGCAAGGGCCACTGGGGGGCGAGGAGGCCGCGCACGGGTCGCGGGTAGTGCCCGCGCCTAGCCGCGCCATGCACGCGTGCCAGCCGCATTGTAGCACCTGGCCGGGCCCTTTGCGCACCCAGGCTACCCCAGGCTATGCCCAGCGCGTGTGAGCCCTGCTTGGCCGCGTCTTTCGATGCCCTGGTGCATCCGTATGCACCCCAAACCCAATTTTTCACTTTTTTGTGTTATACAGGATCTTTTTCCCTTTAACCAAAAAAGTTTTGCAATCCAAAAAAATACAAATGCAATAATTATTTAATTATTTCATAAATAACAACATAATCGAATCCGCACGTAAGGAATTGAAATATTTCGACGATGTCTCTGATACCACTGAAAGTAAAGCAAGATTGCTACGGGGCAAGTACCGTAGTTCAAAAATTTTGAACCTTACCCCAATCCCAGTGATTGGATCAACGTCGAAAACAAATCATTCACATACAAATAAAATAAATCTAACCATTATATTTTCGAGTCGTTTGCGGATTCGAGCAGTACATGTGGCTGGCCTCTAACTAGTGATACGCGGCATGCGTCCGTTGGCAAGGAGAGTGGAATAGGAGTGCTAGCTCTTTCTCCTTTTTACAGCTTGTATATGGACGGAAAAAGAACACCCTCGTTTCGTATTGATGCCAAAAGAAACGGGGAAAAGTGAACAACAATACGTTTTTCAACTCTTAAAAAATCACACCAAAAACTCTCTTTTTCTTTTTTGGGCAACCCATAAAGGGATATTTATAAAGAAATATCCTAGGGTTTCTCAAACCCTAATGGATTGGGTTAACCCATTAATTCTAATTCAATTAGAATCTTAAGTGGGCTTATCCTAGTCCAACTAGAAATATAATTAAGTGGCACAAATCCAATTATAGGTTTAAATAAAATATTTCGGCCCAAATCTAATTCAAGCTCAAATATATTTTATTTAATATTTGCCCCAAATCTAATTTGGTCCAAATATATTATTTAATATTTGGCCCAAATCCAATTTAGTCCAAATATAATATTTAATTTATTATTTGGCCAAAATCCAATTTAGTCCAAATATTAACTTAAGCCAAAATATATTTTATTTCCTATTTGCCACTCCAACAAATAGAAAATTATTAAATTAAAAATTCCTTCCTAATTTAATCAATTGTCATTTTAGAAAACTCTTTCCATTATGATGACTACTTATCATATTGACGTCATTACGTCTATTTGTTTTTTTTCCGTAAAAACCTACGACGGCACAACTTCTTGCCAAAGTGTCCTACTTAACCATACATCCGCTCTCCTGGTTTAAGCCAAGGACCGTGCCTATTGCGTATGACTCATTAGGATTCCGAATATGTTGGCAATGTGTCAGTACAAACACATATGACAAGATTGGCTCTAGCAAGGCATCATGCCTACCCAATTATTCAGAAGGATTCATAATCCACAAATAACATTTCACGAGTATGGTTATCGTGTAATTCGATCCTCTTGTCAATGTATCTTATGTGATCTCAAGTCTGGCAATGTGTTGCTTGATTATGATCACATAAGTTTTTCTTTTGTTATCCAGATATCTTCACTTAATAGAAAGTGAATTAATAACTCCTTATTGATCTCTTTCACCGTGGTCATGGATTTAAAGTGAATATCCACCAAAGGCACCTTAGATATATCATCCTCTATCAAGGGATAGACGAGTCCCATCTTGGCTATGCACCCATCCCCATAAGCCTCACGATATACCCAACAATCGCCCATGTGTAGCCTTTGTCTAGGCCCATTGAAACGAACTCAAAGCATATCTGTCTTCTTATGAGATGACCGTGACAACCTCAGGTCCAAGGATTAGTTACACCTATCTCGTATGAGAATTCCATCAACATATAATCAAAATGAATTCTCATAGCGAGTCATGTCCAGTGACATATTCTCCAACATTGGTCACATATGTACTTGTCTAGGCATCCCCATGAAAGTAAAGCAAGATTACTACGGGGCAAACAGCGTAGTTCAAATATTTTGAACCTTACCCCGATTCTAGCGATTGGATCAACGTCGAAATCAAATCATTCACATACAAATAAAATAAATCTAACCTTTATATTTTTGATTCGTTCGCGGATTCGAGCCGTCCAAGCGTCTGGCCTCTAACTCATGATACGCCCCACGTGTCCGTTGGCAAGGAGAGCGGAATATAAGTGCTAGCTCCTTCTCCTTTTCACGGCTTGTGTATGGACGGAAAAGAATGCTCACGTTTCAAATTGATGCCAAAAAGAAACGGGGAAGAGTGAACGGCAATACGTTTTTCAACTCTTGAAAAATGACACCAAAACTCACTACTGTTTTAGGCAACCTATAAAGGGATATTTATATAGAAATATTCTAGGGTTTCTAAAACCCTAATAGATTGGGCTAGCCTATTAATTCTAATTTAATTAGAATCTTAAGTGGGCTTATTCTAGTCCAACTAGAAATATAATTAAATGGCCCAAATCCTTTTATAGGTTTAAATAAAATATTTTGACCCAAATCTAATTCAAGCTCAAATATAATATTTAATATTTGGCCCAAATCTAATTTAGTCCAAATATAATATTTATTTTAATATTTAGCCCAAATCCAATTTAGTCCAAATATAATATTTAATTTAATATTTTGCCCAAATCTAATTTAGTCAAAATATTAACTTAAGCCCAAATATATTTTATTTCTTATTTGTCATTCCAACAAATAGAAAATTATTAAATTAGAAACTCCTTCCTAATTTAATCAATTGCCATTTTAGGAAACTTTTTCCATTATGACGACTCCTCGTCATATCGATGTCATTACGTCTATTTGTTCTTTTTCTGTGAGAACCTACGACTACACAACTTCTTGCCGAAGTGCCCCACTTAACCATACGTCCCCTCTCCTGGTTTAAGCCAGGGACCGTGCTTATTGCGTATGACTCATTAGGCTTCCGAATATGTTGGCAATGTGTCGGTACGAACACATAAGACAAGATTGACCTCTAGCAAGGCATCATGCCTACCCAATTATTCAGAAGGATTCATAATCCGCAAATAACCTTTCACGAGCATGGTTACCGTGTAATACAATCCTTTATTCAATGTATCTTATGTGATTTCAAGTATGACGATGTGTAGCTTGATAACGATCACATGAGTTTTCTTCAGTCTTCCGGATATCTTCACATAATTAGAAAGTAAATCAATAACTCCTTATTGATCTCTTTTATTATGGCCATGGATTTAAAGTGAATATCCACCGAAGACGCCTTAGATACATCATCCTCTATCAAGGGATAAACGAGTCCCATCTTGGCTATGCACCCATCTCCATAAGCCTCACAATGTACCCAACGATCGCCCACGTGCAGTCTTTGTCTAGGCCTATCGAAACGATGTCAAAGCATACTGGTCTTCTTATGAGATGACCGTGACAACCTCAGGTCCAAGGATTAGTTACACCCATCTCATATGAGAATTCCATCAACATATAACCAAAATGGATTCTCATGGCGAGTCATGTCCAGTGACACGTTCTCCAATATTGGTCACCTATGTACTTGTCTAGGCATTCCCATGCCTATGGGTGTGAGACCCCCATTGCTATCACATAGCAAAAACATAGCACATACAAGTCTTACCGCAATTGTCAATGTCCATTCTTGACATTGCTACGACTTGGGACATTTAATGATGTTTAGAAACTGTGATGCATCATCTCACATCTTTATAGATTAATCACAGTATACATCATATGGATTTCTATCTAGTTTCATTCGGTTATTACAATAATAACAAGAAACTAATAGAATGACTTCTTTTGAATTTGAATAACTCCTTATTGAAATAATAAACATGATTATAATTGTTAGTGTACAATATGCCCAATCTAATTGGGTCTAGAGCACCTACACTAACATTCTCCCACTTGCACTAGAGCCAATCATTCAGGTATCACTACAAAAAAAAAAAGGGTTTTAACGAGGGAAAAAGTGGTCGTTAAAAGTCAATTTCCCTTCGTTAAAGAGTTTTAACGACGGGAAAAATCCCGTCGTCGCCCTTCGTTAAAGCTTCCGTAGTTAAAAGTATTAACGATGGAAAAAAAAATACCATCGTTAATATAAATAATGAGGGGCATAAGTCCCGTCGTTAAAACTCATAATAACGACGAATATTCCCGTTGCTATAACAATGTGTGTGGTGGTTGATAATAATATATAACGATAAATATTCCCGTCGTTATTACAATATTTACCAGTCACTAAATATAATATCAACAATGGATATTCCCGTCGTTATTGCAATGTTTACCGGTCACTAAATATAATATCAACGATAAACATTCAATATAAATATGATCACATGAATTTAGTAGAAAACAAGATATATACAAAAAATGATCATTTACATTCAAAATGTATTGATTACAATCATCATAAGAGCTTCTATACCCTCCACAATCATAAAAAATGAGAAAAAAAAAAAAAAAACTATGAGTTTCATATTATTCTAATCTCTCCCTATAATGAAAATCAAAAAATTATTACAAGTATGGCTAGAATTTACGTATTATTCACAACTAATATCAACAGTTCCTGCTCGACTTGTATCTTCAAATACCTGCAAATTGCAAAGAAAAAAAAAATATATTACTCGCCATTCTCCAGCATTGTATGATGATCTAAATTACATAAATCTCATAAGTCATAATGTAATCAAATATAAAAGTAAAAACAAAATAAACTTCAATTCAAAAGCTAATATTTAACAACTTATAATGCATCAACTCTAAGAATAGAGATGTCTGTCTATTCGTTGCTATATGGTTTCACTACCAATAACATGGTCTAACCAGACATAAAATAAAAAAATAAGAACATTTCTATTTCTATTAACTTCAAACTATGTGAACATGATGCTTGAACAAATGAAAACCTAGCAATTGATACCAATTTATTAATTTAATCTGGTGAATGGGGAGGGAATTCACTTGTGCTGATGTAGGCATATAGATTAATTGTTGAAAATATTGAAATCTTCAGTATGAGGACCTAGCAATTGATACTAACGATTATGAAAATTTGGTTTGAATAGTTTGTTGACAATGAAAAGGGTATCAATGGTTGCAGGAAAAGGTAGAGTGGGAGCACAAGAGTAAAATCTCAGGAAAGATGCATGGTTGTGGCCATGATGCCCATGTCGCGATGCTTCTTAGCGCAACAAAATTGCTTCAAGAGCATCGTCATGATTTGAAGGTGCAATTTTTGTTTTTTTTCTTAAGCATTTTTCAGTAAGTTGATTATAAAATTTATATCCCCTCTTACCTATTACAGCATAATTGTCAAGCACTCCATGTCTTCAAGAATTTTATCGTTGTTCCCCTTGCTCATCTATGACTTATGTCCGTTCTCTGGAAACAAATGTAATGAAATAAAATGAGCACTGCAATTGTTGCTATAGACAACATCGAGCAAGTGAACCCCTCCAAGGACTGTCTTTAACTGCAAATGAAAACACCATGTAAACATCTCAAATGTTTCATAAAAATTGTGGACTTCTTTTAGTAAGGTTCCAACTTACATGCAAATGAAAACACCGCTTAAGCATCTCAAATGTTCTGTAAAAAATGTGGATCTCTCTGTGCACTGCATCCCCTGCTTATTTATGTCACTTTGTTCAAGTAGCAGTGTCACTATGTGAACATGATGCTTGGACTCAAAAGTGAAAGTGTTCTATGTAAACTCAATCAACCAAACTATTTCAGCATATATCAGCACATATATACCATCATCATCAAACTGTTCAACTCATTCAAAATTCCAACATACTTTCAATCACCCAAACTCTCAGTAATCATCAAATAAGCTCAATCAACCAAACTCTCAACTATATATATACCATCATAAGCATTCTCCCCTTTTTTTTCATTATCAAAACAAATAGGCAGCAAACCAAACTTATTTCGCCCAACAAATAGGCAGGAATTTCACCCAACTAATTCAAATTTCAGCCACAATAAACAACAAAAGCAATATTAGCAGTCAAAGCAATATTTTCAGTTGCATATATAATTAGACTCAATAAATTATGAATGATAAGTGACCAAGACTATGATGACACTTTATTTTAATAAAAGTATTAGAAGCAAATACACAAAAGCCAGATATTAGGAGGTTTAAGAATGTAATACCTGTTTAGCAAAAAGTTATAGAAAAAGTTGTCATATGGTTTAGCTTTGAACATTTTCCTGCAATATATATGCCATAGTATAGTATCATGAATGTAATATTCAGAATATTAACAAACAAACAGTAGATATTAATGTTAACACTATAATGTTCATTATGATAGTCTATCTAATAAAAGGTTAAAATTAAAAACATCAAAAGGAAATTAAAGAGCTAAAACATAATGTTACAATATTGGCATTAGACTAACATTTTGAGCCTTACACCTAACAACAAAATCCATGATTATTTACAAAAGGACATGACTGTTACACTAGGCAAATCCATGTTAATAGAATAACAACTCTTCATTTGTGTTATCTCCTTCTCACAAAATACAAAATACACTAAGTTGCTCTAAAGGGAAATCTTTAGAAATTGTTGGTTGCAGATTTCTGTGACCTTGATAACTCTTGGGGGGTGATCTGCCATTAACACTGTAGCAATTCTAACACCTTAAAGACAATGATCCGTTATAGTCAAAGCCACGTTATACAAAATTCCCCATAATTTTCCCCAACATTATGCATTATGTGACACTTATGCAGGGATAAGAATATACAAACTTTTGATGGTTCTCAATTGTCAGTGCAAAGTTATTTTTCCTAACTTGGAGTCAGTGTAAAGGTTAAAAATGAGTGTTTTGCATGGTTTCAGTTTTGTGTAGAGTTCAGTGAATCTGCTTTATAACTTCAAGTGAATGTAATAGCAGTCTTGCATGGTTTTAATTTTTTTGATTGCAGTTTCTAATTTTCACTTGCTTTATTTAGTGATTTTTGGAAGAGAGCTAATATTGTGTATGCAACAATCTATCTTGATCAGATAATTTCCAGTTCAAGTATCTTATATTGCTTTTGTAGGCAAGCTTCACATTGACAGCAACATTATCCTCAAAACTCGAAGCATTATATGTGATGAAGCTCTCTTACTATATCTGTGTTAACTTGGTTACAATATAATGTCACTAGGAGGAAATAAACTCATTTATCTTATTACTCATTCTTGTTATTTATTTGAATTTTTTTTCTCATTTTCAGTGATTATTATTTTCTCAACATTAGCATTTCTAACAGGTAAATCCAACTACAGTCGTCAAGGATGACTGGCTAATGGATATCTTCGACAATGTGGAAGTAACAATGATTTTCTGTGGAGATTTGTGAAAACGAAGCCAACAAAATTCCAAACATTGCTCATTTCATTTACTAGGGTCTCAAGTGCTTCCTAGTAAGGCCTCACTTCAGCATGTTATGTCACAGTCCTTATCAATGCGGTGTTTTATTAATGGTTTGTAATAATTTTCCAGTTGGTAATTAACACCATTACAACCATTCACAGCCAACTAACAAGTACCATGGTAAACTCAAGGTTTATTCCCTAGTGCAATATAACTAGAAAAGAACAGAGGGCAATAAAATCACTATTATTAACTTGGTTGATGCCTTTGATCAGAGGGCAAAGCTATGAAAATTACAATTAGGAGTGAAATTGTAAAGAATGGGAACGGCCCATCCCATCCCATCACCCACCCACACCCATGCAAACATACAACTCACTTATATATAAATAAAATTATTAATGGTGTTTTATTAATGCTACAGATCCATTGATTATCTTTCTTTATGTTCTTTTCTAGTTATATATGGCAAGTGAGGACATTATAGCAAGTGAGAGCAATTTCTCCATGTGTTTTCTTTGAGGCCTTTATTCGAACATGTTTAAGACAATTCTTATTTGGCTAGAGTTTTAACTTGCAGAGATTTAACCACAATTATAGAAACATAAATAGATTGATTTCAGAGATTTAACCACAATTACAGAAGCTTAAATAGATTGATTTTAGAGATTTAACCACAATATAGAAACATAAATAAGAATTGTAGTTGCAGAAACATAAATCTAGTACTTGCAGAGATTTAACCACAATTACAGAAACATAAATAGAGATTTAACCACTGTAAAATCGAGATCAACACTTACAGAATACAGAAACTTAAAGATTTCAGAAACTTACAGCAATTGATTTCAGATTTTAATCGACACTTACAGAAACTCATAGAAATCGAGATCAATAGATGATAGAAACTTATAGAAAATACGTAGATATAAACTTACAGAAACTTATAGAAACAGAGAAACTTACAGAAATCGATAGAGTTTTAGACAGTGATAGAGAAACTTACAGAAACTGAGGTCGAGGACTTCAACACCGGTAACAACGATATGCAAGTCTTCGATCACCGATGGTATAAAAGAAGAGTTCACAACAACGACGGGAAGAAGAGGCGAATTTGGATTGATGGGAGAGGCGATTTTAAATTGACGGGAAAGGCGACTTCGGATTTGGATTTGGTAGTAGGGATTTGGAATTGATCACAGGAAGAGGCAGGGATTGGGATATAGGAAGAGGCGGGAAGGAAGATTATATATGTTGTTTTCTCAAAACCTAATAAAGATTATGAAAAAATAATATTATGTGTAAAAAGAAAAATTAATAAAAAAATATTACCTAATTAAAATTATAGATATATATTTGAAGGGAAATATTTTTATTGATTTTTTAAACTCAATAACGACGAGAATTTTAATTAATAGTGAGAAATTAAGAAACCCGTCGTTAAAAAATTAATTTTACACTACATTTAGCGAGAGTATAAATAATTTCTCGTTATAATTATGAAAATTATGCTTTTAACGACGGGGTATTTATCCTCTCGCTAAATTTCTCTCGTTAAAAGCCTTTTTTTTTGTAGTGTATCTTATACCTAATGATCGAACATGACTTTCATATTTCTCCTGGGACAAAGCTTTAGTCAAGGGATCTACAACATTGTCATCCGTCGATATTTTCTCTATATATGTCACCTCAGTTGATAATCTCCATTATCATATGGTGATGTCGCAATACAAATTTGGTCCGTTGATGAGACCGTGGTTCCTTCGCTTATGCGATGGCTCCATTGTTGTCCCAATAACTATTATTGGATCAACAATGCTGGACACCACTTTAAGTTCATCAATGAACTTACGGATCCATACAACCTCCTTAGCTGTTTCGAAGGTTGTTATGTATTCGACTTCAGTTGTTGAATTTGCCACTATCTCTTGTTGGAACTCTTCCAACTCATGGCTCAGCCATATAGGCAGAATATGAATTTCGACTGTACGTGATTTAAAATCATCATGGTTGAATTGGAAACTGGCATCCATAAACCCCTTCATGGTATGCTCTCATTCTCCATATGGAAAAAACATCTCTTTAGTGCTTCACAAGTACTTAAGAATGTTTTTCACAGCAATCCAGTGTTTCCCACCTGGATCATCTTGATATCTACTACATGTGCTCAAAGTATATGCGATATCAAGCCTCGTACATAACATGACATACATGATCGAGCCAATAGCCAAGGCATATGGTGCTCGACTCATCATATCTCTCTCATCTTGTGTCTTCGAACACATAGCCTTGGAGAGATATATTCCATGTGACATGGGAAGACTTCTCCTTCTAGAATCTTCCATGCTAAACCTCTTTAGCACCCTATCAATGTACGAGCTTTGGGATAGTGTTAGCAACCTCCTGGATCTATCTCTATAGATCCTTATTCCCAGAATATAAGCTACTTCTCCCAAATCCTTCATGGAGAAAATATTTTGAAAGCCATATTTTAACTAATTGCATCATGGGAACACCATTCTCTATGAGCAATATATTGTCCACATATAGGACTAAAAGGACCACCACGCTCCCACTAACCTTCTAGTAAACACAAAGATCAACTTCATTTTTGTGAAAAATCAAACTTTTTGATCTTTTCATCAAAACATTGATTCTAACTCCGGGATGCTTGCCTTAGTCTATAAATGGACCTTTGCAAGTTGCAAATCTTATTTGCATGTTTATAAGTAACAAAACTGTCAGGCTGTGTCATATACACATCCTCGACCAGGTTTCCTTTAAGGAAAGCTGTTTTGTCATCCATATGCCATAACCCAGAGTCAATGTTAGACATTGCCTCATCATAGGTAGTAGGCTCATCGTTCTCAGCTAGAAGCACATCTCCATGTGCCGAGATGAGAAATCCATATCTCTCTTGCTATCGACGAACCCTCATCGACCTACGAGGTTCTTGTGTAGAAGGTTGGAGAGTTGACACAACTTCTTGTGTCTGACCTTTCTCGGGTTCCTGGAGGGGAGTATTTGTTTGTGGTTCACCTCGAATCTTATTCGAGCTTAACATTCCTCCCACTAGCCACAGCATCTAAAATTCCTTCTCAAAGAATACCACATGCTTAGCAACAAAACACCTTTTATTCATATGGGTGGTAAAAGTAATATCCACTTTGATATCCCACAAATAGACGTCTCGTTGATTTGGGTTGTAGCTTATTACTGTCAACACGTTTAACATAAATTTGACAACCCCAAATCTTATGGAAAGACAAATTTGGCTTCTTTCCTTTCCATATCTCATATAGAGTCTGAGTAATTGACTTACTTGGAACCCTATTTAAAACAAAGATCGCGGTGAGGAGTGTGTATCCCCAAAATGAAATAGGGAGTTCAGTGCGACTTATCATGGACTAGACCATGTCCAACAAGGTCCTATTCTTCCTTCAGACACACCATTCATCTCTGATGTTCCAGGTGGAATCCATTGTGAAAGAATCACATTCTGCTTCAGATGATCTAGAAACTCACTGTTCAAGTATTCACCACCTCGATCTGATCAAAGTACTTTGATACTTTTCTCAATTTGTTTCTCTACTTCAAATCTGAATTCTTTGAACTTTTCAAAAGTCTCAAATTTGTGTCCCATAAGATACACATAACCAAAACATGATCTATTATCAGTAAAGGTTATGAAGTAGACATATCCACCTCTAGCTTGGGTGGAAATGAGCCCACACATATCAATATGCACAAGACCTTAGCACTTATGTAGCCTTCACTCCCTTTACTTTAAAAGGAGACTTAGTCATTTTGCCAAGCAAATAAGATTCATAAGTACCTTATGATTCATAATCAAATGTGCTAAGATATCCAGCTTTATACAAGTTGGATGTGCGAGTCTCATTTATATGGCCAAGGTGACAATGCTATAAATATGTGCTATATAAATCACCTGATTTAAGTCGCTTAATATTTATGTTATTGATAGGAGTATCAACATCAAGGACATACAAACCGTTACGTACTGTTGCTTTACCATAAAACAACTCATTTTTATAAAATGAACAACTATTATCCTTAAATAAAAATAAAAATCCATCCTTGTCAAACAAGAATTAGAAATTATATTCCTAGTCAAACTAAGATTGTAGTAACAGTTATGTAACTCTAATACAAGCCCTATAGGCAATGTTAATAAATAGGTCCTTACAACTAATGGAATAACTTTTGATCCATTTCTCATGTGTAGGTACACTTCTCCCATTATTAATCTCCTCATACTCCTAAGCTCATACACGAAAGTGTAAATATGAGCATTAGATCTAGTATCTAATATTCATGTGGACTGATCAGAAGCAGATAGATTAATTCCAATAACATAAATACCTGAAGTGTCCTGAGTAGAACTCTTCTTACTCTACACTTCCCGGTTTATCACAGTGGAGATAAACTACATCCTCCTTGCCCTTTAGGGTTTTGGTCTTTTAGACACTTCCAGATTGCGCTATGGAAGAACTTTTCTTCCTTTTGGCTTTCTTACTCTTGGGCTTGCCCTTGTGCGCCTTGGGCCCTTCAACTAAGAGAACACTTCCCTTGACCTATAATCAATTTTAGGTTCAGTCTCCCTTAGTATGGTCAACCACTCTCCAAGAGTCTTTTCCATAACTATTAGGGAGGGACTGTAGCACCAAATCTGGGGTAAGTTTCTGCATCCATACTCAAGTTTAGCTCTAACAACCTATTGATAAAACGTATCATCTCCATGACATGCTTCTCAATAGATGATCCTTGAGCCTAGCCATGATCTCATAGGCACCACAACTCTTATGTTGCAACCTATGTTTCGGGATCATGGCAGCCAAGATGATAAACCAAGCGATAATCATATCACCCTTGTGCATCGTCCAGGCCTAATGTGCTACTATTTCCTTAATTGGTGGCTTCGTAAGAAGATAACTCTCTATCGCATAGAGAATCTTATCATACGTGAGGACTATCCTCAAGATGATCTCCTAGTTATAGAAATTCGTCTCGTTGACGGTATTAGTGCCCCTCAAGTATCGATCTTATCGACATGTTTCCAGACATTCTGGATCAACAACTGAATAGAGATATTATTATAATCATATTGAATTACGAAATCATAAATTGCAAGAAGTAACATTTTATGATTGCTCCCACTATTTTCTATGAGTTTGCCACCCTCAAGACATAACTTGGGAAATCCCATTGGAAGATTTCCTAGCGGGCTAGGATCCCATCTCCCCTCGCACAACCTTGAGTGACTCAACAAATTGTGCTAGGATCGATTAAGTAGGTACTTGCTACCAATTGCATCTCCATGCAACTCCTAGATTCATTGGGTTGACAACTCCTTGCCAAGCACATCTTATGTGACTCTCAATCTTTGCCTCTATACTCAGTAAGGCCTTGAGTGACTCAACAAACCCCACCTTTCTAGTTAAGTCGGACCCATCATTCAGGGACATCTCATGGCCCATGAAGCATAGGAATCATAGGTGACACATGACCTTGAGTGACTCAACAAATCAAGTGCCAACTAGAAACCTAATGCTTCATAATGATGGAAGGCAAGTTGGCTTAATATTTATGAGGGATTTATTATTTATTTATTTAGGTCTCATCACATGCAATTAATCATACATAATAAACGACTCAAACCGGTGTATGGTATGGATAACTACGGCTAGCCCCCTCGAGCCATAGAAGGAAAGCTAGCGGGTCAAATCTAGGTGAAAAATCACATCTTGCTTCTCAAGCACATTCTCCAAGCCTTCGTTAGTTTTCAAATCTTGTCTTCAATTTGGATCCATCTCTTGCTCTTCATACAAACTACAACTATCACTACTCTATTCTATTCTACATACATTACATAGAATCAGAAACCCCAAGTTACATTCAGGGAGAGTGAGATGAGAAGAGAATGTACATTAGAGTATAAGAGAGGCATGACACACAGACCCTATTTCAAAAACCAAATTTACAATCATTCATTCCCAACATAAAGTAAATGGTCGACTCGATCCATACCATACACCCATGCAATCAATCACATTGATTCATTTACAATTATGTTAATTAATTGTCGCATCTATTTCAATCTTAATGAAATGCTTTCAATAAATTGAAACTTTGTATAATTTTGGAAAAACAAAATTGTTTTTAATTGTGTTGGGCTTGGGCTCCATCCATTAGTCTAACTAACAAGGCTCAACAGGCTTTGGATCAACCAATGCATGTCAAACATACACTAGCAGCCCAATAATTAATAAATAATCCAATTAATGCCCCGACCCATTTTTAATCACGGTCCATAGGTGTCATACACTCATGGATCGGATAAAAATAATTAAAAATAGCCAAACAATTTGGTCGGGCCCTACCTAAGGGTACGAAACGCACTGGGCCACCGAATGGTCGGCTTGGGTGCTTCATGTGAACCTCGGGGAAGGGTCAAACCAAAACTCGAGGGAGCGGAAGGGGCCAGGAGGCGACTGGGTAGCATGTCGCACATGCTGCCAGCCCAAAAAGGGCCAATAGCCGCGGTTGGGGTGTGCTGGGCATGCATGGGCCTCGGCTGGCACGCGTTGGGCGCGCATGGGCCGCGGCTAGCGCGGGCTAGGTGCACCTGGCACGCACGGCCGCAGCTATGGCTTGCGGCAAGGGCCGCTATGGGGCTAGTGCGGGCCACTGGGGTCGTACAGGGCGCGCGCGGGTCGCCCCCGCGGGCCACGCGCTGCTCGCGGGTCGAACCCGCTGGCCACGAGTGGGTCGCGGGTCGCGCCCACGCCCGGCAGCACCTTGCGCGCGTAGGGCCGCCTGCGCGCGCGCGACCGTGCCTGTATGCGCCATGCGCACGCCCAGGCCGCCCCAGGCCATGCCCAGCGTGCACGGGCCTCGCTTGGTCGCGTCTTTCGATGCCCCAATGCATCCGTATGCACCCCGAACCCTGTTTCACCCTTTTTTGTGTCATACACAATCTTTTGCCCTTCACCCAAAAACGTTTTACAATCCAAAAAAATACAAACGCAACAATTATTTAATTATTTCACAAATAACAACATAACCGAATCCGCACGTAAGGAATTGAAATATTTCGACGATGGCTCTGATACCACTGAAAATAAAGCAAGATCGCTACGGGCAAACAGCGTAATTCAAAAATTTTGAACCTTATCTCGATCCCAGTAATTGGATCAACGTCGAAATCAAATCAATAACATACAAATAAAATAAATCTAACATTTAGATTTTTGAGTCGTTCGCATATTTGAGTCATCCAAGTGTCCGGCTTCTAACTCGTGATACGCCGCACGGGTCTGTTGGCAAAGAGAGCGGAATAGGAGTGCTAGCTCCTTCTCCTTTTCGCAGCTTGTGTATGGATGAAAAAGAATGCTCATGTTTCAAATTGATGCCAAAAAGAAACGGGGAAGAGTGAACGGCAATACGTTTTTCAACTCTTGAAAAACGACACCAAAACTCACTACTGTTTTGGACAACCTATAAAGGGATATTTATATAGAAATATTCTAGGGTTTCTAAAACCCTAATGGATTAGGCTAGCCTATTAATTCTAATTTAATTAGAATCTTAAGTGAGATTTTCTAGTCCAACTAGAAATATAATTAAATGGCCCAAATCCTTTTATAGGTTTAAATAAAATATTTTGACCCAAATCTAATTTGTTTCAAATATAATATTTAATATTTGGCCCAAATCTAATTTAGTCCAAATATAATATTTATTTTAATATTTGGCTCAAATCCAATTTAGTCCAAATATAATATTTAATTTAATATTTGACCCAAATCTAATTTAGTCCAAATATTAACTTAAGCCCAAATATATTTTATTTCCTATTTACCACTCCAACAAATAGAAAATTATTAAATTAGAAACTCCTTCCTAATTTAATCAATTGTCATTTTAGGAAACTCTTTCCATTATGACGACTCCTCGTCGTATTGACGTCATTACGTCTATTTGTTCTTTTTCCGTAAAAACCTACAACAGCACAACTTCTTGCCAAAGTGTCCTACTTAACCATACGTCCGCTCTCCTAGTTTAAGCCAGGGACTGTGCTTATTGCGTATGACTCATTAGGCTTCCGAATATGTTAGTAATGTGTCGGTATGAACACATAAGACAAGATTGGCCTCTAGCAAGGCATCATGCCTACCCAATTATTCAGAAGGATTCATAATCAGCAAATAACCTTTCACAAGCATGGTTACGGTGTAATACGATCCTCTAGTCAATGTATCTTATGTGATCTCAAGTATGGCGATGTGTTTCTTGATAACGATCACATGAGTTTTCTTCGGTCTTCCGGATATCTTCACATAATTAGAAAGTAAATCAATAACTCCTTATTGATCTCTTTCACCATGGCCATGGATTTAAAGTGAATATCCACCGAAGGCACCTTAGATATATCATCCTCTATCAAGGGATAGACGAGTGCCATCTTGGCTATACACCCATCTCCATAAGCCTCACGATATACCCAACGATCGCCCACGTGCAGCCTTTGTCTAGGCCCATCAAAACGATGTCAAAGCATACCAATCTTCTTATGAGAAGACCGTGACAACCTCAGGTCCAAAGATTAGTTACACCCATCTCGTATGAGAATTCCATCAACATATAACCAAAATTGATTCTCATGGCGAGTCATGTCCAGTGACACGTTCTCCAACATTGGTCACCTATGTACTTGTCTAGGCATTCCGATGCCTATAGGTGTGAGACCCCCATTGCTATCACATAGCAAAAACATAGCACATACAAGTCTTACCGCAATTGTCAATGTCCACTCTTGACATTGCTACGACTTGGGACATTTAATGATGTTTAGAAACTATGATGCATCATCTCACATCTTTATAGATTAATCACAGTATACATCATATGGACTTTTATCTAGTTTCATTCGGTTATTACAATAATAACAAGAAACTAATAGAATGACTTCTTGTGAATTTGAATAACTCCTTATTCAAATAATAAACATGATTACAATTGTCATTGTACAACATGCCCAATCTGATTGGGTCTAGAGCACCTACACTAACACCCCATGCCTATGGGTGTGAAACAACCATTGCTATCACATAGCAAAAACATAGCACATACAAGTCTTACCGCAATTGTCAATGTCCATTTTTAACATTGCTATGACTTAGGACATTTAATGATGTCTAGAAACTGTGATGCATCATCTCACATATTTATAGATTAATCACAGTATACATCATATGGACTTCTATCTAGTTTCATTCGGTTACTACAATAATAACAAGAAACTAATAGAATGACTTCTTGTGAATTTGAATAACTCCTTATTCAAATAATAAACATGATTACAATTGTCAGTATACTACATGTCCAATCTGATTGCGTCTAGAGCACCTACACTAACAGAGTTGAGAGAGCTAAGATTGAGTGTTGGTTTCCTTTAGGAAAGGGGAAAATTATGCAAAAAATGGGGGTCATTTTGGGTGAGAAGCGAGGGAGAAAGGTGGTTTCTATGGTTTTTGAACCTCGCCAGAAACTGGGTTGGAGTCATCAAAAAGTGGTGAGGAAAGTGTGATGTAAGCACATATTTGGAAAGAGTGGGAAGTTGGGGAGCTATAAAAACAAACGAAAAGTGATTTGGATCTAAAACAAGGGAGTTAGAGCCAAAATACCCGAGGTAGGTCGAGTTGTTACAGAACGCCACCTAAGAAGATGGTGGTGCATGAAATACAAGCGCTAACAGGAGCTACGTGCGGCCGCGCGTGAAACAAATTCTAGAGGTATGTGAGGGTGTGTGGTAAGTCCATAAATTCTATAAAAATTCCCCAAAATCCCTAAAATATATATTTAGGTATTAGTGCAGGAATTTACAAAAAAAATCTCAATTTATGCAGTAAACAGCCTTGGTTTGCATGCAAATAGTACTTTTAGGTGAACCCTAAGGTGAATTTTTTTTTTTTTCTAAAAATTATTTTCTACATGTTGGCCATATTATCAAGCATGTTGATAGTGGCTTCATGTGCATAACACGTCCTTTTGTTGGTAAACATGTTCCATTTCAGTATTTCCATGCATCACTCTGTTTGGCTTGTGACTGGATGTGATTATCATGGGTGTGGGGAGACTTCACTTGGCCATGGTGTGAGGCTATGTTACATGATGTATCAAGCAGGGATGATTGCAACACCCTGGCGTCACTTCGGCCTAAAGCATGCATCTTTGCATTTACACGCACGAAACTAATTTTGAACCCTCACCTAGATGTAATTATCTAACTTGGGTGTTTCACACCCCTACAATATTCTATGTTCCAGGTATATCAAACGTGCCAAGTATCCCAGGGTCAAGCTCAAGAGAAAGGAAAGAGGTTGCACAAGTTTAGTCGTTTTGTTGTACTGTTATACCATGGGTTTTATAATAATTTTGCAAGTGATGTATCAGAACTTTAAACTCTTGGTTATCATGTTGTATAAGGGAAAAGTGAAAAGAAAAGACATATTTATAATATTAGAAAACAAAACAAGATGGTTATGTATACAACTAAATGTTTGGTGAAAGTCCCTATATATTTCAAGTTACGATCCTAGTTATATTTTTATGGGATTTTCCATAATGCACATGTAAGTATTATATTTATTTGTACCATATATATTAGTTGGGATGGGGCATTATAGGAGGGTGTCTTTCTTGCTCAGGGGCATGAGTGCACTCAACGATGAAGTCCACTAGGGCTTGCCCCTTAATGGTTTTCCTAGGTTCAAAGATGATGTTATACTCACTAAGCTCAATGTTCCACTTTGTTAACCGCTCTGAACACTGTGGTTTTTGTAGAATCTATCGTAAGGGTCGATCTGTTAAAATAGTTACCGTGTGAGCTTGAAAATAGGGCCTTAATTTTCTTGTTGTTGTCACTAATGCCAGGGTTACTTTTTCGGCATACGAGTAACGTGATTCATCCCCCTATAATACTTTTCTCACATAATAGACTGACTAAATAATTTGTTCCACCTATTTAATCAAAACAGTCCTGACTGTATAGTGGCTGACTCGCTACTATAAATATAAGGGTTCCCTCATTTTTGGCTGTCGACAAAGGTATCTCCTTTAAGTAGGATTTCAACTCCTGGAATGCTTTCTCACATTCCTCTGTCCACTGGAAATTTTTGCCTCCCTTTAAGGCTCTAAAGAATAGAAGGCTTCGCTCAACTAACTTGGAAAGGAGTCGCCTTAAGGCTGCTAGGTATTCCGTCAATCGCTGGACCTTTTCTAGATTGGCCTCTATCCCCCAATGAGTAATCATATATCCTAAAAAATTTCCTAATCGAACTCTAAATGTGCATTTGCTGTGGTTCAGGCGCATTTTGTTTTCTCGAAGAACAACAAAAAATTTTGCTAACTTCTCGACATGTGATTCCCCTTGTTTTCTTTTGACAATCATGTCGTCTACATAGGCTTCCATTATAACTCCCAGCAAGTCCTTGAACACTTTGATCACCATGTGTTGATATGTTGAACCTATATTTTTTAGTTTGAACAACATCACTTTATAACAATAAGTCCTTTTTCTCTATGATTAAAGTCGTTTTCTCAGCGTTAGGTGGATACATACTAGTCTGATGATAACCAGAAAAAGTGTCTAGGAAGGTCAGCATGGTGTATCCCGAAGTCTTATCAATTAAGCGGTCGATCCAGGGGGAGAGGGTAGGAGTTCTTAGGGCATGCCTTGTTAAGATCTATGAAATCAACACACATCTGCATTTGCCAACAAGTGTGGGTACTGTACCTCCCAGTGAAACCAACCTTGAACAACTTGTCCACCTCTTTTTCAAGGCATTTAAGACACTTCAGAGTGATGTGTCTCTTCTTTTGCTTCACCAAACACGCCTTTGGTTGGACGTTTAAGTGATGGGAAATGATCCCAGGGTTAATCATGGGCAAGTTAGCAAGTGTCCACGCAAATATATTGACGTGGGACCTAAGGCACTCAAGGATCCCATCCTTCTCCTGTCTTTCTAGCTAGCTCCCAACATATACCATTCACTCTTTGTTGTTATCTTTTAGAGAGATTGGCTCAAGAGTTTCGACAGGCTGAGGCTTAGCATTGTTAAGAGCCTGCCGGTTGATCATCAGTGTTTCCTCCGAGACCACTTTTTCTTTCCCTTTGCTATTCTTCGTAGAGCTAATATAGCAAACCCTTGCTTTCTTCTAATCCTTTCTGACTTGGCTAACTCCATGAGGCGTGGGGAATTTCATCAGTAAATACACTGGGGAGATGGTTGCTCTCACATTGTTGATGAGGGATTGTCCCAAGATTATGTTGTAAGCAGGCAAGCGTGTTCACACAACCATGAAGTTAACTTACCGCATGATAACCTAGGGATGGGCAACTGTATTGACCACACCACTAGGATCGCTTCTCCAGTAAAGCTTTAGAGAGGGGATGAAAAGGCTCTTAGCTAGTCATGCGTGATGCATATCTTCTCAAAATGATTCCAATAAAGAAGATTAGATGAACTCCCACTATCTACCAGAATATACTCGATGGGTGTTTAGCAATCACAACTGAGATCACCAAGGGATCATCGTGGGGAATCATTATATCACCTTGGTCTTTTGGGATGAAAATGATCATATCTTTATCTTTCTCAATTCATGTTATCGAGTCCACGTGCAAGGCTTGGCGAGCATAGGCTTTTCGTACTGTCGAGGAATTCCCCACCAAGTTCTCACCTCCAGAAATGACATGGATCCTTTCCATTATGTGCTTATTGTCATTTCCTTCATGAGCTAAGACTGTCTCATTTCATCTTTGGTTTCTTTCTTCCTCCCTTTACCTAGGCTATAGATTATTTCTCCTTCTTTCATTATCTTGCTTAGGATGGGGAGTTTGCCCCTGATTCTCTTGTCTCTACTCATGCCTCCTATTAGGTTGTGGTTTTGGTTTATCAAGAAAAAACCTATCCAACTTCCCTTTTTTGATCAACTGCTCAATCTAGTTGCACAGCTCCCGACACTGTTTAGTAGCGTGCCCAAGGCACTCATGGAATTTGCAAAAGGTCCCCATATTCTTGCCCAAGGGCTGGCTTGAGTAGGGAGGAAAACTGATAAATATGGTTGCTCTTGGATCATTGAGGGGAGTAAAGTTCTAGAATTGCACTTTCAGTGGTTCTTCTCATCTGGGCACTTTTTCTGCTTTGTTGGGCCCTACTTTTTTCCGTCTCACCCTTTTCTTGGCCTTATATGACCCTAAATTCTCCATTTGTACCACAAACTGGTCTACTCACGCGAACATTTTTGTCATTGAAGTGGGTTGGGCGAAGGCTAAGGATTGTCCGAGTAGAGCGAATATGGTCTCATGAAGTAAGGAGGATGTTGCTTGGCTAACTTAGAGATCTTTCACCTCTTAGGCGGCATTCTGAAAATGATTTATGTACTGTTTCGATGGCTTGTTCGACCGCTACTAGAGGCTCATCAAGTACATGGCATTCTTTTTCTTCAGGATGCGAGTGACAAATGCTTCCAAAAACTCCTTTTTCAACTGCTTAAATGACCAAATGTGACCAACGGGCAGTTTAGTGAACCACTAGTGAGCATGTCCAACTAAAGAGAAAGGGAAGACACGACACCTAGTGGCCTGGTTCCATCCATGCAATATGGATATCGCCAAAAAACACTACACATGCTGCTCTGGATCTTCTTTTTTGAAGTAAACTGGTAGTTAATGAAATTTGAACCCTGACTGCAATGAATATCACAAGAGTTCATTGGACAAAAGGAATCTCTTCAAGGGCTCTTCCCTAAGGGTGGTCATTACTTACTTCTACTCTAGCACTTCCTCGATGGTCCCCTTCACATCTGTGGCCTTAAGTAACTCCTATTGTGCATATTCTTTTAGAGGAAAATGTATGTAGAGGGCCATGAACAGGGTGCTTTAAGCTGTTTCCTCATACATGGGTGCTTTACTTGACCGCCAGACACGTTCAGCTCATGAATTTTCATGGCATGTTGCTCGATTGTGTGGGAAAGACGTCCCTAACTGCGCCCCATCCTGGCTTGCCCTTTGGTGGCCAACGTAAGAAGGCAGCCTCCCTCTTTTCATGGGAGAGGTTCCCATTTGGGGGAGTTGGATATCGAACATCATTTCCTATAACAAGAAGGCTATTCCCTGCATCTTTCAAGCATTCTCTTCATTGCT
This sequence comes from Diospyros lotus, assembly GCF_014633365.1. Taxonomy (NCBI): domain Eukaryota; kingdom Viridiplantae; phylum Streptophyta; class Magnoliopsida; order Ericales; family Ebenaceae; genus Diospyros; species Diospyros lotus. The sequence goes on from NC_068338.1 coordinate 13,775,937, forward strand.
CTTTTGAAGCTTGTCGTTTCTTGGTTTTAGCTCCTCACAGTTTTTCTGAGTTGCTTATATTCCGTTAACAAGACTGGGGGGGGGGGTATTGCCCCTAAAGGACCAGGATGGCTAGAAGTAGCCACTGGTTTCTCCTCTAGATTGAAGATTACCCAAGGGAATTCTGCTCCTAGATCATCAGCGCTACGAGCAAAACATGGCGTCATTGCCTCATAACTCACCCCCCCCCAAGCTTAGCAAGGTGAACCTCTATTTGTTCAGATAGTCCCCGTCCCCCCATTCCAATAGCAAGGTTCTCCCCAAAGTAGGGAACGTCTCCAGACTGGACTTCTTTATTTATGTTGGTCTCAAAAAGTCAGGGTGCAATGGGCTGGCCTTGACCCACTTCACTTGTGGCACCAGTTTGGGTCTGGGCAATCCTCTCTGTTTGATTAGGCGCATTGCCTAAACCAGCAAACCTTGTTGTCCTCACCATCTTGTGTTAACTTTTTATTGTAATTTCCCACAGACAATGCCAAATTGTTATGCCAAAATACAATAATTAGAATTTCTAATGTGGGAAGAGTCAATCGAGGGGATCAAAATGATCGAGAGGAATAGTTGTCCGAGAGGACTTAAGTGGCCGAGAGGAACAATTTCTCGAGAGGATCAAGGTGGCTGAGAGAGCTAGTTGCCCGAGAGAATTAGTTAGCCGAGAGATAGAATTAGGAAAAACATGTCTTTTACAATGAAGGCTTTCGAGAAGAATGGAGGTTCTTTTGTGAAAGAGGTCTACGGCCTCTAGGAGGATCGAGATTCTTCCTAGATGGTGCGCTTGCGGCTATTAGAGAGAGTTGAAAGTCTCTCAGGTAGGACAACCTGGGCTGCCAAAAAGGATGTGACCTTCATGGGGAGGAGTAATGCTCCCATTGGTTCCTTCACGTTACTACTAATACCAACAAAAAGGGTTAGAAGGCTCATGAGGAATGCTCACCCGCAATGACCCTTCGATGCCTAAGTCAGTACTCGAAGCAAATAATTACCCAAGAGAAACAATAACAATTGCAATAAGTTTCTAGATTTTACCAAATGTGGAAGTCCATTTCTGATTCTTGTAGCTAGGTGTTTATAGGGCACGATTCCTAAGGATGTCAGGGGACATGTGTGACACACCCCATGGATCTTGGGAGGACACGTGCCTTGCATCCGTGTGGTTCGGAGAGGGTCTTTTGGTGTGGGGAATTAACTTGCCTAGAGAGAAATTCTCTTCGGAGAGGACTTGCTTGCCTGGGAGGAATCTCTTGGAAATGCAAATCCTTATGGCGAGAGGAACCCTTTACTCGAGGAGAATGTTTGTACTGAGAGAACTGCTTTTTCTGGAAGAACATCTTAGCCGAGAGGGTTACTCTTTAGCGAAGAGAATGTCTTTGCCGAGAGGGTCATTCTTTGGTGGAGAAGATGTCTTAGCCGAAGAGATCTTCTTAAAGAAAATTTTTTTATTCCTCCCTCATTTTTGAAGTGGTACAACAACATAAAAACAGGTTAAAGAGAAATGCTCTTTTTAACATAAAATGTTGCAGTAGATTTATATTTTCCAAAGCATATTTTATAAAGATAATTTAGAAATATTTCAACATGTGATGTATGAATATACTCAAATAAAGATGAAAACATTTTAAGGATGAGATTTAAGAAACCTTTTAGCATCAAGAGAGAATTAGAATGAATTTCAAAACTCATGAGTTTAAATATATGCATTTCAGAAATAAATGTATAGTTAGAGATACTTGAAAAGCTTTTATTTATGCTATGAAAAAAGATTAAGAAATGAATAATGATGATTTAGATAATATGAGAATACATTGTATAGAATAAAAGAATCTTTTATGAAAACCAAATTTAAATTTTCAATAATAGAAAATATATGTTAAGATGAAGTGCAACATCTATAAATAAGAATGAGCAAAATAGTTATGAAGATATAAAATGGTCATATTGATTTTCCTAAATCTTAATCTTCAATTTTCATGAAAGATGTATGTATGTGGTAGAAAATAAGTTCTTTATGCTAGAAAATAAAGATTGAAACAAATATGTTTTTAAGATGATTCTGACTAAGAAAGCATTTGAATGATAGCTGAAAAGATAATGCTATGAGCTGTAAATATGTATGAAAACATTTGCATAGAAGATGAAGGATTATGCAAAAAAAAAAATGAAAAAGAAAGCAACATGAACACGTTAATTTTAGAGTGGTTCGGCTAACATGTCTTGTCTATTATCTTAGTTTCTCACTAAGGATTTTGAAAACATCTACTAAGGGATTTTAGTTTTTAGGGATCAACTATAACCCATTCATAGTTTTTACAGGTTCAACTATAACCTCCACTTTTACAAGCTATGTAAGAACCATATCTTTTACAAGAGCAACTGTAACCTTTACATGAGGCTTTTTCATTGTAGACTGAGCCACAACCACTACCTTTTAAAGGATCAGTGTAGCTTTTATAAGAGTTTCACGAAAGAATTGCAAAAGAATTTCTCAGGAGAAAAATATAAGATATTATAATGATTTCAACATTCTCTTAAACAAAAGAGAGTTATAAGAATGTATATGAATAAAGCACTCAACTCTCTTAATCTAGTATCTGGTTTATGAAATTTATATGAAAACATTACCAAATAATTGCTTGGAGTAAGGAAGGAATGAACATGAAGACTAATCACTCAAGCAATGAATATTAGCTTGAAAGAGTATAACTTCGTTGTGTTTAAGTTTGGATTTTCCATTGCTCGGACAACTGCAGCTAAGGTCTCTTTTCGAATGACTACTTCATCTCTTATTGCACTTGGCCTTTTATAAAAGATTGAGGCTTGAAGATGTCTTGATACCTAGACATACTCACAACTTCTTTGATTTGATTGATAACAGTCAAATTCGTTAAAACCATATGCATATTAAATAGATAAAACATTTAGCACTCTATGCATATTCGTATTTATCATTCTTTTATAAGAGAACATAGTTAGACTTCATAGAATAAAGAGATAAGGCACTAACGGTCAAAACTGTCACCTTTTTCACTTCTAAGTAACGGTTATATTTTTCAAAATTCAACACTAGTTACTCGACTAACTTATAGGCTTACTCGACTATTATAACACTTCAATCGATTGGATAAATCAAGTAATCAATTATATAGAAGCCTCACTCGAGTATGACCAAGTCATTACTCAACTGATCAGAGATCACAGAGACTTTGCATTGCTTACTTGACTATTGGGCTAAGCTTACTCAACTAACATAAGCATTTACTCGAGTACAAATATTTGATACTCGATTATATTTAAGACTAGAGACTTAGTCAGATTCAATCCAATCTTTACTCGACTAATACATATAACTACTCTATTATCAAAATACTTTAGTTGATTGATGAGAAAGATATACTCGATTAAGGAGATACTTAGAATTTTGATACCAAAAAATACTTGATTGAGAAATAGCTCCTTACTCGACTGAGTTTGAAGTACACAAAAAACTTTCATAAAATATTCGAGTAGGAGAACCTTAATAGTTAATTGAAAATGATTTTGCTAAAACACATAATCAACTGATTTGAAACACATACAAAGCATTACTTGATTGAAAACATGCCTCGACTTCATAGCTATAAAGATTCTCGATTAACTCAAAAGGCTTACTCAAGTGTGAAGAATCAATACTTGATCATATAAAGTACCATGCATACTCAATTATAACTTTAAGAAACATAACTTTTGTAAGAACATACTCGAGTAGGATTGTATGATAGTCGATTGAATGACTTCAATACTCGATTATTTTGAAAAGAATACTCGATTGATATTGAAAACTTTCTTAGAAAACATTTTCAAAGGCTCTACACAATTACTTTTCTTTCAAAAGCTTATATATATATATATATATACTCAACTAACTTTATCAAAAAGATTTTTCATACTTAGTCGATTTTCAAAGAGATTTCAATATACTTGACTAATATAAAAACATACTCAGCTATTTTGAAAGATATAAGTACATAAGTCTAAAGTTCTCCAATTTAAAATAAATTTATATAAAATGTTTTGGAGATCATTAGTAAACCAAATATATTAAAAATATAGCTTTTAAAAATTATTTTCTCAATCAATCAAAATACAAATTTCTCAACAGACATGACTCAATCGAGTACCAAGAATGGTTAATTAAGTAAATGCTAGTCAATTGAAATCTGATTAGTATTCGAGTAGTGTTGTTATGCAATCGAGTATATATGAGACTTAGTCAAGTAAATTTGCTTGAATAGAAAGTGGGTCTTTGTATTCTAAATAGTAATCAACTAAGTAAATTGTGAAATCAAGTAAAAGAACTTAATTGACTATTACTAAAATCCACTCGAGTAACTGCTGAAAGTAATTGAGTAATCTTGTTTTTCACTCAACTATCTATATGAAGAATTTGAAAAACATAAACGTTACATAGAGCATTTAATGCACTTACTTTTGATCATTTAAGCTATTTTGCTACATTTAATGATGTTTGATTATTCTTTCATAGAGATTAAATGCATATTGAGTTTAAATTAAATTACATATGCTATGTAAAATGCTAAATCTTTATATATATATATATGTATATATTTGTGAACTAATTTGAAAGTTATTAGTCAAGTCAAAGAGCTGTTGAGTGTGCAGGTTATTGAAATTCAAATTAAAAAGACTCAAATCTCATATAAAAGCTCAAGTCATGCATGAAATTGGGTTGTTGCTCAAAGTCAGAATTGTGTGACTTCCAAAAGCTTATATCTTTATTAGATATGCTCAAGTCATTTGTTGAGTTAATATATTAATGATGTTGATGATAAAATACTCGTGCAAAACTTTAATTAATAATCGTGTGAACTCTAATTAATAATGTATTAAATAATAAAGTGAGCCCTTGTGAATAAATCAAGAGATACCTATTTGAGTAGGAGCTTTCTAAGTATTTGAGTGAATGCAATGCAAAAGATAGTTTTAACCATCTTCCAGACCATCACTCGAGTATCTATATGTTCGCAATTGAGTAGCCAAATATTTGGGTTTATTGTAATTGAGTATCCAAACAAGCTTGGTAAGAGTCAATCGGGCATTTGCTTGTTAATCTCAAATATTTCCCTAATACTCTTTAATCGAGTGATGAAAAATGTTTTCAAGTATCTTAGTCATCAATCCAGTTAAAATATTTATTCAATCGAGTGACTAGACAAGCTTAAATATCAAACCTTTGTGTTTGCATTTTTAATCGAGTAATAAAATCTACTATTGAGTATTAGATTGGCTGTAAAAATGTTAAGTATCTAGACTATTACGATAATAGACTAAAGCATATGCTAAATCAAGTATATTAATTCATTCAGTTGAGTAGGGTCAATACCATAGTCTAATACCTTGAAAAGAACATAGAGCATGTATCTGTGTCTTTCCTTCCAAATTAACTATTAGGTATTTTATACTCGAGTGATAACATGACCAATCGAATACCAAAAATATTCAATCCAGTGTTCTATCTAAAGCATATTTGCTAATCATCAATTGTAAGTCATCTAGTATTCAAATAGTGTTATTCATACAATCGAGTATGTAGTATATCTCAGTCGAGTGAATTCACTTGAACAAAGAGTGAGTCTATATTCCAAAGAGTAATTGATTGTGTGATTCTTACAATCGAGTGAAGCTTATGCTCAATCAATTATATTAAATATTAACTTGAGTATGTGCTAATGTAATCAATTATCCTTATTTTTCACTCGAGTATCTGTGTGACAAAATTGAAAAATATAACTGTTAACTAGCCGTTACACAAAGTGATTAGAGATGACAGTTTTGATCATTTGAGCTTTTGTTCATTATTTTATGCGATCTAATTACTTTCTCTTTTAGATAGAAAGAAAAATATGCTTATGTATGTTGTGCAAAATGTTTTATCCTTAATATATGCATATCTTGTATAACTAATTTGACTGTTATTAGTCAAATCAAAGAAATTGTTGAGATGTACAAGTAACAGATATTTAGGAACTCAAAACTTCTATATAAGGCTATAAGCTGCACAAGATCGAGTTGTTGATTCCCAACCGACTCAAGCTAAAGTTGTTGCATCTATGGCCACTTGAGAAATTCTTCCAAAGCTTATATTCTATGATTCAACTCAAGATATTTGTTTGGTTGTGACATACGTTGATTCTTACAAAACCAGCAAACATCAAGAGAGTGAAGTGATCCATCTCCTACTCTTTACACTTTACTTGTGCAAACCTTGATGAGCTTTTTTTCTTTTTCTTTGAGAGATATTCTTTGTTGTGAGTTTTATTTCTTATTTCTTCTTAATAAAGTGATGTAAGGGTTCTACCTTATCCCATAAAAGGTATGTAGTGTTGTTGTTTTCTCCATAAAGCAGAGATTATTGTTGCACTTTAAAAGTTAAGGTTTCAGTTAATTCTATAAAAACAGAGATTCCAACTAAGTTTGTAAAAGCTATATATGGGTTGTAGCTAATTCCTTGAAAAACTATTCATTTAGTGCAGTGTTTAAAATTCTTAATGAGGAATCAAGGTAGTAGATATAGGCCTTTTGCCTGAATCACTACAAAATGTTGTGTCTTGTATTTGCTTCATGACTTTTTTGGCATTTGATTTTCACTTGCTATGTATTTTCACAACATATCTTAGTCTTTACATTTTAAACATAAATATTTTCACAAGAAATGTGAACTTTGAAAGCACATATGTTGATAATAGTTTATCATTATTTTCAAAAGCAGTTTCTATTCGGATATAAATTCACTCAAAATTAATGTTTATGCATAGTTTTCAAAATTAGCAAAAGTTTTGGAAACACCAAATTCACCCCCTCTTAAGTGCACACTCCTGAAGGTTTCTTACAAGTGTTATCAGAACAAGTGTTTTTGTGTGTGTGTGTGTGTGTGTGTGTGTGTGTTTCTTAATGGCCAGAGTGATCTAAAGTCATTCTAGAATTCCAATGTTAAGTAATACATATTTTATATGCTGTTTTTTACTTATGATGCCATCATTTATGATCAAGGGAGTAATTTTTTTTATCATTTGTTTAAAATGATAAATTTCTTTGCCATATGTTTCTCTCATAAAAATGTGTTTTCAATATTTGTTTCTTCACAAAAATCTATTATCTGTCATCATTTTCCTAACGTAGTTTCAAAAGGTTGCATCTTAAGGACAGCTCTATTGATTGCGTTTATTCAAACACGTGCTTAGAAGAAAATGGAGAAGAGAAGAAAATGGGTACCAAAATGTCCTTTGTAAGATTTATAAATGCAGATTTCATCATACTGTTTCGAAGAAAAGAAAATATTCAAAGACAAGCAAAGGAGAGAAGTCAAACAAATTAAATCATTCAGAATATCAAGAGAAAATAGACTTCTCAAAGTTGAAAGGAAATGCTAAAGTGGACATCAAGATGGAGTATATACGATCTGATCTGATCTGATCTGATATGCTGAAGAAAATGGGTACCAAATGTCCTTTATATTGGTGTTCATTTATCTTTATGATCTGATCTCTGTTATACTTTTAATTATATTTCTTACTGACTGTTTTTTTAATGCTTATTTACTTTATTTCTAGTTTCTAGCACTTAATTCATGCAGATTTAGTTTATTGTTAATTCATTTATTTTTTATAAGTCTTCACATAATGATATTGCTGAATTATTTACTGTTTAAATTGTTTATTATCACTTACAATGCACATTTGTTATTATTAAACAAATTAAGCAATTAAACATCTTTTTTTTATTTTCAATTGATAGGAAAGCTATGCGCCTATACTCAAAACACTAATGCCATGTCCAAGAGAATGCTTGGCTTATCCTTTTTGAAGATGGCTTTTAAGCCTTTCTATTTAAAAGTTATATAAAATTTTTAAATTATCTAATGTTTAAATTAATAATATATTTGAATAAATTTATTTTAAACTGTCATTTATATAATTATATGTTTGGTTCAAAAAAGTTGATGAGTTATCAGACTTATCAAAAAGACTAAAATGAACATGTTACTGAATAATATAAATAGAATTAATAAAATATTAATTTTTAATAAAATTAAATTATAAATTAATGTCTAATTAATAAAATTTTTATAATTATATGATAATAAATTATATACAATTATTAAAAATATATTATATTATGGAAGCTGGAAGCGGTGACAAAGGAGTTGGCGGCGAGAGGCGACAGTCGCGATGGAGGAATTGGAGGTGGTAGCCACGACGAGGGAGCTGGGGTGGCAACGATGATAGGGTTGTAGGCGGTGCAATAGAGGTGACGAGAAGAAGATGGAAGGAGGTGACGATCGCGATGGAGGAGCTGAAAGTAGTAGCCATGACAAAAGAGTTGGAGGTGAGAGATGATGACACCGATAGGATTGGAGGTAGTGCAATGGAGGTGACGAGAAGGAGATGGAGGGAGGGGGCAAGAGAGAGAAGGGCAAAGAGATAAAGTTGAAAATATTATAATTGTTAGAGAGTAAAATAATAAAATACTCAATTAACTAAATAAGCTATGTCCAGCCTTTTAAGAGGGGGGGGGGGGGTAGTTTTTCTAAAAACCTATCAAATAACGTTTAAGCTCAACAGCATTTAATTTTTTTAATTTTTAATAAATATATAACTAAATAAATTATGCAACATTTAAGCTTCACTAATAGCTTATAAACTGTGAAACTGCTAAACCAAACACCCCAAATGACTTTTGCTGCTCTCTCTGTTTGTCCTTAGGCTTAAGATTGGAACCCAAATCAAATCAAAGTGTGAAGGCTTGAATCATGGGTTTTGGTAGAGTGTGTAGAACTGATAATATCAGCTGCACTTCATCAAATCTCTTCAGAGATTAACCTGATAATTAATCTATACATCTCAGAGTTTATCCATGGATATGATCACTAGAATTTCCTCAATACATGGCTGCAAGTGATCCCCATAATTAACGCACACTCCACACAAGTACACTGCCCCCCTGGTAATATCAAACACTCTAAATTTTTAGGTATTTTGCCTGAGATAGATACCAGACTCAGATATCCATTAATTTTAATGGGAGACCAGAGTACTGGTACTTAGTGATGCAGTAGCTCTACTGTAGGCTAATGGCAGCGTGAGAAGCTTCTTAGTTCTCCCAACATAAGCTCTCTTTGTCAAGTTATCATAATCGTTCCACTCGATCGCGTCCAGGATCTTTCGATACAGCAACAAGGATGACCAGACCTGCAAAATCATCCAGAAATTCAACATCTTACCCTAATTAAGAAGATAAATAGTTATGTTCAAGAGTAGTACGTAAATAGTTGTTCTAATTTGTTTTGTGTTTTTACCGGCAAGCGGCTGGCCTTGTCGAGCTGAGAAGCTCCTTCCTCGGCCTGGTTGAAGTAGAACCTCGCCCTTGCAATCTGCTCTTTCATGAATTCTCTCCATTTGTCGGTGACTTTCTTGAGAAAACATCCTCATCGGATAACCCAAATTGGGCGAGCTCATCTTGGGGAAGATAAATTCTTCCTCTCATTGCACTGAAACGATCCATATAGTGCTTAACTCAGAGCTGTGATCAAGAAGATTGGTTAAAGGCAAATTAAAGCAAGCAAGTATGATCATATGATGCTCACTCTTCTCCAACATCTCGGAGAATGTTTGTGAGTTGATTTCCAATTCCCAGATGCAATGCTGCATTGTACACAGTTTGAGAAGACACTGCAGATTCCGGTGCAATCCCCATCACCGGAACGCTCATCAGGCCAACAGTGCCCGCGACATAGTAGCAGTAAAGGTAAAGCTCTTGAAAGTTGTCGTATCGGTTCTTTCTCGTGTCCATTCTCATGCCCTCTATCATGTCCCTGAAAGGCTGCCATCAATTTGCAGAAGGAAAATCAAAATTTGTTGTCAGACGGATAAATTGTGAGCTCTATATATATTAATTAATTAATTGTTGGTGAATTAGGAGATGGATATATAAGTATGTATGTGGGTGTGTGTGTGTATATACATATATAAATGAAGTTTGTAGCTAGGCACCTTGATGTCTATGGGGAAGTTGTAAACAGTGTCAGTGAGTGCAGCATCCAGCATGTCGTAGGGGCGGCCATTGAAGATGTCTTGCAGCCTCTCTTCCCACCTGTCCAGGGCTGCTGTGTTAAGGTACACGGCGTTGGGGCCATCTACCAATTCGTCAGTCCTCCGGCACCAAACTGCACAAGAAATGGTGCAAATTAACATGCTTGGAGATGAGAAACTCACAGTTCGATCGATCCATCCAGGAATACTACAAACAAATGTAATTTCTCACTCTCTAAATCAAGCAGTAATTTTGTAATTACCATAGATAGCCCATATAGCTTTCTTCCTCTCTTCTGTCATTAACAGCGTCCCTGCATCGTCATCATCCTCAATATCATTTTTGAAGAAGGTGTAATCAAGAATTTTGGAAATGATCAAATTGAAGACTGACCTAGATAGAAGGTCTTGGCATATTCTGCACAAATATTCCTGCATCTCTCATATGCTTCGGGGAGAAACGCAGGATTGAAGCTCGGTTTCCTGCAAGCGTCAGCCATGATCGAGTTGTTCGTCAGAGACTGCCTCTGGACAACCTCGCGCAGATGGAAATCCGAGTGAGGGATGCCTTGAACCGACAGTAGTAGCTCGGTTATGGCAGCCTGCTGCTTGGGAGAGGAGACAACCTCAGGTCTCATGGCTGTGAGCTTACTACTTCTAGTGTGGGAAACTTGAAATCTGGTGGCAATATTGCAAGGCTTGGCTGCAAGTAAGAATGCCGAGCAACTCATTTGGGTTAATTTGTGAATGATCGGCTTAACTTCTCAGATTAGCAGTGGAAACTGTCAAGAGGATTCAGAGAAAGAAACCATTAGATTGGAATAGCATAGTATATGTAGGATGATGATGAATAATGATGGGGATGTGAACTATGTTGTTACAGAAGATGCGGATTTGTCCCATCTGGATGAAGCTAATAGATTTCTAGGCTGCATTGCTGAGGAGAACTGTCTTCTTTTGGAACCGAATGAGAATCTTGTATCACCTTTGATACCCCATCACACACATTGGTTTCTTCTGTCTTCTTTTGTCCTTTTAACTACTCTTACTATACATCAAAACATTTATATATGTGCGCAGGTAATTGCTTCAATTTTTTATTTTTATTTTTTTTTGAGAAAAAGAAAGTAAAGCAAGAATTGACCTTTTATATTAGTTGGCCAGGAGTGAAAACTCAAATTATCGTAAAAAATTTAAGGTGAAATGTCAAATAAATAATTAAATTTTGTTTGGTTGACTACTATACTTTTAATAAAAAAAAAAAAACTAAATAAGATACTGTAATTTCAGATCTAAGACCACGTTAGTCATTAGATATTGTTTTTGTCCTCACTCAAAGCTAATTTGAATATAGACCAAAAATTAGTTTCCAAACCCACTAGATAGGAAAGCGTTTGTGATTAATGTGATCAAAGTTCTAGCATTTTGATTCATTTGCGATTGTATCGAGTTCTTTGAATCTAGATCTAGGGTTCTAAGTGTTTGTGATTGTATCATATTCTTTAAATCTAGATCTCATGTTCTAGGCTTCTACAATTATATGGGGTTATTCAAATTTGGAGTTAAGAGTTTGAATTAGCCCTTTAAAACTATTCTTTGAATCTCAATTATCTTAATTGAGATGATTTGTTTGTGACTGAATTTAATGAAATTAAACAATGTTTATAGCATTAATGTTTATTATAATTAGGGCTCCATTAATTATTTGTTGTTATTATGATTGTGATACAATTTCAAAAAATAATAGATACTTGATTATTCGAGTTTGATATAAATTGTGTAAGATGGTGGCACACCTTCTTATTCAATTATTGGTGTTTTTAAAATTATGTCTATATCAAACATAATCTCTATTAACTTATTATTTAAAATAGCTAATTTTGATATTTGTGCCTCCGACAAGGTAAAGGGAGTTTGATTACATAAGATTATTTAAGATAACTGTAATATCCCGAGAGATCAAGTTTAAGAAATAACTCTAGAAAAACTAGTATATATATTAAGAATAGTAAAAAATAAAATAATATCAATTAGATATCTTTTAAACTGAATGTGGATAAAGAACTTTCGAATTGAAACGTGCTTGAGTTAGGATAATTGAATGATGGATGACCCTTAAAAAATTTTGATAAATTGATCCGATCTTTTCTAGATATAAGATGTCACGTTAAGTCCTTATTTTTGGCCTGTGCAGCCTCCAGCCCACTGTCTATCTGTCTAGTACTAGAAGCTTAGCTGGCCTTGGATTGAGATATATATCTCCGCCAAATGCTATATATGTATCGATGCTTTATCATAGATTCTGAATTGGGTTTTGTACGCAAAATGCTATGGTGCCAGCGTGGTAGCATATAGCCTTCGGCATCAACAAGTGGGAAGCTCCCACCTCCCACCTCCCACCTCCCACCTCTGGCAGCCGGTGGCAAAATTGGCTGCTTCTAAATTATTTTAAATATTGGGCTATTCTTATAATTTCAATAAAATGCACTAAGACCCAAAATTTTTTTGATAACAATTATATTTTTATTTCACATTATACACTACAATTCACAAAATTTTAAATATTATTATATAGAACGTATTAAGTATTATGTAATAATATATTAAGATATATCATACAGATTATGTGTGAATTCTACGAATATTATACTTACATTACAATATTATAATTAATTATGTTACAATATTATTATAGTTCATAATATTATAATTATACTACAATATTATAATTACGTTATAAAAATAATAAATTTGTAATAAATATTATCATTAATAAATTATTATAATTTGAAATAATTTCATAATTTTATATTAATTTTTAGACCTTTATAATAATTCTTAAAACAATTTCACAATACTATTTTTATTATTCTACAATATTGGTGTTACAACACAAAAGAAGGGAGTGTGGTATTAAAGTATAAGAATGCCTCTAAAATATTAAAAGTAGTGTATATTGGTACTAGAGATTGGGGTTTCACGATTATAGACCATTGGTGTTGTGATTCCAAACAAAGAGGGATGCAATGTTAGAAATTGGGGTTTCTCCTTGGTACAAAAAAATGGGATTTATAATACTAGAAATTAGGGTTTCTGTACTTCTAGATTTTGTCTTGTGGTACCAGAAAAAGGGAGTACGGTACTAGAATTAAGGAATGTCTCTATAGTACTAAACAAATAAGGTATGTAGTACTAAAAATTGCAATTTTTATGGTTTTAGAATATTAATATCTGGGTTCCAAAAAGATGAGAGGCATGGACCGTGTTAGAAATTGGGATATGCCCCTGCTGGACTAAAAAGTGGGGTATGTGGTACTAAAAATTGTGATTTCTCGTATTTTTAGAAAATTAATGTTATGGTTCCCCAAAAAAATAGGTATGGTACTAGAAGTTAGTGTTTGTCCCCCACAGTACGAAAAGTGATGTTCATGGTACTAAAAATTGGTATTTCTTGTGGTTGTAGAAAATTAGTATTACAATTCCAAAGAAGTAAAGCTACGGTGCTAGAAGTTGGAGAAAATACCTCCAATACTAAAAAGTGGCGTATAAGGTACCAAAAAAAAAAAAAAAAAAGGATTTTATGTAGTTGTAGAACATTGGTGTTGTGATTCTAGAAAATGAAATGGTGTAAGAAATTGAGATTTCTTGGGATTACTGTCCTTGCGCAATCTTTCGCCGCTCGTGCTCTCGATTTTGACAAAATAAAAGAAATTAGAATTTCTTGCAATTATATAAAATTGGTATTGTGGTTCCAAAAAAAATATATATATGGGGTGCAATGCTATATATTAGGGTTTGTATATTGTTCTCGAGCCTACTCAAACCCATATAGAGACCCTAGATGAATTGTTTTGAAGTACGATGCATTTAGCAACAAATAATTTGAGTGTTTATAAATTGAAAATAAGGTTTAGCAAGTGTCCTTTTCACTTTAACAAGATATATTAATTACACATTAACTAGTATCTTAAAAGGTATTTGTTAACATTATCATAATTTAAATTTTATATGTATAAATAAGTTTCAATCACAAAAGATTTTAGAGAGATTGCCACGTGGCATTATAAACGTTTGATGAAAAATGATTTAAAGGAGAAGATGGCATAGGAAATTAATATGTTTTCCAAGTGGGAAAAACTAATACCTTGGATTAATTACATGTTTCACTTGATTAAGGAAAGATGCAAGTAAAAAGGCAAAATTCGAGTATCTCGAATAGGCATGTGTAGATCCTAGATGATGGACTTGGAATATTTTAAGAATTCTCTAGTGCTCAAGGAACTTAAAGATGTAAATTTTGGAACCTAAATGAGGATATTAGTAAATGTAGGAGCATGTAACGAAGGCATTTATGGAATTATGAAAATAAAATAGGGGTCTAAGTGAGATATAAGTAACCAAGAAGGGTGTATGTGAAGTTTCTTGAAACCTTGTGAAAAAAGGTGGAACACTGAGGCGTAAGTATGTAATTACCCAAATGTTGGATACACACACAGGCATATCTGAACCCCACATTCTCTTTTCCTTCACTATGAAAAATAAAAATGAAAGAAAATAAGAAAATAAGATAAAAAAAAGAGATAGGAACTTTCCAGAAAATTCATTAGAGAAACGGAAAAGTTGTGGGAACAAGCTTAGACGTAGAGAATGTGGTCAATCTGTCAATAAGTTTAAGCTCGTTGTTGCTTCGATTTTCTTCATTTTTTCTCCTAATTCAAAATTATAATTTTTGTCCTTGCAACTTTAAGACCCTTGGATTAGTTTTTGTTAGTTTTGTGTAATTAATAGCTATGTTACACGGAAACAGAAACGGGAAACGTTTCTGATAAAAAACGAAAACGTGGAAACAAACATTCTTCTGAAAAAATAGACATAAATAAGGTCAGAAACGGAAATAGGAAACGTTTCAGAAACGGAAAAACGACTCCTATGAAGTGTTTCCGTGCAACATAGATTTATAGCACCTTACATTCAAGATGGTGAATTACGTGTTTATAAATTTTAAAAATTTGTAAAGATTTTTAAAAATGAATAACAAAACAGTGAATTGTAAACAAGCTCAACCCAACCTACTTTATTACTCTAGCTCCCTACTAGATATTTCAAAATCTACTATAAACTCCAACTTTTTAAAGTAGGTTCTCTAGCAAAACCGTTAGGAATTTATAACTTCCTACTTATACCCAAGTAGACCCTCTAACACAATCGCTAGAAAATACAACACAATATACAAAGAGAATAATCTGATAGTTGACACTCTCAGTTACAAAAGTCTATCTAAAAATTACAACAAATCTTAAACAAGAAGATGCAAAAGATAAATAGTCTTGGTTAAGAGAAATATTAAAAATACAAGCACTAGTGAGAAGAATAAAATCACTTGTAAGCTTTTATTACTTCATTAGCCTCTCTAATGGATCATTTGGCTGATATTTATAGGTTTCTCCCAAGTTTGAATTAACTAGTTGTTATTTGTTGAAAGCTTTTAAAGCCTGCAAACCGATTGACACTTTTTTGTAGGAAATCTAAAGCACATTATGGCTTTGGACAAATGACTGATATTTTTGTAAAAATGATAGACAGTTTTTAACAAGTCGATAATTTTGAGAAACAATTGACACTATAGTGGTTTTCGACATTTTTGAACTTACGTAAAAACAATCAAAACTTGAAATTTGCCTTGTTAACAATTCAAGAGAATGATTGACTGTTTTTGCTAAAAGACCAAAAATGGTCAATAGTTGTAATAAATCGTGTTGGTTCCTAATGATGACAAATATATCCCAAGAGGGGGGTGAACTAGGATTTGCATAGATTTTCGATAATTTAAAACTTTGATTGAATGCAAAACACTATGTTTCGAAATATAGGATATATGTTTCAGAATAAACCTTTTTGATAAGTAGGTTTCGAAACCTACTATATATGTTTCAAAATACAACTCATTGTTTTACAAGTTTCGAAGTATGAAATGTATGTTTCGAAATCCACTTCACTGTTTTGCTCAATTCGAAATCCTTTACCTTGTATTTCAAAATAATAATCTTTGAAAAAGATGATTTATATATTTAAGAGTATACCAAAGATATTTGTATATCAAAGATATGTTTTCTATGTATATGTATAAACTTATGCTTATGAAAACCTTGTTTTAGACTTTGATAACAAAGCTTATGAAAGCATTTGCAATAGGCAATAATGATAAGGGAAAGTTAAAAAACATTTGCACACAAGATGTATAGTGGTTCGGCACCCTGTTTAGTCCACTACCTTCAAGCTTATCCACTTGAAGGATTTTTCAATCCCAATCACTTTTTACTAGTGATCACCACAACAAAGGTTTTACCACGGTTCACCCCAAAACTTTACAAAGTGAGTTTTTACGAGCTCAACTCAAACCTAATACCAAGTGAGTTTTAAGGCTAAACTCGAACCTTTGACACAATAAATTTTAGGCTCAACTCAAACCTTTACACCACAATGAGTTTTAGGCTAAACTCAAACCTTACAACAATCAAGATAAATAAAGTTTATCTTTACAGCCCAACAAATGTATAGTAATAGAATGCCTTACTAAATGGTTGTATAAACCTCTTAACTTGAGGTGAAGAGAGCTAGAAGGATGATACTTTGGATTTCAGCTTGCTTCTCTTTTTCACACCACAATGCACATCTAGGAACGGATGAATGGATCTTCTTTGAAAGCTTTATCAAGAAGGATTTAGATCACTTATGCTTGTGTGTGTGTCTCTAGTGTGTGTTCTCTTGTTCTTACTTGTCTCTCAATCAATCTCTTCTTGTCTTCAAATACCTGTTATTTATACTAAGATATAGAAATCTAGTCATTTATAGCCATTAGAGACAAGACAGAAAAGTAGGTTTCGAAACATACTTAATAGATTTCGAAACATCATAATTTAACACATAGGTTTTGAAACATAGTCCTCATGTTTTGAAACATACAGCCTTTCCAGCTGTACTTGCACTTAGAGACGGCATTGAGTGGGAGATAAAAACTATTCCCAATTTGAGTATTTTAAAAGCACTCACATTTAAACTCAAATTTGAATCTCATAGCATGGAGAATGCATTAAACAAATGATTTTGAAAGGAACAAAATTGCAAAACAAATGCATCTCGATTTTCAAATGATCTGTTGATAGAATGTCAGAGGTTTCAAAATATACTATCATAGGTTTCGAAACATACCTATCTGGAAATGAGGTTTTGAAACATACTATCATAACTTTCGAAACACACCTCTCTGGAAATGAGGTTTCGAAACATGATATATAAATTTCGAAACATAGTTCAAAACCTGAAACAAATGTTAATACATAGATGTTTCGAAATAGCATATGCACTTGAAAACATTGAAAACATTTTCAAAGGGGTTTCGAAACATGTATAGGAACATGACAGATATTCAAAAAAATTTGCATGAAAGCACAATCCACAGCATGTATACATCACAACTTATTTATATTTCTTTAGTTTAAGTAAATGTCCATATTTTCTTTTATTTATATTTTACCTCCATTTAATTTAATACATAAATGTAAATAACAAAGTACCGCTTATTTGGATTCAATAAAAATATCTAGAAAATCAAAATCCAAAACAATAATAAAGTAGATTTTGGGTTTTAGTACAAACTCAAGTTTTAGCGATAATACCACCTCCAAAATATATACTTTTTATTTAATTAAAAAATTCATTAAAAATCGTTTTAGCACTAATGAATGTTAGCTATCAAAATACCAGGAGATAGTTTTTCAAAATGAAAATATTTTCTTATACATCTCCTTATAAGGTGCTAACCTTTCAGACTAGTCAAACAGGATTTTCATTTTCACAAAGTAAAACTTGATATTGAAATTGATATATATTGAAAACCACATACTGGACTCATGACTTAAGGATTAAACCAATATATGTTTTTCATCATTAAAACTAATCTACAAAAAGTACAACAACAAACCGATCGATAGTTTTACCTTGCTTTGACAATCCAAAACTCAAATGCACAAAACGATTGACAATTTCACTAACATGGTCGATAATTTTGCCTTTAAATAAAGTATTCATGATATGAAAAATATTTTGATATTCTAACACATTTAATTTCAAAATAGATACCAAAAAAATTGATTTCAAAATAAATATAAAATATTTTCTAAACAATGAAAGCATATTTATCCTTTGCCATTAATTGGATTTATTATTTTCAATTTACAAAGATAAAATATAAATCATTTTCAAACGCCAAATGTATAATATTTTTCATTATCAAAGACAAAATAACAATCTCCCCCCTTTTTTATGATGACAAAACTGTTGTGAAAAACTCAATTCTCTCATTTTTTTTTCTTAGAATTTGAAAAGGGCATTTTTGCAAAGGAGAGAATAGCGGCAAAACAACAATTTGAGAACAATTGGAGTAAGATAAAAAATTTATTACTCCCACTTAAAGACATATATCTAAAATTAATACTCATCCTTAATCAATACATATATCAAAGATTTGAAAACAATTTTTGACAATATAACTCCCCATTAATTTGAGAAGTTAATATGATTGAAGCTTTTATAATGAAATTTGCAAACAAAATCATAAAGGTAAACACATGATTGAAAATCATCAAAATTATCACAATCAAAAAGAGTTGAGAGGTATACCATCCAAGGTTGATGTTAAAATGAATTCCTTACTCTTGGTTGGCAAATTGAGGCTTCACTTCCTTCTGTCCTTCATGTTTGATTCATTTTTTAATGATTTAACTTTATACCTTCATTTAGATGTCAAGCATTCTTGCAAAATTAACTATAAAACTTTGTTAGCTTAAGAAAGGGTGAATTAAGCCTTTTCACCCTTTTAAAAAATAGGAATTTAAAGCAGTAAGTGAAAAATAAATTAAAAGAATACAACAAACAGGATATATAGTGGTTCGGCTATCCCTACTCCACTACTATTGTGGGGTGCCCTAAAATCCTCCTAAGTCTCAAAGCAATTTCCTAGTTCATTTTTTCTCAGACAATCTCCGAGACAAAAGCCTCTCAGATCCTAGATGGGTCTCTCAGGATCGACCTCTCACGTATCATTTTTGCTCTAGTCTAAGGACACCCTTCGGCGTCTCCTGAACCTAAGCCATTTAGTGGCCCGAAGCCCTCTTCAAGGCCACCTAGAGATAGCCATTGGGGTGTCCCACCCAAAAGACTTATCTAGACCCTTTGATCTCTCTAAGGAATTCCCTTAAAGAGTCTTTTGGCTCAATCGTGGCTCTCTATAAATACTTGCCTCTTCGAAGGCAAATGGATCTTTTCGCTCCATTGATCGTCTGAACTCTTTTCGTGGCTCTATCCCAACACTCAATCTCTCTCTAAAACCCATCTGATAACATAAATATCCCTTTAGGACATGAAATAGACATACACTTGCATCATACATAATACTTTGGACATACTTCAGATTATTGTCTAACTTTGGCATCGAAGGGCCCGCGTGGCAGAGTCTCCCTCATTCCTTTCTAACTTCTATTTGTGACCAGAGGCTACATCCCAGCCTAGCTCACTTGAACGACCCGAAGCCTTGCCTCTCAAAGACCTTTCGGGGCACCCATTCTCTTGACTTCCCAAAGGCCCGTTAAGGTAACTCATCCTAAAGCCCTCGAGAACCCATTCAGGTTTACATAATATGATCAGTAACTTATGTCCCATTGCCGAATGTGAGTTGTAATCAGAAATCATGTTCAAAATATTGAGGTGCTGATCATGAGTGGGGTGAAATGTCCCCTGGTATGGGTATGTATTATGGTATGGGCAAGCATTTGCATAATCATGGTGGTGCAATGAACATGTGATCATACATGGAATTATATATGTTTACAGATTGAGTTTGTATAGATGATAAATACATTTGTGCGATTATTATTTTGCATGGAGGCTATGACCACAAGAAGGGAAAAGAAAAGGGAAAACAAGGAAGGCACAACAGGTAGTTGACTATTAGCAAGGGAGCTATTGATCGGTCGCCCATTCTTCTTCTATTTGTCAATCATTTTCTGTTGGGCTTGGTGTCTGCTATATAAGGTAATGGAAAACTGTATGTGTCATGTTCAAAAGTTAAGATAGATGGAATTTGATGTATGTTTGAAGGTACAAATAAATGAAGTATAATATTGTAGAATAGTCAAGGAAGGAAGAAACCTCAAGTGGGGTTGAAAATTCATTAATCCAAGGTATATGTATATTGGTGAGTTTATATATGGAGATAAAATTAAGGAAGTAAAGGGTGTCTACCCTCAGTTATTTGGTTAATTAGGTGAGAATTTCAAGGATGAAATTCTGTTAAGGATGGGAGATTGTAACGACTTGGTATTTTGGGGAAAGAACAAATGGAAAGGAATAAGTCGATTAATTCTATGTTGATTTAATTTTGGCTTACCAATGGTTTTTGGGCTAAGTGGAAGATCACATGTGATGTTTGATGGTCAAAGTAGCTAAATTTGATGTTGAAAGTTCAAGTCAAAGGAGGAAGTTGCTAGTAGTCGACAGATGGAGTAAGGCTATCGATCGATTAATGCAATGGACACTATTAGTTGACAAATGGTGATAAGGCTATCGACTATTTAAGGCTGTTTGAGAGGAATTGGCTTATGTAGTCACTCATTCATGTGGTTTGTTGACCATTGGTGAGGAGAAAATGAGGGAACTATTAACCGATGGTGTTGAAGTTATCGACCGATTGTGAAGGCAGGCCTCTGACTATTGATAGATGCCTTCAGGTTATCAACCGATTTTAGCTGGGGTACAATTTTCCCTGACGTCTAGTATATAAGTCGGTGAGAAAGGAAGGTTGTAGAAACTTGTAGAAGCTTGGAGAAGTCAGTGGAAAGGGAGAGCTACATGAGGCAGTTCTCATTCTCTTCTACTTCCCTCTTTCTTCTTCTCCTCCTTCTTTTCTTTGTGTTATGTGAAGACCCTAAGAAGGGGTGGAAGTGAACTCTTGGTTTAGCCATCTTCTTCTCTTCTTGGTCATGTTCTTCGGTTGGATTCTCAAGTTAGATCCGTTAAAGGCAAGTTTTTCTTCCTCTTTATCTTTTGAGAGACAAGTTTTATTTCCTATTTTCTTTTAGAGGCAAGTTCTTCTTCACTTTACTCTTCCTTATGCAAGACTCTTTATTTTATACCTCTTGGTGGCTGCAAGATCATCTTCTTTTGTGGTTATAGATGCAAGTTCTTATCTCTCCTTCTTGTCATAATCCAATAATATTGTTATTCGTGAGATTTGATGCAAGAAAATCCCTTTTTGGTGTAGGGGCATGTATTTGTTGTTTATGCAATAAGTTTGTAAATCTCTCTTATTTTTCGTTGATTCAAGTTGAACTCCTTTTGAGCCTTGAGTAGGGTCTTATGTCACCTTAAATTTCTTGGGAATGATGCTTTTGTTGGCTAGGGTTGAGAACATGCAAGAGTTTGGTGTATTTTACATGTATTTGGGCTTGGTGAGTATATTCTTCAAAGCTATTTGTCGACCACTCTGCCTAAACTATTGATCGTTTGATGATTTTGTGCTCTTTGTGATCTTTTTGCATTCTATTGGTCGACAATTCGACTTGAATCTATTGATCGTTGTGGCATTTTGGCCTTAGCTGTCGACTGTTGCCTCTCATCTGTTAATCGATTGAGAAGAAAGTCTTTTGGCGATCGACATATGCTTCTTGTGTATTGACCAATTTTCCCTTGTGGTCGCCCGATTCTTCTTCTTGTAATGCTAGAAATCCACCCTCCATTCATCATGTTAACATCTAAAAAGTCCTTCCACAAATTATAATCTTGATCGTCATTCCTGGGGGGTGGGGAATCTATAATGTGTTTATGTACGCCATTATTGGCTTCTATATTATGGTTGGTTTTCATGGATATGGAAAGCTATGATGTGTACACTACAAGAAAATCTGATTTTAGTGACGGAAAAATCTATCACTAAAAACAAAAAATCCATCACTAAATTTTTAGTGACGGGATAAAAATCCGTCAAGAAAAAAAGGCGTCACTAAATTTTAGTGACGGGGTTGAGCAATCCCGTCACAGATCTGTGACGGGCAAGATTTCTCGTCGCAGATTTGTGATGGGTCACCCATCGCAGATCTATGACGGGACATCTTTCCCATCACAGATCTGTGACGGGGTACAGACCCCCGTCACAGATCGTTTTAAATAATAAAAAAATAAAAAATAAAATATTAAAATTATTTGTAAAATAAAATAAAATAAATATTAATTCTAAATATTTGAATTGAAATTTTATTTCTTCTTTTTATTGTTTTATTTTAGATAAAAATCTTAAAATCTATTAGTGTGCTCTACATATTTTATAAAAACAAAATAATATTTTTCTTAAATACTATTTTAATTTTTAGTATTTAATTACTTGCATATTTGAATTAAAATAATTATCTAATTTATTTCATATGTTAGTTTTAAATATTTGAATTGAAATTTTATTTATTATTTTTAATGTTTTATGTCAAATAAAATTTTTTGTATTTTTTAATGTGTATATTTTATTTATAACAATAAAAGTAAACTGTATTACATTTAAAAAGTAAACTATTAAAAATTACAGTATTACATCAACATTTCCTATGTATTTTATTTAAAATTATAGTATTATATTTTAATTAAAAGTAAATTTTTTTCAATTAAAAATTAAAAAAAACACAAATAACCATTAAACTAAACTAATAGAAAATAACTATAAGTAAACTAAAACAAAATAATCATTAAACTAAATTAACACAAAATAACTAAAACTAAACAGCACAAAATAACTAAAACTAAACAACACAAAATAATTACCTCATTGATTGAAAGAGTGGCGGCAATGGCACTAGAGCAGTAACAATACCCGTGGGAGATAGCAGCTGTAGAAAAATCAAGAGAACCAAGGGGGGAATAGATAAATGGCGTCAGAATAGGGGGAAGGGGGCGAGAAGGAGTGAGAATCAGAGAGGGGAAATGGGGGAATGGCTGTTCGGGATGGGGGTTTTAGACTTAAATTAGTGACGGGTGTGCCAGTCTCGTCTTGATCAGTGACGGGCATGGCAGTCCCCTCACTGATCAGTGACAGGCAAAGCACGACCGTCACTGATCAGTGACGGGCATGGCAGTCTCGTCACTGATCAGTGACGGGCAAGGCACGCCCGTCGCTGATCAGTGACGGGCATTGCAGTCCCGTCACTAAATTTTGTGCCATGTTTTTTGTGACGGATTTTCGTCACTAAACCCGTCACAAATTAGTGACGGGTGGGCCCCCATCACAAATCCCTAAATTATGATTTTCTTGTAGTGGTATGATGTGGCAAGTAGCTACGAGCATATTAATAGATGATTGATATGTGGTTATACACATAAATTGTGGCATGACATGATTGTATTAAATGTGTTGGAAATAACCTATGTGTATGATGAAAAGCTAGCACGTAATTGTGTTGAATAATGTTTGGAAGGATATATGGAGAATACTCGTGATGCTTGCCCAGTGTCATCTACTGCATGGGGAACGTTAGCTCATGATGTTTGCCAGCGTGGTCTAGTGCATGGGAAACTTTGACTCTGGATGCTCGCTTGGTGTAAATCTAGTGCGTGGGAGCACATTGGTCCTCATGATGGTATGATAATATTATTGATGCTCACCTACTATAAATCTAGTGCGTGAGAGGACATTGGTCATCATGATTATATGATGGGATGATATCATTGTTAATACGTGACCCAACAAGGTATGGAAGAGTTATGTGAATGTTGTGAGTAGTTCTTACCTGTTGTGTTTCCATTGCTCTATTCACAATTGTAATTCATATTGTTTCTAATATGTTTTGCTTATATTTGCTGAGTCTTGTGACTCACCCTTGTTTTACATCATTCCATGTGAGAAAAATGGCTAAAGGAAATGACAAGTGTCATGAAACTTGAGTCTTGGGTAGCACCTATACAGTGACATCTTAACTAAAGATCCATGGGGGTTTTTTTTTAGGGCATGAAGAAAGTGTTTATATGTATTTAATATATTATGCCCTTTCTGTTTTGTAATGTATGGCTGACTAAGCCAAGAAGGCTAATGTTGTATATAGAATGTTATAATAAATTTTATGGCCTAACCATTGAGCAATGGGGATGTGTGATGTTTTGATTCAGTTTGTATTTGTTCCATCTTTTTTGGCAACCCACTTCCCTGATTTCTCCTAGTAGCGAGATCTCTGGGAGGTAGGCATCATACTGAGTAACGGCTATAAAATTTGAAATCAGATGTCAGTCACTCAACTAAGTTCTAGACTCACTTGACTAATGAAACATTTCAATCGATTGAATAAAGCAGATAATCTATTATATGGAAGCCTCACTCGAGAGCATTACCTGACTGACTCAAAAACTACAGAGACTTTGCATTAGGCACTTGACTATCAATCTAAGCTTACTTGACTAATAGAATGATATACTTAAGTACAAATAATTGATACTTGATTAAAATTAAGCATAAAGACTTAGTTAGATTCTATCCAATCTTTACTCGATTAAAATATATAGATAATCGATTATAAAAATACATTAGTTGATTGAGAGAAAAATAAAGTCAACTAAGGAGATACTTGGATTTTTTAATAGCAGAAAGATTGATATTAACGAGTTGCCTCAGTTGATATTAATGAGTGCATGTGATCATCCATGGCCCCCTAATTATGTGGCTAGTAAGAGGGAAATTTTTAATAGAACACAACTCATAAGTTTCCATTCACAACCATTTCTATGTCGTGATCATCATATATACCATGTATTTGTTTCCATGCTCATGCACATGCATTAAAAGTAATGAATTTTCCACATGTCCCACATGGCTCCCAAGGCCACCACTTCTGTAATACCCCATGTTGGCATGAGGTTGCCACGTAATTTAAATAAGTTCAAAATACTAAAAACATTGGCTTGGTAGTAAAATAAGTCACTGAATCAACGATAGGGAGCCCCTCAAAACTTAGATGTTTAAAGAAAATGATATGTCACTGATGAGCGTCTTGAGGCAAAATTTATGTCGCCGAAAGAAATCAGATTAAAGATGATTTTTGGAACAACTATGATTCAGGATGAGAACTAAAATGTTCATAAGGGACTTTCGAAAAGTCAACGAAACCCATTGAAGGTTCATATTTTGCATAAGGAACAGCCTTTAAGTGGTTTCAGGATGAAACAAAAGCGTTTGCGATCAAAACACACATTCGGGCCTAAGTATAATTTTTAAATCTAGTTGAAAAGAAGTTGAAAATGATATTTTTCTAAATTTATTGGGCCAATTTGAGAAGCATAGAACTTAAGGGTTCATGTGGTAAAATATCAAAGTTTAAGGACTTGAGGAAGAGGGCCAAAATGCAAAAGGAATAAGTTGGGGGCCAAAGTGTAATTTTTAAAATTGCTATACGCACAACATAACAGACCTGCCGCCGTACGTGGAGACAAAATTCGAGGATGGGAGTGGTTGACCCTCTTGTGGAGGGAGTGGTAACGATTGTTCTCGAGATGTCAGAAAGATGCATTGATGTTGCCCCTCTTAAGCTATGACTATGTTATGTCAATGCGTCAATGTGATTATGTTACCTTTAGAGAGATTGCTCTTTTCCCGTGGTATGGGTTAAGCGTTGTATGGGACTCTCTTGAGCTAGGACATGTTCGGATATGTCTATTGTTTATGGTCTTGCATACATTCATGAAAATGTTTTTAACTCTCAATTAGATGTTTCAGAATCTAATTTGGACTATGTACCTAGAATATTCAAATATTCCAGGCGAAAGCAGCGATGCCAAGGAAAAAGAGGTTATCAAGATGTAGCCATAAATTACAATGGAGACCTTTAGCATATATTTTGATTATGTTTGAGGTGTTTAGTGTGTTGTTGAAGGATTAATCTCTATGTATTTTGAGTCGAAATGTCATATCAAACAATAGTACGATTTCTATATTATGAATAAATGAATTACGGTTATGTATCATTTGAAGTTTTGATCTTGTTTTCGCGCATTTATGATGATGTTATCTATCTTAGCTTATTGATTTTTTTTAGGTCTAATATGATGAGAAGGTAGAACAGGATTGTTGGGAATGATTTATGTTAAGTATATGTTGAAAAAAAATATTCCTGAAATCCCGAGTTAACGCACACTTTGAAAAAGCGAGGTGTTACAACATCCATACATGTATACATACATCATTAAAATAAATCATCAAGCAATTGAAATTTGAGCCTCACGTACTGGACATATGGCCACCTCAACCCGCGTCAAGTGCTCATAGGATATCTTTTTTTCACCTGCGGACATAGCCGTCGCGCAAAATAATAGGTGTTCAAATACCTATCATGCTACACTTAAGCATTTCAATACAAATTTATAACATCACACAACATCGCAAGTCTTACCCATTTCATACCCATTGATACATTACTTTACTTCACCATTATTTTTAGATTAAGCAATCAACAAATAAATGTTGTAATTAATATATGAATTACAACCCCTATCTCATTATGATTTACTTATAGATTATTTTTCCACAATTCTGGGTTAAAAATTCAATTCTAGACACTAAAAGTCAACTCTTGAAAGCTGAAAAGTCGACTCTTGAAGAGGCAAAAGTCAACTCTTGAAACAGTGAAAGTCGACTCTTGAAAAGTCGAAAGTCAAAGACCCAGAAATGAAAACATAGACAAAATGCAATGCAACTCAACAATATTTGCAAATGCTCTAATCTAACCAATAAAATGCCATTCCTTGAAGGATTTTGGAGTGAATCAAGCTCCAAATGAAAACCTCAACAAGACCCATTAATTTTCAAGAAATTTTTCAAAATATTTGCATCCAAAAAAGAAGACCCATTTCACCAAAACAAGATATTATCGCAATGGAGGAAGCATAATTTACTCAAAATGAAGAGAAATAGTCAAGAAGAACTTGCACAAAAATGAAGAAGAGAAGAGAACTTGCATTTCTTTTGATGGTGAGAGACCAAAGAGAAGAAGCCTTCCCTCAAATCTAAAAATCAACTCTTGAAGCTCCAAGTCAAGAGATGAAGAAGATGAAAATGGAGAAGAAAAAGAAGAAGAGGAAGAAAACAAAGAAGATGAATAAGAAGACTTACCATTGGGTGAGGAAGGAGATAGAGAAGAACAATGAAACAAAGGAGAGAAAATTGGGGAAGGAATAGGCCATATGTCCTTTGCCAAATGACCCTTTTTCCCTTCACTTGCACACACAAGCCACAATTATCTCATGTCCCTTTTGGACATTTGCCATTTCTCTTTTTTTTTTTCATTTTCTTTATCCAACCCATTTATGAAATTTTCCATTTACCCTTATCTTTTTCATACACAACATAAAGACATTAAGCCCTTTATTGTCATTTCACAATTCATTTCATTTCCTTTTAATTTAAAACATCATTTGCTATTGGGCTCAAGCCCAACCCATTAATCCAAATCATTTTAATTTAGGCTCAACTCACTTAAGGCCCAAAGGTTTATTTTTTAACTTGCCCCAACCCATTCCATTTGAATTTAATTAAATACACAACCCACACATGGCTTAGGTCCAATCCATTTAAAATGGGTTTATTTAAATTTTAGCTATCCCATGCCTTTAGGCTTTTTCTTATTAGCCCAAATCTATTTCATTAAATCCTCAACCCATTTTATTAAATTGTCAATCTTTAAATTTCTTTATAATGCCAAGATATATATATATGCACTTAAAATAAAATAAAAATATTAATAATAACATAGATTCAATAATAGGTCGTTACAGTTTCTCCCCTCTTCAAAGTATATGGTCCCCCAAATTCGTACCTAATCATAGAAACAACTCGGGAAGAGACGTCTCATTTCATCCTCAAGCTCTCAAGTAGCCTCATCTGGAGAGTGACACTGGCACTGGACCTTTACAAGTGAAATCTTCTAGTTTCTCAATACTTTCTCCTTTCATTCCAATATACCAACTCGCATTTCCTCATAAGAAACATCATCTCTAACCTCTATGGTTTGATAATCAATAATGTGTTGGGGGTCTAGCATGTACTTTCTCAACATAGATATATGAAACACATTTTGCACGCCTGCCAGCTGAAGGGGTAAGGCCGGTTTATAGGCTAAAGTTCCAACCCGTTCTAAGATCTTAAAAAGGCCAACATAGCAAGGGTTGAGCTTGCCTAACACTCCAAATTTGCACATGTCCTTCATAGGCATCACCCTCAACCATACATGATCACCCACATCAAATTCCAAGTCACACTACCTCCTATCCGCGTAACTTTTCTGTTTATCTTAGGTTACCTTCATTCAGGCCCTAATGGTTCAGATCTTTTCTGTCATCTGTTCAATGACCTTGGGTCCCAACAACACTCTATCTCCCAACTCCTCCCAACAAATAGGCAACCTTCATGGCTTTCCATACAATGCCTCATAAGGTGGCATCCCAATACTCGCATGATGATTGTTATTGTAGGCAAATTTCACCAACGGAAAGTGATCGTCCTAACTACCACAAAAATCCAATACGCATATCCTAAGCATTTCCTCCACTGTCTGGATCGTCCTCTCTATCTGTCTGTCAGTCTGCGGATGAAATGTAGTACTGAATCTCAACTTAGTCCCCAAAATACCATGCAGAGCCTCTCGAAAGTGTGAGGTAAAACGAGGATCAAGATCCGACACAATACTAGATGGAATGTCATGTAGTCTCATGATCTCCTCAATATACATCTTCGTCAATTGATTCAGAGGGTAGGTCTTTCTTATCGGCAAGAAGTGGGTTGATTTAATCAGCCTGTGAACTATCACCCATATGGCGTGGTGCCTCTTCATCGTCCTAGGCAAACCCGTCACAAAGTCCATGGATATATTTCCCACTTCCACTCCAGAATAGGTAACGACTATAGGAGGCCAGATAGTTTGTGATGTTCCACCTTAATTTGTTGACACATTGTACATCACGGAACATACATGGCTACATCTCTTTTCAAACCATCCTACCAAAACTGTCATTGGAGACTCTGATACAATTTTGTCGTGCCCGGATGGATAGTGTAACAGGACTTGTGAGCTTTTAACAAAATTTCATTCCTAATCTCTGCATCATCGGGAACACAAATCCACCCTTGGAATAACAACAGGCCATCATCCCTCTGACTAAATCCCACTGAGGAAAGCTTTTCCACATCTTCCAAAATCTGTGCCAATTTCACATCATGGGATTACTAAACTCAAATCTGCTCAATCAAATTTGATTACACCCTCATGTAAGCACAATACACAATAGGCCTCTTCTCAGGACCAAAGATAGACATCTCACCCATCTGCCTCAATAACATCCACTCTTGGACCATCATAGCTGCTATGGAAACTCCCCTATGACTCCATGCATCGGCCAACACATTGGCCTTCCCCAGGTGATACAAATTTTCATCATTGTAGTACTTGAAAAGCTCCATCCATTTGCGTTGCCTCATATTCAACTCTTTCTGGGAGAAGAGATACTTTAGGTTCTTATGGTCTATATAAATCTCTACCTTCTCCATATCTTGAATGCAAATACCACTATTGTTAATTCCAAGTCATGTGTAGGGTAGTTCATCTCATGTTTCTTCAACTGTCTCAAGGCATAGGCATTCACTCGCCCCTCTTGCATTAGAACACACCTTAACCCAAAATGTGAAGTGTCACTAAAGATAGTGAACTTCTCTCACATGCCTCATTCCACTTGAACTTTACTCTCTTCCGAGTCAGTTTGGTAATAGGCAAAGATAAACGGGAGAACCCCTCAATGAACCTCCTATAATAGCCTGCCAATCCCAAAAAGTTTCGAATACCTATCACTATAGTTGGCCTTGGCCAATACCTTTTTAGGGTCCACTACAATACCCTAGCCAGACATTACATGTCCCACGAAACCCACATTTTGCTGTCAAAAATCACACTTACTGAACTTTACATACAACTATTTTTCCCTTAGCCTTTGCAAGGTTGTCCTAAGATGGGTCTCATGTTCTTCCAAGCTTAGCAAATAAATGAGAATATCATTAATACACACTATAACAAAAAAAATCCAAGTATTCGTTAAATACTCTATTTATCAAATCCATGAAGACTTCTAGGGTGTTCGTCAACCCAAATGGCATGACTACAAACTCATAATGGCCATATTGGGTGCAAAATGTTATCGTCTTCACATCTTCTTCTTTAATCCTCACTTGATGATACCCCGATTTCAAGTCAATCTTTAAAAAGACTAAAGCTCCCTGAAGTTGGTCCAACAAGTTATTAACATGTGGGAGAGGGTACTTGTTTTTCAAAGTCACTTAATTTAACTTCCTGTAGTCGATGCATAGTCTCATGGATCCATCATTCTTCCTCACAAACAATAATGGAGCACCCCAAAGTGAGGTGCTCAGGAAGATGAATCCCTTCTCAATCAATTCTTGCAATTGCACCTTAAGTTCCTTTAATTCATTGGGAGACATTATATAAGGGACCTTAAAAATAGGTTACGTATCAGGCACCAACTCAATAGAAAACTCAATCTCCCTCAGTAGTGGAAATCCCAAAAATTCTTTAGGGAACACATCAGGAAATTCCTAGATTACTACAATATCTAACAATTCTTCCATGTTCTCCTTACTCATCGTCACAAAAGCCAAATATACCTCACATCCATGTTGCACCAACTTCTCTGTGTTCATTATAGAAATCATGGGCGTGGAGCTCATTGGCTTGATGCCTCGATACACTATAACCAGCTGCTGAGGCAACTCAAAATAGATTACCTTGTGTCGACAATCAACCTTGGCATAATGTTGGAATAGCCAATTCATGCCCCCAAATGAGGTCAAAATCCTTTATTTCTAATACCACCAAATTTTTTGGAAACTCCTTATCATGAAACATAATTTTACTATCCTTATAAACTTTACTACCTACCAATTTCGCATTCACCGGTGTAGACACAATCAAGTAATACGGCAATAATGTTATAGAAATTGGAATATGACATACAAATCGAGGTGAAACGGTTGCTAACACCAGATCAGTGACTATGGGATGACTGCGATCACTGAAGGACTTCGTCCTAGGGTCGCTGAAGGTCTCTGGAAGCCCATACGCGATCTTTGATAGCTTTATACTAGGGAATTCAATCGACGGGTAAGCCCCCCAACCCCCTAGATGGGGTGTGCTGGTTCTTCTTGTATTACCCAACTGATATCTAACGCTTGGCAGACTTGGTTGTCTTCCTCGTAGATTTTAGCTTCTTGTTCGTTTCCCATAGACAACGCCAATTGTAGTGGCCAGAAAAAAAACCACGACAATAGAATTTATAGAGAGGGAAAGCTGAAGCCGAGGCAGAGCGAGGTAAACAGTTGGTAAGAGTTTACTGATAAAGATAGGAGTCGGGTGGCTTCGATCCTCGATATCTTGATTGGGGTCGTAGATGACCTCCTAGGGGCACCTTCGGTATCGCTCGGGATTGGCCTCCTGTGTGCTCCGGACATATCTGCACTCACAAACACAAGTTAGAAGGCACACAAGGATTCCTTGCCCACGTATGCCCTTCAATGCTTAAGTCAATACCAGTAAGAAAACAGTTCAATAGATAAGTAAAGCATGTTATTATCGAATAGGGAACAATTATACCTTTCTTGTCGAGAAAGGGTCGATCATGATACTGTTATGGGGTACTAGGGATGGACCTGCACCCTAGTAGCATTCGGACGGGCTTAAAAGGAATCCCTCCCCGAGAGTCGGACAGCCTAGGGGGTTTTTCAGGAGAAGGTGGGCCTAATGAGAGCAGCTGAAGCAGGGTCTCGGTCCTTAAGGGACTTGCTTGGGCATGACTCCAGGCTAGGAGAGGATGCCTTAAGACATTACCAACTTAGCTTTGAGTATGGCTCGTCGCGGGGCATCATATAGACATCATTATATTCCTTATATGGAAACTATAATATGATATAATAACTAAGGGCTTACCATAAGGATATTACACGTTCTTGCATCATATAATAACCTATGGGCTCAATTGTCTCTGTCATCCGCGAAAGCGAGTTAAATGGGCTAACACCCAACTGATACATGCACGCCTATATATACACATTCACATGAATATAAAAATAGGGGAAAGGGAGGCACTAGAGATGGCTGGAACGGATCTCCCCGAAAGGCTCTCGGAGGGACCTCTCGAAGAGGTCTCTCGGGAAGAAGCCTTCTCGAGAAAAGGCTGCTCGCGGAGAGAAGAAGCGGCCAGAAGCATTGGCTGAGAGGGAGATTTTCGTGAGGATGCTACTAAGGGACTGAGAGATTGTCGAGAGGAAGGCACTGCAGGAAAGCTTGCTGAATTAATCGCAACCCTCTCCGAGAGGGCTGTTGCTTCTTTTGAAAGCCTTGCGGCTTTTTTCGAGAGGAACGCTGGGAAGGGCTTTCCTCTTGGAGAGGATCAATTCCTCTCCGAGAGGATTTCTTCATTGCTGAGAGAGATGAGAGGGAGAGAAACTTGTTGAAGCTGGTTTTTTGGAGAAGAAGAAGCTTCCTTTTTGACCCTTTGACCGCTCTAGTTATATGGGGCATTTGCTGAGAGGGAGCCCGTGAGAAACTGTCGGCCTTCCCGGAAGAAGTTGCCGAGCGAAGCCTCTCCGAGAGGCTTTGAGCCTCTTAGAGACAGGCAGCCAAAAGGCTTCCCCCGAGAGGCTCAAAGCCTCTCGGAGAGACGCTGCTAAGAGAGAGAGAGAAAGAGAGTATGCATGAGGGAGGAAGGAGATGATGAACAATGCCTCTCCTTCTTTGTCTTCTTCTCCATTATATAGCCTTACACTTATCTCTTATTACACTTTCACGCCTCCCCTAAGTTTGGCTTAATTACACTTTGGCCCTCATGTTAATTCTTTGGCTATTTGACCATGATTTCTTCTTGGAAAATGCATCCCAGCTTGGGACCACTTTTGGGGTTCGCCTGCCTTAACCTAATGACCAAAATACCCTTAGGCACTTAATGACCCAAATACCCCTAGGTGGACGCTTGAGAATTCTATGGCATAACAATAGCTATAGTCCGGAGATGCTTCTCTATGAACATCATCCAGTCATCCGCTGCTAGAACATTTGTCTCTCCATGGAACTCTGGAGGCCTGAGAGTCATAAAATTTATAACTAGCTGACTTCCTGCATTTTCATTTGTCCCCTGAGGCTTCATCTCCTGAATCACCAGATTCGAAGTCTACCCATTATTGTTCTCATTCAGCCCTGGTTCATTTCCTACCCCCTATGGTACTTGACCCTGCCCCCTATGGTACCTGACCCTGTCTCCCCTAGTTTTCCATAAAGGTCTTAAAAAGTCTCAGCATAATGGCCATTGTACCCCTTAACTCGCTCACTTCCTGACGTAATTCTGCAGTAGACTTCTCTAGAGTAGTAGGTGTGGGTGGTGGTGTAAGGGTAGAAGTAGGTGTAGGAATAGCTCGAACTCTGCCTCGAGCACAAGTAGGTGGTCTTCCTTGACAGCCACTCATTTCTTGCACAATCAAATTGCTTTTGGAACACTATCTTAGCTTAACCTTATTTGGACCACTAAACGCTTGCCTAACTCTACCTGCCATTCCTATGTGTACAGAGACTCCTCTCATCCCAAACTTTTACTCTGATACCAAAACTGTAAGGGCCCACTTCTAGATATTCCCTGTAATACCCGGGAAATCTTAAGGGTATAAATGGTATTTTATGAAGGGTATAAGTAGAATTTTCAAAAGAATGACGTTGTAGGGTACACTAACATAGTTTTAAGCGATCGAAACAATCGAATGGAGTACCCCGGACCTTAGATAGCTAAGGAAAATGGAATGGTACTGACGAGTAATTCGAGACATGATTTTAGGTATCAAAAGAAGTTAGATCGGGAACAATTTTCGGTACAGCTGTCGATCGGGCTGAGAAAATCGAATCAATGTAGGAAACTTTCGAAGAGTCAACGGAATGTGTTGAGGACCTATATTTTATATGTAAAACAATTCTTGAGCAATTTTAGGTTGAAACGAAGGGATTTAAGGTCAAAACGATCAATCGGGCCAAAGTATAATTTTTTAATTTTGCCCGAGGGAGGTCAAAAGGATAATTTTTTGGGAATTTTGAGGATGAAATGAAGAGTACAAAACTTGTGGGCCTTAGTGGTATTGTTAGAAAGATTGAGGGTTCTATGAAAAGGGGCAAAATGGCACTGGAAGAATTAGGGGGGGCAAAGTGCAATAAATGGAAAATATAGAGTGAATGCGCAAGAAAGAAATTGGCTGCCATAATCCACTGCATGTGGCCACCGTTTCTGGCAATGGGACAGCCAAGGGAGAGCTGGGAGAGGTGGTATACGGCGTGGGGTTTCTTGTAGGCCAAGCCTTGGTCGGTGATTGG
The DNA here is from genome assembly GCF_014633365.1 of Diospyros lotus. Classification (NCBI taxonomy): domain Eukaryota; kingdom Viridiplantae; phylum Streptophyta; class Magnoliopsida; order Ericales; family Ebenaceae; genus Diospyros; species Diospyros lotus. The sequence continues at coordinate 13,810,540 of NC_068338.1, forward strand.
CCGAAGGGTGGCCAAAATTTTGCTATAAAAAGGGAGAGGGTTCGGCTGAAACTTAACACACAAATTGGTCGCATTTTGGTGTGATTTTGACAAAGTGGTTAAGGGGCTTTTGATCCTTGCATCAAGGATAAGAGTTTTGGAGATGTTTTGGGTTCGTTTAGTGGTCGTTTGAAGCTTAGCTGAAAACACAAGGCGGACCGCCTAGGATCTCTTGCAATTGCCCATTTAGGGCATTTTTCGGTGGCCTTTCAACTGGAAAATTGTACCATCATGATTAATTAGGTGAGGGCTTCAATGGGGTGTACTTAGATTTGGAATCGGAGCCCTCGCCGGTGGCCGGACTTAAGGAAGAAAGTGGTGCATGAGCTACATACGCCACACTGCACACGTAGGGCGCGTGACATAAGGGTAAATCAAGTATTTTATCTCAGTATTTTTCTAAATTTATTTTAGGAATTATTGTATTGAAAAATTTGGGAAAAAGTTTGAGGAGATAATTATTTTTGAATTATCAAGGTGAAAATTGGAGAAAAAATAGAGGAAATTATGTAAAATTGAGGAAAAATGAATTTTAATGCTCCTTTAATTAAATATGATGTTTAGGGAGATCGTGGCTTGAGATTGAGTATAAGTTCGGGTGCTTGTGAATTGGAACGCAAATCGAGGTCATGCATGAGGATTGAGGCATTCCGAATACGTTCGAGATGCATAGTTCACCTAAAACTTGATTTACAGTGGGTGTTTCTACCCTAAAAACTTGGTGTTTGTTCTATCTAAACGTATTGTGATTTCATGCAAAATGGTTTTGTTGTATGCAAACTATAACCGGTGAAGGTTGGTTTTATGAGGGAGGTTCGTTCCTAAATGTTTTGTACTTGTGCATTGCATTTTATAAAATGTTATTTATATGATGCATTGAATTGTGAAATATGGCATTGTCATGAGTTTTGTGATTGTTCATATGGAATGTCATTTTAAAATGTTGTCTGGATAGTGTAGCCATAATTCTCTAAGGGTGTGACGGAATAATAGGGGTATCTTGTGTTGGTGTGCATATCGGGATAACCGTCTTGGTTTCTGTGCCAGGCTATTTGGTCAGGGAAGTTTTACTAGGATGACTAGGTGGTTCATATGAGATTTTGAGTTGGGATTGGGTAGTGGTTCCTGGATACTTTTGAGTGGGAACGTAATCCCTGACGTAAATGTGGTGAGCTGAGTTCCTGAGTTGATGTGACCATCTTAGGCTGGGAGTTGGTAACGATTTTTCCTGAGATGTTGGGGAGATGTGTTGACCTTGCCCCTCTTAAGTTAGGACCACGTCGTGTCGGTATGGCGGCATGGCCTTTAGAGAGATTGCTCTCTCCCCGTGGTAAGGTTGAGCGTTGTGGGATTCTCTTAGACTAGGGCTTGCCGGGTTGCGATGGTTTATTTCATGTCTTGCATTCATTCATGAAAATATGTTTTTGAACTCTCACTTAGATGATTCATCATCTAATATGGATTATGTCCCTAGAATATTCCAACATTCCAAGTGAAGGTAGCAGTGCTAAGGGAAAAGGGATTGCCGAGAAGTGACGGTGATTAGTGGATAGTATATAGTATGTCGTTTTCAATTACATGGTTTATTTTGATGACATCGTATAAACGTTGGTTTGACTCTATGTTATAAATAAAGTGGTTTCAATTATGTCTATTGAGGTTTGGATCTAGCTTCCGCATTTGAGGTGATTTACCTGTTTTAGTTTATTGATAATTCTAAGTTAATATACTGAGAAGGTGTAACGGGATCTTCAGGGAACAGTTTTTGTGTTGAGTTTTCGTTGTTTGAAAAAAAATATATCCTCAGAATCTTACGTTACCGAACGCCCTGAGAAGGTGGGGTGTTACATTCCCGTTAGCATAGGATATCCAAAAGAAGATCATCACAAAGATGATATAGAATAATAAAATTCAATACCAGATTTTTTACCATAGATAATATCAGTTGAAGCCAAAATAAAATTTTCCATCATCATCAGTTTACATCTTCTTGGCCCCATGGCATACATAAAATGTAAACAAGGACACTAATGTAAATAACAAAATAAAATCTCCTCACAACATGCCATCATCGAAACTGACCACTAACAAGGACCTTCTAGTCTAGGATGTCTTTGTACACCTCTAGACCTGGGCCCTAGCCCCACTGGACTCGCTCTCAAACACTGTTTTACCTTTACCTAGAATCACATGAGAGTAAAACGAGATGAGCCACAAGGATCAGTAAGTATATATATAAAGCATGGAGAGATAAAATTAAGGGCATGGATAACCAAGATAGAGTAAATAACGCCTCTATGAAAAAGTATCAATAAAACACAACTCATAAGTTTCCAGTCACAACCATTTTCATACCGTGATCATCATACATACCATGTATTTGTTTCCATGCTCATGCGCATACATTAAAAGTAATGAATTTTCCATATGTTCCACATGGCTCCCAAGACCACCACACCCATACATGTATACATACATTGTAATACCCATGTTTGTATGAAGTTGGCACGTAATTTAAGTAAGTTTAGAACATCGAAAAATTGGCTTGGCAGTTGTAAGTACCGAATTGACTGCAGGAAATACCTCAGAGTGAAATTGTCTAAGGGAAATGATATGGTCTCAATAAGCGTTCCGAGATAAGATTTATGGTGTTGAAAGAAATCGGATCGGAAACAATTTTCGGTATAGCTAAAATATAACTGTTATTTAGGCTGCAAAATCGAATTGTCATAAGGGACTCCCGAGAAGTCAACGGAAGCTTGAGGGGGCTCTGATTTTTCGTAATGAGCAACCCTTCAGTGGTTTCGGGATGAAACAATAGCCCGGTGAGGATACTGGGGCAAAATCGCCCTTATCGAGTAACTTTGAAGTTATTAATTTTGCGTTTTCGGTATTGAAATGTAAATTAATTCAATGTTTAAGGGCATAGTTGCAATAAGGGAATTAATTAAGTGGAATTAAGGTGGAAATTGGAACTCAAATGTGTAATTTCTCTTAATTAATGGTGCAATTTATAGTTATATATATAAATAAGTTGCGTGTCGTGCGCGTGTGTGCGTGAGTGGCCATGCCCTACAAGCTTCAGTCATACCCTGCAACTTGATGGTCACTCCTTCTGCAAGTGGATATTTTCACGCATTAAGGGATGGCGCCATGGCAAGCTCGAGGCAATAGAATTGCCTATAAATAGAGAGAAATGGAAGCAAGAAAATGGCAAGGAAGAAGCTGGCCGAGAGATGCGAGAAAGAGGGGGTTCAATCTTGGGCTGGGAAATCCAAGAGAAGCGAGGGAGAGAGAGAGAGAGAGAGAGCTGGAAGGGAGGTGGGCCGCAGCGAGAGGGCAGCAACCATGGCTGCGAGTTGCAAGCATGGCAGCTCGTCAATGAGTTGGGCAGCGAGCAGATGGCGACTAGCAATCAGAGCATCACCCACAATGGTTCTAAGGCAGCACAGGTGGGCTCGGTGGAGGCCGGAACGACGGCCGGCGAGGCTGAATGAGGCCAAAGCTAACCGCACAGTTGCAGACAGCCATGACCGCGAGCTCCGCGGCCGGATGCGAGGCAGGGGAGGTTGCCGCGATGGCAGCTCGCGGTGGCGAGGGAGGAGAAGCGCCAGCAGGCAGCGAGGAAGGCAGTAGGACACGGGCGGCAGCGGGCATGGCGGCTCGCACGCAGGCGGGAGGAAGAAGAAGAGAAGAAAAAAAAAAGAAAAAGAAAAAAAAAAGAACAAAAAGGAAAAAAAATGCCAAAAAATCCTAGAATTTTCTAGAAAAATAGGAAGTGGATATTCTAGAGATTTTGGGAGAGAAAATAGTTCAAGCACGCGTTTCGGGGATATGGCATGCATAATAAGGAAGCCTGAGAGGCTAAATTAAGGTGAGTAAAATTTCTTACAAAATTTTAAAAGTTCAGGAATATTATTTTATGAATTTTCGTAATGAAATATTTAAGAAAATATTTTAGAAATATTTAGTTTGAATTTATTGAGCAAAAATAGGAAGAAATAGAGAGAAAAATAAAGAAAATGCAAGAAATTATGAAAAAATAGGTTTTAATACGTATTTAAATAAATATGGTGATTATGATACTTTGAGGCTAAAGTTGAAGTGACGTGCGAATTTCGAGACAAGCCGCGAATATCAAGGTAGTCTGATAAGCTTGAGAAGGTAAGTGGTACTCCCCAACTAGATTAAATGCTTTATTTGTAGGTGATTTATGTTTCAAACCCCGATTCTCGGGGATGCTTCCATCATATTGACATGATCTAATATGTATCCATCACGTAGACTACATACATGACATGACTACGAAATACATAAATACATGTTGATATCATTGATCACGCGCATTATGGCCGTAGGGAGTACGAACTGGCACCATTGCTTTACCAAGGGTGCACCTATACACCCCGACTTCGAAAGAGGTGGCCGCAAAAATGGTGAGTAGCATGAAAGGTGTAGTTGACCCTTACGATGAAGTAAGACATTGCATTCATGCATGAAATATGTTTTCTGTAGCCTTACTTAGATGATTCATTATTTAACTTAGGCTTTGCCCTTGGAATATTCAAACGTTCCAGATAGAGATTGTAGCAGATATGAGGATGAATGAAGCATAAAATGACATTTAGCAAGGTCCATGATGAATTGAATGATGAATAAAATGTATGTAATGTAGCCCATGTATTTAACTTCTACTACTTTGAATTCTGAACGTGTTGAGGAATGATAATGTATAGCCTTATTTAGGGTTAATGTTAGTTGATGACTTATGCTTTGTATTAAGTTATGTTGAGGAACAATGATGTAAGATCTAAATTTCGATTAATGTTAAGATGTCAAGTTCAATCCTTGCTTCCGCATTTGATGTGGATAATGATTCTCTTTCGAGAAAATGATTGGGAATTCTGGGACCGATTCGAGGTATGATATGATTTAGGATTAGTTTGAAAAGAAAAAAAAAAATTATTATCCCAGAATTGTCCCAAGTTATAACGCGCTCGATAAAGCAGGGCATTACATACATCATGAAAATAAATCAATAAGCAATTGAAATTTGAGCCTCGCCTATTGGGCATATGGCCACCTCAACCTGTGTCAAGCGCTTATAGGATATTCTTTTTTCACCCGCGGACATAGCCACCATGCAAAAAATAGGTGCACAAATGTCTATCATGCCACACTAAAGCATTTCAATACAAATTTATAACATCACACAACATCGCAAGTCTTACCCATTTCATACCCATTGACACATTGCTCTACTTCACCCTTATTTTTAGATTAGGTAATCAACAAAAGAATGTTGTAATTAATATATGAATTACAACCCATATCTCATTATGATTTACTTATAGATTATTTTTCCACAATTCTAGATCAAAAATTCAATTCTGGACACTGAAAGTAGACTCTTGAAAGCTGGAAAGTCGACTCTTGAACACGTAAAAGTCAACTCTTAAAACAGTGAAAGTCAACTCTTGAAAATTTGAAAGTCGACTCTTGAAACGGTGAAAGTTGACTCTCGAAGACCCATAAATGAAAAAATGAACATAATGCAATGCAACTCAACAATATTTGCAAATGCTCTAATCTAACCAATAAAATGCCATTCCTTAAAGGATTTTGAAGTGAATCAAGCTCCAAATTAAAACCTCAACAAGACCCATTAATTTTCAAGAAATTTTACAAAATATTTGCATCCAAAAGAGAAGACCCATTTCACCAAAACAAGATATTATGGTAATGGATGAAACAAATTTTGCTCAAAATGAAGAGAAATACTTAAGAAGAACTTGCACAAAAATAGAGAAGAGAAGATAACTTGCCTTTCTTTTGATGGTGAGAGACCAAAGAGAAGAAGCCTTCCCTTAAATCTAAAAATCCTCCCTCGAAGCTCCAAGTTAAGAGATGAAGAAGATAAAAATGGAGAAGTAGAAAAAGAAGGATAAAACAAAGAAGATGAAGAAGAAGACTTACCGTCGGGTGAAGGGAAAGAGAGAGAAAAGAAGAATTAAACAAATGAGAGGAAAATGGGGAAGGAATGGGTCATATGTCCTTTGCCAAATGACCCTTTTGCCTTTCACTTGCACACACAAGCCACAATTATCTCATGCCGTTTTTGGACATTTGTCATATCTCATCTCTTTTTTCATTTTTTTTTATCTAACCCATTTATAAAATTTCTCATTTACCCTTAACTTTTTTGTACACAACATAAATACATTAAGCTCTTTCTTGCCATTTCATAATTCATTTCATTTCCTTTTAATTTAAAACATCATTTGCAATTGGACTCAAACACAACCCATTAATCCAAATCATTTTAATTTAGGCCCAAAGGTTTATTTTTTAACTTACCCCAACTCATTCCATTTGAATTTAATTAAATAGTACATGACTTACGTCCAATCTATTTAAAATGGGTTTATTTAAATTTTAGTTATCCCGTGCCTTTAGGCTTTTTTCTATTGGGCCAAATCTATTTTATTAAATTCTCAATCTATTTTATTAAATTTTTAATCTTTCTTTATAACGTCAAGATATATATATATACACTTAAAATAAAATAAAAATATTAATGACATAGATCCAATAATTTATGTCAACTCATCTTTTGATGCTTTCACCTTGAAAGTTGGGATAAATGATGGTAACGTGTCAACTCATCTTTTGATGCTTTCACCTTGAATGTTGGAATAGATGATGGTAATCTCAGTCCTGAAAAGATTGAAGTCTTTGTCAATATCAACTCTCACCTTTATAAATACAAAAGTATTTTTTCTAAGTATGTCAAAAATATTACAATAACTCTTTGAATTATCTCTTAGTTTTCGACTGAACTAAGTTAAACATCATAAATGTATGTGCAAGAAAAAAAATACCTAATACCTTCTAACTAGCTTTTGTCTCGGAGACTCCCAAAAATTTGTAAAATAATTTCTCAATTACAAATTTTATTAACACGGAGTATTTTCAAAGATCCCTAATCATAATTATACAAAGAGAAAATACGTACGTGCCTGTTCTCCACTGGACAGAGACAGATGCTTTTTGGTTTGTTGTTTTCAAGGATCCCTGATCATTGTAACTATCGCCTACCAAAGAAGACAAGTTTGTAAATAATCAAACTTTATTGAATATTTCAAACATTAATAAAATTTCCTCCTTTTCGATTTTAGAGCATCTCCAACCCTTTATCCCAAATTTGGGGTAAACGAATATTTTATTTCTTTTTTTTTTATTTTTTGATTCTAAATATTCTTTTATAATCTAAATTATTTACTTATTAATTATATATCAATTTAAATTATTACCTAAAAGTTACATAATTAAATAAAAAATTTAATTATCAATAATATTAAAAAATAAAAACATTATATTTACTATCTCAATTAACAAAACATTACATTAAACACGACAAAATACCCTTGGTTCTTTTGACTAATTTTTTAATGATATTGGAGGATCTGAAAGTGATTTATCGAATTATTAAATTATTGTCTTTGTTTATGTAGTATTTCAAATTCAATAATATTTAGTTTTCAAAGTGTATGATGTTGTAGTATTTATTCAGCTCATTTTTAATTATCGTGTATGTAAATTTTATTTAGTAATTTTTAATTTAATATATTTAATAATTATTATTTATTAATTGATTATAATTTATTAATATTATTTAAATATTATTAATACTAATAATAAGTAAATAAAAATATATAAAAGTAGGATACAAAAGGAATTCAATTTTGTTATAGTTAAAATGGGAGGGACAAAATAGAAATAAACTTATTACCCCAAATTTGGGGTCAAGCAACGGTGCAACCCCAAATTTGGGATAATACTATTCACAACCTCACATTTGGAGTAGGATTTGGGGTGGGTTGGAGAGGATTTTGTCTCAAATTTGGGATTTTACCCCAAATTTGGGGTTGGGTTGGAGATGGTCTTAACCAATTTTTTTCTTTAAAAACCAAATTTTATACCAGAAAAGCAAATCAAAACAAAATAAATCACTAAAAGAATGGGTCCAAATTAATTAAAGTTCATTAATTTCGATTTTGTTTGAATTTAATTACTCAACTCTAACTCTGATTTTTGAGATGATTGTTTTTGCGCGGTTTCCAATATTTTTGTTCTCGATTACGTTAAAAGAGGTAAATTATAAGTCGAATCTTTAATTCTTGTACATAATAACGATTAAACTTGCAATCCATCGAATTGACATCAATATATTACTCTTTTAACTGCTTGACTTATGGTTTGGGTAACTCTAACTATGATTATTTATGTCACATTTGTTTGACTATAACATTGAATATTCAATTTGTGGTGCCTTTAATTATAACCATTACCTCTTTATTTTTGCGGCTTGAAGAGTCAATAAAATTGTTTGTCTTTCTCGTCCTCGTCTGTGCTTATGGCTCTTCTGATTGATATATTAGACTATTCTACAACCCAATCCATGCGTCTCTTTACATTTTTAAATTTATTTGTGGACTATGCTTCTTCACTTGTTTTCTTTTATGTTCTCATTAATTGGTGCGACATCTAATTAGTTTTATATTAGATGTCACAAGATAATTTTGTATTTTTTTATAAAAAAATATTAATTATTAAAGTTTAAAATATTTCACAGAGCTCCCATATATTAAAGAGCTGTCAACTGATCATTAGGGGTGTGCGTGATGCACTTTAGTCGGTCTAAACTATTTTTAGCACGTCAAACTGTTGGTGCGATTTTCTAACCAAACCAAATGGTCTAGTTTGGGTGTAGCCAAACCACACCAAATCACACCACATTTGCGGTGTGATTTGGTGCGATTTACTAAAATTTGAAAATTTGATACAAATGAGCCTTAAAATTTTTAAAAATGCTATTTAAAAATAGTAAATGAAGACACAAATATTGGTAAATAAAGATAGTCAAAGGTAAATAAATAGTAGCAAAAAATAAAGACAAAATAGTATAATTCAACATACAACATTTCGACATTGAAAGTAGAAAATAACCTATTTAGCAATGAATTATGCAATTAACTTGTTTAAAAAATAAATAAATTATCAAATTAACCTATTTAGTAATAAATTATGAATTATGCAATCAAATTAACCTATTTAGCAGTTAATCTGTTTAGCAATGCAATTAACCTGTTTAGTAAAAAATAACCTGTTCAACATTGAATCCAAACATTTTATAATTTTTTTTATAATTTAACATACAATATTTTTTTTTTATATTTTCTTAGATAGTTTGATTTAAAATCGAATCACCAATTGTACAAATTGCGAATCGAGCGATTTGTATAGCGTTCAAACCATTTTCTACCACAAAAATAAAAAATCGACCAATTTGATTTGATCGATTTCTACGGTGTATTAATTGTTTTGAATACCCTTAATGATCATATTTCATTACATACAATTTTTCTGCCGACAAATTAGACACAACTCTATTGAAACTTGATAAAAATATAAAAATGTTTTTAACATTTGAAAAATAATAGAGACCTTTCCTGACTTACAATTTTAGCTATACTTTTTCTTTTATCATTTTTTCTGCGATATTAAAAGTTTTAACATAATAAAAGTATCCTTATAATTTTTGTCCCTCTCCTTCATTTCTACTCATATACCTAATTAGAATATGATTATTGGTCGATTTTTATATGATAACCCATGTTGAAGTAAATAAAAAAAATAATAATAAACCATAGAATCCTAACCAATATACAAGAGGTGGGTAAAGAGAGGAGAGAAAATATGAAAACATTTTGGTTATATTAATAATTTTAACAATAGAATTATAAAGTCATAGAAAATTTATGTCATTTACATATTATACAAAATAAGCTTAACTAAGATACTAAACCTAAAATAATCAAATCTAATATAATCTAAATTATAATGGTCCATATTTACTTTAAGTTAATTGGAATCATATTACTAACAAATAGAATAAATAAAAATACTTGTTTTATATGTGTGTAACAGAGCAGTGTGAAGGCTCGGATGGTAATAATTTAATTTTGACAAATTTGAGGCAGATATCGTTGTCCGAAAATCAATCGAGATTTGCTTCTCACGTGTTGAGTGAGTGGGCACGGAATGGAGGAAGAAGAAGGGTTCAGTGCCATGCAAGGCAAGTCAGGTCGGCTCACGGTCATCGCCCCCCTAACTTGACCAAACAATAAACATGGCCGGTTTCCTTTGAATTCATTTCCTCGTGCCTTAGCCACTAATTATTATATTCCATTTAATGTATTTTTATATTTTTATTTATTGATAAAATATTATATATGTTAATTATCTGTGCAATAAACTAGTAACAAATTGTCAACTTTTTAATTGATTTATGTACGTATATATATATTTATAAATAATGAAAATCATAAGCCCCTAAAAAGGGAAAAAAAAAAAAGAAAAGGGCTCTTGATTGATTGCTACCACAAGAAGGCACACCCAACCCAAGTCTCAACACAATTAATAAACATGCGTCACACGTCTTTTCTTCTCCGATAGTCAATGATATAATTGTCTTTAGTAATTAATAAACAGCAACCCCACCATCATCGCCGCGGTTCCTGAACTTAAACAAGTTCCTGGACTTGCAGAACTTGATGAAGAAGTACCAGGCTATGGCGGCCACGGTCATCAACCCGCTCACCAAGTAGACAATCTTGGTTGCGATCACCATTATCAGCACCAAAAACGCCCCCGGTATCAAGCACATCATCACCAGCCCCGGAATCCTCATCGGCACCCTGTATGGCCGCTTCATCGCCGGAAACTTCCGCCTCAGCCACACGAACGACGCGAACTCCAGCAACATGCCCAGGCTGTACAGGAAATTAGCGGACGATATGATGTCGGTGAAGTTCATGTACGACACGCCGAGAGTGATTGCCGTCGATAGCAAGATCCCAACCCACGGCGTCTTGAACCACGTCGACCTTAGCCCGAAAAACTTCGGCAGGAACCCTAATTCCGACATGCCCAGGACCTGATAGGCGCTGCTGCTCAGCTGGGCTTCGAAGAGTCCGATTGCCGATAAAACAGCGCCCACTTCGATCCAGAACTTGAGCCATTTTCCTGATATGATTTCGGCTGCGTTGGCCATGAATCCGGCCTCCCATTCACTCTGATCGACAGTTACCGACCCAGTTACTGCCAGCAGGGGAACTATGTAAGCCAAGCAAGTGAAGATTACTGCTGAGAACAGAGCCATCGGAAAAGTTTTCTGCGGCTCGTCGACTTCGCCGGCCATGGTGCTGACATTGTCCCAGAAGTTGAGGTTCCAGAAGAGGGTGTTGAAGAACAAATTCCAGTCCTTTTTAACGCCCTTTTGGCCTAAGTTGAGCCATCTGTGGGGATGAATCTTGGGGATGGCAATCAAGGACATGAGTATGAAGGGAAGGAGAGAGATGATTCCGAGAAAGACGGCGGCGTAGCCGACGATGGTCAGGCCGGTGTAGTTGAGGAAAGAGAGGGCCAAAGTGGAGCCTAAGATGGCAAGGTGGCGAGGGAGGCCGGAGGAGAATACGGGGAAGATTTTCTTGAGGTAGTCGATGCAGAGGGCAGGGAAGGCGGCGACGTTGATAACGCCGCTAAGGAACTTCCAGGTGCCCATGAGAGAGCCCCAGAAGGGGCCGAAGGCGGCGTCGGCCCATATGACGAAGCCGCCGTTGCCTGGGAAGGCGGTGGATAGCTCCGCCGTGATGAGGGCCTCCGGGATGCTCCATATGAAGGGGAAGATGAGGAAGCCCAGGATCGCGAATAGCGGCCCGGCGGCTTGCACAGCGGGCTCCTCGCCGTAGGGGCCTCCGGCGACTTCGAAGTAGATGAGGAAGATAAGGGGGATGAGAGTCAGTTTCTTGGGGGAGGCGACGGTGGCGGTTATGGGGAGGAGTTGGGAGGTTGTAGTTGTTGCCTGCGAGGGCGAGGGTTCTAGTTTTCCAATTTTACTGCCATTCGCGGCCATTATTGGAGGAGGATTTGGGCTGTGTTGTGGTTGGATCTCTCTCTCCATCATAGAGGGTGGATGATGGAAGGGGTATGGAGGGAGAGAGAGATAGAGAGAATTAATTTAGTTTGTCATTATTCACAGCAATTGGCAAGATTATTGGGGGCCGGGTGGGGGGGGAGAGGTTGCGTCCATATAACGGGGATACACAGATCAAGTCGCATGTAGGGTAGTGTTTTTGACTACTTTGTTCTTTGTTTCTGACTTATTGTTATCTTTATCTATCTATCTATCTCTCTATCACCCCCATTGTGTCTCATTGCTCAATATTCGCTTTCTGATTATAATAAACTTTCATTATTGCTTAAATCATCATCTCATAAATAAATATATATATAAACTAAACCCTCGTAATTTAAAGAATTATTATTCAGATATTATTATAGATACCGCACGTGATTGTGATTTGGTTTGAACTTTTCCATAGAAAAAGGAGAGAAAAAGATTCTCTTTGGTTTCAAATCCCACTCGCCATTTTAAATAAGACGTTAAGAACTTATTCTTTATGTCTGCAACTAACTAATTAAAATTTACAACACCTCTCCTCTTTATCTTATGTCAACCCTCAACCATAAAAATAGCTATTAATATTTATAAAATAAAATAATCTAAATAGAACTGCATAACTATATATCTAACTACATTTCGAGTCCCTCTCTAACTTTAAATCATTATCAATATCTTAGAAAGTTTATTAAAAATCAATTTGACTTTTTAAATCATTATCAATATCTTAGAATAATTTGCACTAACAATTAGAGTCTGATTCTGATTTTAGATCGTTATCAATATCTTAGATAGTTGTTATCTCCAACTTTATCAAAAAAATCAATTTGTCAACTTTAAATAATTTACACCATTCCAATTGTAGACATTTACATGTAAAAAAAAGTAGGAATTGAGAATTAATAATGAAAAAGATAAAACGAAGAATACTAAATCTAAATACGACTACGTAACTTTTATGTGATCGTCGTTGTCTTCGTGAAAGCAATTGCGGTTATTTGGCAACTTTTTTTGACAATTTCTTTTTTTTTGTGTGTGTGTATTTATTGTGAGAAATAACTCTTTCGTTTTGATTGTTAGGCTCGTGGTATTTGGTGTTTGAGCCTATTTGTTTTTTTGTGAAACTCAAGATATGCCCTAACTTCTATTATAATGCCTTTATAATCTCTTCATATTGATAGTTTTTTCTTTTTTCGTTTTTCTTCTCTTGTGTTGATGGTCAAGGCATGCCCTAATATGACTGTTATATCCTTTTCTTTTAATTAAAAAAAAAAAAAAAAAAACTAACTACAATTGGAGTCCCTCGTTTAACTTTAAATCATTACCAATATCTTAGATAGTTGTTATCTTGACTTTATTAAAAAATTAATTTGATGAATTTAAATAATTTAATAAGGAAAAGGATAAAAAGTAAAAATACTATTCTATTATACTTTTTTGAACAAATGAGTAGAAAAATGATGTGATAATGATAGTTTTTAAATATAATATTAACTTACAAAATAGTGTATCTAAAAGTGATAAAATAATCTATCTGTTCAGCCGCACAGCATGGCCCTGGCATTAACGAAAATTAATGACTGATATGATCATCATTATTACAAAGAAGGATGAATTACATATGCATGCCACTAAATAGGATAGAATGCTGAAATTAACCAACACCATCCTTCAAGTTTGGAACGCATTTCGTTTGAATTTTTTACTTCACTTTTGAATTCGACTTTAGGTCCTTGCATATGTGATCATTCACAGCATTGCATCAACATTGGCAGATACTACTAGCATGCAAACATGCAAGAGATATTCATATCTTGTTGTTTGTCTTGGGATTGTGGAAATCGAGATTCAGATACCCATGGAAGGAGAATTGAATTATCTGTGATTGTGTTGAGTTATCATGAAGGCGTGGATAAAACATAATAGTGAGATAAGCAATCCACACTATTGATGAGAAGATCGTGATCTTTGATGTGATCTCTTTTTTATTTTGAGTTAACTATAAAATAAGATGGAACGTATATTTTTCCCTAGAGATAACCATCTATCTGGCATAATTTGTCTATTGTGTGTTAGTAGTTTCAGAGGTTAACAAGATGTGTTAGGAGTGGCGAAGTCAGGACTTTGGATCAGAGGGCATTACTAATTAATTGCCTCCCATCTTTTTTATTTCATCGAAGGGAGCCACAAGTGGTTGAGAGTATAATAATTTATATGCACAATATCAAGGGGTTAAAGGGCAATTTTAAAAGTTGAGGGGTGGCAATTGTGCACCCTCGATTGTATGTAATTCATTCCACCCCTTCTAGGTGTAGAGTGTTTAGATAGGGGCATGTCCAGTAGCCTCGAGACTAGTTCTCCAAATATATATCTCGTAATTTCTTCCTTACTTGGTCTTTTGATCTATTATACCTCGAAGCAACGTAGAGATATGAGTTGGCAAATGCATGGTGATATGGTTATGGGGCTTGGTGGAATTCTTTCATATTATGAGGCCCCCATTTCCTTAATTAGATGTACTCAAGGTAAAAGGAGTAGGTAACTCACGTTTAAAGTATTTTGTCTATACATAGTAGGGTTTTCCATATCTATAATCATGTGAAGTCGTGGTTTGAGAAAAGACTTGTACATTTCCCATTTGGGATTGAGCTGCCTATTTGTCGCAACATCACACATTTATCATTGAGGTGAGTCTTCATAATCGTATTTACTATCATGTCAATGGGTAAATTTTCCCATACGAGGTGTTCGATGCCTCTAACTCCAACAATCTATCTTGCAAGCACAAAACAAACTAACAAAAACCAAATCCAAGAACAACACAAATGATAACAAAATACAAATAGAAAAGATGGGACGAATATTGTTGTTGCCAAAATACAACAATTAGAATTTCTTGGTAAGGTTAGGAAATTAATAGACCAGGATCCGAAGGTAGGCTTGTGTGTCTGAAATCTGGGTCTCTGAAGGGTTGGTTCTCAAACAATGATGAAACTAGTTGGATCCCAAAGGATTCTACCCAAAAGGATCTTCTTGGAGAGAAAAAGATGTTCCCGAAAAGAATGGCTTCCCCTAAAGAATTGGGCTTCCCCGAGAGAATGAGGCTTCTTGAGAAGATGAAGGTTTCCTAAGATGAGGGCTTTCAGGATGAGCTTCAAAGTTCTTTCGGGAAGCAAGAGATTGGGTCATTAAGGGTTTTGGGTCTCTCCGATATGAAACAATCCTTTCGACAAGGCTGCCAAAATAACATGAGGGTTAAAGGCTCACGGGGGATGGCCACCGGCGAAGGCCCTCCGACGCTCAAGTTAGAATCCCGAAAGAAATGTGTTATGGAAATGAAATTTGAATTTTTTTTTCCTAAAGACAAGAAAAAAGAAGGTTAGGTGTACCGATCGAGTTGAGGTTCCTTTCCATGTATTGTAGCTCGGTTTATATAGGCTCGAATCTTGAGGTTGCCATGTGTCGGCTTCCCAAAATATTGCTTCGAAATGAAATCCAAAAAAAAAATCGTTTGGGATGGCTTTAATCCCGAAAGACTTCTTTCGAGAAGCCTTCTTGAAAGGAGCCTTTCGGCACCTTGAATCTTGAAAGACCTTTTTCGAGATAACTCCCCGGAAGACCTCTTTCCGGTCTTCTTCCCATTTTGGCTATACCCCATCAATTAACAAGCGATAGAATAAAACATAAATTAGAAATAGAACTTGGAAATCGATGCAACCAAAGACAAGATCAAGCAATCACACGAAGAAGAACACAAGAACTTATGTGTTCAGATTCAAATCGAATCCTACTCATGACAAGGGTTAGAATCCCTAGTCAATCCACTATATTACGGCCACCAAAGTTACAAGATTACATGAACAAATCATCAGATACAAGCTCTTTCATCCCAGAGCATTCCCAACACTCGATCCTCACAATCTCTCCCCAATACAATGATTCACACAATGAAAGAAAAAGAAACTAGGGTTTCCAGATCGAAGATTGATTCTGATTTCATGAATGCTCGATTAATTGACTTTCCCCAATTTGCTGCTTTATTTACATGGGCTAAGGGACACGAATGGAATTAACATAATTGATAAAATACACGGGCTTGGGCTTGTTGGGTTGCAATCTCCAATGACCCAACCCATTTTATTTATATATATATTCAAGGCCCAATGAATTATTGAGTCACAAACATAACAAATTCTACCTTAACTCAAAAATTTACAATGGAAAGACTAAGGCACCTGCATTACCCTTTGGCCATGTTGGCAAGACATTGAGTAGCTCTAATACTTGCTCAAACTTAGTTGTCGGAATATGTAATACCCGAGAATTTCTAATGGACTCAAGTGTAACTATTTTAGGGCATAAGTGAAATTTTCCAAAGCTTTGTGGGTGACCAAGTATAATTTTCTAGAAACTTGAGGACTTGAGGACTTCAGGGCTAAGGTCCAAAGTGTAAGAGAATGGAAGATGAGGAGCTGGATTGCAAAACAAAGTGTGAAACTTGCAAAAATAGTTAGCCACATGGTGGTCGCTGGCATCGACGTCAAATGGACGATTAAAGAGAAAGGTAAGCCATCATAGCCTTAAGGATAAGCTTAGGGTTGTGGGGCAACCTGATTGGCTGGAGGTTCATCCAGAAATGACTATAAATAGCTGAGGTTGGGTCGAGGCTTTCTTCAAAAATTAAGTCATGTAATTTCGAGTTTTTTTGGGAAAAATCGAGGGTTTTTGATAAGGAACTTTTGTTCTCCAAGTTGTGGAGATCATTTCTAGAAATTTTGGTGAGTTTCCATGTCGATTTGAGGGTGATTTGAAGCTTGGTAAAAAAAATTAAGCTTCGTCGGAGTCGAGCCTTAAATGGCCAAATCGAGGGTGTTCAGCTGATTGTTTCAAGCCAAGGGTTGTACCATTGTGTTTGGAGAGAGAAATAGGCCAAGAGGGTGGAAGAAAACCAAAGAAACCAAGCTAAAACCAATCACCAGCGATGAAAGAGAAGCTAGAGAAGATCATCAGCATCGAGTGCGTGAGTGAGAAGCGTGGGCAGCGCGTGAAGGTGAGAAAATGGAAAAAAAAGGAAAAATGTGGAAAAAATTCTAGAAAATTAGGAAATTATGTTTTATTAATTTTCCAAAGATTTTGCTCAGGAAATTTTCCATGGTTCAAGTTTTGAGGTCAAGGCACGCATATTGAGGAGGTCTGAGAAGCTAAATTTAGGTGAGTAGTTCGCCTAAAAATTTTATACATGGTATTATTTGCTTAAGTGAGCATGAAATTGTGAGGGTTTGCTAAGTTTATGTGTATCTTGTCATACATCTTCATTTTATATTGCCTCGGTAAATGTAACATTGCATTGGACATGATATTATTGGCATGTTGATATTTGTGTTCTTCATGTTAAGCATGATGGGGTGGGAAGTTTCCCTAGTAGTGTAGTCATATTTTCGCAAGGGAGTTTGTCGGATACCGCAGGAGTCTCTCGTGCCGGGGATGGATCTTCCCCAAAGTGAGAATAGTGAGAATTGTCGGGATGACTGCCTAGGGTTTCGTGTTGGGGCTAGAATGCTAGTGAAAGCTACACTAGGGTGTATGTTTATTCATGTGCATGCATCATACATTCATGAAAACTGTTTTAAATCCTCATTTAAAAGTTTCATCTTCTAATTTGGATTTTATCCCTAGGATATTCAACATCCCAAGCGAGACGAATAAGAGAAAATGAAAAGAGATTGTTGAGATATGATTACATTAGAAGTCATGTAATAATTCATACGCCAATGCTAGGACAAGTTGTGAGAATGATGATAGGTGGCATGTTTTAACTATTTTATGTTAAATTTGTTTCCAGATATTGTAATATTGTGGTTATTGAATAATTTGTATGGATTTACTTCCTTTGCAATTACAATTTTTTATTAGGTTTCAATTTTGCTTCTACAAATGATTAGTTTACCATTTCTTAGCTTATCGTTTGGAATGTTAAACATGCGTATGTTGGGGATTTTTAAATACGGTACTTGAGGCATTAAGGGATGGTATTGTGGGAAGAGGAAATATTTATAAAAGGAAAAAAATAAAAAATCCCAGCATAGTGGCATGCCTTGGAAAGGCGGGTCGTTACATAATAAGCTTAGTGAGCATATCAACAGGATTAGTTTTAGTTGAAATTTTCTCAACACTAACCTACTTGTTAGCAATCATATCTCTTACAAAATGAAGTATAACATCTATATGCCTAGTCCTCTCATGAAATGCACTATTTTTAGAGAGGTGTATTGCACTTTGAGAGTCAAAATAAACCATCGATATTTTCTCAACTATTACAAGCTCTTAGGTAATCCCATGCAACCAAATGGCTTCTTTTATGGCCTTAGTTAAGGCTACATATTCTGCCTCGGTTGTGAAAAGGGTAACTATATGCTAGAGATTTGATTTTCAACTTATTAAATTTCCACATACCTTAAAGGCATAACTAGACAAGGATCTCATCTTGTTAAGATCCTTTGTATAGTCTGAGTTTCTATATCCTTCTATGCAACAACTATTCTCTTTGTTTGAGCTAAATACAAGACCTTTATTCATTGACCTTTTTAGATATTTGAGCAACCACTTAACTACATTCCAATGTTCTTCGGAGGAATTGCTTATAAATGTACTCACTAAGCTAACCCTGTATGCAATATCAGGTCTAGTCCCAATCATTGCATACATTAGGCTCCCTACAACATTTGAGTAAGGGATATTCTTCATGAATTATTCTTTTTTTTGGGGCAAATTTCCTTTTACAGCACTTAACTTGAAGTGAGGAGGGATAGGAGTAGAACCAAATAGATCAACTACTCTTTTAAGGTAACCTGACTGCAATAAAGTCAGGGTTCATTTCTTTCTATCTTTTTCAATATCAATCCCTAAAATTCTCTTAGCTGCCCCTAAATCTTTCATTTCAAATTCTATTTTGAGGGTCAAGGTCAATTTGTTTATCTTTGATTTTTCCTTACATGCTATTAACATGTTATCAACATGTTATCAACATAGATTAAAAGATATATGAATTTCTTTCCATTTAGTTTTTTAAAGTAAAAATGATGGTCAAAATTGCATTTTTGTACCATTATCTAGGTGATTGTTTAAGGCCATAGAGAGACTTTTGGAGCAAATAGACCATATGCTCTGTTCCCTTCTTCACAAATCCTATAAGATGCTCGATGAATATTTTCTCTTCTAGATTTCCATGGAGAAAAGCTGTTTTAACATCTAGTTGCTCAAGCTCTAAATCATACAGAGCTACTAAGGTCAAGATCAATCTAATTGAGGTATGCTTTACTATGAGTGAAAAAACCTCATGATAATCTATACCCTCAATTTGAGAGTAGCCCTTTACAACTACTTTAGCCTTAAATCTAGCAGGTTCAACTCTTGGGATATTGTGTTTTCTTTTGTAAATCCACTTACAACCTATTACCTTTTGATTATGAGGTCTTTTAACTAAGGTCCATGTTTGATTTCTTTTGAGAGAATCCATTTCTTCACCTATTGCCCTAAACCAATGAGCCTTATCCTTAGATTGACACGCTTTTTGGAAATTGGTAGGTTCATTGAGTTCTATTGAATCTTCTATATTCAAGGCATAAGCAATGAAATCTTCTTGAGCATACCTTGCGGGGATCTAATCTCTCTCCTTATCCTATCTCTTGATAAGATATAATCCATTAGATTTTGTTCATTATCATCAAGGGAAATTTGTGACAAGTTATTAGGACTTATGTTAGGACTAGAAGACTCAGTTAGGGGATCTACTATAGCATAGCTATCAAGTGATGGTAAGGGGCTATTATGATGATTTTGGCAGTTTAGAGTTCCATCTATTTCTACCTCAAACTAAAAATTATCAGTTTGATTCTTATTCTCTGATACCTGCAAGTTTTGCTTACAAACTTCAAGTTCATTGAAAATCACATCCCTATTGATAATAACCTTCTTTTCTTCTATTAACCAGAGCTTATAGTCCTTTATTCTCTTTGGGTATCCTAGAAATATGACTTTCTTGGCTTTGGGATCCAATTTTCCTTCTTTCTTATGAACATATCCAATATAGCTAAATGGTTTTAAATGATCTAACCTTGGGGATTTTCTAGTCCATTTATTTTCTAGGATTTTAAATTGAATGGTTGAGGAAGGTAATCTATTTATCAGATAACAAGTTGTTGCCAAAACCTTAGCTTAGAACCTTTTAGACAAGCCAGCTTCATTTAGCATGAATCTTACCTTGTCTAATATAGTTCTGTTCATTCTCTCAACAATTCCATTTTGCTGAGGAGTCTCGCTACAAGTTATATGCCTAGCTATTCCATTTTGCTTGCAAAACTTTGTAAATTCATGGCTACAAAATTCTAGGCCATTGTTAGTTCTCAAATTCTTTACTGTTTTCCTAGTTTGATGTTCCACTAAAGTCTTCAATTCCTTAAATTTTTCAAAAGCTTCACTTTTATATTTAAGGAAATAAACCTAAACTTTTCTAGAGAAATCATCTACGAATGAAATGAAATATTGTGCATTTGACAGAGAGTGGGGAACTTGAGGAGACCCCCATAAATCCGAATGAACATGTTCCAGAATATCATTTGATTTATGAGCCAAGAAGGAAAATTGAAGCCTATGTGATTTACCTAATGCACAGGTTTCAAAAAAATCTAAGACTCCTATCCTTTTGGAATCCAGAACTCCTTACTTACAGAGTTCTTGGAGGCCTTTCATTCCAATATGGCCTAACCTTCTATTCCATATCTTAGTCTCATCTTTAACTGATGCTAAGATTGTTGCATCTCCAGAGATAACTTCTCCTTGAAGGACATAAAGTCCTTGCTTCAGAGTCCCCTTTAGGACTACCATAGACCCATTTATAACTCTTAAGATCAGTTTCTCGTACTTATATGTGTTCCCATTGAGGTTTATCATTCCCAATAAGATTAAATTTCTTCTTAAGTCAGGTACTAACCTAACATTTGTTGGAAATGTATGCCCTAAAGACACGTTTTGTTTAATTTATGGTAATGATGTTTCTTTTATTCAGTTTATGGCACATATATTATTTGCATTTAATTGTTGGAAAGGTGTCCATGCTATTAAGTAAGTGATTCATGTGATGGGTCGTTCTTCACAGTTAGGCATGAATCATGGGTACTTAATAAGCAAGAAAATATTACTCTTGATCTTTTGATAGAACTGGGCATTCTATCATGATAAGATCATTGTGCAATAGATCCTAATGGAGGATGGCTTGCCTTAGCCAGTAAACAGTCCGTTTACTCTAATTGTACAAGCGCATTTGGAATGCGTAGAGTGGACCTGTGATAGAAGCTAATGACAAAGTACTAATCATCATGGAGCTAGTCTATCACTGCTACTACGTGGACGAGTACTCTAATACTTGAGTATTAGTTGGTGGTCTAGTGAACCTACAGCTATATTCTTAGATTCATTGTAGGTGAGGTCTATCAAAGATCAATATCCTTTTGAGTTGGGAGTATGGTTTCTAATTAGCTAAGACAGACTAATACAAGATAGTTTCTGTGATTCACCCCCTTGTGATTGTCCAAGAATAATCGAATAATCCAGGGCCCTGGGAACGTGACTTAAGAGTGTGTGCTTCTAGGTAGCTCCCAGTGATAAGCAAGTACATTCGAGTAGTCACGGATTATTGGACTAGTGATCTAAGGATGGTAGAAATCATTTAGAAAGGTGTTAGTACATTATTCCTTTCTAAATGATGGGTGTTACGCAGAGGGGTATTTTCGTCATTACACTAGTAGGTCAAAGACATGGCATATGCAAAATTATTCGTGGGGTCAGTGTTACCATATGGTGATAGTTGGAACACTTAGAATGACAAAATATAGCTACTAGGTAGCAGGGATATTTTGGTCATTTTAGTAGCCGTGAATAATTTGTCTTTTGGTCCCCGGGGTAGCTCGATGTAACTCATGTATTTTTTAATACATTTGGCTTGTTGGATGAATTACATTGAGAGAGAATTATTTTATTCAGAATGGTCCATAATTAATTGGGCTAGAATAAAATAATAGTTCATTAGGGTTTTTAATTAATTAATTGGGCTAACCCAATTAGAAAATTAATTAAATGATCTTGGCCCATTAGGGTTTGGCCCACTAGGGTTTTAACCTTAAGGTTCTCCCTATATATTCTCTCATTATTTGTTTTTTCATCCAAGTCGTTTTTCATTCTTCTTCACCGAAGAGAGGCCACGAGTTCGAGTCATATTTCGGAAGATCGAAAGAGAGCCTCGAAGTTCTGATGCGAAGGAGCCGAAGGATAGCAGGACAGCCGTCGTCTCCACCACGCGAAGAAGCTACCGCGCATCCTGCCCCTATCGCCCCATTCCGACCGGTAATCCGCCGTAAAAGTAAGTCTCCTAGATTCTAATCAATACGAGGATCGTTTTTTTATTAAAACGCTTCCGTTGCATGCTTTTGTATCCTCGTTCATGATCCTTCAACATTATCCAAGATTCTGTAGGAACCATCCCATAATTTAAATTTGACACACCCAATACCAACTACGGTGCATGATTGGTCATTTCCCATTAGGATTTTCCCTCCATCTATTAACCTAAAATTATACAACCATTCTTTTCTAGGGGTCATGTGAAAGGTACAATTTGAGTCTATGATCCACTCATTTCTTGAACTTTGTTAAAAAATGGTCAGCCCCTCTCCATTTTCATACCCAATTTGCATTGCCTTTCTTTCTCAAAGGACAATTTCTCCTAATATGACCCTTCTTCTTACATAGCCAAGTCAATGGTCTAGAACTACCCCTACTCTTAGACTGAGATCTAGTTACACTTCTACCTCTAGAGTGGGATTTTCTCTCATACCTACCTTTAACTTGCAACCATTTTGCAATGTTGGACTTCCTATATTTCTTGCCTTCAAGATCCCTTGATCTTAGGGAAACTAAGACATTATCTAAGGATAGGGAATGCCGGCCATACTTTATGGCTGTTTTTAAATCTTTATAGGATTATGGCGGGGAATTTAACAATAGTATTGCCTGGTTCTCATTAGAAATTTTTTCATCAATATTGGCCAGTCCTATTGTAATAACCTTAAAGTCATCCAAATTCTCTTCTAAAGTCTTTGGGGGATCCATCTTGAAGCCAAACAATTGTTCTTTAAGGTAAATTTTATTAGACAGTAACTATTATATAAAGAGTTTCAAGCTTGGTCCATACCTTGGCGGCAGTGTCTTCATCATTCACTTGCTTGAGTACGTTGTATGATAGGTTTAGAATGAGAAGGTTGTACACCAACTCTTTCATGTCTGAATTCTCGTGCTCTACCATCGTCGCTAGAATCTCTTTTGCTTATCCTAAAGCCTTCGAACAACGGTGTTTAACGAGCATTCCCAACACTTAATCCTCACAATCTCTCCCCAATACAATGATTCACACAATGAAAGAGAAAGAAACTAGGGTTTCTATATCGAAGATTGTTTCTGATTTCACTTATGCTTGATTAATTGACTTTCCCCAATTTGCTGCTTTATATAGATGGGCCAAGGGACACAGATAGAATTAACAGAATTAATAAAATACGCAGGCCTGAGCTTGTTGGCCTGCAGTCGCCAATGACCCAACTCATTTTATTTATATATTCAAGGCCCAAATAATTATTGAGTCACAAACTTAACACAAGGGAATACTTAAACACAACTTTTGTCTTCTTTTGCTCTGTTGTGTGATGAACTTGTTAAGGCATTCCACATTGTGTAAGAACATTTGACTTTGTTAGTTTGACACTATTTGATGGCGTTGGTTTTTTTTTTTTTTTTTTTCGTGATGCCAATGTTGAGCCAACCATCAAGCTTTTTAACTATTATTTCACCACAAATAAGGCCAACAAGAGATGGGTAACTTTTTCTTCGAGGAGGATAATCGAGCTTATATCATTGCCCACCAATTCCAAGTACTCTAATGATTGGAAGGAAATGTTCCTATTTTGTCATTCGACATCCCCCCTACTTGGCCTAGCATGGGTCATCCAAAATCTATGGAGGGAGCATTTATCCCATCCCCCAACTCTTAAAGAATCCATGGTGATTGCAGTGTATTGGCTTGCAACCATCTAGATTTCCAAGGCTAATAATTGGTTCAAGGAACCATACTTGATTGTAGTAGGCTTGAGAGGCCTTGATGGTGAGTTTATTTCCTCCGATACTAGCTTTTCATTATCCTTATCTTTATGCCTTAATGATCGATTTCCCATAAATGATGTCAATTATTGTCATTAAGAAACAACAATAGATTAATAGCCGTGAGAAAGTCATCTTAAAGTCTTCAAAAAACTGCAAGTCCTCGAGAGATTGCAAGACAAAAAGCAATTAGGGGTGCGGGGAGGTCCCATGCGAGCCCTCATATGCTTAAGTCAGTCTCAGTTGGAAAACAAAGAAATAGTTAGGTAGTTTGTTCAAGATATTGTGTACCTTGATCAAAGGGATCATTCCTATTTATAGAAGTTGAATCATGACAAATGAAAGAACATCATCTTTAGGAATTGTTCATATGAATTTCCAAGCGAATACTTCAGATGTAAGTTGATACATTTTTTGCGGGTCATAACTTGGGAGAGGCAAGAGAGTCTCCCAATGGTAATTGCGAGAGGCCTTTGGGAAGGTTTCTTGAAGACTGCTCTATCAGAAAGGTCTCAATTTAAAATTTAATAAGTGTTGTTCTAAATTTTTCATTATATTTTGTTTGAATTTTGTAATCATCCACCCAATTACCAATATTTATTACTTACTCAAAACTTATAACCACATTTATGTTCTAAAAGACAAATTTTAATATTTTTTAAATAAATTCAACAAAGCAACAGTTATTATTTAATACTTGTAGAGCTTGCCTTGATTACGTAACTGAACTTCAATTCATCTCCTTCACGTTTGGAGCGCCACTCCCAGATTCGCTGCTTCCCAGCGAACAGACAGTCCCACTTATTTGGGAATTTCACTCTTTATTATTGTTGAGCTTCACACTTACCGTGTTGCCGTCGTTCTTTACTTGTTTAGAGAGGGTATGAGAGTGAGAGCCGAGTGATGTAGGGGGGATGTGGTTTGTGTTTGTTTTTAGTTAGCTAATTATTAATTAATTTTCAAAAGAAGTTCTTTTTGTTTGAATTTTGCAACTCTTAAGAAGTCTGTTTGCAAATGTATTAGGTTTTTTATAAGGAAAAATTAGTATTCTTTTAAGGTAAACAAGATTTAACAAATGGGTACTAAATGAACACAATTCGTACAGGATGCAATTAGGACAAAGGATTTGATTTATTTTATTTCGAATATTAAAATCTTAATTAAATCCTTTTAAATTTTGTTATTTGAATGTAATAGATTTTGCGATATAACTTTTAATAAATTTTAATCCTCCACTCTCTTTACCCATGACTACTTAATTTTAGTTGCATTTAATCTTTTTTCTAAGGTAACTTTTTAAAATAAAAAAAATCAATAGAATGACAAGATACATTTTATTATGAATCAATTTTGAGTTATTAAATTTTATTTATTATATTCCTAATACTAAAATATTATGGTTTGTTTGAATTTTGTATTTCTCCAAGGAATTACCCATGTTTATTACTTAGTCAACACTTACAATTACATTTATTTTTTTAAAGATAAATTTTAATTTTTTAAGAAAATTCATAAAAGCAACACTTATTATTTATATTTTGAGTTGTCTCGATGATGTAATTGAACCTTTATCTAGCCTTCGACCTTCATGTTTGGAGCGTAGCTCCTAGATTCGCTGCTTTGCCACTTCGTTATTAGGCAGTGATCACAACTTTCTAGTTATCACGACTTGAATTTAGGTGAGTTTGTGACTGACACTGATCCCAAGATAAGATGGGTCCATCAAGTACAAGAATTGAAAAGGAAAGATGTTGTAAGTGAAGCTTCAATACGGCACCGTTTCTAGCAGGACAGGAGGGTCATTTGGCAACCCTTATGGCTGCCCAAAACGGCAGCATTTTGGGCCCTGGGTGGAGGGCCAAAATGGCAACCGCCTTGCCGTTTCACTTGGCGTGCTGAGCCTTGTCTTTTAGTCTGCCTCCTCCCTGATCGTCGATGCTCTGCTTCACCTTTATACTATGCAATCTACACCGCTTGAATCTCCTTTATATCTACTACAGACGTCTCGGGATGCAACGGAAGACGGCCTCTGATTATCAGTCTCGTTTAGGGTTTGTTGATCATTCTCTATTTTTCTCATTCTCTCTGTATAGATGTTCTATTTATCTTTGTTCTCTAAGTTGTAAGCCTCTGACCTTAGATTGTGGTTATGGGGCTTAGTTAATTTTTTAGAGATCGTTTTGTATAGTGAGATTTGAGAGTGGTGTTTTTTCTATAATCGGTGGTTGTAAATGTATTTTATCCCTATAATGCAGTGAACTCCCCTTTGCCGGAGCTCAATGTGGATGTAGCCCTCTTTAACGGGTGAACCACGGTAAATCCTTAGTGTTTACGTTTTTGATTCTGTTTATGTCTCATGTTTGATTCAGTTCATTTATTTGCATATGAAATCGATTTGTCTGTTTAAGTTATAAAAGGTTGATTAGGGTTACGTTTTGGCTCATCCCAACAGTGGTATTGGAGCCTTTATACTTGCAGTACCTTCGATTGAGGTTTGTCTTAGTTAGGGTTTACTGGTATGGTGTTGTCTTTCTTGGATTCCTAGGGTTTACTGTAAGTCTCTCGTCGGTCTATTATTTTTTTGCTGAGTGAGTCTGGTAAGTGTCTAGGGTTTCCTTGGGTACCTTCATGCAAAGCGAATATGACATCAACCCGATTTGAAATTGGTACAT
Organism: Diospyros lotus; assembly: GCF_014633365.1. Taxonomy (NCBI): domain Eukaryota; kingdom Viridiplantae; phylum Streptophyta; class Magnoliopsida; order Ericales; family Ebenaceae; genus Diospyros; species Diospyros lotus. The sequence continues at coordinate 13,837,480 of NC_068338.1, forward strand.
TCGATGGTAAAAGCGATTTCGGTAGTTGGAAGAAAAAAATGAGAGTCTTGCTCTCTCATCATAAAGTGCTTATTGCACTTGAATCCAACGAAGAGAAATGGACAGCAGAACAGCTCATAAAAGCTGCTGAGGTAAGGGAAGAAGCATTCAATCTTATCTTTCTGCATCTTGGTGATAGTGTTATACGTAAAGTAGATGGCATGAATACCCATCTTGAACTGTGGAATAAACTTGATTCATTATACTCTGTTTTGTCTGCTCCAAATCTAGTTTATTTAAAGGATATGTTATTTAACTTTAAGATGAATGTCTCTAAATCTATGGATGAAAACATAGATGAGTTTACCAAACTTAGTTTATTGTTAAGAGGAACTGATTAAGCCCTTGGTGATACCAGTGAGGCTATGATCCTTTTAAATTCACTGCCTGATGAATATAATGTGGTTAAACATGCTCTACAGTAAACTGGTATTGTGCCTAGTTTAGACCTTGTTATCTCAGGAATTAAGGCAAGAGAATTAGAATTAAATGCATATAAGAAACTAGCTAACAACTTGTTTGTTAAAGGTAAACTTGATAAGAGAAATAACATAGGAAATAGTAACCAAACTGTAGGTTCAGGTTTTAAGGGTAAGGGTAAAAAGGGTAAGCAAAAGCCTAAATGGAAATACTACCATTGTGGGAAAGAGGGTCACATAAAGAAATATTGTTATGACTTGCTAAAGAAACAAAAACAAGGGGGGATGCCTCGGTAGCTGCAAGCAACTCCAATAACCTAGCTGAAGTTCTTACTGTTTCTAACTCAACTGTTGCTAATGAATGGATAATGGACTCGGGTTGTTCATTTCACATGTGTCCAAACATTGACTGGTTTCAAAATTTTAGTAACAAAGAAACAGGAACTGTTTATATGGGTAACAATCAAACTTGTTGTGTTCAAGGCATGGGTGATATATCTTTGAAAGTGCATGATAACATGATTAATATTCTTACAAATGTTAGATACGTGCCTGGATTAAAAAGAAATCTCATATCTCTTGGAACCTTAGATGAATTAGGTTATTCTTATAAAGCAGAAAAAGGGAATATGCATGTCTTTAAGAATAAACACCTAATTCTCACGAGTACTAAAAAACATGGTCTATATGTTTTAAATGGTTATTCATTATCCCCTGTTAATGTTTCAACTACATGCATGGCTAAAGCTGTAACGCCCCGCTCCCACTTACGGGTGTTACTCGTGAACAATCACTCGAATTGTCCACCTGCCCGACCTTTGGTGAAGGGTGGACCATGTTTCAAGACGAAACGCCCTAGATGGGAACTAGGCTCGTTCTTCCCTTCCCTGAACCCTAGGATTCACTAGCAGAATTGGGCTTTAGCCACACCGCATTGGCTATAAAGAAAATCTCATTCAAACGCTCAATCACCATTTTCTCAATTATTTTTAATTCTTTCCCATTCAAGAATTTTTACCGGGCTCCATAAAATCACCATTTAAATCAATCCATTGATTTATTACCCATTTTGGAGGAAAAACTTATCATTTTCAATTTTTCAGAATTTCGGCATTATTCCCAAAAATGCTCTAAATACCCCTTTATTTGAAAATTCATCCTGGGCCCAAAACCAATTTAGCTGATAAGACAGATATCTGGCACTTGAGACTTGGTCACATAAGCTAGAAAGGTCAGAAGGCTTTGTCAAACCAAGATTACCTTGGTTCAGTGCCTACAGATCCTTTGAACTTTTGTGAGTTATGCATCCTAAGCAAGCAACACAGGATGAGTTTCCATAAAGGAACTCACCTGGCGAAGGTATGCTTAGAGCATGTGCATGCTGATTTGTGGGGTCCCTTTCAAAAGCCTACTCTCGGTGGGAACATATACTTTCTATCCATTGTGGATGACTTTACAAGGAAGGTTTGGGTTTTTCCTCTTAGAACTAAGGATTAGACTTTAGACAAATTTAAAACTTGGAAAGCCTTAGTAGAGAACCAATATGACAAAAGGGTTAAAACCTTAAGAACTGACAATGGTTTAGAATTCTGTAATAAAGACTTTGATGAGTTTTGTGACTCTCCTGGCATTGTTAGGCATAAAACCGTGAGGAACACACCCCAACAAAATGGGGTGGCTGAGAGAATGAACAGGACCTTGTTAGAGAAGGTTAGGTGTCTCCTTTTTATAGCTGGCCTACCTAAAACCTTTTGGGGAGAGGCTCTCTCCACTGTTGCCCACTTGATAAATCCTATCCCTTCCATTGTATTAAACTTAAAGTGGCCTGAAGAAATATGGACAAGCTGAAAATTAAATTTTAATTATCTCAAGGTTTTTGGTTGTGAGGCATATGCCCACCAATCAGTGGGAAAATTAGATCCTAGATCCATAAAATATGTGTTTGTGGGGTACCAAAATGGTACAAAGGGATATAGATTGTGGGATAGGAGTTCAGGTGGAGTTAAGATAATAATTAGTAGAGATGTTATATTCAATGAATCTATCTTCCCTTGTAAATCAGAAAATTTGGAAGACTATCCCACACCTAGTACCCCAGGTGACTTCCCTATAATTGGTAATACCCAAAATAAGGTGGAGCAACCGGCAGATGTTCCTGATCTGCCGGCTACTTCCTCCGCAGATGTTTCAAACCCTGAAGTTGACCTACCTTTTGATCATGAAAGTGATCATGAGGAACCATCTGTAGCTCCTGAAGGTGAGGTAGAGTAATATGACTCTCCCCACCAGAACCTAAGGGACTACCAGCTGGCAAGGGACAGAAGCAGGAGGACTATAAGGCCTCCTACAAGATATTCTTATTCAGATTGGTTTACTGTGCCTTAATGGCAGGTTTAGAGAAGAGGAGTAGTGAGCCTACCTCCTATGAGGAGGCTGTCAGCTCTCATGACCGTTTAAAATGGCAGCAAGCTATGAACGAAGAGATGAACTCTCTGATGACCAACAACACTTGGGAATTGGTCCCAAAACCTCAGAAACAGAAACTGGTAAAATGTAAGTGGCTATTCAAAGTTAAAGAAGGTATGTTACCCTATGATCCCTTAAGGTTTAAAGATAGATTAGTAGCTAAAGGGTTTACTCAAAGGGAAGGTATTGATTATACTGAAATATTTTCCCCAGTTGTTAAATTTAAAACTATTCGAATGATACTTGCAATAGTTGTTCAGTATAATTTAGAATTAGAACAGCTGGATGTTAAAACTGCTTTCTTACATAGGGACTTAGAAGAACTAATTTATATGGATCAGCCAGTAGGTTATGTTAACAAGAAACATCCTGATCATGTTTGTTTGTTAAAGAAATCCTTGTATGGGTTAAAACAATCTCCACGTCAATGGTATAAGAAATTTGATAATTTTGCAACTGGGATTGGTTTTAATAGAAGTGAATATGATAACTGCTTCTACTTCATATTATCTGATACTCCTATTTATTTGCTGCTGTATGTTGATGACATTCTATTAATTAGCAAGTCTAAGTCTAAAATTTGTGAGTTAAAATCTCTGTTAAATACCAACTTTGATATGAAAGACTTAGGACTTGCTAGAAGAATTTTAGGAATGATTATTAAAAGGGATAGGAGTAATTCTTGTCTGAAAATTCATCAACATGATTATTTGTTGAAATCTGTTCAAAAGTTTGGCATGTCCAGTTGTAAACCAGTAAATGTTCCCTTGGCTGGTCATTTCATTTTATCTAAAAAACAGTATCCAATATCTGATTCTGAAATGCTTAAAATGAAAAAAATCCCATATGCTAATGTCATTGGAACCATAATGTACTCAATGATTAGTACCAGGCCTGATTTAGCATTTTCAATTTCTCTACTTAGTAGATTCATGTCTAACCTTGGAAAAATTCATTGGGAAGCTTTAAAATATGTGTTAAGGTACATTAATGGCTCTGCTGATATAGGGTTAATTTATAAAAGGAATTGTGATGCTTTTAATCTTGTTGGATATGTGGACTCTGACTTTGCTGGTGACAGGGACTCTCGAAAAACTATAACTTCTTTCTTCTTTACCCTAGGAGGGAACTGCATCAGTTGGAAGTCTTAGTTACAGCCTTTGGTTGCACTGTCTTCCACTGAGGCAGAATTTGTGGTTGTCACTGATGCCTTCAAAGAAGCCATCTGGCTCCAAGGTTTGTTAAAAGAGATTCATATGTTGCAAGGTAAGGTTGTAGTATTTTTTGATAGTCAGAGTGCCATACATTTATGTAAGAACCCTGTATATCATGAGAGAACCAAACATGTAGATGTAAAGTTTCATTTTGTAAGGGACCAAGTAGCCAAAGAAAATGTAATTATTCAAAAGGTGATAGAGCACATATTTTCATATTATTTAGCCCTCATATTTAGTCTTTTTGCACATTAGTTGTGTCATTTTATTCATCTTGATTTTATTTCATTTTATTTTATAGGAATTGGGCTTCACACTATTTTACTTTATTTTTCCAGGTTTAGGGCTATGGGAGCATGAGATGGGGCATGAGACGTCTTGATGGCAATGAGATATCTTGGAAATTGGAGATAGAGAAGTAAGGACAATTTTAGCAGATTTGATCTCCTGCACTTCCTTTAGTATTTTTGCCAAGATAAAATTCCAGAATAAAGATGATGTCTTCAGAGATACTGTAGAGGACTTCTTGGGCTTTCTGGAATGGTATGGTTTGTCCAAATCCGAGTTCGTTTGGACCTTCAAACAGCGCTTCAAAGTCGGGGCTAGGAAGTTGGGTCAAATTAGGAAAGCTGCACAGATGCTGATTCTTTAAAAGGCCATATCTTGGGCGTCCGATATCCAAATCAAGTGATTCAAAAGCCCAAAGTCATCTAATATTCCTGATATACAATTATTATGAAGAAGACGAAGCCCAGAACGCACGTTAACCTATCCTAAATCGGCTATGAAGTTGCAATAACCTAGGGTTTCCTCCTTAAGCTCTACTTAAGCACCTTAAGAGGCCATTAAAAAAGATATATTCTTTTGAAGGCCGTGAACAGTAGCCAACTTTCCCTCCATTGTTCTTGTCAAGATGGAAGGCTAAGGATTCTGTAATCAGTTGCAATACCATCCTTGTTCCCGATTTGAGTCTTTGGTTTTAATGGAAATCTATTTTTTTAGTTTTAACTTTATTATTCTCTTGTTTCTGTTCTCTCTTAAATCTGTGTATGTGTTGATACCGGTTGGATGAATGCATGCATTGTCTTTGTTTGAGAATCCAAGGTTTTTGTGCTCGGTTGAGGCTTTAACTAGAAGCAAGAATAACCTGTTTGGATGATATTTCAATCAGTCTCGAATCTGTGCAATAAGGGGAATCAAAACTGATAGATTGAACTAAGAGGTTTCTGAAATCTTTTTATTGGTTTTCTTTCCAATCTTTGGCGGTTGTTAAAGGATTTTTCTGATTTTCGATTTGAGGATTAAAACTAAACAAATTGTTTATTGAGAAGGCGATGAAAACTGGGATAGAAGGTTGGTTTGCAACTGATTGCATCTTGATTTATTGTGTTCTTGCTTAGTTTGTTTTCTGCTTTTCATCAAAACTTTCCCCCCCCCGTTTAGCCTTGTTTTGACAGATCCGTTTGAGGTTCGTTGGGAGACGACTTTGGGTTGCACCCCTATTGCAAATCCGAATCATCATTCATCTAATCTATCGGTGTTCGACAGCCCCGATCAAAAGGTCCCAACAGAAAACAACCCAGCTAATATGGGGACAAAAATTGTGACTGCAGCCAAGTTCAAACACTGTTTAGACTTGCTACATGTCACAGTTGGTTGAAAAAATCAAACAACATGAGTAATGATGGCTTAGGTTGTAGCTTGCTGCACTATTAGTGGATTGTCCCTTTAATGATTGAAGCTTCAAGGTGGAGATTGTTGTAAGTGAAGCTTCAATACGGCACTGTTTCTGGCAGGATAGGAGGGCCATTTGGCAACCCCTATGGCTGCCCAAAATGGCAGTGTTTTGGGCCCTGGGTGGAGGGCTAAAACGGTAACCGCCTTGCCATTTCACTTGGCGTGCTAAGCCTTGTCTTTTAGCCTGCCTTTTCCTCGATCGTCGATGCTCTACTTCACCGTTATACGATGCAATTTGCACCACTTGAATCTCCTTTATATCTGCTAGAAACGCCTCGGGATGCAATGGAAGACAGCCTCCGATTATCAGTCTCATTTAGGGTTTGTTGATCATTCTCTGTTTTTCTCATTCTCTCTGTATAGATGTTCTGTTTATCTTTATTCTCTAAGTTGTAAGCCTCTGACCTTAGATTGTGGTTATGGGGCTCAGTTAATTTCTGAGAGATCGTTTTGTATAGTGAGATTTGAGAGTGGTGTTTTGTCTGTAATCGGTGGCTGTAAATGTATTTTATCCCTATAGTGCAGTGAACTCCCCTTTGCCAGAGCTCAACGTGGATGTAGCCTTCTTTAACAGGTGAACCACGGTAAATCCTTGGTGTTTACGTTTTTGATTCTGTTTATGTCTCATGTTTGATTCAGTCTATTTATTTGCATATGAAATCGATTTGTCTGTTTAAGTTATAAAGGGTTGATTAGGGTTGAGTTTTGGCTCATCCCAACAGAAGACATTCTTTATTAAAGAATCTAGGATAAATATGAGATAAGTATACAAAAGAAATGCAGTGGAAACATGGTTGAGAAGCCCATCCACTAAAATAGAAATCAAAATACAGTAAATACACCATAATCTTAATAACAATATATACTCAATATGTCAACAAATCCACAAAGAATGGAGATGACCATACCATATGCAAATAGAGGAATCAATGTGAATGTGTTCCTTAACAAATAATGCCTATCTAATAGCAAACTGAAGAGAGGATTACCATATATCCTTACTAAATAACAATCTATGTTGGTAGGAAATTCATTGAAAAATGTTAGGCGGGGTGAGTTGTGTTTACTCACGAGTATAAGGTATGTCATGTCCACTAAGACAAATATGCAAGCAAACATATCCTACAAAAAAGGCATGAATACTACCATAGTGCATTTTAAATGAACATAAATTCTATATTATTAATTTAAGTTGGAAAATTTGGCACTAAGGAAAGAAAATATAGATAGTAGTATGGTAACCTTTCAACTGCCTCTAAGTTTGTTGAATTATCCTTCTCCACCAAGTCCTGTTCTTAGGCATTAAAAATTCAGTTATGCAGGAAGTAAATTAGATACGATAGTAAATTAGGTAAAGATATGTAATGCAACAAAGTGTAGGGTAGGTTAAAATAACTAAGTAGTCTATGTACTATACATAATAGGTGGCGGCATATAGCACCCAGATCTCTAGAGAAAATCTAGTAGAGCCCTGCTAATAAAAACAAATAACAAATAGTCATAGCATGCCAAGGTCCACAGTATCATATTAGACTAACCTTGCTATGGACACTAGTGTTCTCTTCAACCTAGTTCCACCATGTCATAATGATACCAAGTGTCATAATCCTATGACAAATAACAAACAAACAAACAAATATAATGAACAATCAAATAGAATGCAATAGATCTTTCCTAGTAAGATGAAAACATTTCATGAATTTTCAACAATAATATTTATAGTTAAAATAATCATGATATCAAATAAAAACTTTGTAGTATAAAATGCAATATACAGTTAAAATAACATAGCCTATTTACTCAATTAGGAAACAGAAGATACGAGTATGATTAAACCCTCATTGGGAAAACTCCAAGAATCCTACATGGATACATGTAATAGAACTATACATTAACACAGAGAAGGAATAGTTAAAATAAGAGTAATGCTATTTATCTAGACTAAAGATCTATCTTCAGTCTAGTTGGCACATTTTTATTGAAAAATAAAAAGGTGCAATATAAATATAGACACCTGCACCTTTTCATTTTCTAATGAAAATGCACCAACTAGAACCCATCTCCAGTCTAGATATATAGCAATACTCTTAAAATAAACTTAATGCTTTCAGTTTTTTTCTTTTTTTTCTATAAATAACACTTTAAACTTATATCGTTTATCTTTGAAACACCCTCTTTTTTAGAGTGTGTTTTCACGTCATAATTTGGGAATCTTTTTAAAAAAATTTCCAATAAAGGCCCTTCGCTAACCATTATGATTTACATCTTGCTTTCAAAACCTTCATTCTCTTGATCTTCTATTTTTATTAAATATTTTCTCAAATTTACTAGAGATTATTCTGCTAAGCATTTACCTCTAATGGACTTGTCTTTCCAACTAAACTCTTATGTTTAGTTTAGTTTATCAAGACAGGGTTTTTATTTGTGTGCTCATTTTTACATATCAAACTTAGTTTAATTCATAACTTGTATTAAGAAGTTCAAATTTTTGAATTATTCCAACATACTGAGTTTAAAGAAAAAAAAGAAATACTTTTTGAGCTTCTCGACCAAAAATCTTTAGAAACACTTCAAATAAATTTCTAAGTCACTACAACTTAAGTTATGAACGTTAAAGTTATCTATTTTCGCTAAAATAAAATAACATGTTTTAAATGAGAATCGAGTTTGTACATTGAGTTTGACAAGTTTAATACATTTGATATCACCAACATAAAGCCTATACATCATTCTAGTGCATCACATAATAAAAATACATTTATCATCTACCAAAGATGACATGCCATAAAAATATAATGAAGCTTCCAAAACCTATATATTCTTTAAGGACTTCCTTCCCATTCGAATCACTTACCTCGCTTAGAACGTTTGAATATCCTTGGGGATTAATCCAAGTTAGAAGATGAACCTTCTAAGTGAGGACCCAAAAAAGAAAACATTTATATAAAATGTGTGCATGAAAGAAAATACAAGTTTCTAGTCTGTCGTGCCACTTGTTACTGTGTTGAACTCCTTTCAAGAACATTCTCAATTGGTACCTTAAGCATCTCTTGGAAGGTCCTCGACCACATCATCTTAGGCTTAAGTGGTGCAGAGAAAAATAGCATGGCCATACATGATCAAGGATGTAAATGAAAAGGCAAACACAATACGTTTCCAAAATTGATTTTTCATGCAACATGAATGTTGAGTAATCTATTAAGTTGTTAAAGTTTTGATTTGATGAGGAAATACGAATTTTCTATCAAGTGATGATAATCAAAACAGTGTATAACCACTGGTTTATGGGGTTAGGTTGTTGTGTCATCTAAGTTTTATAGTGGCATCGGTATTATGATACATGTAGGATGATCAAGGACTAGGTGGTAGGAGGTAATAGTCAACCGGTTCTTCCAAGGCTGTTAATGATTTCTATTTGGGTGCAACTTCCTAGGTTACCCAGCTGAGGCGGTGTGAGCTCTTCAAGAAGGATTTGGCATGTAAGAAGGCTTCCACTAACTCCTTAAAAGGATTAAGGATACATTAGATTGAAGGTGAAGTTTGTTTACTTGAACGATGGAAAGAAAGAAGAGAAGAAAGAAGAAAGAAGAAAGAAAAGAAAAGCAAGAAGAAGGCTGCAATCGGGCACTTCTAGCCCCTCTCTTTCATTCTTAGGCTATCTAAGGCAAGCTCTTTTTCCTTCTTACCCTTTCCATGGTTTGATTTCCCTACTTTTCAACTATCCTTGGGTCTTTTGAGTTGTAAGCTCCTTTAAGGGGTAAGTTTGAAGTGTTACTTCCAAGAGCTTAAACAGGGTTTGACTTTCCCTATGTTTCTTCATTGAATGATGCTTAATCATGTTGGGATAGGTTCCTAGAGGGTGTTGGGGAGTGGTGTGTGCAATTTGGGTGTGTTTGTATGCAGGTTTTTAGGTGTTGGTTGTAGTGGGTGTTAGCAATTTGGGTGCCTGCAAGAGGGAACTGTTGACTAGCTTGAGGAAGTTGTCGACTGTTTCCCCCACTGACATAAGTTGTCAACCGTTGGATGGAGATTGTCGATCGCCTCTGCTAATATTTGTTGTTCAGCATTGCATTGTGGCATTGGGCTTCGAGTTTGCACTTCGGGTGGATTATATGATATGGTGCTTGAGTATGAACATCATAGGATCACTAGGAGCATTGGCATTACATTGGATGTGTATGTCTATGTGGGCAAAACACGACTTGATGCCTGGTTTTTGGGGGCCTTGTATCATGTTGATGTTTATTCTTCCATTGCATTCTTTATTTATTGCATTGTATGGTTACCAATGCGTGTAACAGATTTATCCATGGGGTACACCCACGAGCTTTAGCTAGAGAAGATGTTATGCAAGCTTTGGCTTAAGAGGATGATATACGAGCTTCGGCTCAAAAGGATATTATGCGAGCTTTGGCTCGAGAGGATGGGTTATGGGAGCTCCAGTTCTTGGACATATGCCAACCATTTCATGGATGTGATAGGTTTGTATGTGGAACCTTGGGTGCTAGTATGTGTGCCTTATGTAGGACCCACGGTTCGTTATATGTGCATTAATGTGTTGCTGGTGAGTGAATGTTGTGGTGCCTCCTTTATGACATGGGTTGCATGTGATGTATGGGTAATGGTTATCCCTAGCCTTGTACCCTTTTTATTCCATTATGCTTGTTGAGTTTTGTGACTCACTTTTGCTTTACATCATTCCAGGTAAGGGAAAGGCGAAGACTGAGGGTGAGTGTAACGATGTTTGACCTGACAAGTAAAGTACAGGGGCATCCTAGCTGATGAGTCCTGTGGGAGTTTTGTTGGTCTTGGGTGCTAGAGGGTGTGTATTCCACCCCTTGTGATGCGTCTATGTATGCTTTTGTGTTGATAGGGGGTTATGCCCTACTTTTGTGTTGGGCTAGTTTGTATGTATATGCCATGCTTCCTCTATGCCAGTTTGTTGCCTGTGTGGCCATGTTGTTGTAATCTTTTATTTATTTTTCTCTTCTTGAGACCCCAACTCAACTTCCCTGGCTTCCGGGATATTCAGGGCGGGGCTCTTACACAGTGTATTTAACTTAATGAATGATTATAAAAATAATCGAGTAATATCTAAAGATCAATTGAGTAAGTCAAGGTTCTTAATCAAGTACAAATTTGTGTTACTCAAGAAATAAAGTAGTATCTCATATTAGGTTAAGAAGTTGGTTCTCTTAATCGAGTAAAAGACCTCGTGTAATTGAATAAGTCTGTGATCTAATTCTTGTATTCGAGTAAAATCCTTTTATACTTGAGTAATTCTCTTGTAAAGAAAAGCCTTTTGACTAATTCAAAGTAGATATGATGTGTTAATCGAGTATATTCTATTTATAATCAAGTAAACACTAGCTATACAATCGATAATCGATTACAAATCTTAGTGTATTCAAGTAAAGATCAAATGTACTTGACTAAATAGGCCTTTGTATTCAAGTAAATAATACAAGTTTCTGGTGATGCGAAATTAATCGAGTATTTAGTTTTTGTAATCAAGTATCGATTCATTTGTACTCGAGTAATTATCTATTGTAATCGAGTGTATATCTTCTAGAAATTTGTCAAGTTTCTAGATCATTTTTGTAATAGAGTAATGATTCATATGTACTTGAGTGATTTATCTTTTTAATTGAGTAGATATCTATTATAAATATGCCAAGTCTCTGGGTCATTAATTTAATTGAGTACTAAAATTGTTAACTGAGTAAAGTTCTTAGTCTACTCGAGTAAATATAGCCTTCTAATCGAGTATGTATTGAATTTTTCTTTGTAAAAAATTTAATCGAGTGAAAGGAAGCTTGTAATCGACTGAGTCATAAAAATAGTGGATTACAAAATATATGTACTCGAGTAAAGATTAAACTTAATTAATTAAACCCCACTTTGTACTCTTGTAATATTTGACAAAATTTAAAAAATATAGTTGTTATAGATCATTAAATGCAATTTGTCTTTAATTTTTAGAAAACTAAATGCTTCTCAAGCAAATTGTACATGAATTTTGATGTTTCTAACTAAATTTTGAGATGTTATAGAGACAAAAAGTGGCAATTAATTAGACACAAAAAGAATATTCTCTCACCTTGATGGATAGCTTAATAGAAGCATTAAGTGACATAACACTATATAAAGGAGCTAAAGTCTGATGAATTAGAGAATGTTGTGAACTTGAAAAAGCCATATTCTCTTGAGATTTCAAAGTTTCAAAGAAGAGCCTTACTGCTTACATCCTTCAAAAGGAATAGAGATTAAGATTATATATTTTAATCATTCTATCTCTTTGTAAACCTAAGAGAATTTCTTGTATTTTAGTATCACCTTATATCTTATCTTGTATTTCTTATTCTCATTTCATTGTGATCTTGTAAAGGTTAAGCCTGTTCCTAGTAAAAGGCATTGGTTGTAATGGTTTGTAGCTGAGCCTATTTTAAAAGCTACCCCAAGTAAGATGGTTGGACAAAATCTTTGGTGAGATGCCAAGATAGTGGAATAAGAATAGTCGAACCACTATATATATATATATATCTTGTGTGCTACATTGTTTTAGTTTCTTTTTACTTTAAAGATTCAAGTTATTTATTTTCTAATAGGGTGAAAAAGCTTAATTCACCCTCCACTTAAGCTAACAAAGTTTTACAAGTGGTATCAGAGCAAGTCTCATTTACAAGTTTAACAAGCCTAGAGTAAAGATCAAATGGCCAACACATTAAGCAATCCCTTCCAGGAAAGTTAATCTTGCACCAGTCCTTCATATTTTGATGGGAACAACTATGTCTACTAGAAGAACATGATAAAGGCCTTCATCCTTTCAAGAGATGTTGAAGCTTGGAGAGTTATAGTGAGTGGTTTCCAGATGCCAACAGTTGCAGTGGGAAACACCATCATTCCAAAACCAGAAAAGGACTGGAATGATTAAGATATGAGGATGATCAAGCTCAATGCAACAGCTAAAAACATGCTAGAATATGCACTAAGCCCAGAGGAATACAACCGAATTTCAGTATGTGAGATAGCTAAGGAGATATGGGACAAACTTGAGGTAACACATGAAGGAACCTCTAAGGTAAAGAAGTCCAAAATTAGATTGTTAAAACATGATTATGAATTGTTTTTAATGCAGCCTGGTGAAACTATAAAATATATGTATACTAGGTTAAACAATCTAGTATCTAATCTAACGAACTTAGGAAAACCAATTTCAAATGAAGATATAGTTGAAAAAATCTTGCACTGTTTACCACATGAATGACATCCTAAAGTCATTGCTATTCAAGAAGCACAGTCACTAGATGAAATTTTAGGGTCACTAATGACACATGAACTTAGTATGAGATGGAAAGAAGAAATTCCTAACAACAAAAGCAAAGGAATAACCTTGAAAGCATAAAAAAAAAATGATGAGGTTGAGTCTGAGTCTACTAATTTAGAAGATGCTACCTTACTTACTAAAAAGTTTCTAAGAAGATTCAAAAAGAAATCTTCTAGACAGTTTTGTAGGAACAAGTTAGAGAAGGAAGACAAGAAAGAGCAAAAACCAAAAATAAAGTGCTATGGATGTTGGAAGAGTGGACACATTCTTCCAGATTGTCCAAAAACCAAAACAGAGGGAAAGGGAAAGGTTAAAGACAAGAAGAAGAAGAAGAAGAAGACTCATCTTCCTCATCAGAGGATGAAGTCCAAGAAGTTACTAACCTTTCCCTTATGCCAAAGAAGTCTCAGAAGTAAGTGATTCAGATCTCTCATATTATTTTGGTTATGATGAATCTAAGAATAATTCAATTTTTAGGATGTTATGTGAAACACTACTTATTAATTTAGAAAAATCAATGGAGAAATACAAAATGTTAGAAAAAGAAAATGCTGCTCTTAAAGAACAAGTCACAAGTTTAGAAAATCAGTTGAAAGATTCCAAACTTGTTATCTCTAAATTTACTGCAGGCAGTAACATCTTAGCCAAAAAATTAGAATCTTAGACAAATTAGTCACAACAAAGACCAAACAAAAATTAGGCTCAAAATGTAGCAAATGTAACAACTCTGGTCATAGGAACCTACTCTAGCATGTTATAATGGGAATTCCATATAGGATTAAAAAGGTTTGGGTTCTAAAGAATGAACTAAAAACTGTTACTAAAAAGATTTGGGTTGTAAAGAAAACTAAATTGGTAAGAGATTAGGATTCTAATCCAATGGACCCAAAGTCTTTTGGGTACCAATTTAAACTTCTTCTGTTTACAGTCCATTTGTGTAAAAACACACAGCTTGAAGGTCAAGTGGTTCATAGACAGTGGTTATTCAAGACACATGACAGGAGATAGAAGCTTATTCAATCATCTAGAAGATCATCAAGAAAGCTATGCAACTTTTGGTGACAACTCAGAAAGTAAAATAGAAGTTATTGGTTCTACAGGTAATTCTTCTCAAAGCTTTATTTCTGATGTTTATTATGTTAATGGCCTTAAACATAACTTGTTAAGTATTAGTTAGCTTTATGATAAAGGTTATAGTGTTTCCTTTAATGAACTTGAATGCAGTGTAGCAGATAAGAAGACAAATAATGAAATATTCACCGGAAAAAGAAGTGGAAATGTCTACATAATAAACCTAGACGAAGTTAAGAATAATGCATGCTTAATTAGTAGCTATAAATCAAAAGCAAAGTATACTATGGCATAAAAGGTTAGGTCATGTTAATATGCATCTAATTTAAAAAATAATAAAAAGAGAATTAGTAAATGGTTTGTCTAAAATGAATATGGATAAAAATAATTTTTATGATGCTTGTATAAAAGGTAAACAAGTTAAATCTTCATTTAAACCCAAGAACATAGTATCAACGTCTAGGCCTCTTGAATAGGTTCATATGGATCTATGTGGTCCTATGAGAACCCATAATCTAGGTGGAAAATCTTATATATTTGTGATTGTATATGACTTTTCTAGATTTACATGGACAATCTTTAAAGAAATAAAGATGATACATTTGATGAATTCATAAAATTGTGCAAAAAGATTGAAAATGAAAAAGCTCTAAAAATCTCAAATATTAAGAGTTATCATGGAAAAGAATTTGAGAATATTTATTTAAATCTTTCCGCGATCATCATGGCATATTTCACATTTTTTCAGCTCCAAGAACTGCTTAGCAAAATGGAGTTGTGGAAAGAAAAAATAAATCCTTAGTTGAGATGGCTAGAATTATGTTGTGTGAGAATGCTTTGCCTAGATATTTTTAGGCAAAAGTAGTAAATACTGCTTATCATATTCTAAATAGGGTATCCATTAGTCCAATCCTAAAGAAAACACCTTATGAATTGTACAAAGGTAGAAAACGAAACATAGCATTCTTTAGAGCTTTTGGTTGTAAGTGTTATGTACTAAACAATGGAAAAGACAACCTAGGTAAGTTTGATTCAAAAAGTGATGAGAGAGTCTTTTTATGTTATTCTTCATCCAATAAAGCCTATAGAGTATATAACAAAAGAAGCCTAGTGGTGAAAGAGTTAATCCATGTAAAATTAAATGAAAATAATGAAAATTTACCTCAACCTCAATTAAATGATGATGAAAATGAATGGGATATTCTAAAATAGTATCAAAATTCCCAAAAAGAAATAGAAGAAGAAACCTCAAAGGATCGATTTTTCCATAGGGAGAAATCTCATATTGATGAATCAAGGATCTTAGGAGATATTAAACAAGGTGTTAAAACAAGATCCCATCTTAGAAACCATTGTGAATCCGTAGCTTTCCTATCAAACCTAGAACCCAAAAGCATAAATGAAGCTATAGATGACCCTAGTTGGATAATGACTATGCAAGAGGAATTAAATCAGTTTGAAAGGAGCAAGCTATGGACCTTGGTACCTAAACCTAAGATAAGCAAGCCATAGGAGCAAAATGGGTTTTTAGAAACAAAATGAAAGAACATGGAACAATAGTCAAGAACAAAGCTATACTTGTGGCTTAAGGATATAGTCAAGAAGAATGAATAGACTTTGATGAAACTTATGCCCCAATAGCTAGACTTGAGGCAATTAGGTTATTACTAGCTTATGCTTACAACAAAGGGTTTAAGGTATACCCAATGGACGTTAAAAGTGCATTCTTAAATGGATTCATAAAGGAAGAAATGTATGTAAAACAACCCCCAAGTTTTGAGGACCCACTTCTTGAGGATTATGTGTATAAGCTTACTAGGGCTCTTTATGGATTTAAGCAAGCACATAGGGTTTGGTATGAAACTTCAAATAATTTCCTCATTAAGAAAAATTTTAAAAGAGGCAATGTAGATACAACCTTATACATCAAGAAGGATAATAAAAACCTTCGTATAGTTTAAATTCATGTGGATGATATCATATTTGGTTCAACAAATGAAAACTTATGCAAATAATTTTCTGTCATAATGCAACCTAAATTTGAGATGAGCATGGTAGGAGAACTAAATTATTTTCTAAAATTACAAATAAAACAACTAAAGGATGGGACATTTATTTTCCAATCTAAATATATCAAGGATATTGTAAAGAAATATAATATGCATAAGGGAGTCCATAGATACTCCAATGAGTACTTCTATCAAGATGGACAAGGATGAAAGTGGAAAATCAGTTGATCAAAAAATGTATAGAGGTATGATAGGGTCTCTTTTATATCTCATTGCTTCTAGGCCATATATACGAAAGTAAAGCAAGATCGTTACGGGACAAGCAATGTAGTTCAAAAATTCTAAACCTTATCCCGATCCCGGCGATTGGATCAATGTCGAAATCAAATCATTCACATACAAAATAAAATAAATCTAACCTTTAGATTTTTGAGTCATTTGCGGATTCTAACCTTCCAAGCGTTTGGCCTCTAACTCATGATACGTGGCACACGTTCGTTGGCAAGGAGAGCGGGATAGGAGTGTTAGCTCATTCTCCTTTTTACGGCTTGTGTATGGACGGAAAAGAACGCCCATATTTCAAATTGATGCCGAAAAGAAACGGAGAAGAGTGAATGGCATTCGTTTTTCAACTCTTGAAAACCACTCAACCATTAATTTTTGGGCAACCCATAAAGGGATATTTATAGAGAAACATCCTAAGGTTTCTTAAACCCTAATGGATATGGCCCGGCCCATTTAATTTAGTTCAATTAGGAACTTAATTAAACAGGTTTATTCTAGTCCAACTAGAAATATAATTAAATAGCCCAAATCTAATTATGAGTTTAAATAAAATAATTTAACCCAAATTTAATTCAAGCCCAAACATAATATTTAATTTAATATTTGGCCCAAATCCAATTTAGTCGAAATATAATATTTAATTTAATATTTATTCCAAATCCAATTTAGTCCAAATATTAACTTAAGCCCAAATATATTTTATTTCCTATTTGCCACTCTAACAAATAGAAAATTATTAAATTAGAAACTCCTTCCTAATTTAATCAATTGCCATTTTAGGAAACTCTTTCCTTTATGAGGACCTCTTGTCATATCGACATTGTTACGTCTATTTGTTCTTTTTTTGTGAGAACCTACGACAGCATAACTTTTTGTCGAAGTGTCCCACTTAACCATACATCCGCTCTCCTGGTTTAAGCCAGAGACCGTACCTATTGTATATGACTCATTAGGCTTCTAAATATGTTGGCAATGTGTTGGTATGAACACATAAGATAAGATTGGCCTCTAGCAAGGCGTCATGTTTACCCAATTATTTAGAATGATTCATAATCCGCAAGTAACCTTTCACGAGCATGGTTACCGTGTAATTCGATCATCTCGTCAATGTATCTTATGTGATCTCAAGTCTGGCAATGTGTTGCTTAATTATGATCACATGAGTTTTTCTTTGATCATCCGGATATCTTCACTTGATAGAAAGTAAATCAATAACTCTTTATTGATCTCTTTCACCATGGCTATGGATTTAAAGTGAATATCCATCGAAGGCGCCCTAGATACATCATCCTCTATCAAGGGATAGACGAGTCCCATCTTGGTTATACACCCATCTCCATAAGCCTCACGATATGCCCAATGATCACCTATGTGCAGCCTTTATCTAGGCCCATCGAAACGATGTTAAATCATACCGGTTTTCTTATGAGATGACCACGACAACCTCAGGTCCAATGATTAGTTACATCCATCTCATATGAGAATTCCATCAACATATAACCAAAATGAATTCTCATGGTGAGTCATGTCCAGTGACAGGTTCTCCAACATTGGTCACCTATGTACTTGTCTAGGTAACCCCATACCTATGGGTGTGAGACCCCATTGCTATCACATAGCAAAAACATAGCACATACAAGTCTTGCCGCAATTATCAATGTCCATTTTTCACATCGCTACGACTTGTGATGTTTAATGATGTCTAGAAACTGTGATGCATCATTTCACATCTTTATAGATTAATCACAGTATACATCATATGGACTTCTATCTAGTTTCATCCGGTCATTACAATAATAACAAGAAACTAATAGAATGACTTCTTGTGAAATTGAATAACTCCTTATTCAATAATAAACATGATTACAATTGTCAGTGTACAACATGCCTAATCTAATTGGGTCTAGAGCACCTACACTAACAATATATTGTTTAGTGTAACAATGTGTGCTAGGTATCAAAGTGATCCAAAGGAATCTCACATAACAACAGTAAAAAGAATTTTTAGATTTCTTAAAGGATCTCCTTTACTAGGTTTATGGTATCCTAGGAATTCTCCTTTGAAACTTTATGCCTATGCTGATGCAAACTTTACTGGATGCAAAGTGGATAGAAAAAGTACAAGTGGCACCTGTTAATTGCTTGGAAGTATGTTGATCTCTTGATCATCTAAAAAGAAAAATAGTGTGGCTACCTCTACTACTAATGTTGAATATATTTCATCTAGTAGTTGTTGTGCACAAATCTTATGGATCAAACAAAAACTAGAGGATTATGGAATTAAGGTAAATCATATTCCTATCAAATGTGATAATTCTAGTGTTATTAATCTATCCAAAAATCTTGTGCATCACTTTAGAATGAAGCACATAAAAATTAGAAATCATTTCATTAGATATCATGTTCAAAAAAGAGATATAGTTTTAGATTATGTGCTAACAAAAAATCAATTGGTTGATATTCTTATTAAACCTTTAGAGAAAAATTAGTTCATAAAAATTAGGATTGAGTTAGGAGTTATTGAAATTTGGGTCAAAATAATGGAGTAAAAACCTTGTGTTAATCGAGTAAGCTTAACTCTTAATCCAATAAAAATAGTTATTAATTGAGTAGATTTTGAATATCTCAGTTAGGTCATGATCTAGTTGAGTAAAAAATGATCTTAATTGACCGTAGTAAATCCTTAATCAAGTAACATTAGAGTTTAATCGAGTAATTTTCAAAACAGAGAGTATGTAGTTTCAGGGCTCAACCTTATTCGAGTGACAATAAAAGTTACTTGATTAAAAAATAATCTTTAATCGATTAAAAAAATACCTTACTTTAGTATATGTCAAGCAATTCAAAAATTGAATCGTTACTCAGGTAAAAACAAATATTAATCGACTAATTATCAAACCTTACTAGATTAAAATCTGAATAGAGTCAAGTAAAAACCATTGCACATTTAAAATTAGGGTTTCCAATCGACCATTTCACGCGAGTATAAATACCTAGCTACTTGATTACATTTCATCTTACGCAGAACACTCTTAAACCCTAACTCTTGGCTATCGATTCCAAGTAATCCTTGTGTTCATTTTCTTTCGATTTTTTGATTGTTCTTGCATGAAACCTAGTCATTCTCCACCATCTTCATCGCATTCGAATCATTTCATCATCAAAACCCTCAAATTCGATACTCTTCGAATTGAGTCTGAACCACTCCAAATGGCACCCAAACAAAAGGAGACCAATCACCTAGTGTTCCCTCATCTTTTATGAAGATTATAACCAAATGTCAATCAAACCCTACACCTAGTTCTCCCTTTCACACAAATTAACTTAAAAAATTTATAAATAATCGACATAAGACACTATGCACTAATGTCTTATCTAAGGGGAGTTGGAAGAGTTCTTTCACAAATAACAACATAATCAAATCTGCACGTAAGGAATTGAAATATTTCGACGATGGCTCTGATACCACTAAAAGTAAAGCAATGTCGCTACGGGGCAAGCAACGTAGTTCAAAATTTTTTAATCTTACCCCGATCCCAGTGATTGGATCAACGTCAAAATCAAATCATTCACATACAAATAAAATAAATATAACCTTTAGATTTTCGAGTCGTTCGCGGATTCGAGGGTCCAAGCGTCCGGTCTCTAACTCGTGATACGTGGCACATGTTTGTTGGCAAGGAGAGCGAAATAGGAATGCTAGCTCCTTCTCCTTTTTGCGGCTTGTGTATGGATGAAAAAGAACACCCACGTTTCAAATCGATGCCAAAAAGAAACGGGGAATAGTGAACGACAATTGTTTTTCAACTCTTGAAAAACTATACCAAAATAATCACTAGTTTGGCCAACCCATAAAAAGGTATTTATAGAGTTACATCCTAGGGTTTCTTAAACCCTAATGGATTGGGCTATCCCATTAATCCTAGTTCAACTAAAATCTTAAATGGGTTTATTCTAGTCCAGCTAGAAATATAATTAGTGGCCCAAATCCATTTATAAAATATTTAACCCAAATCTAATTCAAGCCAAATATTTATTATTTAATATTTGGTCTAAATTTAATTTATCCCAAATATAATTTTAATATTTGGCCCAAATCTAATTTAGCCCAAATATAATATTTAATTTAATATTTGGCCCAAATACTTTATTTAGTCCAAATATTAATTTAAGCCCAAATATATTTTATTTCCTATTTCCCACTCCAACAAATAGAAAATTATTAAATTAGAAACTCTTTCCTTTATGATAACCTTTCGTCATATCGACGTCATTACGTCTTTTTGTTCTTTTTCTGTGAGAACCTACGACAACATAACTTCTTGCCGAAGTGTCCCACTTAACCATACGTTTGCTCTCCTGGTTTAAGCTAGGGACTATGCCTATTGCGTATGACTCATTAGGATTTCGAATATATTAGCAATGTGTCGGTACGAATACATAAGACAAGATTGGCCTCTAGCAAGGCGTTATGCCTACCCAATTATTCAGAAGGATTCATAATCCGCAAATAACCTTTCACGAGCATGGTTACTGTGTAATTCGATCCTCTCATCAATGTATCTTATGTGATCTCAAGTCTAGCAATATGTTGCTTGATTATGATCACATGAATTTTTCTTCGATCATCCAGATATCTTCACTTAATAGAAAGTGAATCAATAACTCTTTATTGATCTCTTTCACCATGGCCATGGATTTAAAGTGAATATCCGCTGAAGGCGCCTTAGATACATCATCCTCTATCAAAGGATAGATGAGTCCCATCTTGGTTATACACCCACCTCTATAAGCCTCACGATATGCCCAACGATCGCCCACATGCAGCCTTTATCTAAGCCCATCGAAACAATGTCAAAGCATACCAGTCTTCTTATGAGATGACCATGACAATCTCAAGTTCAAGGATTAATTACACTCATCTCGTATGAGAATACCATCAACATATAACTAAAATGAATTCTCATGGCGAGTCATGTCCAGTGACACGTTCTCCAATATTGATCACCTATGTACTTGTCTAGGCATTTCGATACCTATGGGTGTGAGACCCCCATTGCTATCACATAGAAAAAACATAGCACATACAAGTCTTACCGCAATTGTCAATGTCCATTCTTGACATTGCTACAACTTGGGACGTTTAATGATGTCTAGAAACTATGATGCATCATCTCACATCTTTATAGATTAATAACAGTATACATCATATGGACTTCTATCTAGTTTTATACGGTCATTACAATAACAACAAGAAAATAATAGAATAACTTCTTGTGAATTTGAATAACTCCTTATTCAAACAATAAATATAATTATAATTGTCAGTGTACAACATGCCCAATCTGATTGGGTCTAGAGCACCTACACTAACAGCGGGATTCCTTCCAGGTAGAAACATAAATTGGACGAAATTTGAATCCATTAAATTTGGGGAAAACATGCAAAAATGGATAACCAACATGGGTTAGTTCAAATTGTCCACACTTGATCTTCCTATTTACCTTGAAGAATTTAGCATAATTCTATTTCGGTTTACCTAAATCCTCTATAGAAAATAGAAAAAAAGAGTTTGGTATAGGTAACATAAAGTTTAGGTTCAATGGGATTTAGTACATGTACATCGTAACATTCCGCATTGAGCAATAGGAAGGACCGGATCAACTTACCCCGATGGGCCTACGCGAACTTCATAGGGGTCACCCATCCTTAAGCTACCCTAACTCAAGCACACTTAACTCGGGAGTTCTTTATCCACATTCAACCCAAAAGGTATCCAGCTGGTGTTGTTTTCTTCCTTACTATCCTCAATATATATAATAGCTTCATTAGAGTCCCTTCTTAGACCTGACCTCAGGCTCTTGGGGTATTACATTCTCCCCCCCTTAAGCACATGGTGTCCTCGTCATGTGACCTCATAACTGGTCCTAGATCTTCTTCCCTTTGAGGGCTTCCATCCTAGAAGCCTGTCAGAAGTTGTTCCATGTTCATGCCCTCGCACCCAGGTGCCACTCCCTGCCCTCATCGGACCGCTTTCTCCAAAGGTCAGCTCTGATACCACCTATAACATCCTGCATCAAGCGATAGGAAAGACCGGATCAACTTACCCTAATGGGTCTATGTGAACTTCCCATGGGTTACCCATCCTTGAGTTACCCTAACTCAAGCATGCTTAACTCGAGAGTTCTTTATCTACATTCAACCCAAAATGTATCCAATTGGTGTTGTTTTCTTCCTTACTATCCTCGATATATATATTAGTTTCACTAGAGTCCCTTCTTTGACTTGACCTTGGGATCTCGGGGTATTACATACACAGCTAAAAGGCGGGTAGAACATCTTAAACTCTTCCCAGGTGAAAAAGGCATAGATGATTTAGATATGAACAATGATGAGATTTTGACTGCACTCACTAGAAAAAATGAGACCTTTATAGCAACCAATCATCTAGGGTCCCATGAGTTTTTAGACCCAGAACATAGAGTTTTTCACCATTTCATAGTTACTTCAATAAACATCCAATGAGGATCTTTTCACTTTGTCACCTACATTAACTTGCTCGTCATGTGGTGTGCCATCCACAACATTCATTTTATCCTTCCTTGTTTTCTATTTGCTAGAATGTATGAATCAACCATCTCAAAATCATCTAGAAAACTTCCATTTGGGATGCTTGTCACCTATATTCTAAATAAAGCCCATGTTCCTATTTCTCAAAGATCCATTCCTCACTCATCTTTTGATAATTACTCTAGCCAAATCCTCAAAATAATGAGGATGAAATATAAAAATGGGGTTTCTAAAGAAGAGAAACTAGAACACCCAGAAGAGGGTAATCCTCCATTTGACCCTCATACTCAAGGTGCTGGGACTTCTTAGCCCTCCTAACCTCCAGCATGCTCATATACTCAACTAGCCACTCAAGCCCCTACCTCATCATCACAATAGCCTACAAAATCTGTGAGGATTCACATAAATGAATTCTTCACAAGATCCATTACAAGGCTCTTAGATAGGTAGAAAGACCTAATTGCAAGAATGGTCAAGCTGGAGCAAAGGCAGAAAAATATGGAAGAAAGCCTAGCTAAAATCAAGATAGCTATGAAGACATCTAGAAGAATCAAGACCATTGCCTAAAATCCTCCAAAATTACATTGGAAGAACAATGAGGCAAAGAAGATCCTCCTCTAGCTATAGACTATGATTTCTATGAATTTTTTTTTTTTTTTTTTTGGTTAATGAAATCTAACATTTTCAATGTACTTGGTTTGTATTTAATGAAATTGTCTTCTCTTCAAAATTATCTTATGTTCATTCCATGCATGAGTAAATTCAAATCTATGAGATAGGGGGAGCAAAACCAATTGGAAAATTCATTAAGTTAGGGGGGGGGCATCTATGTGCAACCTCTATTTTTGTTAGGGGAAGCCCCTTTTGTTAATGACAAAATGAGGGAGAAAAGAACTGTGATAAGAATCTCTAAGGAAAAAGAAAATATCTAAGAATAAATAAAAGTTAATAGAGTGAGACTTTTAAAATTCTATGTGTTTGTGTTTTGTCATCATCAAAAAGGGCTCATCAATCAAAAAGAGAGAGATTACTCGAGCAATAAAGTAGTATCTCATATTAGGTCAGGAAGTTACTTCTTAATCAAATAAAAGATCTTGTGTAATCAAATAACTCTGTGATTTAATTCTTGTATTCAAGTAAAATCATTTTATACTAGAGTAATTCTCTTGTTAAGAAAAGCCTTAAGACTAATTCAAAGTAGGCATGATATGTTAATCAAGTATATTCGAGTATATAATAGATGAGTTACAATCTGACTGCCAGAACCTACTCCAAGGGCAGTCGACAACCAGGGCTATTTCTACCCCCAATTAATAGACAGTTAAGGCCAACCGGTCGACAATCAAAGGCCAAAACCCACATGAATAACACTAACATAGCCTAACGGTCAAAAGATGAAGGAAGTCGGTTGACAGACAGAGGCCAAACACCCCTAACGGTTGATAGCTCATGACCCAACCATTGATTGACAAAATCCATTCCAACCACACCCACACAAATGAGCTCAAACGGTCAACAAACGCTTGTTGACTGTTAAGTCGGCCAAGGCCACTAGACCCTCTTGGTCCAGTTTATTGATCTCTTCATGGTGTTCCTTCACCAGTGAGTTTACATCAAGCTACTCATGCCTCTCACTCCTTATTTCTTCGGTATGCCAAAATCGTGACGACCTCCAACATCCTTGGGGCTGTCAAACTACTAACCACCTAGTCTCAAAATCATCCAACTTTTGTGGTCCACCCTTAAACAGCTTAACCTTGATAAGCATTTTCTAAAGCATCGCAAACTCTTTTTATCCCCTCGTGGTTCGAATACGGTAAAAGTAGTGCAATAGAGAGGTAGTGGGTTCCACCCTGCACTTCTTACATAAGGTAAAAAATCCCACCAACACAGCCCAACCATTTAGATGTAGTTAGGCCGGCACTAACATCTGTTGCTCCAAAAATTGCATCCCAAAAAGGTGCAGTGGAAGCCTAAGCTCTGCTCTTAAGCTATCCAAGTGGATCACTATCCCACCTCCCTTAATAGTGGTTATAAATTCCGTCACCTTAGGACCCCTCGGTTTCCACAATCATTGGATGCGAAAAGACTACGACACCTTTTAAGACCAAGGGTTGCATTCATGGAGAAATCGTAATCTTGGTAGAAGGTTGGGAAGAAGCCATTAGGGTGTTTACCTCAAAGTGATTGATTTTTGGAAAAAGGAATGGTCTTCGGGAGCAAAGAGTCTTTTGGAGACTTAGTCTTCGGGACCCTCAAGATGTGCAAAAGTGTTCGAGAGGGTTGAAAGACTCTTCGGATGCTCTAGATGGCTCTAGCTCAGTTTGACAAGGCTTACAAAAAAATATTACCAAATAACTTGCTTGAAGTAAAGAAGATGAACTATCACTCAAGCATTTGATAATGGCCAAAAAAGAATTTGGCTTTGCTGTGTCTGGATTTTTTTAATTGGCTTGAAACCATTCAAACAATAATGGCTTAGGCTTGCTTAACAACAACCACAACCACATTCTCTAATAGCACCGATCTCTTTGAAGCACTTGGCCTTTCATAGAAGCTTGAGACTTGGAATTTGCATTGATACCTGCACATACTCAGCTTCTTTGATTTGATTGATAATAGTCAAATTAGATAGAAAATATATGCATATTATGAAGATAAACATTTAACACACTATGCATAACCATATTTATCATTCTTATATAAAAGAACATGGTTAGGCTTCATAAAATAAAGAATTAAAGTTTTAACAGTCAAAACTATCCTCTTTTTCATTTATGAGTAATGGCTATATTTTCAAAATCAGATGCAAGTTACTTGACTAACTCATGGGCTTACTGGACTAATATAATGCATGCTCAATTGGATATTTCAAGTAATTGATTATATAGCAGTCTCACTCGAGTATGGCCAAGTCATTACTCAACTGACTCTTAAGTCGCAAAGACTTTGCATTGCTTACTCGACTATTGGGCTAAGCTTACTCAACTAATAGGAGCATTCACTCGAGTACAAATATTTGATACTCAATTAGATTTAAGAATAAAGGCTTAACCAGATTCTATCTAACATTTACTCAACCAATACAAAAACATACTCGATTAACAAAATACTTTAGTTGATTGATGAAAAAGATATACTAGATTAAGAAGATACTTTAAATTTTGATACCACAAAGATACTCGAATGAAAAGAACTCCTTACTTAACTAAATTTGAAATAACATATAGCTTATAGAAAATACTCGATTAGGAGAATCTTGATAGTCGATTGAAAATAATTTTACTAAAACACATAATTGACTAATTTGAAAAGAACACCAAGCATTACTCGATTGAAAACATATGCTTAGATTTCATGGCTATTAAAGATACTTGATTAACTCAAAAGTTTACTCAAGTGGTGAAGAAATAATACTCAATTATGCTAAGTACCATACTTAATTTAGCCTTAAGAAATATAGCTTTTGTAAGAACATACTTGAGTAGATTTTTATGATAGTCGATTGAATAACCTCTGTAATGTTGGTCCTAATAATGGAAAATATATCCCAAGAGGGGGGTGAATTGGGATTCGTATAAATTTTTCGATAATTAAAATAATAGTTGATGGAAAAATACTATGTTTCAAAATAAACCTTTCTGTTAAGTAGGTTTCGAAATCTACTATATATGTTTCGAAATATACCTCACTATTTTGCTAGTTTCGAAATATAGATTGTATGTTTCGAAATATACTTTTCTATTTTTCTTGATTTGAAATCCTTTTGCTTGTATTTCAAAATAATAATCTTTGACAAAGATGATTTACATAAGTAAGAGTATACCAAATGAGTTTGGGATCAAAGATAGATACATATGTATATGTATAAGCTTATGCTTAAGAAAAATATATTTTAGTCCTTGAAGACAATTCTTTTGAAAGTATGGGCAATAGGCAATAATGATAAGCAAAAATAAAAGATCAACTATATACAAGATATATAGTGGTTCGACACACCTCCTAGTCCACTACCTTCAAGCTTACCCACTTGAACGATTTTTCAATCCCAATCACTTTTACTAGTGATCAACCACAACAAGGGTTTTACCATAGTTCACCCTAAAACCTTGTACAATGAGTTTTTACAGGCTCAACTCAAACCTTACACCAAGTGAGTTTTAGGGTCAACTCAAACCTTTGACACAATGAGTTTTAGGTTCAACTCAGACCTTACACCACAATGAGTTTTAGGCTCAACTCAAACCTTACAACAATCAACAAGATAAATAAAACTTATCTTTACAACTCAATGAATTTATAGTAATGAATATCTTACCAATGGCTAGACAAACCTCTTAGCTTGAGGTAAAGAGAGTTGAAGTGATGAGACTCATTGTTTACACTTGCTTCTCCTTTCACACTTGCAATGCACAAGATTAAGATGTAGATAAATCTTCTTTGAGAGCTCAATAAAAATCTTTCGATCACTACTTGTGCTTATGTGTGTGTCTCTAGTGTGTGCTCACTTGTTGTAACTTCTTCTTGTTTTCAAACACCTACTATTTATATCAAGAGATAGAAATATAACTGTTTTATAGTCGTTAGAGACAAGACAAAAAAGTAGGTTTCAAAACATAGAATACAGGTTTCGAAAAATCAAAATTTTACACTTAGGTTTCGAAACATACTCCTCATGTTTCAAAACATACAGCCTTTCTAGCTGGACTTGAACTAAGAGATAGCATTGAGTGGGAGACAATCTTGTGCCCACTATGATATACACTTGATCTCCAATTCAAATTTGAATTTGAATTCTTAGAGCATGGAGAAAGCATTAAACAATGGTTTTGATAAATACAAAAGTGCAACACACATGCATCTTGATTTTTTAAATGATCTGCTAACAGAAATGTCAGAGGTTTCGAAACATGATGTATAGGTTTCGAAACACAATCCAAAACCTGATTTGAAAACAAAAGAATTAAATAGATGTTTCGAAATAGCATATACACTTAGAAAAACATCGAAAACCTTTTCAGAAGGGGTTTCGAAACATGGACAGAAACATTACAGATTTTCAAAAGGATTTACTTGAAAGCACAATCCATAACATGTATACATTATAACATATTAACATTTCTTTAGTTTAAGTAAATGTCCACATTTTTTTTATTTATATTTTACCTTCCATTTACTTTAATGCATAAATGTAAATAAGAAAGTATCACCTATTTGAATTTAATAAAAATATCCAAAAAATCAAAATCCATAACAATAAGAAAGTAGAATTTTGGTTTTAGTTCAAACTCAAGTTTTAGCAATACTACTACCTCCAAAATATATACTGTTGTTGTCAAAATACAACAATCTACTTTTACTTGGGGGCAAACGTAAAAGTTTTAGGAGTCGTGCCTTCACTGACGAGAATCCTAATGAGCAACTGGATCTGGTGGTCCAATCAGAGATGATGATCTGGTGGGCTGAAGATCTGGTGGCCCAAGATGACCCAGTGACCTGAGGGTGACGAGTGGCCTTGATGACTGAGTGACCTGAGGGCGACGAGTGGCCTTGATGATCGAGTGACCTGAGGGCAACGAGTGACCTTGATGACCGAGTGACATGAGGGCGACGAGTGGCCTACAAAATGAGAGCACTGTTAGGACGTGGGTGGGGGTCCCCACGCAAACCCTCCGATGCTTAATTCAGATCTCGAGAAAATACGAAATGATGCTTCAATTACTCAAAATTGCGTACCTCATGAAGAAGAGAGGAGCTTGTATTTATAGCAGAGGGTGAGGGAGGCCTCTCGATATTTTCGACGAGAATCTAGTGGCCCATTCGGAGATCTCGCGGCCCATTCCAGGGATTTCGGAGCCCATTCGGCTGATGAGAGGGGGTTTACTCGGTTGAAACGAGTGGATCGCCAAAAAATGGCAAAGTCGGGGGTCACTCCCACTCGGTCATGCTCCCGAGTGGGACCTCTCGACCTAACCTAGTGGACCCCACTCGGCTAGGCCGAGATGGGGCAACTATCCACTCGGCATAATCGAGTGGACCCCCACTTGGTTGTGCCGAGCAAGGGTGTGGCCACTCGGCTATCCGAGTGGCACCCCACTCGGTTATGCCGAGTGGGTCTTCTTTGACCCCTTGTCTCTGCTTTCTCCCATCGAATTGGGGCCCACGCTTGATCGGATACCCACTTCACATTCCCAGGTACACCAATTGCTCCTTGCTTTTTTAGTTGAGAGGTCTAATAAAAGAGCATAAATCCCGGGAAATTTGGGTGAAGTTTTTGCCGTTTTTTTCTTATCTTCGGAAGATCATTTATGCGTGCTCACTCTTTATTTTCTGTATTCGTCCGACAGCTTCGGCTTTTTTTTTCCTTTTGAGTCCTTATAAATAGGGCTTCAAGTCTTCATTTAGTTTTCATAAGAATTAGCCGCGGTGTCTTCGGAACTCGAATTCTCTCAGGTCTCGACGCGTTTTCAGGCCACATCTCATTTCCATCACTTGGCGTGAGCTTACTAGGCCACTCGGTCATGACCAAGTGGCCATGATGTGCGGCTAGGGGGCTACTCGGTCATGACCGAGTGGCCATATTTTCAATTGAGGCCACTCGATCATGATGGAGTGGTCTTGGTTTCCCGTTGCCTTTATATGCTTCCGGCCGCTTGTTGCCTCTTTGCTTGCTTTTTCTTTGTCTTGTACTGATACTCTTTCCTTTACGTGCAAGTATTTGCTTACCGTGATCCTTTGTCATTCCTACTTCTTTAACGTAACAAGGTAACGCTTTTAAGTCTTTTCAATATGTCGAGGAGAAGACCGGCATCACCCCCCCAGCCCCGCGCACATTCCTGCCACTTCAAGTTCTTAGCTCCGGTATGGGGTTTTCGAGAAGGTTTATGATGCCACCACTTCTAGATTTATGGTGAGGTATCCTCGTCTTGATGAGCTGGACCCCTCCCAAGTAGATGAAGGCTTCATTGGCGTTCACTTTGCTTCGTTTGAGGTGGGACTCCACTTTCCTCTTCCGCCCTTTTCCATGGCGTGGTTGCGTCATTATAAGATTGTTCCCGCTCAACTTCACCCTAATGGTTAGGCCCAGATGGTAGGTTTTTCCGTGCTTTTTCATCAGCGGGATGTAGTCCCTTCCTTCATGCTCTTCAATTGCTTCTACCGATTGCGAAAAGCTAGCAAAAACTGCAACCTTTATACACTCCAGAAGGTATCAGGCTTCGAGCTGTTCAATGCTCTTCCTAACAAGATCAACAGGTTTGAAGAGTGATGGGTGGTGATAGAGCCTTCGCCTGGTTGGGATGCTCTCCTACACTGGAATCATCAGGATGCCATCCAAGGGTTTCCTCCCTGCAAGGAAGTGCGGGGCGTGTATCGTCGTCTGGTGGGGATGTTAACGGCGCAGGGTCCTGTTGACTTGATGAGTCTCTTGACTTTAGAAAATTTCAGAATCGCGGGTTGGGGGGTTGTGACGCCAACTACTCCTCCTCAATCTTCTACACTATCCAATTGGGAAATGGAAGGAGTCGGGGAGGAGGAGATGGAAATGGCTGAATCGTCTTCGCATCCTCCTTTCAATCCTCATGAGGAAAGCACTCCTGGGGGTAGAATATCTTTTTTCATTGCCTTCCTTGTTCCATTATTGCATTATTTTTTCACATTAAATGCTCTATATTGATTTTTATAGAAATGGTTGGATTAGGTAGGTTGATGGAATTGCGTAGATGCCGCAGTGAAGAGGAGGCATGCGTTGTGGCAACGATTGGGGTTTCTGTCCGTGGTGCCGAGGGATCTACGAGCTCTTGTCCTCCTCGGTCACGCAGGCCTGCTAGTGTTTCTCCTGCTGGGGTGGAAAGGCGATGTCGTCTGAGAAGTGACCATTCAAGTGTTAAAGTCCCTTCTCATACGGAATGCCCATCATCAATCCCTCTCTCATGAAGAGGCCGTTGACATTCCATCTCCTGCTCCCAATTCTCGAGGGGGGCGAAGTTCATCTTCTTGATTTGCGGTGACATGGCTCGGGTGGAAGAAGAATGTCACCACCCTGTGATTCCCAACAGGAAGGATCGCCGCTGTCTTGAAGGCGAGAAATCAATAAGACCGCCTCTTATACTTCCCATTTCGTGTGATATGATACATATTATGATTCTCGGGGATGGTACGAAACTTAGTGGTCGGGACTTTGAAGTTTCCCCCGGGGTACTAAAGACAGACTCCGTTTCTGAACCCAGGATTGGCGCTCGTCTCATTTACTCCACCATTCTCCCTCGAGATGAACGACAATTTATTGGCAGTAATTATGCTCAGGCTAGGGATGAAGCGAAACAATCGGCTATCTGAGGTTGCTGTTGGTACTTCGGGCCTTCAAGGGGAAATCCAAGATTTACGCTCTAAACTAGAAGAGGAAGAACACAAGAACGTTGGATTGATGACAAAGCACAAAGCACTTTCGCAAGAACACTCTCTATGCCTGGCGGAACTGAAGATAAGTCGTAAGGATGCTCATGCTATTCAGGCTGAAGCGGTGAAGGAATATCGTCTCTCAACCGATTGCCAAGATAGGAAGGGGAAATATGCTTCAGGCTTTCTAAAATATGGATTTTATCTGGCACGCGCCCATCTAGAATCTCAGCGTCCGGGAGAGACTTTTCCTGAACTTCTGCTTACTCTCGAGGTTGAGGAATCTCATCAAGTGGATTGGCATCAGTATGAGTCGAACGACCCTACAAGTCCTTCTTCTTACTTGGATTCTTATCTGGTGGATGACTTAAAAAATCTGACGGGCCCATGGAATCTATTTCCTTTCAATCGTGGGGAAGAAGGCATGGCGGTCGACCCCGAAGCCATTGAAGATGATCTTGGCGCAGCTATTGAAGATGTCCCTCATACGGCCGAGGCTAAGGAAAAGGAACTTCCAACAATGTCTCCTAAGATTCCTGTTGCGTCATTCGGGTTTACTAAGCATTCCTCTCGCAAGTCTCGCTCCTGCGAGTAGACCCTCATTGTTGTTTGCTTTTTGTTTTTACTACAATGAGAGTTATTTCTTTATCAATGAGTACTTTCTTCTTTGTTCTACCCAACATGCTCCACTCCTTGCTGCTTGATTTATTCTTTTATTGTTGACTTTAGTGATATGAGGTCAAGACTTTTCTTTCGTCATTGGATCATGCACGGAGTGGTTTGCTTGAGCGTATTTTACCTCGTTGCCGAGCCATAAGTGGGACAAAGGGCTAAGTCATGCATTAGCTCGTTGCTAGGCAATAAGCGGGGCAACGGGTGTGAGCGTGTTTTACCTTGTTGCCGGGCCATAAGCGGGGCAACGGGTGTGATTGCATTTTACCTCGTTACTGGGCTATAAGCTGGCAACGAGCTCGATTACGTTTTCCCTCGTTGCTGGGCCATAAGCGGGACAATGGGCTCGATCACGTTTTTCCTCATTGTCGGGCCATAAGTAGGACAACGGGCTAAGTCGCGCGTTACCTTGTTGCCGAGCGATAAGCGGGGCAACGGGCATGAGCGTTTTTCACCTCATTGCTAGGCCATAAGCGGGGCAACGGGTGTGATTGCATTTTACCTCGTTGCTGGGTTATAAGTGGGGCAACGGGCTCGATTACTTTTTTCCTCGTTGCCGGGGCCATAAGCGGGACAACGGGCTGGATCACGTTTTTCTTCGTTGCCGGGTCATAAGTTGGACAATGGGTGTGATCGTATTTTTTCTCTTTGCCGGGCTATAAGCGGGGCAACGGGCTTGATCACATTTTTCCTCGTTGCCGGGCCATAAGCGGGACAATGGGTGTGATCGTATTTTACCTCATTGTCGGGCTATAAGCGGGGCAACAAGTGTGGTCGCATGTGAGTTTCCTTTCAGTAGATGTAAATAAAATGATAGCCATGCACACACAAGCATTTTTACGTGGTTCGGCTAAATGTGCCTATGTCCACGGTCCCATTCAGGACTTATATTATTGCAGATATTTTCTTAAGTGCAGCGTTCGTATACAACTTCAGATAATTCAAATTCCATGTTTTCCCCAAAGTGTCTCCCGAAAGGGTTTGTAAAAGGTAAGTGTTGGGACCAATCAATTTTTGAATGCGATATGGCCCTTCCCAATTTGCTCGTAACTTTCCATCATCCTTTAGCGCATTGGTTATGACAGATCTTCGCAGTACTAGATCTTCTTCTTTCATGGGTCTATTCTTTACCTAAGAATTGAAATAACTGGCGATTCTTCTCTGATACGCAGCTATCTTCATGGTAGCGTTATCCCTTTGTTCTTCAATCAGATCCAAATTTTCTTGCAATGCTTCAGAATTCCTTGCACCGTTCTCTTCTTCATATGCCAACAGTCTTGGGGACTCAGCTGAAAGTTCAATGGGAATTAAGGCCTCTATTCCATATACCAAATTGAACGAAGTTTCTCCAGTAGCGACCCGACTAGTCGTTTGGTAAGCCCATAAAATTAAGGGTAGCTCATCGACCCATGTGCCCCTAGCTCCTTCAAGTTGGGTTTTTAGGCCATGCAATATGGTTCGGTTGTAATACCCCAAAAATTTAATGTAGAGGTTGGATATAATGTAAAGGATGGATGATGTAATAAAGTGTGATTTAATGGAAGTTTTGGATTTGCATGCAAATAAAAATGGTTTTAAGGATTTAAATGCAAAATAAAGGATAACTTCTCCAAATAATTGTATTGGAGGATTTATTGTCATGATAAAGGCTTGTTGGAGAAGTCTTGAGTTGGTGAAATTGTATTGGAGGATTTAACCCAAAAGTCTTAAAGTTAAGATAACCATAATTACTCATGTCCCTAAATTCAAAGTAAGTAGATTTGGAAGAATCCTATTGGCCCTCTAAAAGATGAAGATAAGATGGGTTGTTTAGAAAGTCATGAAAGGGGCAAATGGAGGAATTAGATTGGAAGAGTAAAAGCTTCCAAGAAAAGATGGAATCAAATGGTAAGTTTTCAAAGATAGCAATTATGGTTAGGGAAGAAAATAGCAACCTAAAAAGGATAAGTGCAACCTTGACCTTGGAGATAAAAGGGCTATAAAAGGTTTGGAGAAGTGGACCACGTAAAGGAAAAGTAGAAGAGAAAAGCAAGGGAGAGAAGAATTCAAAGAAGGGAAACAAAAGAAGCCAAAACAGGAAGACCAGCTTGAGAAAACACGAAAAATGGAGAAGAAACCAAAGAGGTAAGCCACTTTTCTTTCCATAGGATCGTAGTACACTGAAAGAGGAGTCCGTAGGTTCAAACGGAAGTCGAATCGGAGTTAAAATGAAGGAGTTATGGCCGTTTTAAACATCGAAATCAAATTCCATAAGAACCAAGGGCTCGGCGCGTGAGACACACGCGCCTCCCACAGTTGCGTGTGGCCGCCCATGGCCACCCTTCTTGGGGTACGTGAGGGTGCGTGGCTAGGGATTTTTCACTGAAATTTTTATGGTCTTCTCCTTAAATGATTTCCTACAATCCTATGTAAAAATATTTTAGTTTGGTGACCCGTACTGTATGAAACTACAGCTTAAAAGGGGCTAAATTTCGTAAAATCGGTGATTCGACAAGAAATACAACAAGTGTGAGTGGTTCTCTATATCTTTTGCACTTCATATTGATCATCATTTGATTCATTTGTGTTATATGTGGACATGATCACTTACTTCCTTTGTTTGGCATAAAATTTCACTTATTTCATCACTTCATTGCATGTGGTTGTTGTGGCAAGCTAGTGGCCGCCATGAGTGACTCACGGAGTCACATATACGTGTTTGAGGTGAGCATGGCATGCGCGGGGGTGATTGCAACACCCTGGCATGGCTTCCACAAATGAGGTTTTATTTTTGCATATTTGCATTTACATACATGAGATATTCACTACAAGAAAAATTAGTTTTAGAGACGGGTTTTGTGACGGGGATGCTCCCGTCACTAATTTGTGACGGGTTTAGTGATGGAAAGCCGTCACTAAAGTGGTTTAGTGACGGTCAGAAATTACCGTCACAATTTTGTGACGGGATATGTATTTCCGTCTCAAATCAGTGACGGGATGGTGTATCCCGTCACAAAATAGTGACGGAAAATAATCTCCCGTCGCAAATCAGCGACAGGAGCGAGATGTCCCGTCGTAGAACTGCGACGGAACATCAATCCCGTCGCAGTTCTGCGACGGGACCGACGTCCCATCGCAAAACTGCGACGGGAACAGACGACCCGTCGCAGAACTGGGACGGGACGCGTCAGACCCGTCGCAGGTCTGCGACGGGGACTGACGCCCCGTCGCTGATTGCGACGGGACACGTCAGTCCCGTCGCAGTTCTGCGACGGGACTAACACGTCCCGTCGCAATCTCGCCTTTAAAAATCCCCCCCTTCTTTCCCCTTCCCCACTCTCCACACTTAACGTCCCCCCCTCCCTCCCATTCTCTCACTGTCTCGCCCCTCCCCCCCCCCCCCATTCTCTCACTGTCCGATTTTCATCTTCTTCACATTTCTTGGTTCTTCTTCTTCTTCAGTTAATTTCGGTGCTCTCAAGTAAGTATTTTATGTTTTTTTATTTTGTTTTAGTTTTAATTATATTCTGTTAGTTTAATTATAATTTATTTGTGTTAGTTTAGTTGTAGTTATTTTATTTTTGTGTTAATTTAGTTGTAGTTATTTTATTTTTGTGTTAGTTTAGTTGTAGTTATTTTATTTTTATATTAATTAGTTTAGTTTTAGTTTAATTGTTTATATTATTTGTAATGCTTAAAAATTAAAATGTAAATAACTATAATTAAATAATTAAACTACAACTAATTAATTATTTAGTTATTTTTTTATTTTTAAGTTTAGATATATTTTTAATGAAAAATATTGTAATTTTAAATAAAATACATAAAACATTATATACTAAAAATAAATTTACTATTTAAGAAAGCATATATTTTATTGTCATAAGAAAATATTTAAGTGTATACATTAAAAAATTAAAAAAATTCTATTAAAAATATAAAAGAATTCTATTTAAAATATAAAAAATAATAAATAATAAATAAAATTTTAATTAAAAATTTTAAAACTAACATATGAAATAAATTAGATAATTATTTTTAAAATTAAAAAGGTATAGATTAAGATTATTATTTAAAATAAAACACTAAAATTGAAAAATAATATGAGAAATTAATTAGATAAATATTTAAATTAAAATATATAAGAAATGCAATATTAAAAATAAAATACAATAAAAAAGTAAACACTAAAAATACACTACCGAATATATTTTCTTAAAAATTAAGGACTAAAAATACAAAATAAAATTTTACCATGAAAAGTTATTAGTTTTTATAACAATAAATTTAACCTTAATATTTTTAATAACTCAACGAAAATAAAATAAAAAATGTAACAAATCAAAATTTGAATAATTATTTAATTAGTAAAGGAAATAAAAGTTTAAATTGCGTTAGTTTTATTTAATAGTTAATTTATTTTTGTGTTTAGTATGTATGCTGAGTTTAATGATTATTTTATTTAAATTAGTTTAGGTTTTATTTTAATTGTTTAAATTATTCGTAATGTTTAGAAATTAAAATGTGAATTTTATTAATTGTTTATAAATTATTTCTGTAGTTATTTTGTTATGTAATTATATTAATAATATTTATTTTTTTGTTTTTAATTTAAAACAGATTTTTAATTTAAAATATTGTAATTTTAAATAAAATACGTTAAAAATAAAATACTAAAAGTAAATACAATATTTATGAAAACATATATTTTGTTGCCATAAGATTAAGTATAGACATTAAAAATTAATTTTGTTTTGTTTAAAACATTAAAAATAATAAATAAAAGTAAAATTAGAATATTTAAAATAATGTACGAAATAAATTAGATAATTATTTTAAAAATTAAAATGACTTTAAAAAGGTATACAATTTAATTTTTTATTTAAATTAAACACTAAAAATTAAAAATTACATGAGAAATAAATTAGATAAATATTTAAATTGAAATATTTATTTATTACAATATTAAAAATAAAATACTATTAATGAGTAATATAATTTGTTCTTATAAAATAAAATAAGTACACTAATAGATTTTAAATTTCAAAGTGAGACATTTATAGCTAACATAGAAAATATATTAGATACATTATTTTAACCATATTGTTCTTAATTACTCAAATCAAAATAAAATAAAAAATGTAACAATTAAAAATTATAATAATTGTTTAAGTATTAAAGGAAATACAAATTTAAATAAGTATTTAAAAAAAAATCAATTCAAACATGTAGAGTTAAGTAAAAATATTAAAATTTATCTTAATTATTTATTATCTTAATTTATAAAAAAGATGCAAAATTTATCTCAATAAATTATTTATTATTATATTTATTTTTTGTTCATATTTATCAATTACTTATGATAGTCTGAAATGATGAAATATAATTTGGTTAGTTTTCAGGATAAAATATCTATTAGGAATCGTGCTTGTTATACAGTTTTTTGAATTGAAAATGGAAGCTCCGTTGCATCGTCGATGGATTGATAATCAGTGTATGCCAAGAAGGGGTGGGATCACTCCTGAATTTTATGC
This sequence comes from Diospyros lotus, assembly GCF_014633365.1. NCBI lineage: Eukaryota > Viridiplantae > Streptophyta > Magnoliopsida > Ericales > Ebenaceae > Diospyros > Diospyros lotus. Next base: position 13,875,199 of record NC_068338.1, read on the forward strand.
TGGTGTTGATGAGTTTATTCAACTTGCATCTTCTCAAGAAAATTTCATAAGGCTAGGAGTGTTGAAATGTCCTTGTATGAAATGTGAGTGTTTGAAGTTTAAACCAGTTAATGAGGTGAAAAGGGGTCTTTGTAAGCATGGGTTTATGAAAGGATATTATTATTGGACGAACCATAGGGAAGAAATGCCAATAATGCCTCAAAATGTTATTGTAAATGAATATTATAGAGAAGATAATTTTAGAGATCAGTTTAATCCGTATGAGCAAATGGTAATGGATGCAGCAGGACCGTCACATGCGCCTGCTACAATGCAAGGAGCGTTTAGCGAAAGTGGTCATCAGTCGTACAATATTGAGGAACCACCTAATAAAAATGCAAAAGCATTTTATAAGATGTTATCTGCTGCACAATCCCCATTATACTCGGGTTGTGATGCAAAGAGTGAACTTTCTGCTGTAGTTAGGATGTTAAGCATTAAATCTGATTACAACATGCCTAAAGGTTGTTATAATGAAATCATGCAGTTTATGCAACATACAATGCCAACTGGTAATCGTGTGCCTGATGACTTTTATCATACTAAAAAGTTGGTTTCTAAGCTTGGACTTGGTTGTCAGAAGATTGATTGTTGTCCAAATAGTTGTATGTTATATTATAAGGATGATCAATTTGAGATGAGTTGTAAGTTTTGTAATCATCCTCGTTTTAAGTCTGCAAGAAGTGGCACAGGAAAATTTAAAGAAATTCCTTTTAAGAGAATGTGGTATTTGCCCCTCATACCAAGATTGCAAAGAATCTATGCTTCAACCATTACTGCTTCGAACATGAGGTGGCACTATGAAAATCAGAGAGAGTTTGGGGTATTGTCTCACCCGGCTGACGGTGAAGCATGGAAATATTTTGATCGGACACATCCTGACTTCTCTACTGATCCTAGAAATGTAAGGCTTGGTTTGTGTGTAGATGGATTCACTCCATATGGTCAATCGGGTCGCCTGTACTCTTGTTGGCCAGTAATTGTGACTCCATATAATTTGCCTCCTGGATTATGTTTGAAAAGAGAGTTTATGTTTTTAACGGTTATTATTCTGGGTCCTTCAAATCCCAAAAGTAAGATAGACGTATTTTTACAGCCTTTAATTGATGAATTGAAATTGCTTTGGCACGAAGGAGTGTTGACTTATGACATATCTACAAAGCAAAATTTTATGATGAAAGCAGCTCTGTTGTGGACTATCAATGATTTTCCTGCATATGGAATGTTATCTGGTTGGATGACATCAGGTAGATTAGCATGCCCGTATTGTATGGAAAACACAAAAGCTTTTAATCTCAAGTACGGTGGGAAAACATCATATTTTGATTGTCACCGACAATTTTTGCCAATGGATCACCCTTTTCGAAGGAATACAACTGCATTTCGAAAAAATAAAGTTGATAATTCTTGTCCACCTCCTCGTTTAAGTGGAGAAAACGTATTTGGTAGAGTATGTAATGTCCCGTCTATCTTAGAACAACAAAATTATGTTATGATCGGATATGGTGTGCAACACAATTGGACAAAAAGAAGTATTTTTTGGGATTTGCCATATTGGAAAGATAATCTTATCCGACACAATTTAGATGTCATGCACATCGAGAAGAATATTTTTGATAATCTTTTTAATACAATCATGGATGTGAAAGGTAAAACTAAAGATAATAGCAAAGCTAGAATAGACCTGAAAGAATATTGCAGGCAGAAGGAGTTGGAATTAGTAGAACGTGGTGGGGGTAAATATTGGAAACCTAAAGCTCAATATACTTTCACAAGAGAACAAAAGTTAAGTATTTTGAAATGGATAAAAGAACTTAAACTCCCTGACGGGTATGCATATAGATTGGGCAGATGTGTTGATATGAAGAATGGAAAATTGTTTGGTTTGAAGAGTAATGATTGTCATGTTCTTATGGAGCGGTTACTTCCAACGACATTTTCAAGATTACCAGATCGAATTTGGAGTCCAATAACTGAATTATGCCAGTTTTTCAAAGAAATATGCTCAACAATGTTAAGAACTGAACATTTGGAAGTTATGGAACAGAACATCCCAATCATTCTATGCAAAATAGAGCATGTATTTCCGCCTGGATGGTTTAACTTAATGGAACATCTCCCGGTACATTTGGTTTACGAAGCAAAGGTCGGAGGGCCAATCCAATACAGATGGATGTATCCATTTGAACAGTAATAAATTTTATATTCATATAATTTATTGATTTTGTCGTATAATTTATTATGTTCTTTTTTATAAATTAAGATAACTTTAAAATGATTTAGGTTTCTCAATACTTTAAAGAAGAAAGTTCGGAATAAGGCTCGCATAGAAGGATCTATTTGTGAGGCATATTTAATTAAGGAGACAACCACATTTGGTTCATATTATTTTGAATCAAATATTCAATCAAGGAGGACGAGAGCCCCTCGAAATGATGATGGGGGAGAATCTTCGCATCCACAAATTTCTATCTTCAATTATCCGAGTCGTGCAACTGGTCCAATGAAAAAAAGATGGTTGGATGTGAATGAGTTCCAAACAGCAAAGTTATATGTCTTGCTAAATACGCTAGAGGTCGAACCTTATATTGAGTAAGAACCCAAACTTAATTATATTAATATATTTATGACTTCATATTAATAATTTTGTTCATATTATGTTGATATATATATTTTAATGTTTCAGCATGTACACAAACATGTTACGTGAATTATCGCCAGTAATCAGTGACGAAGAATTAAACAAACAAATCGAGGAGCATTTTTGTGTTTGGTTCCATAATCATGTAAGTTTGTAAAGTTTAAGATATTTCTTAATTTAATATTAATTATGTATACATAAATTGATGAAAATATTTGGTTAGGTGAATTTGAGTGGCGAAGTTATTGTAGACCCACTAATTCAGAGCATAGGGTGGGGGCCAACTCCTAACGTGAAACATTGGCCAATGTATTTCGTCAATGGATACAAATTTCAGACTGTTGAATGGAGTCAGAGTAGGTCGACAGAAAATTATGGTGTTTGCATGTCTGCGTCAGGAGGTGGAGCTTCACATATGAATTATTATGGAAAACTTATAGACATACTTGAGTTAGAATATGCAGGCTTACCAATAAAAAGAGTAATTTTGTTCAAATGTGAATGGTATAATCCAAGTCCACGAGGAACTAAAATTCATGATAAATATGGAATTGTAAACATTCGATCATCAAGAAGATATAGGAAATATGATCCATTCATATTTGTCCAACAAGCTGAACAAGTGTATTACGCGCCTTACCCTGATTACTGTCGTGAAAAAAATGGTTGGATGGTTGTAATTAAAACAAAGGCACGAGGTACAATAAATGCTCCTAAAGCTAACATGGAAGAGCCTTTTCAAGAGAATGAAATATTGCAACGGCCTGTAATTGATGTAAATATTAACCTTGGAGGCACTTTACAAGATGATAATGGGCTAGTAGAGGAAGTTGATGTCTCCAATATTGTTGAGGAAGAAGAAAATGATATGTATGAAGAATCTGTTTCAGAAGAAGACGAGGAAGATATATTATCTGATGACAGAGATAGTGACCAGGAAGACATTGATGAATATATAGAAGAAGATGACTGATAGTTTTATGGTTTCTTTTTTTTTTTTTTTTGTGCATGCTAATTAATAACCTTTGTATTTTTATAATATGAATATTTATAATTTGTGTACCTGTACTTTTAGTATGATGACTTTGATGTTAATGTAATTTTTTTTCATATATATATAATTATCGAAATAGATGTTAGAACATTCAACACCTTCGAGTAGGGGAAGAGGTAGAAGTAGAACATCTTATAGGACCACACCTTCTCCAGATGCCAATTCTGGTTCGCAATATTCTTCTCCTGACTCCACACCTGTTGTTCAATCCACACAATTCAATCTCCAGTCACCACCCCCACCACCACCCTAACAACCTTTTGCTCCCATGCCTCATCAATTTCCATATCCTGAAACCACGATGCCGCCATGGGGTTATTATGGTGTTCCACCTACTTTCTACCCACCAGATGTTGTACCATCGAGTGGCCAATATGTTGGGGGAACTTCTCATATGCCAGACAGACATTCCCCATACACATTTATGCCGACACCGCAAGAACTCAATTCAGCATCTGCTTCTGCACAACACTTTGAGCCCATTCCAACTGACCCGGTTGGCATCAGCCGAGGAGACGGTTGAAAATACTTATCTTGCGATGAATAGTGTAATCAGTGAGTATCGTATTTATTATTTTAAACTTATTACTTGCAAATGAATATATATATATATATATTGTGTTTGACAGTTTTATCCCTGAGAGTGGCCCACCAAGCAAATTGGGAAAGATTTGGAGGGCACGATACACCGAACCGTGGATTCATTGGGATGAAGTGCCAGAAATAATACGAAGGATGTGGCTTGAAGAATTTAACGTAAGTTAATTTATAATTCTTTATTAATATAAGTTTGTATTTAAATTCTTATATATATATATATGTTTCTTAACTTAATGTAGAAGACGTATTTCTGGCAACCCGAGGAGAATGATCGCATATGGCTCACATGGAATAAGTCTGGTAGACGAAGTTTTAGGAGCCATTTGCATCGAATTAGAAATGGGGAAGACGAAGCAATGTGGATGGATCCCGACGTGCGTAAGGCACTTGATGCAGAGTGGGCAGAAGAAAGCAACAAAAAAATTGCCACACAAAATAAAAAAAATCGTGCTTCTGAGACTGGTGGGTCGCTCCACACTGGCGGGTCCATTCCATTCTCCTTGACTCGAAGAAGGCTGATAATTACTTATGCTAAGTTATATATATTTTTTAATTTATTTAAATTATAAGTTTACTATATTATTTATTAATTTCTTATACAGGCAACTGAATTGAATTGTGAGCCCAATGAGTTTGAATTCTTCAGGAGAACCTGCACCAGGAAAGATAATCAAGGAGAAGAAGTGTGGGTCGATGACAGATCTAGGGCCGTCGCTATAAGTGTGTTTTATAAATTAAATTAAAATTTTTATTTTAAAATAATTTTTTAATTCATTTACATGAATGTTTTAATTTTATAGGAAAAATATAAAAGATTGAGTGCGGAGGCATCTTCATCATCCGCAAGTACCGGAGAGTCCTCATCGCCTACAGTTAATGAACACGACATCTTCTATCAAGCTGTTAGTGGTCGGAATAGAAAGGGTCGAATATACGGGCTGGGCTCCCAAACTAATTTGTTATATCCATCTACCACCAATCGTTCTAGCCAATCATCTTCACATATGTCACCAGAGTTTCAACAAATGAAACTTAAAGTCACCCAATTAACTGATGAGTTGCTTGAATCCCGGGCTGAGAATCGGCAATTACGATAGTGGCAAGAACAAGTGACAGCGTGGCAATCAGAAATGAATATAGTAATAAGTAGATTGACAAAACAATCTACTGCAGATGCTGGACTGTCGACTGTTCCAGGTGGATCTGACCCGGTAGCTGATCAAGATGAGAGTGACAATGATGAAGATGAAAATGCTAATAATAATGACGATTGATTGTAGTGGAATGTTGTAAACATTGAAGTAAACTTGGGTAATCTTAATATTAATATTAAATTTTAATTTTCTTTTTAATGTTAAATTTGTTATATTTTTAATGTGAATGTGGGTAACATTAATTTTATTTAATGTTATTTTTAATATTTTATTTAAATTTTTTAAAAAATTGTTGTTATTTTAAATTTTTTTATTAGTATAAAAGAAAATATTAATTTTAATTTTAATAAATATAAATTTTAATTTTATAAATTTAAAAATTAAAAATATATTTTTTGAAATTAAAAATATATTATTGATTTAAAATATTAATATTAATTTAATTTTTTTTTCAAAATTATTTTTTTATTTATATTAATTTTATAAAATATTAATTACTTATTTAATATTATTTTTTTTATATTTAAAAATATTTGTGACAGGCACTCCCGTCGCAGATTTGTAACGGGTAGTAACCCGTCACAGATTGTTCGTTTTTATTTTTTTATTTTAAGAATTTTTGTGACGGGTAGAGCCCGTCATAGATCTGTGATGGGGCAGTACTTCCCGTCACAGATCTGGGACGGCTTGTCCTGTCCGTCACAAATTTGTGACAGACTGTTCCCCGTCACAGATTTGTGATGGGGCAGTACTTCCCGTCACAGATCTGGGACGGCTTGTCTTGTCCGTCACAGATTTGTGACAGACTGTTCCCCGTCACAGATCTGTGACGGGGCAGTTTCCGTCACAGATCTGTGACGGGTCGTACTTTCCCGTCACAGATCTGTGACAGGTCATACTTTCCCGTCACAGATCTGTGACGGGAAGTATTTCCCCGTCATAGATTTGTGACGGGATGAACTTCCCCCATCACAGATCTGTGACGGGCAGAACTTCCCCGTCACAGATCTGTGGTGGGTAATACTGCCCCGTCACAGATCTATGACGGGACACCCGTCACAAATCTGTGACGGAACTGCTATCCTGTCACAGATCTGCGACGGGTAGCACTCACCCCGTCACTAAAATTCTGTCACGCCCTCTTTAGTGACGGATTTTACCCCGTCACTAAACCCGTCACAGAAAAATTTAGTGACAGATTTTGTTTTTAGTGACGGATTTTTCCGTCACTAAAACTGATTTTTCTTGTAGTGATTCTTTTCTTGAGAACATCTCACTTGGATTCTTGTAATCTGACTTGGGTTGATGCCCCTGGAACGTTCCGCGTTCCAGGTATGTTTGGTGTGCCAGGGACTAAGGAAGCAAGCGTGCCACACGGGAAAGAATCAGTGGATGTTTAAACATTATTTTATCATTTTATGTAATTCTATCGGAAGTGCTATAACTATTTGGAAATATGTACCTCTTTTTGTTATGCTGGACTTACATGTTATTTTAATGGAAGATTTGTGCATATTTAGCTTGCATGAGAATCCTACAAATATTTCGGCAGATTCGATCCATTGTTTTCGTTGCTAGGGTTTCCTAACGCCTCTTGGACAACTAGGTGTAAACCTACCGCACTATTTGAGATGAGGAGGCGTTACATCGGTTACTGACCTCAGCTTGTCCATTAGCTTGGGGGTACCTCATTGAAGCGAATCGTAGTTGAATCCCTAGGTTGTCACAGAATTTCCTAAATGAGTCACAATCAAAACTGCTTCCCATGATCTGTAATGATAATTCTTAGTAACCCAAACTGGCACACAATGTCTTTCCATACCAGTGCCTCTACTTTTCGTGCTGTAATGGTGGCCAATACCTTAGCTTCAATTCATTTGGTGAAATAATCGGTAGCCACTATTAAAAAATTTCTCTGCCCGGGTGCTTAGGGGAATGGTCCCAAAATATCCAAACCCCACTGCGCGAATGGTATAGGCTGGAACATAGGTTGTAGCTGAGATATTGGGGTAGAGTGGACCAGGGCATGTTGCTGGCATTTGTCACATGACTTGACTTTCCTTAACGCGTCTGATTGTAGTGTGGGCCAAAAGAAACCAGCTCTCAAAAGTTTGGTAGCCAAGGCTCTTGCTCCCAAATGTTCTCCACATATTCTGCTATGGGTTTTTGCTGGAGTATATTCGGCCTCTTGAGGGCCTAAACATTTGAGAAGAGGTGCAGTATAAGCTCGCTTATATAATATCCCATCTATGACGGTAAACCTTGCAACTTGCATCTTAAGTCTTCTTGATTCTTATTGATCATTTGGTAATTCATTGCTAATGAGATAACAATAGAAGGGAGATCACCAGTCTACTCTTGCCTCAACACATGATACTTCTTTTTCTTCGATGCTCGGTTGATGAAGCATCTCAACAAATACTGCTCTTCCTGTTGTCTCTTTAGTGGATTCTAGTTTAGATAAAGCATCAGTGTGTCCATTGAGCGATCTGTTTATTTGTGTTAACTGAAAACTCTGAAATGTCTAGGCCAGGTCTTTTACTTTGCGCAAGTATTGTGCCATTATCTGCTCTCTGGTTTCATACTGTCCCTAAAACTGCTGCACAATCAACTGGGAATCACTATGGGCAACTAATCGTGTTACTTCCAATTTCCTCGTTATCCTCATCCCTGCAATTAACACTTCATATTCAACCACATTGTTGGTACTTGGAAAAGCAAATTGCAGAGAATACTCTAACGTTTCTCCCTCGGTGGGTACAAGTACTATCCTAGCGCCGCTTCCCTATGAGCCAGATGCTCCATCAACAAATAACAACCATTCTGCTTGTTCATTTTCTCATACTTTACTGGAATGTGTACATTCCACAATAAAGTCAGCCAGTGTCTGTCCCTTTATAGCTTGTCGAGGCTGATACTGGATATCATATTCACTTAATTCAATGGACCGTTTGGTAAGGCGACCAGAACATTCAGGTTTTTGCAAAATACTTCGTAAGGGTTGATCTGTAAGTACGATGATAGAATGAGCCTAGAAGTATGGCCTCAATTTTCTAGAGGCGTTTAGCAGAGCTAACGCCATTTTTTCAGCCACAGGGTAATGTGTCTCTGGGCCTTGTAATACCTTGCTGACATAGTATATTGGACGATCCACTTGTCCCTCTTTTCTGATCAATATTGCACTTATGGCTTTATCACTTATCCCCAAATATAAGTACAATGTCTCTCCAGTTTCTGGTCATGTTAATAGGGGAACTTCTTTCAAGTATTCCTTTAATGCTTCAAATGACTTTTGACATTGTTCTGTCCATTCAAACTTTTTTCCCACCCTTAATGTTTGCAAGAATGGGAGCTCTCTTTCAGTTGACTTGGAGAGAAAATGTCCGAGAGCTGCCATCCGTCCTGTCAATCATTGAACTTCCTTGGTTGATGTTGGCGGCTCCATATCCAGTATTGCTTGAATTTTCTCGGGGTTTTCCTCAATTCCTCTTTGTATGATCATGTGTCCCAAGAATTTTCCAAACTGCACTCCAAAGGCACACTTTGTTGGATTTAACCGCATCTTGTACTGTCTAAAGACTCCGAGCACCTGTGCTAGCTTTTCCATATGTGATTCATCCTTCCGAATTTTCACAATCATGTCATCAACATATGCTTCCATTGTGTCGCCTAGCAATTTTTTAAAGACTTTATTCACCATGCGTTAATAAGTGGCTCCAGCATTTTTGAGTCCAAATGGCATGACTTGGTAACAATATGTCCCATTTTCGGTGATAAATGACATTTTCTCTTGGTCTGGAGGGTACATCATTATTTGGTGATACCCCGAGAAAGCGTCCAAAAAGCTCAGAAACTGGTATCCAGACGTTTCATCTACTAGACGATCGATTCGAGGTAGCGGGTATGAGTCTTTGGGGCAGGCCTTGTTGAGATTAGTGAAATCCACACATACACGCCATTTTCCATTGGGCTTCAGAATGTTTCCTCTTCCAATGCCTGCAGCCTATCAGGGGCAATGTTTCGCTTCTTTTGTCGTATCGGCTTAAACTGGGGATCCACATTTAAGTGGTGACATATCACTTCTGAACTGATTCCTGGCATATCTTTTGGTTTCTAAGCAAACACGTCTGAATTTTCTCGCAAGCATCTCGTAATCTCTTCTTTTATATGTTCCGGAAGTTGTGAGCCCACATATGCTACTTTCTCAGAATCTGCTTCACTCAAATGCACTGCCTCTAATTCTTCAACAGGTTGAGGTTTGTCTGCAACTCCTTTTTCAAAGGATTTATGTATGGCCTTCTTTGCTATAGATAAGGTTTCTTCAGGTCTTTTCCCTTTTCTAGATGACACATAGCAGGTTCGTGCCTTCTTTTGATCTCCTTGAACCTGTCCAACTCCGGCAGGGGTGGGGAATTTCATCAATAAGTAGCATGAGGACACCACAGCCCTCAAATCATTGAGTAATGGGCGACCCAAAATCATGTTATATGTCGCCGATGAGGTTTTAACCATAATAAAATTCGCTTGTCGAGTCACGAGTTGGGGGTCCACACCCAACGTGATGGGTAACTGAATAGATCCTGCGATTGGGACTACTTCCCCGGTGAAGCTATATAGGGGTGAGGACACTTTTTTCAATCAATCATGAGAGAAATGCATCTGCTCAAAACAGTTCCAGTAGATCAAATTGACAGAACTACCACTATCTACTAGAATTCTACTGATGGGGTGCTTAGCCATGACTGCTGAAATAACCATTGGATCATCATATGGGAGTATTATATCACCTCGATCAGTAGGAGCGAATGTAATTGGCTCTTTATCATCTCTAACTTCCATCACTGAATTAACTTGATAAGCTTGATGGGCGTATGCCTTTTGGGAAGCCGACGTGTCCCTGCCTAGGGTTTCCCCTCTTGAAATAACATGAATGGCTTGTTGAGTTGGCTCATTATCTAAATGAGGATTTTGCATACGATCTCTTCCTCTCTCTTGTTGCCTTGGATTTTGTCTTTCAGGCTCATCACGCCTATTTTCCCTTTACCGGGGTTCCCTGCCTTCTTCTCCCTCATTTCTCACATATCTTTGTAGGTGCCCTTCTCGAATAAGCATCTCAATCTGATTCTTCAATTCTCTGCAATGATCAGTGGAATGTCCACGGGTTCGATGATATCTGCAATACTCTTCTTGGTTTTTTCCCATAGGTCTGTCAACTCTGCGAGGTAGTTTAAGGAGTCCCTCTCCCTCTACTGCAGCTAATATAGATGACCGTGGTTGTAAAAGCCGAGTATAGTGATTAAACTGAGGTTTAGGTGCATCTGCTCTCCTAACCCTTTCTTGTCGTCGAATAGACTTTTCTTCCCCTTCACGCTCCTTTCTTTTTCTCTCTCTGTCCTCATTCCCCCCCCCCCCCCACTCCTCATAATTTCAGTGTGGAGGATATACCTGTTCGCCCTAACAAACAAATCAGCCAAGGACATTGGAGGGTCTAAGGAAAGTGACTCTTGGAGTGAGGTGAGACCTGTCCCTTGAAGCATAGCAAACACTGCTACTTGGGCCGACAGATTAGGGACTTCAAGAGTAGCATTGCGAAATCTATCCATAAATTGACGTAAGGATTCTTTATTCCCCTGCTGTATACTGAGCAAGTATGTGGCATCCTTTTTCCTTCGACTGTTAATCACAAAAGCCTTGATAAATTATGTTCTAAGCTGCCCAAATAATGAAATAGAGGCTTCCGATAGGCTGTTAAACCATGTTTGAGCGTGCCCTGATAGTGTTAAGGAAAAGGCTCGGCACATTATGTCGTCGTCCCATCCATGCAATATCATCAGTGACTCATAGTTTTGAATATGATCGTATGGATCGTCTTTTCCTAAGTAAAGGGTGATTTGCGGCATTTTGAATTTTCAAGGCAAAGGCCTCTCCAATATATCTGCAGTAAAAGGACATTTTATGCACTGGTGCTCCTCCGTTGTAGGGATTAACTTTTTCCGCCTAAGCACTTCTTCTACTACTCTTTTCATTTCATCATGCATACTAGCTGCTGTTTGGTTGTCGTATCTTGTTGGCGCACTGGCCACTATTTCTTGGTACCTTCGCCTTTGGGGATTCCTGGCTCTGTCCTCCATTCTTGGATTTTCGTTCCTTTGGGTCATGGTATGAGGGTTCTTTCTTGGTGGTGGTGATCTGGGCCTACCCCCTGTCGAGGAGTAGATCGGGAATTAGAATCGTGAGTGGCCTCTCGACAGGAATCAGCTCCCACCTCGAGCTGAGTCTCAGGCATAAACTTTTTCAATGTGTTAGGAACCGTCCTTCCAAGCATCATACCTTGTAGTAAACCAGTCATGTCTCGAAGTGCCTGCACGCCCTTAACATGCTGTTGCCTCAATGCTTCATACTCTTCCCACGGGACCGTACACGGTGGCTGTCGTGAAGTCCTAGCTTAATCAGCGGGAAGTGACCCTGAGCCGATGTTAAGTGGAGGTGGGACTGATTGGTTCCCCACATGCTGGCTCTGGGAAATAGAGTGATCACCTCCTTGGGGTTGAGCATTATAAGGGGGCATAGGCGCTCCTTGTGGGTGAGAACTGGAAGTGATGGGGAGCGCTCCCTATTGTTGAGAGCTCCGTGGTGGCAAGCGTGTTTCGACACCTTGGGAGAGAGTTCATCGGTGCCCATGGGTGTTTGCCATTCTTTAGATTGACTTTTTATCTTCCATTTTCACAGACGACGCCAATTGTTGTTGCCAAAATACAACAATCTATTTTTACTTGGGGGCAGACGTAAAAGTCTTGGGAGTCCAGCCTTTACTAACGAGAATCCTAATAAGCAATTGGATCTGGTGGTCTAATCAGAGCTGATGATCTGATGGGCTGATGATCAGGTGGGCTAATGATCTGGTGGCCCAAGATTACCGAGTGACCTGAGGGCGACGAGTGGCCTTGATGACCGAGTGACCTGAGGACGACGAGTGGCCTTGATGACCGAGTGACCTGAGGGTGAAGAGTGGCCTTGATGACTGAGTGACCTGAGGGCGATGAGTGGCCTACAAAATGAGAGCACCGTTAGGACACATGTGGGGGTCCCCGCACAAACCCTCCAATGCGTAAGTCAGATCTCAAGAAAATATGAAATGATGCTTCAATTACTCAAAATTGTGGACCCTACTCGGCTAGGCTGAGATGGGGCGAGTGGCCACTCGGCTATCTGAGTGGAACCCCACTTGGTTAGGTCAAGTGGGAGTGTCCACTCGGCCTAACCGAGTGGCCACCCACTCGGTTATGCTGAGTGGGTCTTCTTTAACCCCTTGCCTCTGCTTTCTCCCATCGAATTGGGGCCTACACTTGATCGGATACCCGCTTCACCTTCCCAAGTACATCATATACTTTTTATTTAATAAAAAATTCATTAAAGAAAATAGATATTAGATATCAAAATATTGAGAGATAGTTTTCCAAAAAGAAAATATTTTCAAAAACATGTTCTAGTTGGTTTTTTGCCTTAGAACAATTTTAACTTTATGTTGATCAACTATTTCAATGCTAATTTTGAAAATCACTTTAGGAGATTCTTTTAAATCATAATACTTGTTTTTGCAAATCTCCATATATATAAGAATGAATTTAACTTGGTTTTCATTTAAACAAAATAATACTTGATATTGAAATTGATATATGTTGAAAACCATAACCTTGACTCATGACTTAGGGATTAAGCCAATAGATGTTTTTCATCTTCAAAACTAATATACAAAAAGGTGTAACATCATGTAACGACCTGTCTCCTCGAGCACCCGCTAGCATAGGATATCCATAAGAGGGTCGCTAAAAGATGGAGTAGAACAAATTTAACTTAAACATTCACATGCACGCTCATAAATCTTGAAGGTCGACGAAATAACATAATTTACATCATTATACAAAATCAGTCGCTATTCTCTCACTTGTTAAACATCACAAAATTTAAGGGCAAAAGTGAACAAAATTTACAAAGACAACTACACTCTTTCTGCCCCACCAAAACATACTCCTTGGGATCTTTTAGTTAGGGGTGACTCTGTACACATGCTACCCCAACTCATAAGCCGTTAGACTCACCCTTCCCTTTGGCCTTACCTTTGTCCTTACTTGAAATGATGTAAGAAACAATATGAGCCACAAGGCTCGACAACTGTATATGGCAACAATAATACGAAACAATAGGAGGCATATCATATCACCAACAAATATAGGAAACCAAAATGATCATAAGGAACTTCAACCCAAAAGAAACATTTTCAAATAAATTCAAGAACAAAATTTATCTAACATTTTCCTCCCTCCATAACTAGGACATCATTAGCCATGCCTTCAAACCAATCCACATTCCAGTGGAAAATGAATGATTATATGCTAAAGGTATATATATCGTAATTATGGTGGACTGTCATCCAAACCACCCCCCCAACACCAAGTCCATGCTAAGCAACAATTTGAGTCGTAGCTCCCTCGGTCAGGCAAATGCCAGCCAAGCTTGGTTTGGGACATCTCTCTAACACGCGGGCTAACTGCCACACAATATATAACTTGCACACATATGCCAATGCGTGAAATATGCAATCTCATTTCCAACATAACATGCAAACTATGCATTCTCATGATATTGTTAACCATTATCTCATTCAAGGATGTTTTTATCAAAGCATGTTCATGTAATATGATTTTTTTTATGCATTTATTGCACCCAAGTCCCCTATGCGCAAAACACACTAATAGTTGTACAAGAATTAATCAAGCACATCTAAATATATTTTGGAAACAAAAGGAGACCACTCAAAACTTTTCTAAATCATTTGGAATATGAACCAAAATGAATTTTATCGAGTCTAGTTTACAATTCAACAAACAGTTCATGAATCCAATATGTCTACAAAAAGTTATGCCAAAAATAATAGAGCACGCCCAGACTGCTTAGGCTAAAAATAATTGACATATGAAAAGGAAACTGTCAACTGATAGAGGCTTTTTCACCCAAACGGTCAATTGATTGAGGCATTAGTCGACTGATAGAACTCTTTATACCAAGATAGTAGATAGATTATGGAAAATGGTCAATCAACAACACCTTTTAAGCCACGAACAACCCACGTAACACCAAAAATACACGCAAGCAATGCCAAATTCTTGCATGCAACTTCACCCTAACAATAAACACACCATTCCTTTTAAAAATATGGGGTGAAATAAGTCCCTAAAAAAATGACACGAGACATAGTCAAACAAATTTATACAAAAACTTCTTTCAAATAAAAGGTTTTAGGAATTTAAAACTCGAAAATGGATGAATCATGATCATCATGTGAAGAGGAAATCCAAGGGTTTCATCAACAAGTGACCACAAGGGAAGCTTTCCATGTAAAAGAAATAGAATAGGAACTTGCCTCTTAAATAAAGTAAGAGGAAAGATAACTCATTACAAGAAACAAGCTTTTTAGTGGAGGCCAAGGTCGTCACTAAAAGCCCAAAAAGCCATCACTAAAAGTATTCGTGATGGCCAGGAAAACCGTCACAAGTCGTCACTAATGTAATTGGTGACGATAAAGCTGGCAATCACTAAAGTTAACACATTAGTGACAACCAATATGGCCATCACTAATGTAATTAGTGACCATAATGATGGCCGTCACTAATGGCAACCCATTAGTAACAGCCATACGTGGCCGTCACTACATGTTGACCATCATTAAAGTTAACCCATTAGTGACATAATGTCAGCCATCACTAAAATTAACCCATTAGTGATGATAATGTCGGTCGTCACTAAAAGTGGTTTACCCATTAGTGACGACCATATGCAGCCGTCACTAAAAGTGATTTACCCATTAGTGACGAACATTTGCGATCGTCACTAAAAGTAGTTTACAATTTCATATTTTTTGGCTTACAACCTATACCATGTACACTTACTTTACAAATTTATGAACACTTACTTTACAAAATGTTACAAATTGTCACAATATATGAAATATATTGCTATACGATCATCAACAACCCAAAAGGAAAACATATATATATACTCACATTATCAACAATCAAAAACTATAATTTAAAGTATCACTTTACAAAATCAATAAACCAACAAAATATGGAATGTTGAACATTATTCATCAACCAAAACATGTCATATTAGTAGAGCATCATCATTTATTACTAACCTTTCCTAATCTAACCTCTTCCATAAAGCTTTTTAGCAAGGTAAGAGTTTTTGTTTGGGTTTACTCTACTGTGCTTAGTTTTTCTTTCAACTCTTTATTCTCTTGTCTTAGTGTTTCAATTGTTGAAGCCATTTGTAATTGAGAAGGAAGCTTGCCAAAGACTGAAGAAGGAGTGGGGCCGAAACCATATCCACGAACTCGACCATGCCTTTTTTTTCCCATCACTTCAAGAAAAATTTAATTTTCATCAACAAGTTCAAAAGGCTGCTCATTAGCTCTTTGGGCTGCTATAGTTTGAATATTTTCCTGTAATAAAAATTTTAAAGTTATATATTGTGTGCTTTATATTTTATTTAGATTGTATAGGTTGGTATAGGTTTAGAAAAAAATATTATTCCCAAAAAAATGATTTTTTCTACTACAAAATTAAATTTAGTGATATCATACATAGTGGTTTATTAGTTGTTTATAGAATTAACTATAAAAATATAATTATTGATTACAAAAATTTTGGTAAAGAAAATCAATTTACAATGAAAATTAATATGATTAGCAATGATTTGATGTGGTGAAAAATAAGGTTGTGTTCTATTTGCATTTTAATTTTTAATTTTTAATTTTAAGTTTTGAATTTATTTTTAATTTTCTATTTTGGGAGTTTGTTTTCAAAAACTTAAAAATATGTTCTTTTTATTATTTTGAAAAACTACTTCTCAAAATAAAAAGTTAGAAAATGCATTCTTTTCAAAATTTTGGGAATAATTTTTTAATGATATTTTATTTAATAAATTTGATTATTCAATAAATTATAAATATTTAATATTAATATAATATTAAAAATATATACATTTTAAAGTTAGTGAATTTTGTAATATTTTTTCCCATTACAATAATAAAATACGAATAAATATTGAAAATGAAACTTGTTTTATGTGTTTTGAGTTTGGAGTTTGTTTTTAATGAAAACACTCAAAATAACTTTTTGTTGTTTTGAATTTTTTTTTATTTTTGAAAATACGTTTTTAAAAACAGTAATTCATTATTTTAGAAATTTTTAAAACTAAAAATGGCTTAAAAACAACAAAGAGAATGCAAACTAAGTGTTTTATCTACAATTTCGTAGAGAAAATCAAACTTTTTGCAGTGAATACAAATTTTGATTAATTATTTTTTTGTATTACAAGAATTATTGTGACTAGATAAATAAAATTACTCAAAATATCTAATTATTTGGATGAAAAAATGATTAATTATCTAGAGTTAAAAAAATATGTAAATTTACAATTTAATTTGTTTGAAGACATTAGTATATCTATATTTTTTTTTTTAATTCAAAAACTATACCATCGCTATTTAAGTGGATTCATTTTATTAGTTTAAAATTACATAATTAAGTGTATTAAGACTAAATCATGTTAAATTTATATATTTTATTTTTTTTAATGTGCAACTCTTTTTGATGATTCTTTTTTAATCCTTAAAATTATACATTTAATGATAATTACCATATATCACATTTAATAACGGCCAAGTGTGACCGACCCTCAATGAAGGTGGCACATTTAGTGACGACCGCATATGGTTGTCACTGTTGTTCCTCCATCTGTGATCAAGGTTACCCGACCCTAACTAAAGGCGGTACATTGCGTGTGTGTAATACCCAAGAAATTGGGATTATCGGAGAATAAGCGTTTTATTAAGAAAATGAAATTTCGGGGAAGATTGGTATCTAAATAGCCTAAAAAATTGATCGAATCGACTGAAGGGAGTACCTTAAAGCCGATATGCCAAAAGAAAATGATGTGGCATTAATGAGAATCTTGAGAAATAATTTTTAGCATCAAGAGAAGTTGAATCAGGAATGATTTTCGATATAGCTAAAATGCAGCTGCAATTTAGGCTGCAAAATTGAATTATCGTAGGAGACTTCCGAGAAATCAACAGAACCTTGAGGGGTCTCATATTCGATACGTAGGATAACCCTTTAGTGGTTTTAGGAAGAAACGAAAAGGTTTACGGCCAAAACAAAGATTTAGGCCTAAGTGTAGTTTTTTGAAATTGGCAGAGGGACGTTGAAATGACATTTTTTCGAAATCTTATAGAATGAAATGAAGATTTCAAAGCTTGAGGGACTCAATGGAAGTTATAGAAAGTTCTAAGGCTTCATGGAAAGACCAAAAAGTAAAGAAGTAAAAATAAATAGGGCAAAAGTGCAATTTCCAAAACTTGGAAGCTGTCATGGAAGACCAAGCTTCTTGCCAGCCTTCTCATCACCGAATTCGATGGCGGAAGACTCGAGGGAGTGTGTAATACCCCAAACTTTCAAAATCAAAATGAGGTAATACCTGAGATTGTTAGGTTCTAATACTTGAGAAAATATGTCGTTTCAAGGGATTACAGAAGCCTTGAGACAAATGTTCAGTTTCTGAACCAGTGGTAAAATCGTAAATTCTAAAATTCGGGTAAAAGTGTAATTTAGCTAAAATTTTGGGGTGTTAAATGTAATTTATCCATTTTTTAGGGACCAAGAAGTGCAATTAAAAATAGTCTGGGGACCAAGTTGCAAGGGCCTAAGTGTAAATTATCCGAAAAGTTCGGGCTAAGGTGTAGTTCTTGAAACTTATAGCTAGATCATTGGAATAATGAACTGGACCAGCTAAACCATTTGGGAGTGATGATTGCGGATTCCATACTTATTCCAATATAGTTAAGTCATAATTGCGGATCTCAAATAACATTTAATCCATCTTTTGATCATTTTGAAATTCAAGACTTAGCTTCCAAAAGTCTTCAAACCTTATCCTCAAGGACACATGCCAATCAAGCATTGGCCACTTGGAAAATAAGATAAGGTCACATGATGGCTCATAATGACCATTTGAAGTGGCATTGCGTGATTAGCCAAGAAAAAGCTTACCTAGTCTCCAAGTTTGCAAAAGTCTCCAAACCTTATCCCTAATGACATGTGGCAAGCATTCATTGGCCACTTGGAGATGGGATTTGAAGTGTTATAATGAGAAATGTGGAAAATGCAATAAACCATGTGGGATGTAGTTGTTAATTAAAGGTGTAATAATGGGAAATGTAGAAAAAGTAATTTACCGTGTAGGATGTAATGATGGGGAATTTTGAAAATCTAATCAAACATGTGGAGGCACAAATCTCTAGGGACACGTAGCATATTTTAATTGGATGCTCATGGATGGAATGATGACGCGACACGTGGCATGATTTGATTCGCCAAAGTTTCCTATAAATAAGGGCTTTGGGGTTATTCATTTTGGGCACCAAGCAAGGAGGAAAAGGAAAGGAGTTTGAGAAAGGAAACGCTGTTGAAAAAAAGGGAGAAAGTCGAGGGAGAATGAGCCTTGATAGAATTTTCAGGTTTTTCTCGAGGTTTGTGCCAAACAGTAAGAAAAACTGCGAGAAAACTCATTCCGCTCGTTGTAAACCGTGCTTCCTAAGGTAATCGGTTAAGGTGAGTGATTCCTACATGTTTTGTGACACTTTGAGCATTTGTTGCTTCACTCGTGTGTGGATGTTGGCTTGCATATCATGCCTTTGTGGCTTACATGTCATATTCTCCCTTAGTTATGCATATTTCTTCTGCTTTGTCATATATCATGTTCATGTTGGAGACTGTGGCTAGTAGTTGGGACATCATGGAAGATCTCGTGCTCTGGTGATGAGCCAATAATGACTATGATGATTGCGGGGGTGATTACAACACCTTGGCATTGCTACCATAAGGGTGGATTTCATAATGGCATTATTGCATTTGCACGCATGTACTCTCATTTTCTAAGTCACTCACTTAGATGTCATTATCTAACTTGGGTGTTTCATACCCCTAAGACATTCAACGTCCCAGGTATATTAGCATGCCAGGTACCCCGGAGACAAGTAGGAGAAAAGGCTACGATGAGGCAGATGTTTAGTTTAACTTCATGTACTATGGATCCTATGTAACTTTTGATTTTGTTTGAGCATTACGTATTGTAGTTGTATAAACAGGGGTTATGTAAGGTTTGGGTTTACCTTTTATGCCGTTGAGGGTGTGAGTCAGGGTTACTATGTACTATGAACATGGTAAGAGTTGTTTGTTGGATTTTGGAAGTTTTCAAATGATGCATTGTAAATAGCAACTAGGATACTCAAGGTTGTAAGAAGTGTGTGTGTGAGTGTCCTGCAATTGTCCCTGCAGTCATGTGTTGTGTTTCTTGGAGTATTGAAGATCATATGCATTTCTTGTGCTTGTAAAGAAAATATAGTGAAAACCCATTTTATTTAGTTTTGGTTAAGCTTTTAGGTTCGATCCAACGCTTCCATTGGTAAGGGTTTCCATAACACCCATAGGTGATGTCTGTTTATATTCCATGTTGTTGTGTATTTTGAAAAGTGGGGTGTTACAGAGTGGGCTGAGGGACCTTGGGGCAACAACTAGGCCGACAATCGACCTTGGCATTGACCAAAATGGCCAAATTTCAACCGAAAGTGGTTGGAAAATTGGCCACTTGAATCAAGATTTTGAGGACTATTTCGGTGGGTTTTGGATGGATATATGGTAAGGGGAGACATCGGAGGCCTTGGGTTGCTCGAGACCTATCGTTTTAGGGTTCGAATTTGGCTATAAATAGAGGATATGGTGGGCGAGGGTTTTGCAAGATTTGAGCTTCAAATCGACCTAGTTATTGAACAAATTGAGGCATCAAACCATAGGGTTTTTGTTTCCCATGAGGTGAGAATCATTTTTAAAAATTTTGAGGAATTTTGGAGTTCATCTGAGGGGTGATCGTAGCTTCATCGGAAAAATCAAATCTTGCCAAAGTCGGACTAATTTTTGCTCGGATGGAGGTCTTCCAAGTGTTGTTTCAAGATCAAATTTGGCCAAAGTGATTGAATCAAGGTAGGCTATCTTCTAGTATAGTCAGTTTAATTTTCTGGTGTGCCAGCATCGGAGAAGATGATCGGAGGTAATTTTTATTATTTTTAAATACTGAAAATAAAGGAAAATAGAGTAAAAATAGAAATAAGATGGATAAAATTCTGAAAAAATATCCAGAAATACAGGAAAAAGGAATAGTTTTCTTGTATAAATTTTTATTTGGGAAATTTCATGATAAAATAATTATTTTGAATTTTTGAAAGGAAAGTTAATTAGAAAAAAATAAGAACAGGTTTCGAAAAATTCCCAGAAAATTTATGGAGGTTAAAAATGTTATTTTAGGAATTTCCATGAATAAAAATTCAAGAAATTACTTGATTAGTTATTTATTTTAAATTTTGGAGGAAGTTATGACTATGATAAATAGAGGAAAAATAAGAAAAAGTGTGGAAAAATTAGATTATTGATTTTTCCTTGGAAATGATTGGCCAAGAAGTGATTTGGCCAAGGATCTTGATTATTTGCGTTATTTTTTAGGTTGGCACGCAAACCGAGGTAATTCACATTTTTCGAGATATTTTGAACTTCATCCTAAGGTGAGTGGTTTTGTCTCGAGAACCTATATACGACATGTTTGCTTCATTATGTATGATATTATTGAAGTTATGATCATTTTGTCATATTGCATGGAAAGTCGTGATTTTTTCATGGCATGATATTATTGGCATATTGATACTTGTGCATGGGATTGGGATGTCACCTTGATAGTGTAGCTGAAATTTTTCAAGGAAAAATGATGGAACAACGTTAGGATTATCCTAAAAGCAGGTCGGGATTCTGCCTAGAGTTTCGTGCCGGGCTAATGGGCTAAGGAAGTTACACTAGGGCATATGATTGTTTATGTTATCGTATCATGTATTCATGTATCATGTTTTTAAACCCTCACTAGAAGATTCATCTTTTAATTGGGTTATGCCCCTAGAACATTCAAACGTTCCGGTTAGGATTTGCACCTATGGCAAGGGGATGATTGATGACGTGGCCGATGGGTTCGGCGAATTGTTCGAGTATATGTTTATTTGTGAGGATTCATGATACATCTTTAGCCATGGTTAGAAGATTATACTATATTGAAAATCATGTATAATTATGTATTTCTGAGGAATCGTCAGATTGTTCAGATAAGTCTCCATATATATAAGTATTTGATGATATGAAGGTACAGATTCTTATGTTATGATTAAGTGAATTCAGTTATGTACCATATCAGGTTTCGATTTTAAGCTTCCGCATTTGTGATGATTACCTGTCTTAGCTTATTAATTCTTATTTAGTATACTGGAAGGTAAAACGGGATTGTCGGGAAATGGTTTATATTGAAAAAAAAAATATTCTCAAAATTTCTAAGTTATTTAACGCTCGAAAAAGTGGGGCGTTACAGTGTTGCCATCACTATTGTGCCTCTATTTGTGACCGACGTTGCCCGACCCTCACTGAAGGTGGCACATTTAGTGATGACCGCGTGTGGCCGTCACTATTGTGTCTCCATCTTTGACCGAGGTTACCCAACCCTCACTAAAGGTGGCACATTCGGTGACGACTGAGTGTGGCCGTCACTATTGTGCCTCCATTGTGACCGACATTGCCCAACCCTCGCTGAATGTGGCACATTTAGTGATGACTGCGTGTAGTTGTCACTATTGTGCCTTTATTTATGACCGACGTTACCCAACCCTCACTGAAGGTGGCACATTCAGTGACGACCGCGTGTAGCCGTCACTATTGTTCCTCCATCTGTGACCGAGGTTACCCGACTCTTACTAAAGGTGGCACATTCAGTAACAACCACGTGTAGGCGTCACTATTGTTCCTCCATCTGTGACCAAGGTTACCTGACCCTCACTAAAGGTGACACATTCAGTGACGGATTCTATCTGACCGTCACTAAAGATTGGAATTAGTGATGACTTTTAACTAGTCGTCACTAAATGTGGTCATTAAAAGTCAAATTTCTTGTAGTGACTTGCCTTTAAAAGCTTCTTGATGGTTGGATTAAAGAACAAGACTACCAAACCCACTAGCTTTTACTTCCAACAACTTCAAATCCAATATAAGCTATGGAAAAAGCAAAAGGAAGAAGAGAAAAATGAAAAAAAAAAAGAAGGTATGGAAGACTTGCACACTAACTATCTCTTATATACCTCTCATTCTTACCTATTTTGCCCTTGAGCTTGTATAATATTACAACATAGCCACTTTTCTTTTTCCTTCCATTTAAGTAAATGAGTAATGCATGTATATATATACACTCACACAAGCACAAACAGCCCCATTCCTCTTCCATTTTGAGCCACCAATTTTAACTTATCCAACTCTTTTCCTTTTTTACCCTTCAAAGTTCCCTTACTTTTGAATTTTCAACAACCACACACACACACACACCTACATTGACTTGGCTTGCACAATACCATTCATTCCAACCATATTTAAGCTTATGAGAAAATTTCCAACATTATGCCAAATAATGCCAAGCTGTTACACATACAATATAGGGTCACATGACCTAGATCCATTTACGGCCCGTTATAACCTCAATACTCAATTATTTTAAAAACAATACTCGATTTATATTAAAAGCTTATTTAGAAAACATTTTCAAAAGCTCTATACGATTACTTTGCTTTTAAAAGCTTTTTATATACTCAACTAATTTTATCAAGAGGCTTTTTCATACTTATCTGATTTTAAAAGATTTTCAGAATACTTAACTAGTACAAAAATATACTCGGTTATTTTGAAGGATATATATATATATTTATATGAAAACTTGAAGTTATCCAATTTAAAAGAATTTATATAAAATATTTTAAAAAATTCAATAAACTAAATTTGCTGAAAATATATTTTTTAAAATAATTTTCTCCATAAATCAAAATACAAATTTCTCAACAATTGATAAATCATATTCTCCTTTTGATAAATCTATGGACTGGGAATACCTTCAAAAAATTTAAAACTAAAAATGTTTGTCACATATTCTTAATACTTAAGAATAAGATCTCTATCAAGAAATCTAGAGACTTATTCATAATGACAAGAGAAAAATGTGAATGAAGATATGACATTTTATTAATGAACAAGATTACATCATTAGTGTCGTTTACATACATCTGATGAAACGTAAATCTAACATTTGAACACTAACACTAACAATAAGCTGTAGGTCATACACTAACCTAGCCTAGGCTCATGACTTAGCTCAAGTAATGTTAGGCCACCCCCTAGCCTAGGCTCATGGCTTAGGTCAAGTAATGTTAGGCCACCCCCTTTAGTGGTCAAGACTAATATATATACACAATGTTGGGCCTAATAAATAATGAGCCAAGACTAATATACACAATGTTGGGCCTAATAAATAATGAGCCAGCCTATTATACATCCCTAACCGTACTTAATATAAAGACATGTTATGGTTATGGTCATTTATATTCTATGTAGGTAAATTACACGTAAGTATTCTTGAGTTTTGATAAAAATTACACAAACTCCCCTAACTTTTTAAAATGACAAGGATATGAGATTATTAACCATGTATCACTTTGCCTCTTACAACAAATAAAAGTCTGCTAATTTTGAAAAATGTGCAAACTACCCTCCATTCTTTTTGTTCTCTTTTTCTCTTTTATGTATTTATTGAGAAAAATAATTTTTAAAAATGAAAAGATTATTGATAGTGGTTGGCAGCTGTTGTTGGCCACTAACGTCAGTAATGAAAGAACCTAAATTGGGTTTCTCTATTGAAGCCACCAAATAGCCAAGATTTGGGCTCTTTCGGCTAAGAGAGATAAGGGAAGGAGAAAAATGGAATCAAAACAAAGACAAAATGAAAGATAGAAGGATAATGGAAAAGAGAGAAACACAAAACCACAATCGTGTCACCATCGAGAAAATGGCCAATTTATGAAATAACATGGCCCATTTATGAAATAATTTAACAATAACAGAGGTACCTGTCATTTCTAAAATGTCAGGAGATCTATGTTAGTTCCTCAAAAGTCATGGTAGTCAGTGTAATTTTCCCTTCAATATATGTTTTAAATGTATACATCTTGAACATAACAGGTGAAATTTCTTAATTTGCAATTGGCGTTCAATTAAATAAAAAATTCTCAGGAAAAAGAACAAATTAAACCAGAAAATTTGTGGTCCCTAGAGCATGGAGCAATAGAGGTGGGCGTGGATAATGCATGCATGCATGCATGCCTAAGCACGCTGCTACAATAAATCTAAAGTCATGGAGTAGTTTGTTAAAAGTATTCTTTATGTAATTCTGCCACTAATACTTTTTATGCTAAAATTTGATATGAAGGTAGTTAGGTGTTGGTGTCACATCACTTAAAGTTTTTATGTCTTAAATTGATACCCCAACATCTTGCAAAACAGTAAAAATATCATAAATATCTTTCATGTCTCTCTTTTTGCTAACTTTAATTCTTAAAAATATATTTCATATGTCCATGGAGGGCTGGTGATTTTTTATTTTAATATATAATATTTTATATAGAAGTTAAAGTACCTTGTTATTAAGTACCGTGTGAAGATTGAGTGACGAAATGTATAATAGTAAAAGAGATCATTCTCGAGAATCTTGGATTTGATGAAGATTACGAGCTGACGAGGATTAGTGTGCGAATTATTCTAGCTTAATAGAATTCGTTATTGGCACAAGAATTTTAAATTAGATGTAAAGATTATACGAATATCTTGGGTTAAGATCTAGCCTTGGGGCTAGGCTAAGTACCAAGTTGTGAGCCCACGGCCCAATAAAACATTACGGTTCTTGTAATTTTTTAAAAATTATATATTTAGGTTATATTTCTTTGAAGTATTTATTTTATGTTTATATTTATATTTTAAAAATATATTATTCCTAGGAGGGGTTGAACTTAGAGGAGAGGGTTGAACTTCGGATCGGAGGCCTTTGCAGCAAAATTAAAAAAAAAAAAGAAAATTGAAATAGAACACGGCTCAAAATCTCCAGCGGATTCCCCAGCACCGGTAAGGCGACATGGGTATTGCCGCCTAACATAGCTTCCATCAACAGACACCACTATTTAATTTAAACCATTCTTAATTACAAATGCATACACCTATCCGCACACACGCATATATATAGTCTTCTTCATGCCTTCAACATTCCACCATCACTTCCTTCATAGCTCTCTTCAGCCTTCCCTGCAACCTCACTGCTGCCGACACATGGCTCCCGCAATTTCCAGCACCACTGCCCAAAGTACTCATTCGTTGGACATCGTAAACTTCGTAGTCAACCAAGGCAATGGAGTCAAGGGCCTCTCCGACATGGGCCTGGAAACCCTACCGGAGCAGTATATTCAACCTCCGACTGAGAGGACCACCAGCTACAGCGTCGTGCCCGAGGAGTCGATCCCAGTCATCGACATGTCGAACTTGGGGGATCCCAAGGTGGCAGATTCAATCTGCGACGCCGCAGAGAAGTGGGGGTTCTTCCAGGTCATCAATCATGGAGTTCCCATTGAAGCGCTTGAGAATGTGAAGGACGCCGCTCACGGGTTCTTCTCGCTGCCGCCGGAGGATAAGAAGAAGTACTCCAAAGAGCATTCGCCGACGACCAACATGCGCTTTGGCACGAGCTTTAGTCCTCGAGCAGAGAAGTCCTTGGAGTGGAAGGATTACCTTAGCCTGTTCTATGTTTCGGACGACGAGGCCAATGCATACTGGCCTTCTGTGTGCAAGTAAATTTTTGATTAATTTGCAAGTATTAGAGGACACATCTATACATACTAATAGTTGGCTTAAACACGACCCTAAACCCTTTATCTGGGTGTCTGTCACGTATCATTTCATATTATATATTTTGCAATGATTTCTGTTTTGCTTCAAGTAATGTTATTTTGATTCTCAGGAATCAAGCATTGGAATACATGAGGGCGTCTGAAGTACTCATCAAGAGGCTTCTGAAAGCCCTAACTCGGAGACTGAACGTGGAGAACATTGACGAAGACAAAGAATTGTTGTTTATGGGTTCGAAGAGGATTAACCTCAACTACTACCCAATATGCCCCAACCCTGAGCTCACCGTCGGCGTCGGCCGCCACTCCGACGTCTCGACGTTGACCATCCTTCTCCAGGATGATATAGGAGGGCTTTACGTGCGAAAATTGGACGATGATAGCTGGGTTCACGTCCCTCCCATCAGTGGATCTCTGGTGATCAACGTTGGAGATGCACTTCAGATCATGAGTAATGGCCGATACAAGAGCATAGAGCATCGGGTGGTTGCCAATGGAAGCAAAAACAGGATTTCGGTTCCCATCTTCGTGAACCCTAGACCTGGTGACATTATCGGTCCTTTGCCTGAGCTGTTGAGGAATGGAGAGAAGCCCATCTATAAACAAGTTCTCTACTCGGATTACGTCAGACATTTCTTCAAGAAAGCTCATGACGGGAAACTTACTGTTGATTTCGCCAAAATCTGAAGCATATTTTCTTGTGTGATGGTGTGATGAAAGGAATAATTAAGAAGGTAATAAACTTCTGGGTGCGAATGCCAGCAAGCGCATTCATGCCCATGCAAGACGTCTTGCGCTTCAAATGACTTATTCATGATCTACTTTGTTTTTATTTGGCCATGGAAGAACACTTTAAAGATATATGTAATGAATTTGAGTTAACTTCCTATGATGTTCCCATAACTAAATGGCTTCCTTTCTTGTCTCCTTCTCTATTTTCTCTTCCTCTCAATTTAATTAATTAGGAATAACTTGAAAGGTGATACATATATATATATATATATCTAGCTATAGTTTAGACAAAAATAAACAGAAAGCCACTAGGCCACAGGGAAATAAAGCTACATTCGGTCAGTCAAATTGAGCTTTTGCATTTGGTATTCAATTATCGACCACTACAGCAAGAAGACTAGAATTCTCCACAATGGAGGAGAGCATGCAGCAAGGAGGTGAGTTGTTTCATTGTCATGAACGGTGGCCCAACTTCTGAGACATTAATCTACGAGAGATAATGTGTTTATTTTAAAATTTAATTAAATTAAAATTATAAAATTAATTTTAATATAATTTGACTTATCATTGACATGGGCAAATCCTAGCACTAGCCTTTGGATGGTGATTTCATTCAAAGATTGATGAGACGAGAAGAAAAAAGATGTGCGATACAAGTATTTCATTTTATGTCTTTCAAATTTCACAAATTAATTAAGTTCATTAATATTGGTATTAGAGCCTATGTCTGTAAATCTATATACATATATATATATATATATTGTTCTTTCTGCATTATCTCCCTTTTCATTGCAAAAATACATTGTGTGTGTGTTTGTAACATTCCGTATCGAGGATCAACTTATCTTGATGAGCCTAATTTAACTTCCTAGGAGTCACCTATCATTGAACTATCTTAGTTCAAACACACTCAACTTGGGAGTTCTTTATTCACATTCAACTCAAAAGATATTCAACTAGTGTTGTTTCATTCCTTACTATCATCGATATATATACTAGCTTATCTAGAGTTCTTTCTTGGACCTAACATTAGGCTCTCGGAATATTACATTCTCCCCTATGAACATAAAACGTTCTCGTCATGCGATCTTATAACTGGTCTCATATCTTCTCCCCCTTGGGGTTGCTATCCTAGAAGCTTGCCAGGAGTTGCTTCTTGTTTAGGCCCTCGTGCCCCGACGCCACTCCCCATCCTTATCAGACCGCCTTCACCAAGGGTCAGCTCTGATACCACCTGTAACATCCCGTATCGAGCGACAGAAATGACTGGATCAACTTACCTTGATGGGCCTATGCGAACTTCCTAGTGGTCATCCATTATTAAGCTATCCTAGCTCAAACACACTCAACCCAATAGTTCTTTATCCATATTTAGCTTAAAAGGTATCAAGGTGGTGTTGTTTCCTTCCTTATTATCCTCAACATATATACTTGCTTATCTAGAGTCCCTTCTTGGATGTGACATTGGGTTCTCAGGGAATTACAGTGTTTGCTGTAAAAAGAGAGGAAAAAGTTGATTTGAGGTTGTGTAACTTCTGTGAACCGTCTACCCAGAGACTGCGTTGGAAACAAACTGCTATGGCAACGATGGTGGTTCTAGATAGTTGCAGTCATGATTCTTGGCAGTTATGGAGACGACAGTGGCGATTCCTCAGTGACTGTGGGCTCATGACGATGGACTCCTTAACATTTGGATACTTTTAGGCCAAGGGTTAGAGGACTTATCATTGGCGAGAACAATGAGGCCTAGACTCACCACCTGTGAAGGGTCTAACCAAACACAATGAAAGCGATTATAGGGACACCGGAGGACGGCACTGCAATGATAGTGGCAACACTAGCTAAGACGACATTCATCACCCTCTACTCAGTGCTAGTATATCTATAACAGTATTGGCAATTCTGTGACGATGGCAACTATTTTCTTTGGACATTGATAGCTCTGATGACGGTGGTGACTTCTCTAACCCTGATACAATGGACCTACAGTGGTGGTTGAGGCAAGGTGATGCCAGTGGTCACTGGTCTTGAATAGGTATGCAATCGACCAAACCGAGTTTCGCTGTGTTCAAGCTTGGCTTAACAAGCTAATTTCTCGACTCAAGCATGACTCATCAAAAGGTTGATGAGCCAAGCTCGGGCTCAAGCTTGACAGCGCTTACTGGCGAGTGGCGACAATGGTGGGAGGCGACGACAAGTGGTAGTGTTAACGGTGAATGCAAATGGTCAAAGAAAGCAAATAGCTGCAGGCAGTCGTAGGCGACAGAGAATGCGAATGATTACAAGTGTAACACCCGTTTTTTCCAAGCGCGTGTTAACTCAGAATTTCGGGGATATTTTTTTTTTCAACCGTCATTCAACATACACTTAGCGTAATTAAACCCCGACAATCCCGATCTACCTTCTCAACATATCAACTTAAATGAATAAGTTAAGACTAGTAATAACATTACATCAGCGGAAGCAAGAATCGAAATCTTGATAATACAAAATCATAATTCCTTTACTCATAATATAAAATTCGTACCATTGATGTTCAACATGACATCACCAAAATAATATGCCTATAGCTGAATATCTCGTACATAATAACAAAAAACTACAAAAGATCTATTATGTCACTATCAGCTACATCTCGATGATGCCATTTCCCGTAGCGTCGCTGCTTTCACCTGAAATGTTTGAATATTCCAAGGACAAAGTCCAAATTAGATGTTGAATCATCTAAGTGAGAGTGCAAAAACATTCTCATGAATATATGCAAGACCATGAAAACAAACCAACATACCTTGACATGTCCCAGCCCAAGAGAATCCCACATAGCACTTAATCCTAATTGGGGAAGATGAAATCTCTCTAAAGGTGACAAAACCTCATTGACACATTGACATAACACAATCCTGCTTAAGAGGAACAACCTCAACGCATGAACCCTGGTATCACCCCTATATCATGTTAGGCATTACGCTCCCACACAAAAACATTCTGGATCTCAACACAACCCTGGCCATAAGATGATCAACACTATCCCCGGAATCAACATCCACCTATGTGACACCCCGTTCCTACTTACGGGTGCCACTCGTGAACAATCAACCGAATTGCTCACATGCCCACCTATTCGTCAAGGGTAGACTATGTTTCAACACGAAATACCCTAAGTGGGAACTAGGCTTCATCATTCTCTAACCTCGCCCCCATGATCCTGCAACGCCCAAGATTTTAAAACTGAAATATAATGTAATACTTGGGATTTTTAGCTTCTAATACTTGAGGAAATATGTCCTTTCAAGGGATTATAGAAACCTTGAGAGAAATGATCAGTTTTTGAGCCAGTGGTAAAATCGTAAATATTGAAGTTCGGGTAAAAATATAATTTACCTAAAATCTTGGGGTATTAGCGTAATTTATCCTTTCTTCGGGGGCTAAAATGCAATTAAAAATAGCCCGGGGACTAAGTTGCAAGGGCCTAAGTGCAATTCTTGAAACCTAAAAATATCTCATCAAAATGTCTCAAACTAAATAGTTAAAGTAACCAAATATAGCTAACTAGTTAAAGGTGTAATGATGGGATATGGAGAAAATCAATTAACCATGTGGGTGTAATGATGGGATATGTAGAAAATCAAATAACCATGTGGGAGTAATGATGGGAAATGTAGAAAAATGAATTAAATCGTATAAGATGTAATGATGGAAGTGTTGAAAATGTAATTAAGCATGTGAGGTTCAAAATATCAAGGACACATGGCAAGCTTCCATTGGTCATTACAAAGATAAGATAAGAACACATGGATATAAATGATTATATGGGACACATGGCACCATTTGATAAGAACACATGGATAGAAATGATCATATAGGATATTTGGCAATGTGAACACTTGGGAGTCATGATGAGTCCCAAATAATTACATGACACGTGGCAGGTTATGATTTGTTGGATAATTCTATAAATAGGACCTTTGGGTGAGTTTTGGGTATTCCAAATCAATCGAAGCTAAGTTTATGCCATATTGAGAGGTGTAAGGGTGAAGCCTTAAACATTCAAATCTCATCAAACCATCAAATCTCATCAAACCAAGTTGAGGTAAGTACATTATGAACTATTTATGATGTTTAAGCATGTCCATGAACTATGTTATGTGGTCCCTCATGTTATGTTATGTTCACGCAAGTTTCGGGACCGAAGCTCGGTAGCACTACGCACGAGGGTTCTTACCCCTGCATGTTGGTGGAACCTCTCGTGTCTCCATATGATATGTTATGTTATGTCATGACTTGTTTAAATACATATGATGGTTCTCTTGTACTTACTGAGATTTGCGTAATCTCACCCCTTATATTTCCCCCCCAGGTGATTATGAATGAGGAGATCGGGACGTGGAGCGTGGTGGATTAATGAAAAAGAATTTTTCAAGAATTTAAGTTTTAGTTTTCTTTTGAAACAAAGTTCTTGGGGTTGAACTCTAATCTTTTCTTATATGTATGCCATAAAGCATGTCTTGGATTTTTATCTAATTTCAAGGAAGTATGAGTTTGGCTTTAAGCTCCGGATATTTTTATATATGTTATTGCTATAAAGCATCTTCGCGAAGTCTTTGTTTCTTCTGTTGAAACCATGTTTCCATGTCAAACTTTATATTTACACAAAACGTGCTTTGAATTTTTATTATGTTCTAAACTTTACTTAAGTTTATAGAAGTCTGGTTTCTCCAATTTTTCTGCGCTAAACCTTAAAGTTCGTTCGAATATTATTATTTATTGTTAAGCATGTAAGTAAGTTACGGGTGTCACAGATCCACTAGCAGATTTAGGCTTTAACCATAATACATTTGACTATTTAATTTCCATCAAGATTGCCCCAATCGCCATTTTGATTTATTTAAATTCTTCTTCTTTCTAAGAATTCCACCGGACTCCATAAAAATCACCATTTTAATCAACCCACTGATTTTTTTAAAATTCGAGGAAAAACTCAAAATTTTCAATTTTCAAAATTAAGCATTTATCTCAAAAAAATGCTTGAAAAATCTCTTTATTTTGAAAATTCCTTTGTGGCCCAAAATCAATTAAGAAATGCCCCAAAAATCCCCCACTATTTCAATTTTTTAAAAAAGATTGGCCAGCAGGCCTTGCTGGCGTGCCCAGGGTCCGTGCGGGGCACCGTCGTGCGCTGGCTGGCTACGCATGTAGCGTGCGATGATTGATGTTAAAAAATGTCAAAATTTTATTTTATTTATACCCCTAATTTTAAAATTGGTTTTAATTGAATATTTAAATGCAATTTGTGATTATATGCAGGTTTAAAAAATTAATATAATATATATAATATATAATATATAAAAAAAATAATAATGATAAAATAAATATAATATAATATATTATAGTAAATATAATACCTATATAAATATAAAACATATATATTCCATACATATACATACGTGCATGCCTTATAATATACCATAAAATCATATATAATATATAACACATGTTCACTTGAATTAGAAGTAGCACGCGTGATGCGTAACATATATAATATATTAATAATATCCTCAATTGATTGCAGCATGAATCAGTGGGCTTGGAGGCCGAATTCAACAATTTAATCAAGCCCAAAGAGCAGTCCAGCTCTTGGAATCAGCAATGCACAGCAATTTTCGCACGCAATCCCAACTTTGTAATTTAATTGAAATTGAAGAGGCATTTCAACTAAGGTGTGATGTTATACACGAGAGCTTATTCCAAGCAGATCATGCGTTCGCGTGCCTCATAAAGCCATTTCAAAATAGCACATGATATTTTATCAGAGCACGCGCAAATGAACGTGGTGGCATGCGACGTAATTTCTTCTTTGACGATGGCCATTTGCAAAAGACGAATATATACGTATATATATCCATCATCGACTTCAAAAAAAGATGACCCCATCCGCCATTTCTGCAAGAATAAAGGGGCGACCAGCACTGTTCTTCTTGTTTTTATTTGATTTGTACTTTTTGTTTTCGTTCAATGCACTTTTTTTTTCTTTTCATTTTGTTCTTCCAATACACTATTCTATTTCATTTCAATTATTTGCATTTACATTTCTGCTCACATATTTACATTCTGCAACTTTAATTTCTTACACTTTAATTTCAGTCATTTAAATACCACAATATAACCTATGTTTCTGTATTAAATAATGGAAATGTGTGGCTAAGCTTAAACTTGGGCCAAGGCAAGGACTGTGTCCAATGCCACTGCTTGCCCAAGAGAGCCAAACTCCTAATGAATTAACAGTAGGTTGATTTTAATTGAACAGAGTGTAAATTGAATCTATGGGTTTGGATTGAAGCATAATCCTAAATTAGAGTCTCCATGCCATGTATGGAGGTTACTTAAATTGGAAATATTTTCATACCCAAACTCATTTGATTAATCTGAATTATTGATCTTTGTTCATTAATTGCAATCCAATTTATGGTAATTACTTAATCTTGACTCTCTCATGCCATGTATGGAGAGTGCTTAACTTAGAATTATCATTATCTTGAGTTGTGATTATTGACAGAATCTCAAGGTATGTTAAGTGTATTTTGATTAATGATAGTTGCTTAATCCAGACTTTCTCATGCCATGTATGGAAAGTGCTTAACTTAGAGCTATCATCATTTTGGAATATAGTTAATTGCATAGCCTCAATTTTAATTCGTCGATGTTAAGTATTTTGATATCTCTTTGGTAAATCAGTGGGTTGGCACATAAATTGCTTTGTCCCAAGATTGCCTTCCATACACAAACATCATTTTTTTAATCTTGAAAAAACAAATCGTTCAACTAGACTGGTCTGACAAACCCTTTCAGCGCATAAAAATCTTTCGTTGCATTTCATTTCCATTTTGATCTCCTAGTTAATCGACCTGGACTTACCCAGAAAATTAAATTGTGCTACAGCGCACACTCGTACAATGGCGAGTATAAATGCCTTGTGCCTGCATGCTTGTTTCTTTTTTATTTATTTTATATGTGTTTGTTTGAAATAAATGGCACAAGGTTAAGCGTAGCCACGCGACCGCCGCCTGGTGCTGCGCGCTGTGGCCCCCGGCTGCCGCTGCTGTTGCCATTTTTACTTTTTTTTTTTTTTTCTTTTAGTCCTTCTAACCCAAATTTTTCAAAAATTACACATTCCATCATAAGCACCATATTTCCAACAAAAACCATTTTATTTAATCCCTTTGATGCTTTCAACAACCCATACCAAAGGTGAGATTTACATCAATACTTAGGCCTCCACAAGCCATAAGCCAATATCTCATTTTCAAAATAAAATCATACATTCCAAAACTAAAAATACACCCATGGACTTAAGCTTTAACAAGCCATAACCAACAAAATAAATTACATCACATGAATCAAATGCAACAAAATAGGCTTCCCTAAGCCATACAACACTCTTGAATCTTTATTCCCATGCCTCCACATGTCATTCCATCTTTGCCTTGATTTCTCCCATGCTTTTATAACCTATATTTGAGGGTAAAACCTCATGAGCTATTAAGCTCAATAAGGGTGCAATGCAAAGTAAATATGAACATAATAAGATTATATGATGCCAAATGCATGTAAGTGTGGCTAGCTCTCTTTGCCCTCACAACCCACCAAGGTTAGAGGCATCAACTCACTTATATTCCCACCATGTTCCCAATCTACCCTATGGCCATAGATCTCATGTACATAATAGAACATGCAAAATGCAACATACACATTTATGAACCATACTTACAACACATTGCAAGGCCACCCTCCCATGTGGCCATCCCTTATCTCATTCTTGAAATCTTCCAATCTTCATCTCAAGAGAGCTCCCATCCTCATCTTGATTCCTTTATCTTCTTCTTTCTTTCTTCCTTTCTTTCTTTCTTTCCTTCTCTAATCACTTGGCCAAAAAGCCTAGCCCTCTTCTCTACCTCCTTTTTTATAGCCAAAATAATCTCCTTTATTCATTTATTTTATTTCCATGGCAAGAATAAATCTTAGACCTAGGATTTTACTTAAGTTGGAAGAATGCATCCTAGCCTTCCATAATAAACACAATCCATGTGCTTTGGAGGCTTTAATCTCATCCATCTAATTTGGAAGATTTAATCTCCACCCTTAAGAGAAAACACACTCTTAATAAGTTGGCAATCCATGCCAACCACAAGCTTCCATCCACCACCATTGGATCACAATCTCACTCAAAGATTAATCTCATCCATTGGATTTATTAATTTATCAACATTTAATAAATGTAGACAATTTTCACACATCAATAATGAATGACATAATTCATTTCTTTTCTATTTAAATAAATCTCATATTTTCAAAGCATTAATGGGAGACCAATTTTATTTCTATTTTGGATTTTTCTTTATCCACACCATTATGGCTCCTCATTAATGCAAGAATGACCACTTTTCATTTCCTTTTTTACATTAATTACTCTCTCATTTCTCTTGGCTAAGAGCTTGCTAAGTGTCACTTCTTGACACCAAACTTGGCTTCCAAGCCTCCATCTTGGCCATTCATGTGGCTCCACCACATTTAATCCCCAATTTAGGGAAAAATAAATTACTTCTTAAATATTAACACACTATAATTAATTTCCCTCTTTAAATAATAAAATTCCCTCGTGGAATTATACTCCTAAAATTACCAAAATATCCTTTATTGGACTTCACTATCCAAATTACCAAAATGCCCTTGTAACATCGGGTGTTACAACCTAGGTAATAATGTTATTTCTCAAAGGCACCTGGGGTGGTGTCCACTCTCAGCCCCTACCACTTGAGCCAACAACCGGGGTGATGTCCACTTTTAGCCCTGCCACTTGAGTACCGTAGGGTGATGTCCGTCTCAGCCCTGTCCCAAGTACGTTACATAGCATTAATCCTTGGCACGCATCTCGAGTGTTATCACTGAAGTGCCACACACAGGTTGACAACCCACATCCCACATTGACCACACATAAACATGCCAATACCATAACACAAAACATGCATCGTATAAACTCAACATTTCAAAGTATGAATTTATAATGCACGAAATTCAAGCACATGCATAAAATAATTTGGGACAAACCTCCCACATAAAACCAAACCAGCGCAGGTCAAATTATTTGTATAAAACAAATCAAGTACAAGGTCAAACCACCCAAAATAAACCAAGTTTTTAAGTAAGAACACTCACAAGTCAAAGCCATTTATATAAACAAGCCAAGTTTTGATGGTAAACTACTCACAGTAAATCAAGTTTTTAAGTCATAACACTCACAAGTTTGGGGTAAGAACCACTCACAAATTAAACCATTTGTATAAACAAGCCAAATTTTGATGGTAAACTACTCACAGTAAATCAACTTTTTAAGTCATAACACTCACAAGTTTGGGGTAAAAACCACTCACAAATCAAACCATTTGTATAAACAAGCCAATTTTTTGTAGTAAACTACTCACCTCAAACATAAATCAAAATGCCTTTAATAACGTGTTTGGCCTTGATTTTCGTGTCAAACCTCAAGTAATCGCACTAATGTTCAACCTCCAGCCTCAACGATCTCTAGACATCATATTTATTCAAAAGAATATCAATATTGTATTTTTCCTAATTTTCTCATAACTTCCCTCTATTTCTTCCTATTTTTCCTCAATAAATACAAACTAAATATTTCTTAAATATTTTCTGAAATATTTCTCTAAAATAATTCATAAAATAACTTTCCTAATCTTTTAAAATTTTTTAAGAAATTTTACTCACCTTAACTTAGCCTCTCAAGTCTTCTTGGTATGCGTGTTATAACCTCGAAATGCGTAGCCGATAAATTTCCTAGCTCCCGGCATACTCCTCAAGCTCCAAATTAATTCCTAGAATTTTCAAAGATTTTTTTCTTATTTTTCTTCTTTCTTCTTCCTCCTTTGCTCCTGCTCATGCGCGCGAACTACCGCATGCCCAGCCAACCAATAGCCGCCTCTGTCATGCTAACTTTGGGCCCACCGCCACCACCGGCCACCGCGACCTCGCCGGCCTTCGTCGAGATCGCTGCCGACTGTCGCTACCACACTTTCGTCAGCCCTTCTTCTCGTTATCATGCCGCCAGCGGCTACCATGGCCGCGACCCACCTCTATTGCTGCTTCCGGCCACCATTTCAACTCTAGCTCTTTCTCTCTCTCTCTCTCTCTCTCTCTCTCTCTCTCTTAGCCAAGCTCACTGCATTTTATAAGCGTCCACTGATGCTCCATGAAATATATATATATATTTATATTATTCATCATATCTAATCTTTTACCTCACTTCCCAGATTTCTTCCAGATTTCTCTTCCCAAATCCCGTTGCCAAACCTCTCCAACTTGTTGCAGGGCATGGCCATGAAATTTTGCAGAGGCATGGCCTCCACAGACGCACACAACTATGCCCATATATATATATAACTATATATATTACACTATATTATAAATTTTTTTTACACATTTTAACCCCAAATTTTATCTTTATTTATTTTGGGTAATTCTCTAATTGCAATTACATCTTTAAACATTAAATTAATTTACATTATGATACTTAAAATTCAAAATTAATAACTCCAAAATTATTCTATAAAAATGATTTCATCCCTGTGCCCTCACTAGACTCTTATTTCATCCTGAAACCACTTTAGGTTTGATCCTAACGCAAAATCGGAGCCCCCTCAAGATTCCATTGATTCCCCAGGAGTCTACTACGGCAATTCGATTTTTCAGCTTGAATCATAGTTGTATCGAAAATAGTTTCAATACTGATTTTTTTAATACCATAAATTCTATCTCGGAATGCTCATTAATACCATATCATTCCTTAAACATCAAGGTTCCAAGGCACTCCCTATGATCAATTTGTTGGCTTATTTTTTCTATCAAGCCAATTTTCGATATTCTAATGTCACTTATATTATGTGGCAACCTTATGTTGAAATGGGGTATTACAACAAGCATCATTTTAGTTGAAGAAGGCAAATCAAATGGAGAATGCGAATGGTCACAACCTCAGGCAATCCCCCTCACTAGAGAAGACGAATGATCGTAAGCACAGAATTGCACGCTATCGTTAGAGAAGATGGATAGTCGCAACCTTCACTGGCTTTTTCTTCTGACCCTTCATCGTCAACGGCCACCGGTAAGTCCTCAACGGGTCCCCGATATTTCTCTGATTGATTCATTTTCTACAACTATTCCTTTTCTTATGCATAGAATATGTACATGTATATGTGTACTTGTTATATGTTGACTCGGTAGTGTCAGTTTTGGTTTTAAGTTGGATTGACCTCACGTCCTAAAAACTTTTGATCATTTAACATAGACCATGAGACATGGGACAATAACTCAAAGAGAGTTAAATAATATTAAACATATTCAATTTAATTAATATTTTAATAATTTTATGTTAAATAATATATTTATAAAATTATAAATAAATGTATTAATGTATTTATAAATAAGTTTGTTCATAAACTATTAGCAAACTTCTAATCAAGGATGATTACGAGTCTCTCATTAAGTCTATTAGTATTCACAAGTCTTTAATCGAATATGTTTGTGAACTTTAATGAGATAAGTTTTACTAATTTTAAATTGGACTCGTTTATAAATCGAGTTTCAAAGTTATAGTCAAACTTGACTCATTTACTTTAACAAACAAATTCAAATAAAATTTTATTTAGTCGAACACTGAACTGCTCGCAAACGACTTAACTTATTTGCGACTTAGTTTTGGATTTCGGGCTTATGGGTCTGAGCTCAACTCTTCTTTCTTTCTCTTCATTTTTTCTCCCTTCAATACTTAATTGGGTTATTTTTTGAAATAAAAAAAAAATTGGGCCTTCAAATTTTTAATTAGATCTATTTGGGTTGAATTTTGATCCACTGTACCAGGCAGGTTTTTTAAATTAAGAGAGTTTTTGGGCCTGTTTCAGTTAAATTACATATTTGAGCTTTATTTTAAAACCAGCTGGGTTGGTCTCTTAAATTCAAGGCTTGTTTTGCTTTGTTTTACATTAAAAAAAAACTTGAGTCATTTTATTTATATTGTGGGTGTGGTGCAATTGAAAATTAAATCAAAATTTGAATAAGAGATATGAAACAAATAATATAAATAATTAATTATAAAATCGTGTGAATTTGCATTCAATTACATAAGTGTGAATGTTTTTTGTTTTATTGATTATAAATTCTTTTGAATTTATATATAAACCCATAAACATGCATATTACTATGGACAAGATATTGGAATTTATGTGCTATAAATTCATGCAAATTTACTTAATTTCATAGACATGAATGTTTATTTGTTTTACATTTATATCTTGTGATGTGCATAGTATGTTATGGGAAAAGCTAGAGAATAAGTGATTTCATGCCCAATAAATTTTAGGAACATAGTGAACGTTTGATTTTGTTCTTATTGTTGCTAAAATACAATAATTAAGATTTGTTACGCAGGAATGTTGCAGTTGCGACGGAATAAGATGAACAACTAGCAGGTGTTTGCTCGTGGAAATATGCAGCAAATGCCTCCAGTCTCCGATTGCCAAGTAAGAGTCTCGAATAAGCTCTCGGGTGCATCTTTGATAGAGGATTAATCCATCAGGGAGTAACTTCTTGTGCATTCAGGGTATAATTGCACTCACAAGAACATCTTAGAAGGCACACAGGGATTCTTCACTTGCATATGCCCTCCGATACTTAAGTCAGTACATGAAGGAAAATAGTTATCCGGGCAACTCGTGGAGGTTCTGCCAGGTGCACAATAAAATATGAAATTAATGAATATAAAAGAAGTACATTTCTTGATGGGTAAAGGACCATTTATAGTGCTTTTTACCAGATGTCGAGGATAAACATACATGCTTTAGGCATGAGGATCACGGTCCTTGGTTGAATTAGGATGGACTTAAGAGGAATCCCCCCTCGGATGACTAAATGGCCTAGGAATGAGGCTTGTAGATGGGGCGGCCACCCGCATGCGTGAAAGAGTAACCAATCGCGAGTTTGAGGCTTGGAAGAGGCAGCGGTGGAATTATTTTCCAGCACCACGTGGCGCCCCAAGACGGGTGCTCAGGTGCAACCATGTGGGCACGCCACCATATGGGCAGA
This sequence comes from Diospyros lotus, assembly GCF_014633365.1. Classification (NCBI taxonomy): domain Eukaryota; kingdom Viridiplantae; phylum Streptophyta; class Magnoliopsida; order Ericales; family Ebenaceae; genus Diospyros; species Diospyros lotus. The sequence goes on from NC_068338.1 coordinate 13,915,476, forward strand.
AAGAAGCGGGCCATGCGTAAGTGCGGCTCGGAGAGAGGTGCGATTTGGAAAGAGCATATGACCTAGAGAGGAAGTACAGCCTGAGAAGAATGGCGACTTGGACCCGAAAATGAGCTCTTCTAAAAAGGAAAAGTGGCCCAGGAAAAAGGCTCTCTCCAAAAAGGGGCTAAGTTAGGGAACAAACTGAGCCTAGAAAAGAGTTGGCCCAGGAAGAACATGACTTAGGAAAGAATATGAGTCTAGAATGAACACGACCCAAGAAGGAGTTAAGTCGAGAGAGAGAGAGAGAGGCTGACTCTAGAGAGAACCTAAGAAGAAGGTGAGTCCAAAGAGAAAGAAAATGAGCTCTCAAGAGAGAGTTCAGGAAGGGCACTACCCGAGAAAAAATAACATTCTTTCGAGAAGAAAATAGCTATGACTTTTCTGGTCTCTCCTACCACCCAAAAGTTCTTTTCTGCTCATTTGAATGTGCTATTTATAGGGTAACTTGTCAGTTTTTCCCTTGGACAATTTTATCCTCAAAACCATGATTATTAACATTATTAACATTTATTAATCATTCCTTTGTTATTTATTCATGATTTATTCTTGAAAAAACAACGTTCACTTGTATTTATTAATTAAAAATATTCTTAAGTGGAAGTTTGACAATTATATAGCACAATAATAGCCCCCCACTCTTTTCTTTGACTTTTAAGTTGAAGGGAAGAGTATGTCCTTTAAAGGATTCATGGCTTCGTGCTGACACAAAAACGAAGACCTTTACTAAAGTGAGGTTAGGCCGCGACACAAAGGAAAAGCTTAGCGTGCCGAGCAGGTGGTGAAAGATTTGAAGCCATAGCTCAAGGCATCACCAAAAATAAGGAATAATCCATTCGGGGAAAGACACAAGAGTGCCTGCTCTAAGGTATGATAAATGGAACCTGTGGAAGTATAAGTATCATTTGCATTGTAACACTAGGAAAATAGCCAAATGGTTGAAGAGTCAAAAATGTCAAGGTTATGATAAGATTTTGTGTACAAGCAAGGGTATAAACAGAGAGAGATTGGAGTTGAGCACTCAAGGGCTGCTATGGATAATGAATTTTCTAAGAAATGCTCTCAGCGTAAGGAAGTTTATGTGAGTGATTTCGCTAAGTTTGGGTTTCATTTAGCTCATAGCTTTTTTGAGGAAGAAGCATTTTGGGGGCATCGTTGTGACACCCACCCCCTGAAAATCCCGCTACCAGGAGAAATCAAGGAAGTGGGTTGTCAAAGGAAGTGTTACAAATACAAACTAAATCAAAACATCCACACATTATAATTGCTTAGTGGCAAGCCCACAAAAATTGATTACAACATTATATATACAATAATAGTAGCCACCCATACATTACATAGCAAAAAGAGTACAATATCTTAAATACAAAATGAGATCTTTCCTCATGCCCTCAAAAACCCTGATGGACCTTTGGTTGGGATGTCACTATACACAAGCTACCCAAGACTCAAACTCTACCACACATGGCCCTTCCTTAGCTATTATCCTCACCTGGAATAATGCAAAGCAAGGGTGAGTCACAAGACTCAGCAAGTATATTCAAAGCATGCCAGTAGTAATATGAATTATAAGCATGAATATAGTAGTGCAAACACAATAAGTAAGAGTTACTCACAACATTTGCATAACCCCTTTCCATACCTTACCGCATTACATAGCAACAATTTTATCATATCATCATAAGGACCAATGTCCTCCCATGCACTAGATTCACACTAAGTGAGCATCATTAACTAAAACTTAAATGCACTAACCTTCTTCAGGCGAGCATCACAAGCTACAGTTCCCCATGCACCAGATTACACTAGGAAAACATCATGAGTAAACACTCCCCATGTACTAGAATACACTAGGCAAGCATCACGAGTATACGTCATATAAAAAATTTAACCATATGTTCTAAACATTTTTCAAGCATTAACTCATCCATGGTTATAAAATAACTCATTAACATAGACATGAAACCCATTTTATACACACATATAAGATCATGCATGTAATACCCGAGAACTTTGGGTAATCGAGAAATAAGTATTTTATTAGAAAAATGAGATTTGAGGAAAATAGGTATCAGAATAGCCCTAAAAATTGATCGAATCGACTGCAGGGAGTACCTTGGAGCCGAGATGCCTAAATAAAATGATATGGTAGTGTCAAGTACTTCGAGGAATGATTTATGGCATAAAAAAAAAATTGGATCCGAAATAATTTTTGGTACAACTAAAATACAGCTACGGGATAGGTTGTAAAATCGAATTATTGTAGAGGGCTTCTGAAAAGTCAACTGAACCCTGAGGAAGTTCATATTCGGCATGTAGAGCAACCCTTTAGTGGTTTTTGGGAGAAACAAATAGGTTTCAAGCCCAAATAAAGATTTGGGCCAAAGTGCAGTTTACCGAATTCGCCAAAGGGAGGTCGAGATGGCGAGTTTTTGTAATCTTCAAGGGCGAATGGAAGTTTTAGGACTTGAGGGATGTAATGGAAATTATTGAAAGCTCAGGGGCTTTGTAAAAATGGGCCAAGGCATAAGAGACAAAAATAAGTGGGTTGAAAGTGTAATTTTCCAAACTTGAAGCTGGAAGCTTCCTGCCATGGACGACCAGCAACTTCTAGTCACCGACCAACCACATCTAAGCCATGGGGATTGCACGATGGTTGGTCGGGGATGCTTGAGGATCAAGCTTGGTCCGACAATTGCCATGAGTATGGCCGAAATTTGAAGAAAAACTGACCAAGAATTTGGCCAAATTTGGGAAGCTTCAAAAGTCATCATTGCGGTCGATTTTTTAAGCAAATAGGTCGATCCAGGCACAGTAGAGGCTTTGGCGATGTCTGAAAATAGCTTCGAGCAGTCTAAAAATGTCTTCATTTGTGGGATTTTGAGCTATTATCCGGTAGAGGGTGAAAAGACGATGCCATAGGTTCAAACGAGAGGTCAATCGGAGTTCGGATGAAGGAGATATGGCTAAAAAACCAGGCAGGTCGCGAGGTGCCGCCGAGTTGGAGGAAGAAGACGACCGGCATTTTTGGGACACATTCGGGTAAGTCTAGTATTTTTCCCTTCATGGTCATAGGTTATTATGATTTTTTATGAATAAAGATTGGAGAAAATAGTTTGGGAGATATTTATTTGGATTTTTAGAGGTGAAAATGGGAGAAAAATGGGGAAAATGAGGAAATTGTGAGAAAAATAGGTTTTTGATGATTATATGTTGATTAGGGTGCCTTGAGGATTAAATTAATGTGATTTGTGCAAATTTTGAGTTCGACACTAAAATCGAGGTCGGGCACGCAAATCGAGGCGGTACGCGTTTTTCAAGGTATCTTAAATTTTGTCAAATGTGAGTTTTCTACCCTCATAAAAATTGGTTTGACTCTATCTTAAACTTGATTTGATCTTGCAAATGTTTTGTTGCATGTGAATGGTTTTAACGTGCGATGGTTGGTTTCATTGGGTTTGTCCTAAAATGTTTTATGCATGTGCATTGAATTTTGTGATAAATTATGTACATGAAATGTTGTTTCATATGATGCATTGAGTTATGTTTGGTGGCATTGGCATGTTTTTATGGGATGTCAACCTGGGGATGTTGCCCCGATAGTGTGGCCGTAATTCCCCAAGTGTGTTTGTCCGACAGGGGTATCTCGGGTTGTGTGTTGGGATGAATGCCTCGGTTTCCATGCTGAGCTTGGTGGTTACACTAGGGTGACAGGTTGAAGATATGGGATGGGATGTCAACTTATGATGAGGCACTTGAAGCGACAGCACCAAGGAAGCGTGCGAAGGGAAAATACCCATTTGTGACCTAGGCTTAGAGTGAACACCACCCTTGTGAATCGTCAAATGGCGGGACTAAGAGTGGACACCAACCTGGACCAGCAAGATCGGGGCTGCGAGTGAACAGCACCCCAAATGCCTTGCATGGTAGTATTGTTTCCAATGTGGAGGTGGATTCCTAGGATGGTGTTGATCATCATTTGGCCAGGATTTGTGTTAACGTGCTCTGTAAGCTTCTGAGTGGGAAAGTAACGATGACGGGGTGATTCTCGGGTTCATGCATTTATGTCGCTCCCTCTTAAGCTATGACTGTGTTATGCCAATGCATCAATGTGGTTATGTTTCCTTTTGAGAGATTGCATTTTTCCCAGTTAGGGTTAAGTGTTATGTGGGATTCTCTTGGGGCGGGTTTTGTCATGATTTTCTATTGTTTCATGTCTTACATACATTCATGAAAATATTTTTGAATTCTCACTTAGATGATTCAACATCTAATTGTTGGACTTTCGTCCCTGAAATATTCAACGTTCCAGGTGGAGACAGTAGTGCAAAAGGGATAAGAATTGTCGAGGATTGACGACAACTTGTAGGTGGATCATAGCATATATTTTGGATTATATGCTTTTCATTTTGATGATGTTATGTTAGACGATGGTACGATTTTGGTATTATGAAGGAAATGATTTCGGTTATGTACCATATCAGGTTTCGATCTAGCTTCCACATTTGTGATGATATTACCTATCTTAAGTTGATGTTTTTAAGTTTGATATGCTGAGAAGGAAATCGGGATTGACGAGGAAGTTATGGATTTAAGTGTTGTGTAGTGAAAGTGCATATCTAGGAAAGTTCTAGCTAAGGAAAGACTTGGTATTTAAGTGTGTCCCTTTGTGACCCACCTCTCTTTCCTGGGAACTTACCTGGTGTACTATTCACGTACAAATGCTATATTATATATTTATGGAAAAAAATATATCCTCGAAATTCATGATGATGTTTTTCGCATTTATAATGCCCCTCGATTGGAGCGGGGTGTTACAATGCATACTTGCACAATTTTTCACATCCCTAACCCTCACAGACATTCATTTCTTTATGCATTAGACTAATCTTATTCACAACAATGACCAACCATGATATGAAACAAAAAAAAAAAAATAAAATCCATTATTAATTAATATGATGATTTGGGGGCAAAATAGAATCATTAAAGGAAGAATCGGGCGACTATAGGGGCGAACCGGTTGACAACTTGAAAGCATCTATTGATCGCTATAAGTCTTTCCTCCCAATCAATCAAAAGTTGAGAGGTAATAGTCGACAGCCAAAGCTAAACACACCACATCAATTGATAGCTCCTTGCCAAACTATCGACCGACAAAATGTAAAAACTCGTGAATAGTACAAATTCAGGCAAATAATCGATAAATCAAGCAAGGTGGTCGATAGACAGCAATGAAGGAGACATGAATCAAACCAAAATACATGCAAAATACACCAAACTCTGGCATGTTCTTAACCCTAGTCAACAAAAACATCATTCCCCAGAAATATAGTTTGACACAAGACCCTATTTAAGGCTCAGAAAAAGTTCAATACGTCTCAACCTATTGGGTTGTTGTAGACTCGCAAACATTGCGAGGTTTAATGATTGTCTGGGAATTTATTCATCCAACATGTTCCCTCACGGAATGCTGGAGAGAGGACACTATTAGATATAAGCCCTTAAGACCAATTCTAGTGACACAATGGAACTTGATCTTGTAACTTTTTAAATTCTATTTAATGACAAGTTTATTTTTATTTAAATTACAATATAGTTTAAATTAAATATATATATATCACATTTAGTATAATAATGAGTGGATACCATTCTTAAGTGTTAAAAATATGAGTGACAGATAATCTATAGTTCGTTATCCTATAAACATGTTCCTAGCTACAGAGTTCCTAACCTGAATATTAGCAACTCATAAAGGCTAGCACATTATCTTCCCCCTTGTTCAATATGAGATACTGAAAGATAAGGTTGATGAGTCTCATGTCATTCTGTATAAGATATAGAGGGAAGATGAGTGGGTGCTCGTTAAAGGAACAAGTTTACTGAATAGGATTGTTAACATTAAATCACATGAGTTTTATCTCAAGAGTCAATGATTCAATGTTAACTATGAATTTGCAACTAGTGCTTAGACCCGAGATGACATGGATATCCATTTGTTGGTGGATTAGGATATCAACGATATTATATAATTGTTTTAATCATGGATGACTATATGTATCTATGTGCCTAGTTCAGTAACACATGTGGTATGTGTGCATCAGACATGGAATCTATCTCCTCAAGATATGTCGTATGCGATCTAGTAATCACTTGACGATAAATCCTTAACTAAGGTAATATGATGATGGAATGTGTGTTCCATAAATGTTGTGTCATATTAGTCAAGATTGATTTTGGATTTGGTCATATGACGAGACTAAGAGATTTGATCTGTTGACCGTGATCTCATATTTTATCGGGATATAAGATGATAGAAGGACTGTATTGCATGGCATCGTAGTGTAAGGTTCGTATTACTCGTTTCACCTTAAATTAGGCAATTATAACATATTGCTAGATGTTACTCATGATTTACGAGAATTTATTAATTCTCATTATCAATTTAATTGTGAACCCAGAAAGTCCCACCTAATAAGAAATCGTTTTAAAAAAAAAAAAGGATAATTAGTAATTATGGAATTACTAAATAATTGTGCAATTATTTATAAGATAAATAAATATAATTAAATAATTAATGGGTTAATTATTTAATTATCAAGTTGGATCAAGCTTCTTGCTAGCAAATCAAGCCTGGTCCAACTACATTTAGGGTTTTCTAGGTTTTGCCTATAAATAGGACACTAAGCCCGTGAATAAAAAACATAACACAGTCAGTTGTATCCAGATCAAACAGAAATTTTAGAGAAATTTTCTACATCATTTTCTCATGAAGTCTCTTGGAGTCTTGGGGATTTCAGGTGGATTGACTCGACATCTCACACATGAGAGATTATATGGCGGGTTATCTGCAACTAATTTTGTATTCATTTTAAGGTAACTTTTCGTTTATGTCTTCGATCTCTAAACTGTATGTTTTGAAAATCGTGATACCTATAAAACCAGATTTTGTTTCTACTACATATGATCAGTTCATAATTTTCTATCAGACACTAAACCCATAAAGTTTCTATAAGAAAAAGCTAACCATGGATGGGTGCGAGAGAATCCATCAAGCACTCTAGTGAGGTGCAAGAGTAGAGTACCACCTCATTGATGCACACATGACTATAATCACCTGAAGTCGGAGTAGGACAGATTATGAGCGCCTGCATACCTTGTTGTGAATATGTTACCACTGCGAGGTATCTTTTAGATAGATAAGGGCTAACTACTTATGGGTATATCCATCAAGGCGTAGCACCTCCTGAAGACTCCCACAACTCCTTCAGAGCCTAGGCATCCAAAGACTCCCTCAGACAAAGACCCAATCTTCAGGGATATAGTTTCCCGAAGACCCTTCGATCTAGCATCCATTCAAAGACTCGGGGCATCCTTTCTACTCTCTAGAACAACAGATTGAGCCTAGCCCTGAGGACTCTGCTCTCCCAGACAATGAATCGAGCCATCCTCCAACTAAGCTCCTACCAGTGCCTCTTTGCCTCTTTCTACTGTTGTTGTACTTTTGTACATCAGTTTTAATGATGAAAAACATCTATTGGTTTAATCCCTAAATCATGAGTCAAGTGTATGATTTTCTACATATATCAATTTCAATATCAAGTATTATTTTGTGAAAATAAAAACCAAATGAATTTCAAGTATCAAGATTTCAAAACCCTGTTTTGACTAAGTCTGGAAGGTTAGCACCTTATAAGGAGACCTATAAGAAAATGTTTTTTTTTTTCAGAAAACTATCTCCCAGTATTTTGATATCTAATATCCATTGATGTTAAAATGATTTTTAATAAATTTTTCATTAAATAGAAAATATATATTTTGGAGGTGGTAATATTGTTAAATCTTGAGTTTGTACTAAAACCTAAAATCTACTTTCTTATTGTTTTGGATTTTAATTTTCTAGATATTTTTATTGAATCCAAATAGGGGGTACTTTGTTATTTATATTTATGTATTAAAGTAAATGGAAGGTAAATGTAAATAAGTTGTGATGTATACATGATGTGGATTGTATTGTCATGCAAATATTTATGAAAATTTGCATTGTTTCTATGCATGTTTCAAAACCCCTTTGAAAAGGTTTTCATGTTTTCTAAAGTGCATATGCTATTTTGAAACATCTATGTATTAGCACTTATTCCAGGTTTTCGACTATGTTTCGAAACCTGTATATTATGTTTCGAAACCTCATTTCTAGAGAAGTATGTTTCGAAACCTATTATGTTATGTTTCAAAACCTCTAACATTTTGTCAGCAGATCATTTGAAAACCAAGATGCATTTGTTTTGTAATTTTGTAAATGTTTCTCTATCATTTGTTTAATGCATTCTCCATGCTATGAGATTCAAATTCAAATTTGAATATGAGTGCTTTTAAAATATTCAAAGTGGGCATAAGACTTTGTCTCCCACTCTTTGTTGTCTCTAAGTGCTTTGTCCAGCTGGAAGCCTGTATGTTTCGAAACCTGTTGTCTATGTTTCGAAACCTTGCTCTATTTATGTGATGTTTTGAAACCTATTATGTATGTTTCAAAATCTACTTTTTTGTCTTGTCTCTAACGGCTATAAATGGTCAGATTTCTATCTCTTGGTATAAATAGCAGGTATTTGAAGACAAAGAAAGATTGATTGAGAGACAACAAACAAGAACAAGAAAACACACACTAGAGACACACACACAAGCACAAGTGATCTAAATCCGTTTGATAAGCTTTTAAATAAGATCCATTCATTCATAGATGTGCATTGTGGTTTGAAAGTGAGAAAGAGAAGCAAGCTGAAACAAGAAGTTATATCCTTTCTAGCTCTCCTCATCTCAAGTCAGTAAAAAGGTTTGTACATCATCCGGTAAGGCATTTATTGCTCGTTGGGTTGTAAAAGATAAAATGTTATTTATCTTGATTATTTCAAGGTTTAAGTTTATCCTAAAACTCATTGTGGTATAAAGGTTTTAGTTGAGCCTAAAACTCATTGTGTCAAAGGTTCGAGTTTAGCCATAAAACTCACTTGGTGTAAGGTTTGAGTTAAGCTCGTAAAAACTCACTTAGTGCTAGGTTTGAGTTGAGCCTGTAAAAACTCACTTTGTAAGGTTTTAGGGTGAACCATGGTAAAACCCTTATTGTGGTGATCATTAGTAAAAAGTGATTGGGATTGAAAAATCCTTCAACTGGGTAAGCTTAAAGGTAGTGGACTAGGCAGCGTGCCGAACCACTATATATCTTGTGTGCAAGTGTTCTTTAGATTTCGTTTATCATTATTACCTATTGCACATGCTTTCATAAGTTTTGTTATCAAAGTCTAAAACAAAGTTTTCTTGAGTTTAATTGTTTACATACATACATACAAACATATCTTTGGTATACTCTTATTTATGTATATCATCTTTGCCAAAGATTATTAGTTTGAAATACAAGCCAAAAGATTTCGAAACAAGCAAAACAATAAGTTGTATTTCGAAACATACCTCATAGATTTTGAAACAAGCTAAATCAGTAAAGTATATTTCGAAACATATATAGTAGGTTTCGAAACCTACTTAATAGAAAGCTTTATTTCGAAACATATATCCTATATTTTGAAACATGGTGTTTTGCCATCAATTAAAGTTTTAAATTATCGAAAATTTATATAAATCTCAATTCACCCCTCCTTTTGGGATATATTTTCCATCATTAGGAACCAACAAGACCTTTCCTCTCACTTCCTTGCCAGGCCTTGCCAACCTCTTTCCTAAGATATATAAATTTAATTTTTGTATTCCAGCAACATCAATTTGATGTTGTCTATGGGAAATAAGCAAAAAGTCTCCCAAAAGTCAAGGAAAACAAGGTTTTCTCATGTATGAGCGTCCCAACCTGAGGCCACATATGCCAGCCTCCCTGAACAGCGGGAGGTTACCACTAGGGAACGTCCTCTAAATATTTCCTTAAGTTCACAGGCCGTGGGACCTACAGCATTACTGACTACTACGCTACCCTACACATTTATTCATCAAAACTACAACCAAATTTATCAAACGTCAATCCTTTTATTAAAACAGGTGTAGGGCGATTATACTCGCCAGTGTGCAAGTGTGCATGTAGTACAATTTTAAATTTATATTTCGATGAGTCCAAGTCGGTTCACAAGAAGATTATTTATGGATGAAAACAAAAATCACTAAATATTTAATTTTATGAGGCGATTAAAATGATCTAAAGGCAATAATTAAAACTAAACTAATATTGAATTTAAGCAGTTTGGGTCAAGATAATTTTAGTGTCAAAACCAATTAATTCCCAATTTAATAGAAAATATCAGTAATATTCATCTGAATTAAGTTTTGCAGATCTGTCAGTAATTTTAGTTAAAGATAATGATAATTCTTATTTAAACAATCTCCATACATGGCATGAAAATTCTAAGTTAAGCAATTACCATAAATTAAATTATATTCCACAGATAAAATTTATAGATATAGATTAATCATTTGGGCTTGGGTATGAAAACATTTTTAGGTCTAGCAATCTCCATACGTGGCATGGAAATTCTAAGTTAGGCTTATGCTCCAATCCAAACTCAAAGATATACTATATGCACACTGCTCAAATTAAATCAGATTAATATTACACATTTGAAGCGCAACTTTCTTTGAGAATCATTGGCGTTGGACACTGTCCTTGACTTAATCCAAGATTGGATTTAGCTACTCATCTTCATTTGATAATAAATTGGAGGGAATTTAAACAATGGGAATTAAAATTACAGAAATTAAACGATAGTATTTAAAAGACAATATTTAACAGATCATATAGGCAGTGGAAAATTAAAAGACAATATTTAACTGACCATATAGGTGGTGGATAATAAACATACAGTATTTAAAAGACAATATTTAATTGATGATATAGGTAGTGGATAATAAAAAGACAGTAATTGAAAGACAATATTTAACCGACCATATAGGCGGTGGATAATAAAGATAACAAAAAGAATAACATAACACAATTATATGGAAACTAAAGTTGAAAATTTGAGAGAGAAATTCTAATAACGCAACTATATAAAAACTAAAGTTGAAGATTTGAGAGAGAAATTCTAAGAACACAACTATGCTTTCATTATAGAAAAATTAGATGGTTACAAATGCAACCAAGTGAGATACTTATACCCATAAGATGCAATGAAGACCACTCAATTATCTAATTTAATAATAAAAAAATAAACAAATATTTAATTTAATAATACAAAGATAAATAAAATATCTAATTTAAAAATACAAAGATAAACAAAATATCTAAGAAGCTTCCATAACTTGGGCCTTTAGTTTTGGGCTTGGGCCTTATTTGTGTTGGGCTTGGACCTTCCTTATTTTGGGCTTGGGCCTTCCTTGTGTTGGGCTTGGATCTTCATTGTTTTGGGATTGGACCTTCCTTGTTTTGAGATTGGGCCTTCTTTGTGTCATGCAATCACAAAATGCATAATAATATTCAATTTAAACTAATTTTAAGATCAAAATAAGGGTGAAATTATAACAAAATTTTACAAAATTGACTACTAATCAATTACAAAGAAGATAGGGGAGCCGAATGGCTAATGAACAATATTCTTTAGGGCAAGGCTGGTCCATTGAGCAATCATCACCCATGCATGCCTCCCCAGTACGCCCAACAATATTCTTTAGAGCAAGCGACATTCCAAACAACAAAGGGCATCCTATTAGATAGGTTCCTAAGCCTAACCAACCCCATGACATAAAAGGTGATCAAGTATAGGTTTATGCACCAAGAACATCTAGGGTAAGGAGATCATCGAATGTATCTCTTATTGAGTTTCAGAAGTTAGAATAGAGATGTAAGGACTTGAGAAGGAGCGACGAAGCAAAGTCCAAGGCACTAAAACATTTATCAAAGCTGCTACATGCACTTTTGCCAACTCTTGAGAAGGCTCACTTCCCTAGGCTACCTTGGGAGGAATTCAGTTTGGTGCCTCTCCCAGGCAAACTTTAGTACCTTCATTAAAGCATTCATCACAACCACTAGTGGCCTCGCCAAGGTTACAAATGCATATTCCTATGCTTAAGGAGTTATATGCAAAAAGGCGCAGCAACAAGGGTAAAGCAATTATGCAGGAAAAGATGGCATGGAGCACCACCTTCTCTAAAGATGTGTGGAGGCGATCATGGGACTCCAATGTAACACCCTGCCTTTCACAGACGCATCACTATAAGGGAATCCCCGGGAATCTTTTTTTTTTTCAAGTTCATTACCCGCGGTGCTTCAAGAATAATCGTCACATGCAGATAAGATCCGGGAAGAGCCCAATCTTGCCCGTTTAACTAACAAGATCAATAATCTTAAAACTAAACGAGACATAGTACAATGCAGCGGATACATTAACATCAAAATACCGTGGTTCTTACATAGTATTTCCATAATAAAATACGTGTTACAAACTACCAAATAATAACAACATTATCATACAACCGTTCTTACATAAACCGAAATACATACTAAAGCCTCCAAAACGAGTATCAGCCTGGGGCGGCCTGGACGCGCCCAGGGCCTGGCCAGGCTCAGTCGCGCGCACTGGGGCCCAGCCAGGCGCTGTCGCGCACTTGTAGGCACTGCAAGGCAGCCCGCGCGCGGCCCGCGGGGGCGACCAGCGCGCCCGTGGACGACCCGCGCGGCCCCTGTCGCCCAAACGGGCCGCGGCCACATGGGCCAAACGCTGCCCAGCCGCGCCCACTTGGGCTTTTTGGGCTGGCAGCATGTATGACATGCTGTCCAGCTGCCTCCCGGCCCCTCCCGCTCCCTCGGGCTTCGATTTGACCCTTCCCCAAGGTCCCCGCGAAGCATCCGGGCCGACCCTTTGGTGGCCCAGTGCGTTCCATTCCCTTAGGTGGGGCCCGACCAAATTGTTTGGCTATTTTTAATTATTTTTATCCAATCCACGAGTGTATGACACCTATGGGCTATGATTAAAATTGGGTCAGGGCCCTTAATTGGATTATTTATTAATTATTAGGCTGCTAGTGTATGTTTGACATGCATTGGTTGATCCAAAACCTATCAAGCCTTGTTAGTTAGACTAATGGATGGAACCCAAGCCCAACACAATTAAAACAATTTTGTTTTTCCAAAATTATACAAATTTTCAATATATTGAAAGTGTTTCATTAAGTTTGAAATAGATGCGACAATTAATTAACATAATCTAAATGAATTAATATGATTGATTGCATGGGTGTATGGTATGGATCGAGTCGACCATTTATTTTATGTTAGGAATGAATGCTTGTAAATTTGGTTTTTGAAATAGGGCCTGTGTGTCCTGCCTCTCTTATACTCTGATGTACATTATCTTCTCATCTCACTCCCCCCAAATGTAACTCAGGGTTTCTAATTCTATGTAATGTATGTAGAATAGAATAGAGTAATGATAGTTGTAGTTTGTATGAAAAGCTAGAGATTGAGCTAAATTGAAGACAAGATTCGAAGACCAACGGAGGCTTAAAGAATGTGCTTGAGAAGCAAGTTGTGATTCTTCACCTAGGTTTGACCCGCTAGCTTCCCTTCTATGGCTCGAGGGGGCTAGCCGTAGTTATCCATACCATACACCGGTTTGAGTCGTTTATTATGCATTATTAATTTGATTAATTGTATGTGATGAGACCTAAATAAATAAATAATAAATCCCTCATAAATATTAAGCCAACTTGCCTTTCATCATTATGAAGCATTAGGTTTCTAGCTGGCACTTGATTTGTTGAGTCACTCAAGGTCATGTGTCACCTATGATTCCTATGCTTCATGGGCCATGAGATGTCCCTGAATGATGGGTTCGACTTAACTAGAAAGGTGGGATTTGTTGAGTCACTCAAGGCCTTACTGAGTATAGAGGCAAAGATTGGGAGTCACATAAGATGTGCTTGGCAAGAAGTTGTCAACCCAATGAATCTAGGAGTTGCATGGAGATGCAATTGGTAGCAAGTACCTACCTAATCGATCCTAGCACAATTTGTTGAGTCACTCAAGGTTGTGCGAGGGGAGATGGGATCCTAGCCCGCTAAGAAATCTTCCAACGGGATTTCCCAAGTTATGTCTTGAGGGTGGCAAACTCGTAGAAAATAGTGGGAGCAATTATAAAATGTTACTTCTTGCAATTTATGATTTCATAATTCAATATGATTATAATAATATCTCTATTCAGTTGTTGATCCAGAATGTCTGGAAACATGTCGATAAGATCGATACTCGAGGGCAATAATACCTTCAACGAGACTAATTTCTATAACTGAGAGATCATCTTGAGGATAGTCCTCACACATGATAAGATTCTCTATGTGATAGAGAGCTATCTTCTTACGAAGCCACCAATTAAGGAAATAGTAGCACATTAGGCCTGGACGATGCACAAGGGTGATATGATCATCGCTTGGTATATTATCTTGGCTGCTATAACCCCGAAACATAGGTCGCAACATAAGAGTTATGATGCCTATGAGATCATGTCTAGGCTCAAGGATCATCTATTGAGAAGCATGTCATGGAGATGATACGTTTTATCAATAGGTTGCTAGAGCTAAACTTGGGTATGGATGCAGAAACTTACCCTAGACTTAGTGCTACAGTCCCTCCTTAAAGGTTATGGAAAAGACTCTTGGAGAGTGGTTGTCCATACTTAGGGAGACCAAGCCTAAAATTGATTATAGGCCAAGGGAAGTGTTCTCTTAGTTGAAGGGCCCAAGGCGCACAGGGGCAAGCCCAAGAGTAAGAAAGCCAAAAGGAAGAAGAGTTCTTCCATAGTGCAATCTGGAAAAGTCTAGAAGACCAAAACTCGAAAGAGCAAGGAGGATGCGATCTATCTCTACTCTGATAAACTATGAGGTGTAGAGTAAGAAGAGTTCTACTCAAGGCACTTCAGGTATTTATGTTATTGGAATTAATCTATCTACTTCTGATCAGTCCACATGGGTATTAGATACTGGATCTAGTGCTCATATTTACACTTTCGTGTATGGGCTTAGGAGTACGAGGAGATTAATAATAGGAGAAGTGTACCTACACGTGGTAAATGGATCAAAAGTTGTTCCATTAATTGTAGGGACCTATTTATTAACATTGCCCATAGGGCTTGTATTGGAATTACATAACTGTTACTACAATCCTAGTTTGACTAGGAATATAATTTCTAATGCTTGTTTGACAAGGATTGATATTCATTTTTATTTAAGGACAATAGTTGTTCGTTTTATAAAAATGAGTTATTTTATGGTAAAGCAATAGTACGTAACAGTTTGTATGTCCTTGATAGTTATACTCCTGTCAATAACATAAATATTAAGTGACTTAAATCAAATGATTTGAATAACACTTATTTATGGCATTATTGCCTTGGCCATATAAATGAGACTCGCACATCCAACTTGTATATAACTGGATATCTTAACACATTTGATTATGAATCATATGGTACTTGCGAATCTTGTTTACTTGGCAAAATGACTAAGTCTCCTTTTAAAGTAAATGGAGGCTACATAAGTGTTAGGGTTTGTGCACATTGATGTGTGTGGACCCATGTCCACCCAAGCTAGAGGTGGATATGTCTACTTCATAACCTTTACTGATGATAGATCATGTTTTGGTTATGTGTATCTTATGAGACACAAATCTGAGTCTTTTGAAAAGTTCAAAGAATTTAGATTTGAAGAAGAGAAACAAACTAAGAAAAGTATCAAAGTACTTCGATCAGATTGAGGTGATGAATATTTGAACAGTGAGTTTCTAAATCATCTGAAACAGAATGAGATTCTCTCACAATGGACTCCACTTGGAACACTAGAGATGAATGGTGTGTCTGAAAGGAGGAATATGACCTTGTTGGACATGGTCCGGTCCATAATGAGTTGTACTGAACTCCCTATTTCATTTTTGGGATACGCACTCCTCACCGCGATCTTTGTTTTGAACAGGGTTCCAAGTAAATCAGTTATTCAGACTCCATATAAGATATGGAAAGGAAAAAAGCCAAATCTATCTTTCCTTAAGATTTGGGATTGTCAAATTTATGTCAAACGTGTTGACAATAATAAGTTAGAACCCAAATCAATGATATGTTTGTTTGTGGGATATCCAAATGGATATTAATTTTAACACCCATATGAACAAAAGGTGTTTTGTTGCCAAGCATGTGGTATTCCTTGAGAATGAATTCTTAGATGCTGTGGCTAGTAGGAGGAATGTTAAGATCGAATAGATTCGAGGCGAACCACAAACAAATACTCCCCTCGAATAGATTCGAGGTGAACCACACACAAATACTCCCCTCCAAGAACCCGAGAAAGATCAGACACAAGATGTTGTGTCAACTCCCCAACCTTTTACATAAGAACCTCCTAGGTCGATGAGGGTTCGTCGCGAGCAAGAGAGATATGGATTTCTCAACTTGGCACATGGAGATGTGCTTCTAGCTGAGAACGATGAGCCTACTACCTATGATGAGGCAATGTCTGACATTGACTCTGGGTTATGGCAGATGGATGACAAAACAACTTTCCTTAAAGGAAACCTGATTGAGGATGTGTATATGACACAGCCTGACGATTTTGTTACTCATAAACATGCAAATAAGATTTGCAACTTGCAAAGGTCCATTTATGGACTAAGGCAAGCATCCCGGAGTTAGAATCAATGTTTTGATGGAAAGATCAAAGGTTTGATTTTTCACAAAAGGGAAGTTGATCCTTGTGTTTACAAGAATGTAAGTGGGAGCGTGGTGGTCCTTGTAGTCCTATATGTGGACAATATATTGCTCATAGGGAATGGTGTTCCCATGATGCGATTAGTTAAAATATGGCTTTCAAAATATTTTCTCCATGAAGGATTTGGGAGAAGCAGCCTATATTCTGGGAATAAGGATCTATAGAGATAGATCCAGGAGGTTGCTAGCACTCTCCCATAGCGCGTACATTGACAGGGTGCTAAAGAGGTTTAGCATGGAAGATTCTAGGAGGAGAAGACTTCCCATATCACATGGAATACATCTCTCCAAGGCTATGTGTTCGAAGACACAAGATGAGAGAGATAGGATGAGTCGAGCACCATATGCCTTGGCTATTGGCTCGATCATGTATGCCATGTTATGTACGAGGCCTGATATCGCATATACTTTGAGCATATGTAGTAGATATCAAGTTGATCTAGGTGAGAAACAATGGATTGCTGTGAAAAATATTCTTAAGTACTTGTGAAGCACTAAAGAGATGTTTTTGCCATATGGAGAATGAGAGCATACCATTAAGGGGTTCATGGATGCAAGTTTTCAATTTGACCATGATGATTTTAAATCATGTACAGTCGAAATTCATATTCTGCCTATATGGCTGGGCCATGAGTTGAAAGAGTTCCAACAAGAGATAGTGACAAATTCAACAACTAAAGTCGAATACATAACAACCTTCGAAGCAGCTAAGGAGGTTGTATGGATCTGTAAGTTCACTAATGAACTTAAAGTGGTGTCCAGTATTATTGATCCAATAACAGTTATTGGGACAACAATGGAGCCATCGCGTAAGCGAAGGAACCACGATCTCATCAACGGACCAAATTTGTATTACGACATCACCATATGATAATGGAGATTATCAGCTAAGGTGGCATATATAGAGAAAATGTCGACGGATGACAACGTCGTAGATCCCTTGACTAAAGCTCTGTCCCAGGAGAAACATGAAAGTCATGTTCGATTATCAGGTATAAGATACATGAGTGATTGGCTCTAGTGCAAGTGGGAGACTGTTAGTGTAGGTGCTCTAGACCCATCAGATTGGGCATGTTGTACACTGACAATTGTAATCATGTTTATTATTTGAATAAGGAGTTGTTCAAATTCACAAGAAGTCATTCTATTAGTTTCTTGTTGTTATTGTAATAACCAAATGAAACTAGATAGAAGTCCATATGATGTATACTGTGATTAATCTATAAAGATGTGAGATGATGCATCACAGTTTCTAGACATCATTAAACGTCCCAAGTCGTAGCAATGTCAAGAATGGACATTGACAATTGCGGTAAGACTTGTATGTGCTATGGTTTTGCTATGTGATAGCAATGGGGGTCTCACACCCATAGGCATGGGGATGTTTAAACAAGTACATAGGTGACCAATGTTGGAGAATGTGTTACTGGACATGACTCGCCATGAGAATCCATTTTGGTTATATGTTGATGGAATTCTCATACGAGATGGATGTAACTAATCCTTGGACCTGAGGTTGTCACGGTCATCTCATAAGAAGATCGGTATGCTTTGACATCGTTTCGATGGCCTAGACAAAGGCTGCACGTGGGTGATCGTTAGGTATATCGTGAGGCTTATAGAGATGGGTGCATAGCCAAGATGAGACTCGTCTATCCCTTGATAGAGGATGATGTATCTAAGGCGTATTCGGTGGATATTCACTTTAAATCCATGGCCATGGTGAAAGAGATCAATAAGGAGTTATTGATTCACTTTCTATTAAGTGAAGATATCCGGAAGACCGATAAAAACTCATTGATCGTTATCAAGCAACACATCGCCATACTTGAGATCACATAAGATACATTGACGAGAGGATCGTATTACACGGTAACCATGCTCGTGAAAGGTTATTTGCGGATTATAAATCCTTCTGAATAATTGGGTAGGCATGATGCCTTGTTAGAGGTCAATCTTGTCTTATGTGTTCGTACCGACACATTGTCAACATATTTGGAAGCCTAATGAGTCATACGCAATAGGCATGGTCCCTGGCTTAAACCAGGAGAGTGGACGTATGGTTAAGTGGGACACTTTGGCAAGAAGTTGTGTCGTCGTAGGTTCTCACGAAAAAAGAACAAATAGACGTAATGACGTCAATATGGCGAGCGGTTGTCATAATGAAAAGAGTTTCCTAAAATGGCAATTGATTAAATTAGGAAGGAGTTTCTAATATAATAATTTTTTATTTCTTGGAGTGGCAAATAGGAAATAAAATATATTTGGGCTTAAATTAATATTTGGACTAAATTAGATTTGGGCCAAATATTAAAATAAATATTATATTTGGACTAAATTAGATTTGGGCCAAATATTAAATATTAAATATTATATTTGGACCAAATTAGATTTGAACCAAATATTAAATATTATTTTTGGGCTTAAATTAGATTTGGGCCAAAATATTTTATTTAAACTTATAAAAGGATTGGCCCATTTAATTATATTCCTAGTTGGACTAGAATAAACCCATTTAATTAAGTTCCTAATTGGACTAAATTAAATGGGCCGGCCCATATCCATTAGGGTTTAAGAAACCCTAGAGCTCCTTATAAATACCTATTTATGGGTTGCCCAAACTGTAGGCGTTTTTGGTGTTATTTTTCAAGAGTTGAAAAACGTATTGCCGCTCACTCTTCCTGTTTCTTTTGGCATCAATACAAAACGAGGGCATTCTTTTTCCGTCCATACACAAGCCGCGCAAAGGAGAAGGAGCTAGCACTCCTATTCTGCTCTCCTTGCCAATGGACCCGTGCCGCGTATCACGAGTTAGAGGCCGGACGCTTGGACAGCTCGAATCCGCTAACGACTCGATAATCTAAAGGTTAGATTTATTTATTTATTTGTGAATGATTTGATTTCGACGTTGATCCAATCGCAGGGATCGGGGTAAGGTTCAAAATTTTTGAACTACGCTGCTTGCCCTTTAGCGATCTTGCTTCCCTTTCAGTCTTTTCATCGTAGATTTACATCAAGTCGGAAGCGCCGTAACCACAGGGTAGAGGACGATGATACCTCTAGCTCTTCAAATCATAGAGAAAGGATGCTGTCGTAGACTGCTCAAGACGTGGCTTCGTTTAACTCTGAGATCACTAAGAGAGTTCCTCAGTGCACCACTCCTGTAGTCTCCCACAAGCTTTCGAAGAATGCACAACTTGCGAAGTCTTCAAGTGTTATCCTTCGAAGCTGATGTTTAGCGAGCTAAAGTAGTACGCTGCAGAGTACCACTTTCCCTATGGAACGCGCTTGATGGTCCCTTCTCTGAACAACCATGCGGCTTTCCCTCCTACAGGGTTCGTGACCATCAGCCCCCAACACCTAGGGTTCGGCCTTAGGTTTCCAATCCAATCCTTCCTCATAACCATTCTCAATGACCTGAAGCTCGCACCCTTTCAGCTAGATAACCTCCCTGGCCATTCTTTTCACAAAAAATGAACTTCATTTTCCTACCCCCAAAATCCTTAGATACCTTTATTCTTTCAAAAGTACCAAGGACGGGCTGTATTACATGGCAGCTTGTTCTTCTGACTGTAAGAAGCTCCTGCCTCAAGGGAAGGCAAAGGGAAAATCCAACGTAGGGGACTATAAGTCCCAGTGGTTTTATATTTCTTGTTCCTCCCTCAATGACCTTAAAAATTTTATCTTTGTCCTTGTACCGAGTAAGTGATTATGGAGCTTTCCCTTGCAACAACAATTTATTTGTTCATTCCTCATTTATGGATCTTTTCTTTCTGATTTTGTAGACGTTGCTGGTGGGAAGCAAGAGTTGACTATCACCGAAGCACAGGAGCTTCAAAAAGCTTCCGAGGTGAAGACAGACGATGACGACAGTGAGTTCACCGATTTCCTACTCTAGGACTACCAACTCACTCCTCCTCTCGACCTCAAAGAGATCAAGCAGGGGGACATAGGAATTCGAGGCCAGAGAGAGATAGAGTTAGTCTTTGATGTAGTTGATTTCAGCGAAAGTTCAGTCAAGGAAAGCAAAGTTCGTCGATAAGTTACGGTTGCAGCCCTGCCAACATCATCAGAAGCAATGAAGCTCCACCTCGAAAGACTCGGAACTTCTGCAATCTAGAGCTTACCTAAGGTCATCCGCGAGTCCTCTTCTCTTGTAAAAGTTCAAGGGGCGGGAGCTCGTACTAAGGTGGCCGACTTGAGTCGCGACCTTGTCAGTTTGCCCGGTTCTGACCTCGCACCGACTGTCGCAATCCCTTTAAAATTGGCTCCCGCAGATACCTCCTCACAGCGTGTAACGGCCACAGCCAAAACGAGTCGCGAGAAATTCGTGGTTGGCGAGGAGGCTTCTGACGCTGGGAGTAAGAGGAAAGCTCCCTTGACTTCGCAGGCCGTTCGACAGGCTCACGCAGATAAGCGGAAGAAGACAAATACTCCTGAGGAGATGAGCGAATTCGAGGTCACTGTCGATGGGACATACTTCACTCCTCTTCTCGACAGCTTGAACAGGGCCCTTGGTAACTACACCAAAAATTTGGACAAGCAGGAAGTATCAGGCGATGTGCTTGACGACTATGTTGTTCGCCATAGTCTTTTGGTAAAACAATTTTACCCATTCTTCATGCTTCTCGTTTTATTTCTTTTAAGTATACTGACCTTTCAAGCCTTGCAAGCTTTCCTAGGCGTCTTCAAGTAGAAAGAAGAAAGAGCTCAAGCCGTCAAGGAAAAAGAGAAGCTCAAGGCTACCGTCGAGGTGCTGAAGAAAGACAAGAAAAAGATGGAAGAGAGTCTGGCCTTTGTGACCAACGAGTCTAAAAAGTACCAGAACCAGGTCAAAGGCTTAGAAGATAGAGCAAGAGAGGCCAAGAGAGCCAAGAGGGAGGTTGAAGACGAGCTGTATTGCCAGAAGCAGGTGCTCGACTAGGCCTGTTCCCTGCCTACTTCAAAGCTAAATAAGGCCGAGGCAGAGTTGGCTGCAACGCGAGGCGAATTAGAGCAAGCTCGATAGGAGGTTGAGCAGCTGAAGGTCGATGTCGAGGTTCAGGTCGTGAAGAAGCATGAGGAGGTTGAGTCTAATGTCTGTAGTGCGTTTCTTTTCACTTTGTGGAAAGCACATCTAGATCTTGACTTCTCGTTCTTCAACGAGGAAGCGGTGGAGGTAGTGAAGAAATATGCCACCAATGCTGTGAGCTCAACAGTCGCTGCCACCCTGTCCGAACCTAGTCAGACCATGGTTGACCTTTCTGTTGAGGATGCCGATAACCCTGCTCCCCAAGATGCAATAGACCCAATCTCAACTTCTCTAGGCCATTAGACTTTTTACTTTTTCTTGCCTGATTCTTGTACTTTGGATTTTGAAAGCAATACACTTTTCTCATTTAATCGAGCTTCTTGCTTCTTCATTCTTTGATGCGAACTAAAAGCCGAACATAAAGATGAATTTAAATTCAATTAATTTGAGAACATCTTTAGCTCACAAGTGATAAATCTTAAAACCAAGCAACTTTTGATAATAAAGTAAGGTATAGTTAGTTCGAGTCGTACGTCCAATAGGTCATGATCATGGAATCAAATCTAAGCTAACATACGGTAGCTCGATGATCTTAACTTAATTAACTTTTTGCCTCCAAGTTATATGTCCAGGTAGATCATAATTTGATCCCAGCTAACATACCATGACTTTTAAGGGTTTAGCGAGGTCAAGATGAACACCCAGGTAGGTCGCAGTCCATGACTTTTGTCAAGATAAGAGGACCCTAGCAAATGAACCATGACTCATAAGATTTTTTAATCGAGGTGATGGCTTAATAGGAGCTAAACCATGATGCTACGGTCAAGATGAATGGGCTCTTAGTTCGTCGATCACAACCTAGGGTAAAGACTAAGATGAATGCTCAAATAAACCGCAAACCATGGCACTTTGGCCAAGATGAATAGGCCCTAGCTCGCAAACCATAGCCTTTTAACCCCAAATTAGGATTATTCCCTGCCTCTTAATTTCAATGAAAAGGGGAAATAATAAGATTCAACAACCATAGCCATAAGTTTAATTCGATAGTACAAATAGAACATTAATTAAGCGTTATGTGAGTAAAAGACATAGCTTATCGAAAATATGATCTTAGATGCTCCGCGTTCCAAGCTCATGATAGAATAGCTCCATTTGTATCTGCCAGGTGATATGCTCCATTGCTCAGGTTTTCTTTTATAGTATAAGGGCCTTCCCAGTTTAGGCCCAATGTCCCATCGCTGTTCTTACGAGCTCAGGAGAGAACAAGGTGCAGCACAAGGTCGCCGACATTGTGCTGTCGAACCCGAACCCTCCGATTATAGTATCTCGCCATGCATTGTTGGCAAGTCGCTACTCTCATGCGAGCTAGTTCCCTTGCTTCTTCAAGCAAATCAAGATTTGTGGCCAGTAGCTAGTCGTTGTTCTCTAGATTGAAAGTGGCTCTACGCTGGCTAGTTACTTCACTTTTTGCCGGGACCATCGCCTCGGACCCATACACCATAGAGAAGGGAGTTTCTCCTATGGTGGTATGAGCTGTAATCTAGTGAGCCCAAAACACGGTTTGTAGTTCGTCCACCCAGGCTCCTTTTTTGGCTTCCAACTTGGTCTTTAATATCTACTTGATTATCTTGTTGACTACTTCGACTTGGCCATTAGCTTGTGGGTGGTCCATGACTGTGAAGCTCTTCTTGATTCCTAGTGATTCTCAAAATTGGACAAACTGCTCACTGGTAAATTGGATTTCATTATCTGTGACTATTTGTTGAGGAACTCCAAACCTGCAGATGATATTACTCCATACAAATTTTTCTACCTTTGCCGTGGATATCTGTGAGAGCTCCTTTGCTTCTGCCCACTTGGTGAAATAATCAACAGCCACAATAGCGTGTTTACACCCGCCACAAGCTGTTGGAAGTGACCCAATCAGGTCGATGCCCCATATGGAGAAGGGCCATGGGCTACTCATTTGTTGAAGGTAAGCGGGGGGGCCTCGCAGTATTTTTGCAAATCGTTGGCATGTGTCACACCTTTTCACTAGTTTTACAGTGCTTGCTTCATGGTGGTCCAGTAAAAACCTTAGTGAAGTGCCTTTTGGGCCAAGGACACTCCCCCAGCATGATTGCCACAGTGATTGGCATGGATTTTTGCGAGAACTACTTGGCAATCAGGCTCATCGATGAATTTGAGTAATGTGGCTGAAAACCCCCTTTTGTACAACATATCGTCGTGAATATAGTATCTGGCTGCCCAAGATCAAGTACGCCATACTTCTAACTTGTCACTTGGTAACTTTTCTTCTTGTAAATACTCTATGATGGGTCTCATCCATTTATCCGGCCTTAACTCAATTGCCAACGTCTCATTTTGCCCCTCTGTTCTTGGTGTAGCTAGGAACTCCACAGGGATGGCCCCCAATGAGTCTGCATTTCCTACTAATGCCAAGTGAGTCAGGGCATCAGCGTGAGAGTTCTGGCTCCATGGGACCTGATTCAATTTGCACTCCTCGAAAAGGCGAAATAATTCCTGAACTTTCTGGAGGTATGCTATCATCTTTAGGCCTTTCGCCTAATACTCCCCCTGTATCTGACAAACTACAAGTTGGGAGTCATTGAAGATTGTTAATCGCTCTGCCTTGACTTCTCTTACCAAGCGCAAACTGTAGTATCCCAAAATTCTGGAAAAAAAAAATAATAATGATAACAATAATATCAATAAAAGATTAAATTAAATTAAATTAAATTTAGTTAATTAATTTAAATTAATTAATTTGTTAAAATTTTGTGGCTGTGCGCGTGTGCGTAAGGGTTAAGCAAAGTGGCCACTTTTCTGTCAAATGAAATCAGAGAAGAACAGAGAGAGAGAGAGAGAGATCAGTGGACTGCTCGGCCAAGTGAGGGAGAGATCGAGAGGGAGAGGAAGAGATTGAGAGAGTGAGAAAGAGAGATGGAATGAGGGAGAGGGGGTGGTGGCAACCATGGAAGCTTCGAGTGAAGCTCGGCCATGGCCGCCCAGCGAAGCGACAGCAGCCGAGAGGGAGCGACGCGAGCAGCAGCAGTGGCAACAAGCGCGGTGGCGCGCGGAGGCCGGCTAGGGGCGGGCGAGGGCAGCGCTAGTCGAGGCGGCGACCGGTGGAGCTTGGCCGCGACAGGCGGCCGTTGGTGCGCTATTGCAGGAAGAAGAAGGAAGCCGCGGCCGCGCGAAAAAAGAAGAAGAAGAGAAAGAAGAAAGAAAGAAGAAGAGGGAAAGGAAAGGAGAAGAAGAAGGGAGTTGCAGAAGGAAGGAAGAAGAGAAGAAGAAGAAGAAGAAGAGAAGAAAAGAAGAACAAAGAAGGAAAAGAGGAAAGAAGAAAAGAGAAGAGGAAGAGCAGGACGCGCAGAGCAGGGGGAAGAAGAAGAAGAAGAAGAAGAAAAGAAAAATAGGAAAAATAATAGGATTTTTGGGATTTTTCGGCATGGAAAGTGACCAGGTACGTGGGTAAAAATTAATAGAAGCATGTTATATTTAAATTATAAATTTTTCGTGATTAAAATTAATTATTTGGGTCCCGGTTGTGTTATTTGTTAGGAAATGATTTAATTTACCTCGGGAGCTTGAGAGAGGTTGGAATCAGCTAGTTTCAGGCAAGTTCCTAACCCTTTCCTCGTGTTCTTTAATTCCCGAGAAACCCTATGATTTCTCGTATTTTATACCCTCCCTTCGTCTGTTTCGGTCCGTTTATTAATTATGGAATTTGGAGTCGTTTGATTTAAATTTAATTTATCAAGCTGGCTTCGAGGATTTTAGTAGTGTGATTTAATTTAAAATAAATATGAGACTCGTTGAGATATTAATTGTGGTGTGCTTACGTGGGATTTTAGACGGCTAAATTAATTATATTACACGGTAGATTTATTTA
This sequence comes from Diospyros lotus, assembly GCF_014633365.1. NCBI lineage: Eukaryota > Viridiplantae > Streptophyta > Magnoliopsida > Ericales > Ebenaceae > Diospyros > Diospyros lotus. The sequence goes on from NC_068338.1 coordinate 13,941,160, forward strand.
ATTAAAGCTGCGATTTTATTTATTGCCAGCGAACGTTTACTTCGCAGCAGGTGCGCAAGAAAAGCAAGGAACGGCCGTGTAAAGGCAAGCTCTTAACCCTCTCTTCCTAATCTTTAATCCCCATGGAAGACCCCGTGATTTTCTATATTTTATCACCTCCCTTACTTTAATTCGGCACCTTGCCTTATTGATTGAACTCTTATTCGTTTGTTTTAATTTAAATTAAATCTGAGGCTTCTATAATTTTATTCACTGTGAGCCTACGGGGGTTTGTACCGCCCCCATTCCTTTCGGAATGATGCTGAACCCAGTTAGGGAACTAGGTTCCTAGTCGTGCGGGTTTTATTTACAATTTTTCTCGGATTTACTTATGATTTGGTTAGAGCTATTGAGCAGTGGGGCAGGGGTCAACCGTTTGGTGACGTTGGGGTAGACTACGGTACGGCCCTGAAGTGGACCGTCGGGCGAACACTCCTAGTCACTAACTGTTGACCGGTGTCGGGCACTACTGACTAGCTCTGCCGGTATGTGATTTACTGCATGATTAGATACCTTGTATTACTGTTCATGATTTGATATGCACATGGGTACGGGATGCATGTTGGGATATTCATTTATTGAGTATGCTTGGACACGGACATTCTAGCTTGGTTAGGTTGCATCCAGCGCGGCATATGCATGGCGTGTGGTTTACTATGTGGGCGGAGCATGGCCTGATGCCTGGATGTATGGGAGCCTTGTATCACGTTGATGTTCACTACGCCATTGCATTTTTATGTGCATTCCATGGCTACTGGTAGTTATTAGTTCTCGGACGGGAGTACCGTTCCGATGGAGCCTATGGCTCGGTTGTCGGGAGTACCGACGGGGACGGGCGACTGGAGTACCGGCCCGGGATCGCTCGCACAGGTTTGTGGAGATATTTATTGCCTTTCAAGGTAGCGGCAGGTTGGTATGGGACTTGGGTGCCAAGTGTCTTATGCGGGCCCCAAGGACCGGTATGTGCTTTTATTATGCTCTACTATTGTATTGTAGCGTCTCATGACTTGTGTGTACCTGGGGGTTTATTCTAAGGTGAGATTTCTGGTTTTGTGTAACCTTCAGCCTTTTCTTCCTTATGCTTGCTGAGTCTCTCGACTCACCTTGCTTTCCATCATTCCAAGTAGTGGCGGCGTGGGCTATGGCAAGGGAGTCAGCTTTAACGGCAGAGTCGGTGTGGTGTACAGGCAGTCTCGTCAATCCCTATCCACTCTGATGTCTAAGTAAAATTTACTCTATTATTTCGTACTGTGCCAGGTGTTTTCTCGAGTTTTGTGTATGTCGGCACAGGAGTTTGTGTTTATTTATTTATCTTGTGACCGCTGTGTTAGCGGGGTACCCGTAGTGCATGCATGTCTTGAGCTTTGCTTCCGCTGTTCTTATTTTCGTGTATGCATGCCGGGGTGGTCTTTGTCTGGTGTCTCATTCTTTTCTCCTCCCGTAGGCGCTCCCGTTCGGGTAGTCCAAGCGGCTGGGATATCCAAGCGGGGGTGCTTACACAAACCAACTAGCAGCGCTTTGTACACCGCTTCATTATTAGTCGCCCTGAATCCGAACTTCAACGCATAAGGAATCTTGTGTCCTTCCGAGCTTATTAAAAGAACGCTAGCTCCAGATCCATACTCGCTGGAAGAACCATCGACGAATAACTCCCAGACTGGAGAGACTGAGAGGGCGGGTTCCTCCACCGGTCCTGTGAATTCTGCAACGAAATCCGTCAGTACTTGCCCCTTTATGGCCGACCTCGACTTCTACTCTATGTTGAATTGGGCGAGCTCAATAGCCCACTTGAATAGGCGGCCGGATGAATCAGGATTCTGTAAGATTTGCTTCAGTGAATGTTTGGTTAGTACGCCAATCTAATGAGCTTGGAAATAGGGATGTAACTTCCTTGACACAACTACTAGGGAATAGGCGAGCTTCTCCATGTAGGTGTACCTTGTTTCAGCATCAAGTAGCTTGTGGCTCATATAATACACCGGGTACTGCACCCGGTCTTCTTCTCGCACTGGTGTTGCGCTGACAAAAATACACCGGGTACACTCCCAAGTAGACAATCAATTCCTCCCTTCCTTTGGCTTTGACATGAGGGGAGCCCGTCCCATATATTTCTTTAGTTGCTCTACAAAAATTCAGCGTTTTAGTGACAAAAAATTTCGTTGCTAAAACATCAAAATTCGTCGCTAAATTTTTTAGCAACGGATTTAGTGACGGGAACCTTTCCGTTGCTAAAAGGAGCGTCGCTGAAATTTAGCGACGGGGGTTGTACCTATCATTAATCAGCGATGGGTTAACCCCGTCACTAAATTTAATTTTTTTATTAAATTTTATTTTATTTTTTTAGCGACAGGGTTGAGCCCATCTTTAAATTTTAATTTTTTTTATTTTTTAGCGACGGGGTTGAGCCCATAGCTAAATTTTAATTCTTTTTATTTAATTTTTTTATTTTTTAGCGACAAGATTGACCTGGTCGCTAAATTTTAATTTTTTTATTTAATTTTTTTTATTATTTTTTAGCGATTCCGTAGCTAAATTTAACCCCAAAATTCAAAATTCAACCCACGCTAAGCCCTGGGCTCCATTCATGTGCACCACGTGACAACACTGGAATATTATTCCCAACTATTATATTTGCTCTTTATCGGATTCGAACACCCAACCTCTCATGACCAAGTTTCGCGCGCGAGCCAGCCGATATAGAAGTCTTCTTGTTTATTGATGTATATAAAATATATTTACAGTATTCTCTTCCAAATATTTCAAAATTATATTTATACACCAAAATTTTTCAAACTTATTTAATGATATTAATTTTAATATTAATGTTAGTAAAGGGAAATGAATATTAATTTTAATTTTAATTTTATTTCGTTATTAATTCAAATAAAATTTTATTAATTACTATATTAGCAGTGAAAATTATGTTTTTATTTTGATTTTAATTTGTAATATATTTAAAAATTATTAATTTAATTTTTACTAATATTAATGTTAGTAGTGAAAAATTATGTTTTTATTTTTTTTTTAACTTTTTAGCGATGAGTTGACTTGTCGCTAAATTTGAATTATTTTATTTAATTTTTTTCTATCTTTTAGCGATGCGGTGTACCCGTCGCTAAATTTTAATTTTTTTCATTTCAATTTTTTTTATTTTTTTCCGACAGATTTGTCCTATCACCAAATTTTAATTTTTTATTTAAATTTTTTATTTTTTTTTATTTTGTAGCAACGGGTGTACCCGTATCTAAAATTTAATTTTTTTACTTTTTGTATTTAAATTTTTTTATTTTTTATTTTTATTTAATTTTGATTAAATACTTTTTAGCTAAATTTTAATTTTTATTTAATTTTTTTATTTTTTAGAAACGGGATTGGCCCATCGCTAAATTTTAATTTTTTTTAATTTTATTTTTATTTTAGTTTTTTACCAACGAAGTTGACTCGTCACTAAATTTGAATTATTTATTTTTATTTTTTATTTTTTATTTTTTACTTTTTAGAGACGGGTTGACCCGTCGCTAAATTTCAATTATTTTATTTAATATTTTTTTATTTTTTAGCGACGAGGAGTACCCCGTCGCTAAATTTTAATTATTTTATTTAAATTTTTTTATTTTTTAGCAACGGGGTGTACCCGTCACTAAATTTTAATTTTTTTATTTAAGTTTTTTTATTTTTTAACGATGAGTTGTCCCGTCGCAAAATTTTAATTCTTTATTTAATTATTCTTTATTTTTTAGCTACGAGAATCCCTCGTTGCTAAATTTTAATTTTTTTATTTAATTTATTTAAATTCTTTTTATCTAAATTTTAATTTTTATTTAATTTTTTATTTTTATTTTTTAGTGACGGGATTGACCCTATCGCTAAATTTTTAATTTTTTTATTTTTTAGCTACGGGTCAACCCGTCGCTAAATTTTAATTTTTAATATTTTTTATTTTTTAGAGACAGGATTAAGCCTGTCGCTAAATTTTAATTTTTTTTATTTAACATTTTTTATTTTTAGTGACGGGATTTCAGTCGCTAAATTAAAAAAATATTTAAAATAAATTAGCGACGGAAATTCCGTCACTAAAATACATTTTTCTTGTAGTGCTGGAAGGCGTTCTCGTAGTCCTCCATCCACACAACTCTTTGCTTTCTTCAAGATATTGAAGAATGGAACGGACTTATCAAACGTTTTGGAGATAAATCTGTCGAGGGCAGCGATCTGGCCATTAAGGCTTTGCATTTCTTTCTTCTTGGTAGGTGATCGCATGTCAAGCAAAGCTCAAATTTTCTCGAGGTTAGGCTCGATCCCTCTTTCATTTATCATAAATTCCAAAAATTTTCCAGAAGCCACCCCGAATGAGCATTTGAGCAGATTCAATTTCATCTGGTGCTTTCTTAGAACCTAGAATGTTTCTTCCAGGTCGCTGATGTGGTTGGCGGCCTACTTGGACTTTACCAACATATCGTCAATATATGCTAACCAACTGCTAGTACATTGCTCATGCATTCTTTAGTTCAAAGGGCATTACCTTGTAGCAGTATGGCCCCCGATCCATCACAAATGATGTATGCTCCTCCTCGTCAGGGTTCATAGGGATTTGGTTGTATCCCGAATAGGCATCCATGAAGCTGGTGGCCAGCCGTTGCATCCACGAGCTGGTCAATCCTGGGTAGAGGGAAATTTTCTTTCGGGCAGGCCTTGTTCAGATCTGTGAAGTCGACGTAGGTCCTCCACTTTTCATTCCTTTTCTTCACTAGGACCGGGTTCGCCACCCAAGTCAGGTAATGGGCCTCCCTGATGAATTTGCTAGCCAAAAGTTTGTCCACATTTTCTTTCAGGGTCGTGTAATGCTCAGCCGTCATGGGTCTCCTCTTTTGGCGAACCGACTTATGGTTCAGATTGATGTTGAGTCGATGCAGCATTATATTTGGGTCTATTCCCATCATGTCTTCGTGGTTCCATGCAAATACATCCAAATTTGCTTTAAGAAAATCAGTCAGTTTGGACTTTACCTCGAGGGAGAGGCCTTTGCCCACTTGGAGGCGACTTCCAACATCGAGGTCGCTGACTACAACATCTTCCAATTCGTCTGCTGGGTTGGCAACTCGGTCGCAATTCACATCGCAAGGGTCCAACATGACCAAACCATCTTAGTCTAGTCTCTCTCATCTTCTCCTCGATTGGCACTACTCCTACCTTATTACGAATGACTTCATTTCTAATTTTATCCTTTCTTGTATGGCCGTACATCCATCTTAACATCCTCATCTCCGCTACACTCGTCTTTTACTCATGCTGGTATTTGACTGCCCAACATTCTGAGCCATACAGCAAGACTGGTCTTATAGCTGTCCTATAAAATTTTCTTTTCAGTTTTAATGGGATTTTACCATCACATAACACCCTCGATGCATTTCTCCATTTTAGCCAACCTGCCTTAATTCTATGTGCGACATCCTCGTGAATTTCTCCATCTTTTTGAATCACTGATCCCAAATATCGAAAATGGTCTTTTCTTTGTAATATTTGGTCTTCTAATTTTATTATAACATCATCCACTCTTACATTTTTACTAAATTTACATTCCAGATATTCTATTTTCTTTCTATGGCATCTCTGTCTGAATATCTTTAGTGAGTTCATCCATTACTAGAGCAAATAAGTATGGACTTAGTGCAGAAGCTTGATGCAGTCCTATTGTAGTATTGTAAATGGTTCAGTATCCCCTCCGCATGTTCTGAGCCTTGTCTCTACACCGTAATACATGTCCTTAAGGGCTTGTATATAGGCTATTCTGACTCATTTCTTCTCTAAAACCCTCCATAATACTTCTCTAGGGACCCTATCATAGGCCTTTTCTAGATCTATAAACACCATATGTAGGTCCTTCTGATAATCCCGATACCTTTCCATTAGGGGTCTCAATAAATATATAGCTTCCATTGTTGACCTACCAGGCATGAAACCAAACTGATTTTTCGAGACCTTTGTTTCTTTTCTGAGCCTCTGCTCTATTACTCTCTCCCAAAGTTTCATGGTATGGCTCATTAAGTTAATTCCTCTGTAATTTTCACAGTTTTGAACATCTCATTTGTTCTTGTATATAGGAACCAAAGTACTCTTCCTCCACTCATCTAGCATATTTTTTGATTTAAGGATCGCGTTAAATAATTGCGTTAGCCAGAAGATGCCCTCTTCTCCCATACATTTCCATGCTTCTATTAGTATATTATCTGGTCCCACTGCCTTATGATTTTTTTATCTTTTTTAATGCTTGCCTTATTTAATTTGAACTTATGCGTCGATAAAATGTATAGCTCACATTCCCTTCAGAGTTACTAAGATGTCCCAACCTAACTCTTGTGTCGCCACCATCATTGAATAATTTTGTGAAATACTCATTCCACCTCTCCTTAATCGCTCCCTCATTCACTAATACATTTTGATTTTCATCTTTTATGCATTTCACTTGATTTAAATCCTGTGTTTTTCTTTCTCTTACTTTAGCTAATTTATATATATCCATTTCTTCATCTTTTGTATCAAGTCGTTTATATAGATTCTCATATGCTTTTGATCTTACTTCACTAACAGCTCTTTTTGCTGCCTTTTTTGTTTCTTTATAATTTTTTTGATTTTCTTCATTGTTGCATTGATATACCGCCTTATAGCAAGATTTCTTATTTTTAATTTTCAATTGTACATCTTCCTTCCACCACCAAGACTCCTTAAGGTTAGGGGCTCTACCATTTGTCTCTCCAAGGACTACCTTTATCGTGCTTGTCAGAGCATTAGCCATTTCTTTCCACATTTAATTTGTCTGTCTTTCTCCATTCCATTCCCTTCTACCCCTTAATTTTTCTTTGAAGATTAGTTGTTTCTCCCATTTTAAATCCCACCACCTGATTCTTGGATTTTGTTTTATTTGATTTTTTCTCTTCCAATTTCTTATTTGGACGTCAAGTACTAGAAGTCTATGTTAAGTAGTCAAACATTCTCCCGGTATCACCTTACAATCCCTACAACATAACCAATCCTCTTGTCTCATGAGGAAGTAATCTATTTGGGTGCTTGAGGTGATATTTTTATATGTGATTAAGTGTTCGTCCCGTTTTTTAAACCTAGTTTTGGTTATAATGAGCCCATATGTCATAGCAAAATCTAGAATAGACTTACCCTCATTATTAATTTCTCCGAATCCATACCCTCCATATACCTCTCTATAGCCGTTTTTGTCTCTACCCACGTACCCATTTAAGTCATCTCCTATAATCACTTTCTCTCCTCTTAGTATCATTTGTATGAGTCCCTCTAAGTCCTCCCAGAATTTTGTTTTTATCTCATCACCTAATCCTGCTTGAGGTGCATATGTACTGAATGGATAAATATACATAGAATAAAGATATAAAAATAATATTTTAAATAAATGGATAATTTTCTATGACTTAATTAATAGCTTAAGTTGTCTATTAATATTTCTCATAAAACTCATGCAAATTTAATACAAAACAATTAGCATTGAAAAACTCGTATATTTAAAATTTATTATTAATTTTACAATAATTAGTACATATTATTTCAAAACAATTGAAAGATTTAAATTATTAATACAAATTACAAAATATAAATTATTAATGCAATAAGTATTAAACGCAAATCATTAATGCAAGTTTTGGGGAAAAATTTATTACTACTTATTATTTCAAATCAATTGAAAGATTTAAATTATTAATGCAAATTATAAAATGCAAATTTTGGAGGGAATTTTTTTTTTTTCAAGACTATCCTACTTTTATATATATATATATATATAAAAATGTAAATTACAAAATGTAAATTATTAATGCAATAAGTACTAAATGCAAATCATTAATGCAAGTTTTGGGGGAAAATTTTATTACTACTTATTATTTCAAAGCAATTGAAAATTTTAAATTATTAATGCAAATTACAAAATGTAAATTATTAATACAATAAGTATTAATTACAAATCATTAATGCAAGTTTTGGGGAAATTTTTTTTTTTTTTTCAAAACTATCATACTTTTGTATATATAAAGATGCAAATTACAAAATGTAAATTATTAATGCAATAAGTACTAAATGCAAATCATTAATGCAAGTTTTGGGGGAAAATTTTATTACTACTTATTATGTCAAATCAATTGAAAATTTTAAATTATTAATGCAAATTACAAAATGTAAATTATTAATGCAATAAGTATTAATTGCAAATCATTAATGCAAGTTTTGGGGGTAATTTTCTTTTTTCAAGACTGTCCTACTTTTATATATATAAAGATTTTGCAATTAATTTAAATTAAATTTTAAATTTCTTTTTAAGATTTTATATTTCTTTTTATTAATTTAATTCAATTTAATTTTAATTTTGAATTATTTAATTATTTTTTAATTTAGCTACGATTTTTCAAAAACCGTCGCTAAATTAAATTTTTTAATGAATTTTGCGACGATTTTTAAAAACCTCCGCAAATGTTAATTTAATTTTAATTATAAATTATTTAATTATTTTTTTAATTTAGCGACGGTTTTGAATAACCGCCGCTAATTTAATTTTTTTGATGAATTTTGCGACGATTTTCAAAAATGGCCCCAAATGTTAATTGAATTTTAATTTTAAATTATTTAATTATTTTTTTAATTTAGCGACGGTTTTAAAAAATCGCCGCTTAATTAAAATTTTTAATGAATTTTATGGCGATTTTTCAAAACTACCACAAATGTATTTTAATTTTAATTTTGATTTATTTAATTATTTTTTAATTTAGCGGCGATTTCTCAAAAATCGTTGCTAAATTTAATTTTATTTTTTAATTATTTAATTATTTTTTAAATTTAGCAACGATTTTTTGAAAACTGTCGTAAAATTGAATCTTTTAATGAATTTTTTGCGACGATTTTAAAAATCACCACTAAAAATCAATTTTTTTGTAGTGTGGTGTGCAACAATTGTGACGTAAAAAAGGTGATAGAGATGGTGACACAGTGATGGCAATGTTGGGAGTCGCTGGAAGCCACAATGGAGAGGGAGAAAGACGATGGTCGAAGCTCACATCATTGCCAGAGATCGAGAATACGGAGATGGGCAAATCGCGCATTGAGAGTTGTGGGTGGAGCATTTGTAGCATTTTTGTCTTTTCAAAAGTTATAGTGTGTTTGAAGGCAAGAAATTTGGATAATTGCGGAGCAATATAATTTGAAATTTTATTTTCTATTTTGCCTTATAAAATACTTCATCATGTGGTCCTATGTAACATCCCAAAAATTTAGAGATAAGAAATAATTATTAATTTTAGTTTTTGAGGATATTTTGAAGTATTTGAAAATTTTGGAGAAAATAATTATTTATGGTATATTTGAGGAATTAAGAGAAAATGTTTAATTATGTTATTTTGAAAAAATGGGTAAATGAGGTAATTAATAATTCTTGTATTTATGGAGACTATTGGTTAATTGTGAGTTTAAAGAAAATATTAAATTATTTAGAAATTTAAGAAAAAATAATGGTTTATGTTGTTTTGAGGAAATAGGAAATTAAGGTAAGTAATTAATTTAATTGAGAGTATTTATGAAAATAGTGGAATAAATTAATAACAATAATAGAGATAATGCTAATAATAATAAAAATGTGTAAATTAAATTAATTTAACTTAAATTAATAAACTAATATATATATATATATATGTTTAGGTGAGTGGCCCCCAAGCATGCTAAGGGGGGCTATTTCCGTTCAAATCAGAGGAGAGGGAGAGAGGGAGAGCTCACGAGGGAGCAGAGAGCCGAGAGATTAGGAGAGGGAGAAAGCTCGGCCAAAAGAGAAAGGGAGAGAGAGAAAGAGATCGAGAGGGAGAGTAAGGAGATGGCTGGGGGGCGGCCGATTGCAGCGGCGGCCGCATGAGGTGCGGGTGGTCGCAGTGGTAGCCAAAGGCGCTGGCGGCTCATAGCAGCAACGGATAGTGAGGGCGGACGGCGAGGGCGGCACTAGCCGAGGCGGCAGCTGGGCGCTAGTGCGTGCAAGAAGAAGAAGACGCGGGAAGAAGAAGAAGAAAAGAAAAAAAAGAAAATAAAAGAAAATGAAGAAAATATGAGAAAAATAAAGGAATTTTGGGCTTATTTTGGCATGGAAAGTGATTAGGTATGTGGATAAAAATTAGTAGAAACGTGATATGTTTAAACTATAAATTTTAAGCAAACAGATATAATTAATTTAAGCCATGGTTCTATTAAACGCAGTAAAACGTTTTACTTCGCAACGGGAGCACAAAAGAGGTAAGAATCAGTCGATTTCAGACAAGCTCCTAACCCTCTCCTCGTGTTCTTCATTTCCTGCGAGAGTCTTTGTTATTTTTCATATTTTAAACCTTCCCTCACCATGACTCAGTTCCACGTATAAATAATAATAACCCGCATGGTAACCATTTTTTGACTTTTTTTTTATTAATGAGTTTATTGTTAATGGAATGAGCTAAGCAATGACATCTTGGTGTCTTTCAATTCAACCGTCACGGAGCTTCGTATCGCTCCGCTTCCCTTGGGAATGATGCAGAACCCGTTGGGGCTAGGTTATTAGAAAATGATATGGTATTATGGAAATATGTTAGGAGTCTATCATGCATGCTGATATGGTTTTATGTAAATTAGAATAAGAATGGTATAATAATGGTTATGTTATGGGTGTATGAGATGTCATGGGAATAGGTTAATAAATGTTAAGTTGGAGGTGTATAAGTTTAATGTTGTCAGTAAGTGTGTCTAAGGGTATGGGGTACAAAGTCACTAACTATCGACTGTGGGTCGTGGCAGTTGATGGCTGGATGTATGGGCGCCAGTCATCGGCTGTTATGATAAGCGCTAGATGGGCCAAAAGAGCTACTACTTAAGATTCCCACATTGGTTTGTGCATATCATGATGTGTGTGCTACAGGGGACTGGATTGCATTCATTTGGGGAACATGCTTTGTGTGTGATGGGATGTGTGAGCATTTGCATGACCTAGTTGGTCTAAGAGCCAATTTGAGTACCCTAGGCGAACATGTGCATTTAGAACATGTCGCATGTGTGTATTCCTATGTAGGCGTAGAATGACCTGATATTTGGTTTATAGGGGCCTTGTCATCATGTTTATGCTACAGAAGCCATTGCATTTCTTATGTATTGCATTGCATGGTTCTATTGTTACTGTTATTCTGGGAAAAAGTATCGTGCCAGTCCGAGTGTCGGGAGTACCGACTCGTGGGAGCTTCGGCTTAGCTTAGAGATTAGCTCGGGGAAGGCCCGAGGGAAGACCAAGATCGCAGAAGGATATGATAATGTGATGGATGACAAGAAGAACATATGGGGGTATGATAGGTATTAGGAAGAACATGTAACGAGTATCAGGAAAAGCCGACTAATGTCAGGAAAATGTGAGTCTTTATGGATAATGATATGGTAGCCTATGTTAGGCTGCAATAGGTTTGTATGCGGGACCTGGGTGCCAATGTGTGACTTATGTGGGCCCCGGGTTCCTTTATGTGCAGTTAACTTTATGTTATGTATTTAGAAGTAAGACACGTATGGATCATGATATGGTGTGGTTGCATTGCCATGAATTGCTTGGGATGTCATGGGAATAGTATTATCTTAAACCTATAGCCTTCCTTTCATGAGCTTGCTGAGTCTCGCGACTCACGTTTGCTTTACATCATTCCAGGTAAGAGTATTCTGAAATCGCAGGTGTGTACGCGCGGAGTTGGGTCCAAATCGTCGAGTCAGAATAGCAAGTGCAGGGTTCTCCCAAGACTAGGTCCTGGGTGTCGTTGTGCCTTTGTTAAGATTAATGTTTACGTTTTTTTGAGATTGACGTATGTTATGTAAGTTTAGGTGGGCCCAAGTGATGAAAGGTTTTGTAAAGATGATTATGAGATGTTATAATAAAGAAAAATTATGATTTAATAAGGGTTGTATGTGAGGTGTAGTTGTGTTATTATTCGATATCATTTTAGTAATGACTCTCTCATGAATTCTCTATGCTAGCGGGGGTTCCGGGAGGCGGACCATTACATCCTATGTATACGTATCAATTGGTATAGGAACCATCAAAACATTAATTTGAAAAACCAAAAGACAAAATGACTCTTTAACTTACATAACTCATGTAACTCTATAGGAGACTTTAGACTAGACTCTATTTATGTCTATGTAATTTTAGGAGACTCTAGAATAGACTCTATTTATGTTTAGATTTAATAAGTGATTAGACTCCATAATTATTCTAGAAGATCAATGGTCAAGTTGCGTTTACTCCAACAATGTTAACATCAATTGTTGGTGTGCTACTATAAATCCGATCGTGGTCGATTATGACCATGATTATATATTGGCAAGAAAGGAGATTCGAACTATCTATTAGAAGGAAAAAAATAAAAAGCAAAGAAAAAAATATAATTCTTGTTAGTAAGAAGAACAAAAATGAAGAATCTCACTTTTATTTCAACTCAACAATATTTACACCTGGATACAAAACCCGTCATCAAGCAAATGAAAGTGAAAATTATAAAGAAAATATAGGAATCAAACAACAAAGAAAGATAAATCTCTCTCTTGCATAACCTTATGTCTATATATCCAACCTCCCATGTTACTTGACCCATCTCCTGTTTTGGTTTCACATTTACCATTAATTTAGCGCGTTTTCTCTTTGTCCCTCTCTCTCTACAAGTTTTAGCATCAAATAATACTGGCGGATCTATGTATGAGCAGGGCAACTCACAATTAAAATATTTTTTTTATATTAAAAATTATATTTTAATATAAAAAATTAATTTTTAATAATAACCTAGTAAAACAAAAATTACAATCTACCTCAAAATCAGTGACGTATAGATCTAGGTCTTAAAAAAAATTTTAACCTCCCTTATATAAATTTATGGATCCTCCCTGTCAGAGAAGCAATTGTCCATGCTTTTCCCCACAACCACTGGCCTGGGTAGTGGAGCACCAAAGTAAGCCACAGTGGATCGAATGGTTTGATGATGACATGTAGTTGGACCAATAGCCGAGCCACAGAAAACGAACTGTTTGGATACTACTGTAAAGTTTGGAGACATCAAGAAGATTATAGCATTCGAGAAGCAGTTTTCCTTGCTTTTCCCACAACCAGGGGCCTGGGTAGTGGAGCAACAAAGTAAGCCACAGTGGATCAAATGATTTGATGATGACATGCGGCTGGACCAATAGTCGACCCACAGAAAACGAACTGTTTGGATACTACTGTGATGGTTGGAGACATCAAGAAGAAGATAGAGAAGACAAGGAGTTGGAGAGTGTAAGCGATGGAAGAAAGTTTGCAGAACAAAGACGAAAGAAAAGATGTTTTTTGAAGGCGTGGTCGAGAAGGTGGAAAGGGTAGCGATGGAGGCTAGAGAAGAGAGAACATACGGTGTAGGATAGGGAGATAGGGCAATAGAGAGGAGATAGTGGGTGAGATTGACGCTTGCCTTTCATCTTCATCGTTGTTCTTGTAAGCAAATCAAGAAGGGGCAAAAATGATATTTTGTTCATCTACCCAAAGGAATTGATTCAATTTGAACCCAAAACCACTAGGTTTTAGGGCCTGTAATCTTCCACACAATTTAATCATTTGTGTTTGGAAGTGTAAGAAGAAAGACAGAATGAAAAAGGAAATAATTAAAGGTATGTTTGATAGCATAGAAAATATTTCATCAAATGAATTGAATTTCATCTTGAGTGTTTGACATACTATATTTTTCATGAAATTGAATTTCATGGTACAACCATTAAAACTTATTTTTAGCTCTTTTTTATGAAAAATTTCATATAAGGGGAGATAGTTTTTGTTTTTTATGTAAGTGAGAAAATACTTTCTTTTCCACCAAAATACTATCAAATACGCTCTAAGAGGAAGCTATTGTTGAAAAGAAAGAGGGAGATAAATGTGTGCAACAATGGTTTCGTTGAGAGAGGCCTTTTGTGGGTTTGGAAAAGACTACCAAGTTTGACTCATCTTTGGTAATTAAGCCTCAGCATATCAATATATGGTCTTAGATCTAGTCCAAATCTATTAGGTCCAAATTGTGTATGTAAAGATCCAATCCAAATCTATTTATATTTAGACTGAATCTCATAGATCCAGATAATGGATTCTAGATCTGAACCAAATCCATATCCATTTCTTTTATTATTATAACCAATTAATCATAGAAAAATAAAAATGACTTTTTATTTCTTTTAAACTTTTCTACTATCATTTAAACCATATATGTGTGTGTGTGTGTATAATGTTTCTAAATTCAAATAAAACTCAAAAAAAGATAAATAAATAAAATAAACAATATAAAATCTGTAAAAAAAAAAGAAAAGAAAACAATAGAGCATAATTGACATCAAATTAATAAATACATAAACTTGTTGTATGGTCTTAGAATGTTTTGTGATCACATAGAAGACCGATGTGTATAATAATAACTAAAAAATGAAATAAAAATAAGACCAAAACAAGGGACTCCATAGTCTCCTAAGCACAGGAGAGTCCTTGAGAGACCCTTTGCGTCTACTCTTCAAGAAGACTCTCAAGGGAGTCCCAAGCATCTATCTTGATTGAGTTTTCTGGGAGTCTCCACCAGGTGACTAGTCATGAGGGATCTCAGGAAAAAACGTGCAGTTTATACCTCTTATGTTTACTCTAAAAATCTCTTAACAAATCAGACTTATCTGTTAGTAATGCTTATCCAATAGCAACAAAAATCCCTACTTGTTTTAGGAGATCTTTCTTACAAATAGAAGAGGACCCATATCCCTAAGGTAAGTCATTTTTCCTGGTATCAATTATTTTATGAATTCTTCAAGAATCTATTATCTACTAACTTAAGTATTAGAGTGTCTTACTTAGAAATCACTTCGTGCCCTCTCATAATGTTTTTCTTTACAAGATTCTATAAACTTAAAGGCAAATTCTTCAAGACTTTAAATATTACTGTTGTATTCAAACAATGAGAAAAAAATCACAAAAATAATTGTCACAAACTTTGATTTTCCACTTCAAAAAATGAATTCGCTATAGCATCTATATAAACTCTATTAGTCTTCGCATTTATTTTAAGGGTATGTTTGATAGTATTTAGTTGGAAAAGAAAATATTTTTTAACTTGAATGAAAAACAAAAACTATCTTCTCTTAGATGGAATTTTTCATGAAAAATAGGCCAAAGCATGTTGTTATATTTTTGTGAAACATCAAAAGGGCCCGAAGGTTGAGGGGGCCATTTTGGCAACTATGGGCTGCCCATTTGGGCGCCCACTGGAGGGCCATTTGGCAGCCACCATTGGCCCAACCCAAGCCCTTTGGCTTTTGGCTTTTGTCGTGTAGCCTGCAGTCGTTTTCTTTTGCACGAACTCATCCAAGCCGTTGCAGTATCCTTTATCTTGTGCGATCTCAACCATCCAGTTGTCTTATTTATCACTCGCCTCGAGATTGATGATTTGGTGTGTGGAAGACGAAAGAAAATAGGGGTTGGTTGAGAGAGTTGTCATTTAGGGTTTTACTTTCTCTCTCTCTCTCTGTAAATATCTGTACAGTTCGTCTTCCTCTTGTCCATATGTGTTCTCTGATTTTCTCTTTTGATCTGAGGTAAGCTTTTAATCTGGTTGTGATTCTGAGCATTATGTATAGAGAACCAAGGTTGTTTTTGTTTTCGATTTCATTGTAATCAGATTGAGTATATATATAGTGGAGTGAGCTCTTCTCGCCGGAGCTCAGTGGACGTAGCCCCTATTTGGGGTGAACTACTATAAATCGTGTGCCTCTTATTTCGTTTATGTTTTTAATATCTTCTGTGTTGTATTTAGACTCTCGGTCAGATTTGTTGATATCATTAATGCTTGATTTTGACTGTGTTTGTGGAGATTTGATATCTCTATTTAATCTTAACAGTGGTATCTGAGCCTTTGGTTTACTTATCCAAAGTTTTTGAGTCAAAATCATGTTTGATTCTTTTTCCTTGAAATCTAGGGTTTCCTTTTTTCCTTGTGTCGATGTTATTTTTTTTTAAAAAATCCTAGGGTTTTCTAAAGAGACTCTGTCAGTGGGAGTTTGCTGTACTGGTCTCAGTCAGTAATCTAGGGTTTATTTTTTGGGCATTTTTCGTGCAACACAAAAATGACAACAACCCGATTTGAAATCGGTACATTCGATGGAAAAGGGGATTTCAGAAGTTGGAAAAATAAGATGAGGGTTTTTCTCTCTTATCACAAAGTGCTTATAGCACTTGAGCCAGATGACCGCAAATGGTCACCTGAGCAGTTAGCTCAAACTGATGAAATCAGAGAAGAGGCTTTTAATCTGATATTCCTTCATCTCGGTGATTCTGTAATCCGTAAGGTTGATGGTATATCTCTACCCCTTGATTTTTAGAATAGATTAAAATTTTTATATTTTGTAATGTCTGCTCTAAATTTGGTTTATTTAAAAGGCATGTTGTTTAACTTTAAGATGAATACCTCTAAGTCTATGGATGAAAACATAGATGAATTTACTAGAATTACTTTGTTATTAAGAGGTACTGATCAGGTTTTAGGTGATACTAGTGAAGCCATGATTTTGTTAAACTCTCTACCTGATGATTATGATGTAGTGAAGCATGCTTTACGTTATACTGGTATAGTCCCTAGTATGGAACTTTTTATTTCTGGTATTAAGACTAAAGAACTAGAACTTAGTACATCTAAGAAACCGAGAAATAATTTGTTTGTAAAAGGAAATGCTGATAAAAGAAATTATACTGTGAATACTAAACAACTTAATGGGTCAGGACAGAAGGGAAAACAAAAACAAAAATGGAAGTGTTACCATTATGGGAAAAAGAGACATATAAAGAAATACTGTTATGATTATTTGAAAAGGCTAAAGCAAGGGGGCAATGTAACTATAGCAGCTAGTAGTTTTAACTATTTAGCTGAGGTGCTTAATGTACCTGTTAATTCTGTTAAAAATGAATGGATTATGGACTCTGGCTGTTCTTTTCATATGTGCCCCAATATTGACTGGTTTCATAACTTTAATAACAAGAAAGTGGAATAATGTATATGGAAAACAACCATTCATGTAGTGTTCAGGGTAAAGGTGACATAACTCTTAAGTTGCATGACAACAAAGTAAGAACACTCCCTGATGTAAGATATGTACCTGGTCTTAAAAGAAATTTGATTTCTCTCGGTACTCTTGATGAGTTAGGATTTTCTTATAAAGTTGAAAATGGTTCTATGAATGTTTTTAAAGGAGAAGAGTTAATCCTAACTAATTCAAAGAAAAATGGCTTATATGTTCTAAATGGTTGTTTTCACTCCTCTGTTATATCAAACTCTGCATGCTATGTTAACACTGATAAGACAGAACTATGGCACTTAAGACTTGGTCACATGAGCCTGAAAGGTTTGCAGGCACTGTCAAACCAAGGATATCTTGGTTCAGTGTCTGCTGAGACCCTTGATTTTTGTGAACCATGTGTGCTAGGCAAGCAACACAGGATGAGTTTCCATAAGGGAACTCACCTGGCGAAGGCATACCTTGAGTACTTACATGCAGATCTCTGGGGACCTTCCCAGGTCCCCACCCATGGCAGCAACAGGTATTTTCTCTCTATCATAGATGGTTTTACTAGAAAGGTGTGGGTTTTTCTATTAAAAACTAAAGATTAAATATTAGAAAAGTTCAAAACATGGAAGATCTTAATAGAAAACCAACCTGACAGGAAAGTCAAAACTCTTATAACAGATAATGCGTTAGAATTCTGTAATAAAGAGTTTGATGAATATTGCAACTCCCAAGGTATAATTAGGCATAAAACTGTTAAGAACACACCTTAACAAATAGGGTGGCTGAAAGAATGAACCGAACCCTCCTTGAAAAAGTGAGGTGCCTTTTGTTCACATCTGGTTTGCCTAAATCCTTTTGGGGAGAGGCCTTAGCTACAGCTTCACACTTAGTAAATAGAAGTCCTTCTACTGCCCTTAATTTTAAATGCCCTGAAGAAAAGTGGACTGAAAGGAAATTAAACTTAAATTACTTAGGAACCTTTGGCTGTGAAGCCTATGCTCACTAGTCAGAAGGTAAACTGGAACCTAGATTCACAAAGTGTGTTTTTGTTGGGTATCAGGAAGGAACTAAGGGATATAGGTTATGGGAAAGACAGTCCAAGGGTGTAAAAATTATCATTAGCGGACATGTTATATTTAATGAAGCAGTCTTCCCTTGCAAATTATCTAACACTTAAGAATCAAACCAACATAGTAACACAGATAATTTTATCAGCTTAGGAGGAACCCAAATAGAGGTGGAGCACCAAGTTATAGATGATAACCCTCCTAATGCTCCAGTTATACCAGAACCTCAACCAGAAGGTGATCCCTCACCCATATCAAACTTAGACCAAACCTCTGATCATGAATCTGATCATGAGGAACAAAATGGTGAAACTGAGATTGAGATGGAGCATCATGACTCCCCTCAACATGATCTTGGTGACTACCAACTTGCCCGAGATAAAAGCAGGAGGTCCATAAGACCACCTGCTAGGTATGCTTTTTCGGATTTAGTATTTTGTGCCTTGGTGGTAGGTGTTGAAATGGGGAGCAGTGAGCCTTCCTCTTATGAGGAGGCTGTCAGCTCAAAGGAAAGTAAAAAATGGCAGCAAGCCATGGACGAAGAAATGGCCTCTCTGATGGCCAACAGAACTTGGGTTCTTGTCCCTTGTCCAGAAAATCAAAAGCTAATTCAATGTAAGTGGTTGTTCAAATTAAAAGAAGGTATGTCTTCTAATAACCCTATTAGATATAAAGCAAGGCTAGTAGCTAAGGAGTTCACACAAAGGGAAGCGATAGATTATACTGAAATTTTCTCTCCTGTGGTTAAATTTAAGACAATCCACATGATGCTTGCAGTTGTAGTTCAATTTGATTTAGAACTTGAACAGTTAGATGTTAAAACTGCATTTCTGCATGGAGACCTTGATGAACACATTTACATGGTTCAGCCCACTGGTTATGTCGTTTCTGAAAAATCTAATCATGTCTGTTTATTGAAAAAATCCTTGTATGGCTTAAAACAGACCCCAAGACAATGGTACAAAAAATTTGATAATTTTGTTCTAGGGGCTGGTTTTGTTAAAAGTCAATATGACAATTGCTTCTATTTTATGCTCACCGATATTCCTGTTTATCTACTGTTGTATGTAGATGATATCCTACTTATTAACAAGTCTAAGTCAAAGATTAAAGAGTTAAAATCAATGTTAAATGCAACATTTGATATGAAAGACTTAGGCCCTACTCAGAAAATATTATAAATGAAAATTGAGAGAAATAGAAGCAACAATAACCTCAAAATACACCAGCATGATTATTTGGTAAAAGCTATTCATAAATTTGGAATGCAAAATTGTAAAACGGTTATAGTTCCCTTGGCTGGACATTTTATTTTATCTAAATTACAGTGTCCCACATCCAATTCTGAAATTGTAGAAATGGAAAATGTCCCTTATGAAAATGTAATTGGAACAATTATGTATTTAATGATAAGTACCAGGCTAGACCTTGCATATTCAATTTTATTACTTAGTTGATATATGTCAAACCCTGGGAAAATTCATTGGGATGCTTTAAAACATTTGCTTAGGTACATAAATGGTTATGTATGCATTGGTTTAAATTTTAAGAAAAGATTTGATACACTTGATCTTATTGGGTATGTTGACTTTGATTTTGCAGGAGATAGAGACTCCAGGAAATCCACCACTGCCTTCTATTTTACCTTGAGTGGAAATTGTATTAGCTGGAAGTCTCAGCTGCAGCCACTTGTCACTCTGTCCTCTACTGAGGCAAAGTATATGGCTGTAACTGATGCCTTCAAAGAAGCCATATGGCTTCAAGTTATTCTCAAAGAAATCCACTTGCTTCAAAGCAAAGTGGTGGTTTTCTCGGATAGCCAAAGTGCCATCCACCTGTCCAAAAATCCTGTGTATCATGATCGAACCAAACATGTGGATGTAAAGTATCATTATGTAAGGGAAATGATAGCCAATGGAACTGTGGGCATTCAGAAAGTTTCTACAGCCAACAATCCTGCTGACATGGGCACCAAGGTGTTGACTGCAACTAAATTCGAGCATTGGTTGAATTTGTTGCATATCGATGATCGCTAATTACTTTAGTCATCTAGAGCAATGAAGGTGAGAATTGTAGCATGCTAAACTTATATGTCATATCTGATTACTTAGTCTTTTGATACTTCAAGGTGGAGTTTGTTATATTTTTGTGAAACATCAAAAGGGCCCAAAGGTTGAGGGGGCCATTTTGGCAACCGTGGGCTGCCCATTTGGGCGCCCACTGGAGGGCCATTTGGTAGCCACCATTGGCCCAACCCAAGCCCTTTGGCTTTTGGCTTTTGTCGTGTAGCCTGCAGCCGTTTTCTTTTGTACGAACTCATCCAAGCCGTTGCAGCATCCACTACAAGAAAAACGGGTTTTAACGACAGGGAAAAACAGTCGTTAAAAGTTAATTTTCGGTCGTTAAAAAGTTGTAACGACGGAAATTTTCCTGTCGTCAGTCGTCGTTATTGCTTCCGAGGATAAAAGTCTTTAACGACGGGAATGATAAACCCGTCGTTAATTGTATTAACGACCGTATGATTCCCGTCGTTAAAAATAATTATTAGCGACCAAATTATAACTCAATAACGACAATATTTCCCGTCGTTAATAGTGTGAATAATTAACGACAGTATAATTCCCGTCGTTAATAATTATTAACTACTGAATTATAACTCAATAACGATAATATTTTCCGTCGTTAAAAGTATGAATAATTAACGACCATATGATTTTCGTCGTTAAAAATAATTTTTAGTTACCAAATTCTTTAATAATAACGACAGTATTTTCTATCGTTAATAGTGTAAACAATTAGAGACTATGATTTTTGTCGTTAAAAAATATTATTTACCTACCAAAATATAGAACAATAAAGACAGTATTTCTCATCGTTAATAGTGTAAAACCAACGATTAGTCATCAATGACGACAATATCCTGTTTTGATGAAAACCACCAAACCTATATATCATTATTCATATCAAATTGGAATAAAACTCATAAAATTAAACCTGTCATTCAACTAATTAACTTCAAAGTAATATATGTTCAACCAAAATAAAAAGTATCATTATCCATTAGCATTTACACACCAAAAGTAGTATCTATACAGGTGTTAATTGCCAACAAACTACACCAAAAAAGATGTTTAACTAAAAGTAACACTTTGATAATTGTATATACTATACAAAAATGTACACCAAAGCACTATAGTCAAATAGTTGATTGAAATTATAATTATAGAACTGTTCATGTAGTCCAAGACAGAAATTGCTTCCTTTAGAGTTCTGTTGTTTCATTGACCTGCAAAAAAAAATAAAACATAAAATTAGAGTCAAAGATCGATGTGTTCATGTTTTCTTTATAAAAGATTACAAATAGAATTAATAAAACACAAAAACGTCTCCATCACAAGCTACAAAACATACAACCATTAAAATGCACCAAAACACAACAAAATTTCACAAACACACTCTAAATTTTGTAATTGATGCTATCTGTACAAGACTTAAATGCTCATAAGCTTCTAAGTAAAAAAATTTGCACTTACAAGGATAACAATTATTGCAATATAATTTGTTAAAAAACAAAATCTACAACATTCCCAGTGTTCATAAGTGCTTTGTTATATAACTAACTTTGTCATATTTGGAACAATATTATCAATAACTTTCACATTAATATTTTGTTGAAAGTTTATGTAAAATGATGTAAAATAAAGTCTAAATTACCATAGATGGGTAGATGATGTGCAAATGATACTATCAGTGATGTTTGCACTAAATGATTTACCTACTCCCAGAATCAAGCACTAATTAGAAAAAGGAAAATAAGATGATATCTTACTAAGGACAACCACAGCAGGTCACCAACAAGAGGAAATAGATTGAGAAGTAAAAAGACTAAACAAAACAATAGAAAGCAAATAAAAGCCTAAAATTGAAGAAAATAAATGCAAACATTCTCTAGTGGATAGCACATGAAACACGGGAAACCATTGCATAGTGCATACATTTCACACTCTAGTCTATCAACTAAGAACTGTGGGCTAATCCATTCCTCCCATTGTTTATAAATGAAAAGATAAACCAAATTAAAAATGCCTACAATCCCCTGAATAATCCAAATTTTGGCATATTGAACCAGCTAACAGCTTTCTAATTTCAGCAATGTTATATATCATATAAGCAAGTCAAAATATGCAACAACCTCAGGAAATTTAGGATTTCATACCAAAGAACATATGAAATCCTAAACACTTCTAATCAAGAATAAAAAAAAAAGAAAAAAAAAAAGACATGCAAACAGTGAAATGAAAAGAGGTTAGTGTGCTATCTTATCCTATCAAAAAGAATTACAATTGTTTACAATGCTAATAAAATTAAAAACTTAAAACTATAATTATGTGCATCAAAATGTATATATATAATAAGGATAATCCCCGAATGAAGCAGATAATTAAACTGTCAGGCAGGGATAAAGCCATAAAAGGAATGAGATTCCAATGCAACTGTTAACTTGCTGGGAAAACATAAAAGTCCCTCATACAAACTGAAACAATGTATTTTGAGACATAACATATTCAAAAACCTTGCATGGAAACAACTAAAAGCTTACTATAGTTGCCATGAAAACCTATTTAAAGCTTCTTTAACCAAATACAGAGACAGCAAAGCTCAAAATAGATCAGAGCACTTCTTTAGACATGATGCAATCCTTAAACCCAAACAATGAGAAAGAACAAAACAATGCCTTTAAAGGGATGTACAGCCAGAATTTCTGGGAGAAGTGAAAGTTCTAACATGCTAGTTTTTTTTTAATTTATGTTCATCTAAACATAGTGAATTGGAAATAACAAAAGCACGAGATATTGAAGGTCATTGGAGGAGGTTCACATGAGCAATATAAGCCTCCATGAAGCTTCATTTCCAAAGAAACAATAACAAAGCCCTAGGAGACAAGACTACTTTGAGTTACAGTTCAATCTGTAGTACATAACTATTGAAGGCATCATATCACAACAATAACCCCAAAAGATAGTGATTAAATAGATAAATTAGAAGGGGGGGGGGACACAAAACAAAGGCCATCACTAAGAATCAAAACTGCACGAAACAAAATCTGATTTCCCTAATATTGAATACAAAGCTTCCAAGATCCAAAATCAGATTACTTAAGAACCTTACCGTACAACAACAGTATGTTCTGGTCCCTCATTCTAAATGCATCATTAAAACTACTTAATTTGGTAACAAACTACATTCTTAATGATAGCAAGTACACTGGCAATGACTCATTAACAGAAACAAATTTGATATGCCTTAGGTGTAACTTAAGTTTTCGGGGGCAGGGGAATTCATAACATTAATACTTTTACAGGACACAAAAAATCCCACATGGGGAACTTATTACATTAATACCTCTAGAGGACACAACAAATACCAAGTTAAGTAACCAAAAGACATAGTAGAAAATCATTTGTTATGCCAATGACTCACTTTTTTAAACGTTGCTATTAATTTAATGGAAACCTAGCCTTGGTCATCCATCTTCTGCCACAAGTATGTATCTTTAATTAAATTCTTATTACTGCAAGGAATAGATAAGAGCATAGATCGTTCAATTCCTAACTAAAAATAATTAACTAGCAAATTAGCAATGATTACCAATGAAAAGTAATGAAAGCCATTAATAAGATACCTGAAATAATAATCTATCTGATTCAATATCTTAACAGGCAACTGTGGGTCTGGGACAAGAAAAAACATTGCAGGGGGTGATATTGGCGACATAAAAGGCATGGCTCTAAATGAATCAGGTAGTGGACCTGTAACATAAAACAGTGGATGCTGCCCTTCTGCAAACAGATGGGTACATTTACTGGAACATATATAACTAACCTAAATCGGTAATATACAAGTATAGAAATATCACACAAAATATATATACAAAAACATCCAGAACAAGAAAAGAACCTGTTTCGAACATCAACGACGTCCTCGTGAGGCAAAAGCTGGGGCAGTTCGTCGTAGACGTGATTGGCCCCACCGTCGACCCAAACACGAAGATATGCTGCTCTACACCGACAACAACAACAAGAACAACGAGACGGCGGCATCGATCAGACAACCAAATCGCACGAACACAACAAAATCGAATGAACCAAGAGAGAAGAAGGGGCGTACCGTACTTCCAAAGCAGAGGAGTGAATCGGGGGAGGCATTGATTGAGCAAGACGAGGGCGTAGGTCTGAGGGTGTCCGTTGTGGGCGGGAATCGAGGGGAGGAGGAAGGTGGATGAATGAGCCGTTTGAGATGGAGATTTAGCGGCGGCGAGGAGGCCGCGATGGAGTTGGAGGTTGCGACGAGGTGGCCGCGATGGAGTTGGAAGCGGCGGCAACGTTGAGGCGGCGGAGGGAGGCGGCCGGGAATGCAGAGGGTGAGACTGTGATTTGGGGGATTAGGGCTTGGGGGAATTCTGATTTGGGAATAGGAATTGGAGGGGAAAAGGCCCCTGCTCACGCCAACATTTTGATCTTTTTTAAATATTTAATTGTTAATTAATAAAAATAATATTAATAATTATTTAATTAATAAAAATAAAATAATTTAACATGGTAACTGATAAAATAAGTTAAATTATTGCATCAGATTAATAATTATTTAAAAATAAAATTATATTATAAATAAATCTATTAATTATAATAAATTTGTTTGATATATTTTATTATTTTTAATATATTTATAAATTTTTAATATATTTTATTATCAATAAATTAAAAAATTAATTTTCAATTATAATAATTTAATAATTATATTTATACATTTACAGAAAAATAATTTATGAAATTAATATTAATAATTATTTCATTGATAAAAATATAATAATTTAAGATTATAATAATTGATAAAATAATTTAAATTATTACATCAAATTAATATTTATTTAAAAGTATAATTATATTATAAATAAATCTAATAATTATAATAAATTAATTTGATAAATTGTATTCTTTTTAATATGTTCATATTTTTTTAATATATTATATTATCAATAAATAACTAATGCTCAATTATCATAGTTTAATAATTATATTTGTGCATTTATAGAAAAATATAATTATATTAAGAATTGCTTATATAAGTGTTAGTTAAATTTTAATAAAATTTTTTATTATTTTATGCTTTGAATTAAAAATTTTAGTCATTAACGACGGGAAAATAGTATATTAACGACGACTTATTTTACCTGTCGTTAAAAGTTATCTTATAACGACGGGATTTATATTTAGTCGTTAATAGTATTACATTAACGACCAAAACTAATGTCGTCGCTAATTTTTGATCGTTAATGCCTGTTTTTGTTGTAGTGATCCTTTATCTTGTGCGATCTCAGCCATCCAGTTTCCTTATTTATCACTCGTCTCGAGATTGATGATTTGGTGTGTGGAAGACGAAAGAAAATAGGGGTTGGCTGAGAGAGTTGTCATTTAGGGTTTTACTTTCTCTCTCTCTCTGTAAATTTTTATACAGTTCGTCTTCCTCTTGTCCATATGTGTTCTCTGATTTTCTCTTTTGATCTGAGGTAAGCTCTTAATCTAGTTGTGATTCTGAGCATTATGTATAGAGAACCAGGGTTGTTTTTATTTTCGATTTCATTGTAATCGGATTGAAAATATATATAGTGGAGTGAGCTCTTCTCGCCGGAGCTCAGTGGACGTAGCCCCTATTTGGGGTGAACTACTATAAATCGTGTGCCTCTTGTTTCGTTTATATTTTAATATCTTATGTGTTGTCTTTAGACTCTCGGTCAAATTTGTTGATATCATCAGTGCTTGATTTTGACTGTGTTTGTGGAGATTTGCTATCTCTGTTTATTTGTAACACAACGTTTTAATGGTTATATCATGAAATTCAATTCTATAGAAAATATAGTGTGTCAAATAACAAAAGATGGAATTCAATTCCTTAGATGTAATATTTTTCATGAAAATTCTATACTATCAAACACATTGCCTGTAACTATGTACAAGACAAAATAGAGCATGATTAAAAAGAATATAAACAATTATATCTAAGCATGAAAATTGCACGCACTTAAAGATATCTGAGCTTGAATTCCAATGGAAAATCTGGAAAATGAAATCTCACCAAGAGCCGCTAAAACTTGCTAATAATTATCAAAAGAGACTGATGAATTAGTAAAAGGAATTTAGCTAAAGTGCAACCATATATAATAACAAGACAAGATTAAATAAATGTGATGAAGACTGAAAATATATAATCCACCTCAGGTACTGAAATCTGCTTAATCATAACATAATTTCAGGGTTTAGAAAACAATGCATTTCCACAATGCACTTCAAGATCTGTGGATAACGAGAGCAATTAAGAAACGAGAAATGCCTAACATGGCATTACTAATTTTAAGCCAAGGAGAGGTGCACTCACAGTTCACTTAGAACTTTCATGCTGTCGTCAAAAAAATAAAAAACGAAAACAAAAATACTACTGAAACGCTTAATTTTGACACTAGGGGTAATGTTTTATATGGATGTATTGTATATTAGTTTATATTGGTATAATACACAGTACAATACATTAACGCATCCTTAATATCTAAATCAAGTGTTCAAATAACAGATCTAAAAGATAAAAGAAAACAGGTAATTCAAAAGTTAATTTAATTTGAATTGGGTCAAAACTAGATTAGATGTAACTCAATTTGTTTTATGTATACCTACTTTACAGGCCGGTTCAAGGCATAGGCCAGTAAAACTTATGCCCACCAAAAATTTGGGACCCCAAAAAGTACAGCATCCTACCTCATCCCCCCCCCCCCCCCCCCAAAAAAAAAAAAAATTGGCCCCACCCCCCACCCCAAAAAAATAAATAAATAAAAATTGGGGTCCTCCAAAAAATACAACATCTCACCTTCTCCCAAAAAAATTTATTATCGCCTAGGTTTCACTGGACCTTATATGTTTTGTGTGTATCTATTCTAGTGTATCAGCATATTCATTTTGGTGTGTAAAATCTTATTGATGGATTTATGAAAATACTCTTTATATATATTTTGCTTAAAAAAATACAACCATAAAAATTGTTTCTCAACTTCAAATCATAACCTCAAGTTTGAATGAACTTGTAAACAACTTTACCATCGTACTAATATTCATATCGATGTAAAATTTGCCACACAAAAAAAAAAAAAAAAATGGGAGCTAACTAAAAGTTCAACTGCAAGCATTACTCCTTAAGAGATGAGTTTTCATTTGAAATTTTCTATATATCTTTTACAAGCAACCCCTCTAATATATAAATATATGGGTACATTGAATGTACACACCTTGAACTTTGATCTTTTGTCTGAAACACGCCTTATACGTACTTTGTGTTGACCATAATTTTCAAGATATATCCAAATTCATTAGAACCAAAAGGCCTGGTTTTTAGGTAACAATGAGTCTACCCCCGAGTCATCGCAAAATTTTTAGCTTTCTCAACCAATCTTTTCTGATTAAGTGCCATTTTCCTATGATGATCACAAGAGCCCCGCCAAAATAATCTTCTTTGAATGAAAACTTGAATAAACAAATATAGTATGTAGGATGGTAACTACAGTGAAAACTTGAAAATATTATCCATTGCCAATTTCAAGTCCAAATAAAAGAGGAGAGTTGTGTTAGGCAACCGACAACTAGCGTAAAACTTAATTGGATCTAAATATGAATTTTACACAAATTATCTGTTTGACTGTAATGTATATAGAACTCTAAAATTCATGTAGTCGACCTCACATAATGAAATAAAGACCGGATATGTTATTGTTATTATTGTTGTTAGTAAATAAGATGGTTATATAACACACTTTGATTAGCACCAGCCTGCCCGCATGGATATACTCTTAGATTTCCAAGAGGGAAGTTTCTCTTCAAACGTTGTGATTTGTGTCGAAGAAAGAGGAGTAAGTTTGCTGAAAAGAAGGACAAGGGAGAAGAAAGATAGAAAATGAAAGCTAAATGATACGCTGCAAGCCTATAAAGTCATATAAGAAATCTAAACATATCTCCAAGTGATGGAGATGTAAGGCACTCTTATACTTACAGATAGGAGCTATATATGACCAAGTCAAATACAAACGCGACTATTAATGACTAGATGCATGATGCTGACCAACTTAATAACAAGGTAACATGCATAATGATATATTCCTATCATGCACTAAGAAAGTAGTGCAGATTTTTAGACTTTGAACGGCTAATTTTGAATTATTTTAGAATGTCTTCGGGGTCCGGAGCCTAACACCCAAAGAAATCCTGAGACATATAAGAAAACAGGAAATGCTTGACGATCATTAAGTAATAAAATCCACGACAAAGACGTTCATATCTTAGCAAATTCAATTGTTTCCTTCCCGTCGTGAGCTTTCCTGAAGAAATGCTTCACGTAATCGGAGTAGAGAAGTTGTTTATAGATGGGTTTCTCTCCGTTCTTCAGCAATTCAGGCAGAGGACCGATTACGTCACTGGGTCTAGGGTTCACAAAGAGGGGAACTGAAATCCTGTTTTTGCTTCCATTGGCCATCACCCGGTGCTCCACGCTCTTGTACCGGCCGTTGCTCATGATCTGAAGTGCGTCGCCGACGTTGATGACCAGAGATCCGCTGATCGGCGGGACATGAACCCAGGTGTCGTGCTGGTCGAGTTTCTTCACGTAAAGCCCTCCTATATCGTCTTGCAGGAGAATCGTCAATGTGGAGACGTCGGAGTGGCGGCCGACTCCGACGGTGAGCTCGGGGTTTGGACATATGGGATAGTAGTTGAGGTTAATCCTCCTGGAACCCATTAGCAGCAATTGTTTGTCTTCGTCAAGCTCCTCCACGTTGAGCCTCTTGGTTAGGGCATCCAAGAGCCTCTTGGCCAGTGTTTCGGACCCCCTCATGAACTCCATAGCTTCATCTCTGCAGAAAGGAAACACACTAATTAACTTCAACTATAAATGCATTTTGGATTAATGTATGCTTATACATGATATAATTAATTACTTGCACGCTGAAGGCCAGAATGCATTGGCCTCGTGGTCAGAAACGTAGAAGAGACTGAGGTAATCTTTCCACTCCAAAGCCTTCTCGGCGTGGGGAGTGAAGCTGGTGCCAAATCGGACGTTGTTGGTGGGCGAATGCTCTTTGGAGTGCTTCTTCTTCTCCTCCGCCGGCAACGCGAAGAAGCGATGGGTGGCTTCCTTCACCTTCTCCAGCACTTCAACGGGAACGCCGTGGTTGACGACCTGGAAGAACCCCCACTTCTCCGCCGCATCGCAGATGGCACCCGCCACCTTCGGGTCATCGGAATCCGACAGGTCTATAACCGGAATGGCCACTTCCGGCAACACATTGCAGCCACTGATCCTCTCTTCCAGAGGCTGAATGTATTGCTTGGGCAGGTCTTTCAGGCCCATGTCTGCAAGACCCTTCACTCCGTTGCCTTGGTGCACTACAAAGCTTATGAGATCCGTGGAGTTGGATTCATGAGCGCTGGTGGAAATCGTAGGAGCCATAGCTGCCTTGCCTGGCAGTTGCTGCGTACAGAGGAGGAATATTTAGGAATATTGGAGATGAAGCGATGATGGAATGAATTTAATAAGCATTAGATGGATGTATATATAGTGTGATGATCGGATCAGCCACCTCCACGTATTACTGTCGATGGTTCGGACATTCCCAGCCCATCATAATTGAATTCTTTCGCCAGCGCCGCGTCCAGGAAACACGTTTTCGTTATTTTCCGTCAACTTAATTTCAATTTTAATTTATTTCAGTTTTTATGCTTTCCTATTCAATTTAAAATTTTTAATTCATTTATTGACATTATTAAAAATTTTAAAATCAAAATACAAAATATAATTCCACAAAATTTTGTAAAAGTCGTTTTCAATTCTAATTAAAGTTTTGTGTATAAATTTCTAATCATGTAACCCTAATGGCAAGACGAATAATATAAAGTTTTTACATGTAGTGATAGAATTGAGTTAATTATATCAATAATAATTCAACTTTGTATTCTGTTACTATTTGATCATTGAATTTTGAAATGTTACATTTTAGTTACTAATATTTCAAAACTATTACTACTTAATTACTGAACTTTAAAATGTTATATGTTAATCATTAATATTTCAAAATCGTTTCTCACTCGTCACTCGTTAGTCACTGAACTTTAAGTTCACGAGTGACGAATGAGAAACAGTTTTGAAATATTAGTGACTAACAAGTAATATTTTAAAATTCAGTAAGGGGGTGTTTGTTAATCAAGATAAGAGGGAGAAAATGCCAGATATGGGAGGCATTCCGGATGTTTGGTATTTACAACGTGTTTGTTAAGCTTATCTAACCGCTTTCGGAAAAACTCTCACGTGACCTCTTATCTCCCAATTTCAAGATAAATTTATCCAAGGGGGGAATTTATCCGACCTCTCCCCTCGGATAAATTTATCTGATTCTTTCAAGATAAGACTCAATTACTTATATGCACCTTATAAGATAGTTAATGTCATTTAATGCATTTTAAAGATTTAAATTTATCAAAAAAAAACTTATTTATTTAACTCTTATAATTAATATTATTTAACATTTTTCAATTATTATATATTTTGACAATTTTTAAATTTTAAATGACATTATTCATTTTATTAATTTTTAAAATTTAAATTTCTCCTCGCTCTCTATATATATTTTATTAACTAATATAATTCATTTCATCAATTTTTACATTATTTTATTTAATTTTATATTTTATTACCTATTATGAAAATATATTTTGGTCATTTTTAATTATCTAGGTGGAATTATTGTAATTCTAACAATAATTATTTCTACTTTTCAACTCTTTTTAAATTTATTTTTATCATGAATTTAGAAAATAAAATATTAATTTTAATTTTAATTTTAATTTTTTTGACAATTCATATTAATCATAAAATACTATTTTAATCATAAATTTGGTAATAAGGATATTTTTGTAAAAAAATTCTTATCTTGGTGCTTATTATATACATTAACAAATACATAAAAAGAAAAAATACAATTATAAGTGGATTCCAAAAAATTTAACAAACACTCTAATAGAAATCTTAGAATGTTTTCCGGCCTTATCTTGACCATTTCATATTTTGGTCCGGAAAGCATCTCTATCTTATCTTGATACCACCTTATTTAACTCATTTTAACAAACGTCACCTAACTAAATAGTAACAGATTTGAAATATCAGTGACTAAATAGTAACAAAATATAAAATTAAGTGATTATTGATGTAATTAACTGATAGAATAATATAAAGTTTTACGACATCTTAATGAAAATGTGAATAACAAAATGCAAATCTAATTCTAGAATTAATAATGAGAATAAATTTGAGATGACCCCGGCAGCCCGTCCGTTACTCTTAAAAATGGATCCAATTGGCTAGCTAGCTAGGCATATATATAATTAAAAGTTCTACCAATCCGTTTCAGCAGCTAGCAATTCAGAAGGTTTGGAGTTGGGACAGCTCAGGGAGCTTTTGTATCCAGGAGGCATATAACTTCTTTAGAGTTAAGGACCCCAGGAGGAGGTTGTGGGCTGCAGATGTATGGAGTAGCTGCATTTTATTCCCTGGGTATATATGCATCAAATCCAAGCTCCTGACAAAAGATATGGTCCATTTTTTGGACATCGACGGCACGTGTCCTGTCTGTGGTGCTGGGGAACAGGGCCAGTTCAAGGGATTATGATAGGGGCCCAAGCATGCCTTCCTTCATTCTCAAAATGACATGCATTACCTAATATATGAAAATTTGAGCATGCGGGTACGTAAAGTCATTGCATCTCCCTCAGAAAAAGCAAAGGTCATATATTATATAATTGTACCTCGATCGATCGATCGATCGATCGATCGTATTACCATAGCGATATAAAGTGACTTTTCGGTCACACAAAACAAAAGTGCTTTTACGGACAAAGCACACAGAAGCAGTTAAATTTCTTTGTAATTCAATTCAATGTGTACACTTGTGGTTACACATATAATGGAGATCAGACGTAATATATATAATTCAACAGCCAGCTGAGAGTACTCATCATGGGCACGTATATATATATATATATATATGTCCAAATTCAATTAACCTAGAAATCCCCGAAATACCAAGATTAAAATATGGTGAAATTAATATGTCAAAGCGTGCGTCTTGAATCAGTTAATGCTTATATATATATATATGTATTAATAATAATATTACTTAATTAATTTCTTGGTGTGTTGGGTTGGTGGGTTATCCGTCAACAATATCCACTCTTTAATGACCACTAACAAGAGAGTGCGATTTTGTTCACCTTCTTTAACGAGAGTGAACGTAATCCCCAATATTTTGGGATTACAAATAATAGAAGAGGGGTTACCCGATTTGAGGGTTACAAATAATAGAAGAGGGATTACCCAGTTTGAGGGTTACATTCACCCTCCTTAAATAGAATGAACAAAATTGCACTCCTAACAAGATATTAGACTCTCTCTCACACAGACACACACACAAACTGACACTGTCATGCGCTAGCTAGCACTAAAGCCAGGCACGTTTTATCTTCTAGCTGGTTGGTGAAGGTGGAAGTCAGCTTCTTCTTGTTGAATGATAAATACGAGCTAAAAAGGACTGGTCCTACGGGTTAGGTTATTAAAGCTCAATTGAATCAAATTTGTTAGCTAAGAATCCTCAACTGATCAAACTTAATTAATGTTAATTGAACATATTAACTTTTAAATACCTATTTAAATTTAAATATTAAAACTAAAAATAAAATAAAATAACCCACAAATTACTAATTAAATGATTAGTTTGGTTCTAGTCAATCCATGAAACAACTTGAAAAATAATCAAAATATTAAAGTTTTGTGAGAAAAATAACTTAGAACAGAGAGTGAAAGAATGAAAATTAAAAAAAAGTTCTCGAGGGTGTTTTGGAAATTAATGGTTCGATTTTGGTTATGGATTTTGTATTGATTTATTTAAGCTTTGTCTTGTTATCAGGTCAGTTTTGAGTTTTTTTTATTTGACATGTTATCGATCTAAACTCAATAAATTTTTATCGAGTTGATCTAATAACGACCTAAACTTATTAAGAATCTATCCAAATCCTACTAATTTCATGTCAGATTCAGGTTAGAGATCTATTAGGATGATCATCTTTGCACGATTCTCGATATTAGTGTTCTCGATTACGTCAGGAGAGATAAATCGAGAGTCTTGTGCAGAACGAAGATTAAACTCACAATTCACCGGATTGACATTGGTATATTGCTCATCAGACCGCTCGACGTATGTTCTGGGACGAGTTAGAGATTCATTCATGTGATTTAGTAATAGCTCGAGTTTGGAGTACATATTAGTATAAATATAGAAATAAAACTCATAAAATTAAAAAAAATTAATGATCATTTATCTATTTTATGAAATTTAATTAGTCTCCCCTTAAACAAGTTGAATACTTTTTTATCCATGGGTTGGTAGAGTCCAATTCTTCCTTAGCCATGGGTTGGTAGAGTCCAATTCTTCAAATTTTTTTTTCTTTTTATATTTGGTTGGTGAAGTCAAATTATTCAATTCCTTTGTTTTTTCTTTTTTCCAATTTTCCTATTTATGGAGAGTGACATTCCAGACCGAATAATGAGAAGCTCTCTCTCAGCTGTTTGGTCATTAATTAACAAATGATTTTCAAATAATTGTTTAATTTTATTATGTCACGTCAAATGGGTAGGTCCCTATATATTCCTAATTATACGGTTGGAGATGGGCCTCCCAGTGGATTGAACATATCATGACAAGGATATAGCATCATCGGCTAGAGGGTTCGGGGGAGCCTTCCCCATGAAAGTTTCGATCTTAAAGAAGGAATAGAATAAGGGCAGTACCATGTTTATAACTAGTAGTTAGTAGTAGTAGTCGTCGTAGCTAGTAGTAATAGAAGTAACTGCTATGAATTCTAATAGCTGTATCTGTATCTGTACTAACTGTAGTAATGTCTATCTTTAAAGCTAGTAAGCTAGTATACACCTATTTGTCAAATTACTTTAAGATTAGTCTTACCTTTTAAAATTTCCACCTGTCCTGTCAAAAATTATGGAGTGTATTCAACCCTAAAAAAATTTAAAAATTATTTAATTTATTATATATGATGTTTGAATGTGAGATATACCTAACTAATTCAATGGTGTTACAATGTAATTAACATTAAAAAGTAATTATTATTATTATTATTAGACATATTTAT
Organism: Diospyros lotus; assembly: GCF_014633365.1. Taxonomy (NCBI): domain Eukaryota; kingdom Viridiplantae; phylum Streptophyta; class Magnoliopsida; order Ericales; family Ebenaceae; genus Diospyros; species Diospyros lotus. Next base: position 13,975,658 of record NC_068338.1, read on the forward strand.
ATGATACTATATTTTTAATTAACGTAAAAAAACATGATAATTATGTCGTAATAAGTGATAACTAAGAGTTTTAAATTCAATTTCATGAGTCTTAATTATTTTTTACTAAATTTTAACTCATACAGATCTGATCTAATCCAATTAGGTCATAATAAGTGATAATTAAGATATGCATTAATTCATTTTATGGGAAACTATTAATTGGTTAATTATTTTTTTCTATGTGCGTTGCAGCAATTATAGCAAGGGAATGCATTGAACTATACATGCTTTGGTAGGTGGAAGGATTAAACGTAAGACTTCTGGAGCAATGAATTAGGTAAACCAAATTCGGGGGGGGGGGGGGCCGGCGGGGGAGAAATGGGCCAAAATTACAATGAGAAAAGGATCAACAAAGTAAAGAAGGTCAACGATCGATAATGCAGGGTTTAGTCCACCGTCAAAATAGAGACAGCCAAGGGGGAGGAGGACAGGGGAAAGATTGTGATCAATCACCGTACGTAAGTAAGAGATACGGATCCAAATTAAAATAATTGTGCAGTTTAGTCTCGTCAATGGAGTAGAAAAATGTTCTTCAAGCATGCATGGGCGGGAAGAGAGAGTGGATAACATAATAATTTTATAAGATAATTTTTCACATATTCGATATTAATAAATTAATTTTGCTCATGATTAAAGTGTATAATTCTCATATATAAAAATAAATGAAAAATTCAAATATAATTTGAGATAATTTTTTATAATTTATCGATTAATCCTAAATTTAAATAAATTTGAAATAAATCCTTTATCTTAAATCTTAGAGATAAATCTAATCCCTCTAAATTTGTGTAAAATAACTATTGTTAAATAAGAAGACATAATATTAAATAAAAAATTATATCTAAGTTATTATAAATAGGAAAAAATGTTTAGCATTCTTAATTATAATTTTTATTTAGTCGTGAGATAATCTTACAATCATTGTTTTACAAATTCATTGTCTCAAAATCCTACCTATAATAATAAATATATTAACGACCAATACATTTCACATGGTCAAGGTGAGCGCACCCAATCAAAGGCGCACACGAAGCAAGTACCAATACTAGAATTCACCTAAAGGAGTGTACCAACGGAGGGGACACGGCAAGGCATTCGCATGCATCAATCATCGCCTACGACGAGCCCACTGTTGGAATATGGGGATGAACTAAAAGGGGATCGAATTTGTAACGTGAAACACGTGCAATTGTAGAAAAAATAAATGAAATTGCATGTTTGTGTTTGTGTTTGTGTTTGTGTTTGTTTTTGTCAAGATACAATAATAGATTTATAAGGCAAAAAAAAATAATCTTGACATTGTTCGACAAAGATGATTAAGGGAGCTTGAAGCAAATGATCAAGGGATTAAAAATAATCAAGAGACGTGGAGAGATGGAGATTTGCTGATGCTAATAAGCAGTTGTTTGCTTATGAACAAGAGGTCTCAAATAACAAGAGGACTCCAATAATCGAGAGGTTTTTGAGAGGCATGCTAAAATGAATAAATGGTGAAAGGCGCGAGAAGTTATTTCCACGTAAACCTTCTGATACTTAAGTCAGTTTTCGAGTACTTGAGCACAAATTAGGGTTTAAGTGTCAGAGTGAGCGTACATCAATGAGGAGGCGGACATCCTATTTATAGAGCAATATGGAGTAATCCTAATTAATCCAGAATTATGATTCTTTGCAAATAACGTTTATCTTCATTATTCCTAGTCTGTCTGGGATTAAGATTGTTATGAATGATATATATTTTTTATAAATGACATTTATCATGAAATTTCTCATGGGAGTGTTTATCTCAATTATTTTAAAATTATTTTAAAATTAAAATTCTTTACTAACAATCCACTATTTTCTTGAAATATTTGGATAAAGAAATGCGCAAGAGAGTCTGTTGACTTTGAGGGAGGCTTCCGGGGTTGAAAAACATTTATGGCCACGAGATCGCTTAGCACTGAGAGGCCTCTGGCCACCTCTTAATTGAACCTGTTGCTACCTCAAGTTTTAATTCAATTTTCAATTCAATCTTCAATTCTTCGATTGCTGCTTCAAGCTTCACACATTATTTAAATATTTCCAACTCCAATTGCCAAGCTTCATATTGATTTCCAAAGCTTGAATTGTTTATGAATTGCACGTGAATTGCTACTGGCGGAGTGGCCACTCGGTTGGTCATGGGAGATGAAGATCCTTGCGGCTTGCGAGATGCTACTTGCGTTTCGCTTCCCCTGCCACCTCCAATTTTCCTCCAATTCCATCTCCTTTCATAATATTATTTATTCTATATATATATATATGCATGTCCACCTCCTACCGCCGCACTTGCTTCACATTCCAATTTGTTGTTGGTCGAGTGGCCACGCAATTATGTTCTTGGAATATTTAATTGTTATGTTTTTATCTTCAATTTTTTGTTATTGCTTTCCTGATTAATTTGATTTTTTTCTGCTCTTAGTTAGTTGATTTTGGCCTATCTAGACATGCACTTGACCCGAATGAACACTTAACCCGGATGCTTACTCATAGATTTTGATTCAAATATATCACTTACGGCATCTCCATCCCTTTATCTCAAATTTGAAGTAAAAGAATATTTTATTCTTTTTTTTCTATTTTTTGATTCTAAACTTTTTTTATAATGTAAATTATTTACCTATTTATTATATATCAATTTAAATTATTACCTAAAAATTACATAATTAACTAGAACTATCACCATCTCTAATTGCATTTAATAACAAACCCTCATATCTGAAATTAAATTAATGTTGCTAATATTTTCTGCTTAAATTTGAAAATCAACGGGTTGGTACTGAAATTGTCTTTAACTCAAGTGCTATCCAATTTCATATTCACACCTTTAGGCTTTATTTCAATTTCTGCCTTACTTTATTTTCTAGTATCTATTATTTAAAAAATTCATAAAAAAACCTTGTTGCCAATTCGTCCAAATGCATGTGTGTGTGTGACATTCTTTTTCTTTTGTCATAAATAAATCTTTCAATAGACGACATGAACTCATCCAGAAAATATAAATTTAAATTTGGACTACAACTGCACTTGTACATTGACGAGTATAAACCTCTCATTAAAATAAAGAAAAAAATATAAAAGTTTTATTATGTTTTTATTGTGTTTTAATTACAGGGTGAGAGTGCAGTCAATCACATACTCAAGTAATGTAAGTGCATAATCGATTAATCCTCCGAGTTTTCAGGTGTTACTTGATTAAAATAATGATTAGTCGAATACAACACTCAACTAAAACATTTCCTTATTCGATTAAAAGAATATTACTCTATTAAGATCAAATGTTAGTTGATTAAACTTCAAGTCCTAGCATATCTTATTACCAAAATATCCTGATAAAAAAAGTGTATTAAAGTTTTATATTTAAATTCTCATCCTCAAAATCATGAGATCCTTTTAGATCTTGAAACCTATTCTTTAATTGCTTTGTGAGTTGTCAAATTTGGAGGTGTTAGCTATCGAAATCTTATCAAACTAATCCCTTTCCATTCTATGCAATGTTTGTGAAAAGTTTCTACAGATTATAGCATTAGTTGCATACCTAGACTTCATGGCATTATAGTATCGATAGAGATGTTCCTCAGGATCTTTTGTCCCTTCAAAAATGCAACATAAAGGGTAGTTGAACTTTGCTGGCATGAGCTCATTGATGGTAGTGAAAAGATTACCAACGATATTACTTATAGAGAAAAAAAAGATTAACACCGATATAAAGATTGGGCTAGTCAACTTTTGCAAAGCTTTTTGTTAATTGCTTGAGGAATGGGTTTTAACTGGCCATTGGTTAAACTTGTTACTGGAGTTAGATTTCTCTTGTTGCTTGTGTTTTTCTTTCTACATCAAACTAAAATTTGTTTCTTGATGCTTACTCATACAACTCGAGTTGTTTCTTACTCCTCTTTATAGATGGGTTCCCATTTTCGACATCGACGAGTCTTAGTAAAAGTTGAATTGGTTAAATTTGGTGCCTTGCAAGGTAAACTCTTATTAGAATTTGTTATTTTAGCAATCGGGTTTATTATGGTTAGCATCATTTGTTTCCATAGACAAAGACTATTGATGCACAAATTTAATCACCAAATGAAATGGTGAGATTGGTAGGGTGAGAAACTTCAAACTAGGATCATAGGAGTTAATAGACTACAAAACGAAATGGTGAGATTACCATGGGGTTGGCTGGGAAAATCACTCTGATGCCTAAGACGCGAAGTAATAGAAATGAGGCAATGGAGCTAAAGACAACTTAGAATTAATACTGAGAATGGATGCTTACCACAGATGAGAGATTCTCCTCTTTTATAACCATGTAGAGATAACTCTTCACTTATGATTAGGTCTTATTAATAGACAACATTTAGAAGTAGTTATGCTAGAAGAACTCAGAGGGATCAAGATTACTCTTGCCTATTGCCTTCCTAAGATTTAGCAAAAAGGGTTTATCCCAAGTGTATCGTGATTGGAGCCTAGATTCTCAGTGATAGTCTTAGTTGACGTAGGAATTCTAATCTTGAGCAAGATTGGCTTGCCCGTGAGTTTACAAAAGCTCATCCCCTTCGACTAAACGAGGCTTTTATGGAGTATCAAGATTGAGAAAAGCCTAATTAGTGGGCCGAGGCAGAGTGAGGCCTGGTGAGTGGGTTGAAATTGGGGGAGGCCTAACTAGTAGATCGAGATTGAACGAGGCCTAACTAGTGGGCTAAGGTTAAATGAGGTCTAGCTAGTGTGCAGATTATTATGTATCATCACTTACACATACATATAAATACATACAAGTACAAATACACACACACATTTGTACACATGCAAACACAAATACATTTATATACATGCATGCATGCACATATGCATACATACATAGATATAAATGCCATATGCATACACACATTCACATGCATAAACATACATACGCATACATCTATAGTTATAACTCATACATATATAAATATGTGTGTGTGTGTTTAATTATATGTACATATAACTAATTTTTGAAAATATTTTGCAAAGAAAACAAACATTAGAAAATAAGAAAAATAATTTTTTGTATTATTGTGCCATGGAAAATTGGTAGGAGAAAGTGAGGGATTTTTAAATAAAAAATAAAGAATCCCTTCTGTGGAAAAAGGATGGCCACAAAAGGCCAAGCTCGCAGCCAGCAAGTGCTGCTGGCTGTGAGGGTCGACCTCGCAACAAGGCTGGCCATGAGCTGGCTGCAAGGGCCAGCCTCACGGCAAGGCTAGCCGCAAGCTGCTGGCCGCAAGGCTGGCGCCTTGCAGCCAGAAGGCTAGCCTCATGGGTAGGTTAGCCGTGAGCTGGCCACAAGGGCCAACCTCGTGGCAGCCTGCAGTGAGCTACTGGCCGCAAGGGCCAGCCTCGCGGCAGCCTACTGCGAGCTGGGCTTGCCGCGAGTGACCTCGAGGCAGTTTCGTGGTAATCGCCCCCTTTTTTTCCTTTTACTAAATATTATCCCACTCAGTGGCTACCATGTGTCAACACCCACCACCCTTGAGAATCGTGCCCTATAAATACCTAACTGCAAGACAATGAAGAGGACTTCCAACTTCGATAAACTTTTGAGACACTTTGAATGCACCTTTACTATTTTCGTGAATAAACATTGGGATTCAAGACTGACTTTGGCATCGAAGGGTTTTCGCGGGGAAAGATTCTCGCGAGCCTTCTAACCCATTTTTTGATCATCAGCAGGGTCAAATCCTTGCGACGAACCTAGTGGTGAAGCTAAAAGCTTGCGATGAGATCTCGTGGAAGAGGTTAATCCTTGCGGCGAACCTAGCGGCGAAGGAAAAAGCATGGCGAGACCTCGTAGTGAAGGCAAAAGCTTGCGGCGAGACCTAGCGGTGAAGACAAAAGCTTGCAGCGAGACCTAGCGGCGAAGGCAAAAGCTTACAGCGAGGCCTAGTGGAGAAACCTTGTGGCAAGAATTAGTGGCAAGAGCTAGTGGCGAGAGCTAGTGGCAAGAGCTAGTGGCGAGAGCTAGTGCCGAGAGCTAGTGCCGAGAGCTAATGGCAAAACCTTGTGGCAAAAGCTAGTGGCGAATCATTGTGGCGAGCATCCTAACGGAAATCTCCCTTGAGACGACATCTCTTCCGGCAACCTAACTTCTCCCGACATCGAACTCGAGTGGACCCCACATCACAAATTTTAATTGTTGTATTTTGGCAACAACATGTATAAAAACAAACAAAGCTTTAGTGCAACGAAATTACAAAAGTTTAATCCTTGGTGAGATTTTCCCAATAATTGAAATAAAATCGAAGTCAATATAATTGATATTCAAGGGCAAGCTTTGAGGAGTTATGCCTCATAATCAAACCCACCAGCATAACCATTAGTAAGCATACAACTCACAAATGATATGACTAACATCATATCTTCCGACTATATGCACTGTCTATATATGAGGTATGTAAATTGGTTCCAAACAATCATACATCAACAAAAAAATAAATATACTATCTATCCTCCAACTAGTCAATTACTATATACATTCGACATACATCTCAAATTAAATAAACAAGCCTCTAGCTTAATATAATCATCTAACATAAACCAAATAAATAAATACAATATAAATATGCACATTACAACATGTGCTTCACCTTTGACCTTAGAAAATCAAACCTTTGGGAATCAGGCATATGGCCTTCTAACTATGACCATCATTCCATAATTCCATAAATATACACTAACTGGAGGATAACTTCAAGGCCTATTACTTAAAACTTAGATGTCTCTCTATGAACACCATAACACATTGGTGTTATAGTTATCACTATAGGCCTATGAATGTAACATGGTTATAAACTTATTACACTGCATGCACAACCCTTACTTGGGACTATTAGGTTCCCCTTACCTTTTTCCCTTTACTTTTTCCCTTCATTGTTTCCTCGAGTCTTTAAAACTTGTTAGAAGCATAACTAATATGTAATTCACATTTCAATGACTAGATCATAGTGACTTACTCATGCTTAAAATCCTTTTGTCAAATTGGTTACCTAGAGTCAACATTTCTTCTATGTCACTACCTACACTTAAGCTTTAGCTTCAAGTTACTCGTTATCGCTTTTAGCATCATACCATACTCAATTCATACTATACATCCGTAAGAGTATGAAGAATGAGATTTTACCTTTCTTACCACAATTGACCAATGACTCTTCAAGGCTCATTAACTCCTTGCTTTTCATGCTTTCTTTATGATCATCAATGATTGTTAAGTCAGTACATTAACATAAACATCTTTCACAATTCAGAAGTGAACTAAAACCTCAAAACCCTAACTCTTGAGGGTTTTAATCCATACATATTCACACAACCACCAAGTGACTCGTTAACCTCAAACATGCCATAAGAGATCGCCATTCAAACTTAATTTTTACTTTCAAAGGTACCCTTAGGCTTTATGGTAACCTTGGCCAAAATGACAGATCTTTTCTATGCTTTCGCTTGGCTTGGTTTGTTGCTTCGATTTCTCTTGTTTGAAGGTCCTCCAAGCACTTAAAAAATCAAGTTTCAAAACCAACTAGTGACATTTAAATGAAATCATTCATATATGGCGAAAGTTTGCATGTGCATGTTTCTTAAACTTTCCAATAGTGCTCATATATGGCAAAAGTTTTATATGCCCTACGAAAAACCAATAACTCCAAATATTTGATAATGAAGTTTAACATTTTATTTCTTACATGCATGGGTACTATTTATTTAATATATCATATTGGATGATATTTTGTCCTCACATTGTGTAACATCTCGCATCGAGAGATAGGAAAGGATCGGAACAACTTCTCTAATGGGCCTATGATAACTTTTCAGGAGGTCACCCATCCTTGAGCTTCCCCAGCTCAAGCACGCTTAACCCGAGAGTTCTTTGTCTACATTCAACCCACAAGGTATACACCTGATGTTATTTCCTTCCTTACTTATTCTCAATATATACTACCCTTCTCTAGGCTCTTAGGGTGTTACATTCTCCCCCTTGAGCACATGAAGTTCTCATCATGCGATATTACAACTGGTCCCAGATCTTCTCCCCTTTGGAGGCTTCCATCCTATAAGACTGCTAGGAGCCGCTCCTTGTTTAGGCCCTCGCACCCTGGTACCACTCCCCACCCTCATTGGACCACCTTCTCTAAGGGTCGGCTCTGATATCACTTGTAACATCTCGCATCGAGCGACAGGAAGGACTAGAATAAGTTACCCTAATGGGCCTACGCGAAGTTCCTAGGGGGTCACCCATCCTTGAACTTCCCCAACTCAAGCACGCTTAACTTAGGAGTTCTTTGCCAACATTCAGCCTAAAAGGTATTCAACTAGTGTTATTTTCTTTCTTACTTACCCTTAATATATACTACCTGGACTGTCCGGGCCCAATCTCGACCTTCTCCTTAGACCCAATCTCGACCCTCTCCCCAAGCCTAATCTCGGCCTTCTCCTCAGGCCCAATCTCGGCCCGATCTTCGATCCCAATCTTAGTTCTCCATCTGGGCCCAACCTTGGCCCAGCACCAGCTTACCAGGGTATCATTGCAACCCTCGTTAGGTATCCGTACGGCCGCCTCAGATCTCATCCTCATTAATGACGGATCCAATCCACATTAATGAGGGTCCCATTGCTACAATGCTACCAACTGGGAATCTTCACCGATGTCGGATAGTCAGTCCCATCACCTGCAAACGCACGATGCATGCATGCAAGATGACGTCTCCTCCTCCTATATCAACCAGCTTTTCTCAAAGCCAATGTATGTTCTGACTTCTAACCTACTGATGCACTGCCTTTTCCCTAGTCTCTTACTCACTCGAGCGTCGAAGTGCTTACATGTGCCAGCCGCCCCTCGGACGGACCCGGTATTGAAGCCCGCGCCCTGTCATTGCAATCCCGCCTCCGATCATCCTTTTTTGGTAAGGAAGGAACATCTAACTCCCACCGTGGGGCTTGGTAAAACTTACCTACCCTATAACTTCACGAGAGCCTTTTAAACCAACCTCTCCGTTGCCATACCATGGTACAAGTCGGAGAAACCTATACCCAAGGATCGAGTGGCATTCGCCACCACCCAACTACCCTCACCCCTACCCACATCAATCCACACCCAGCTGATCAGATAGCTGGAGTCATTGACGCCATTTCTGGAGGTTTTGTCAACAGAATGCCAAACTCAACACAAGAGCAATACCCCCACATAGTCATGTCAATGGATGATACCAAGAAGAAACCAGGAAGAATAACCCGACACCCTACGATCTGCTTCATAGACAAAGACTTCGAAAGAATTGATCCGCACCCCGACGATCCCATGGTAATCTCGCTCATCATGGGCTTTTTGGTAAAAAAAGGTCCTGGTAGACCAAGGCAGCTCGGTCGACCTGTTGTACCTACCAACCTTAAGAAAGATGGGTATCCTTGAAGGAAAGCTAGGACCATTCCACGAGAACCTGATCGACTTCTTAGGAGAATAGGTAGGCATCAGGAGTTATGTTAACCTGATTCGAGATAGCTCTGCTAGTTAAGACCATCACTATCCGATACCTGGTTGTGGATTGCCAAGCGCTATACAACGCACTCCTTGGCCGGCCGCCCTCAACGCTTTGGGCATAATAGTATCCACCCCCATTTGGCCATGAAATTCCCGGTATCAAACACCAAGGTCGAAATTGTCCATGCTATCCAAGAGAAGGCCCGACGATGTTACCGCAATAGTCTCAAAGCTCGGGGCCCCAAGCTTAGCAAGGGCGAGAAGGAAAATGAAGCCCCCGGTAGCAGCCAAGCGACATGCGTAAACAATCAAGGCCCGCAACACCATATACATATGATTGAATTGGATCCGCGAAGCGAACTCTCGAACAGGCGCCCCTAACCCATAGAGGAGCTTCACCCTGTAAGCTTGGGTCCTCGCCCTGAACAGGTCGTCCGCATAGGCTCTACGTTACCAAGAAAACTGAAGGAAAGGCTTATCAGCCTACTCTGACAGAATGCCAACCTTTTCGCTTGGACCCTCGTTGATATGCCCAGGATAGATCCATTTGTCATTTGCCACAGGTTGGCGCTGAATCTAGAGGCCAGACCCGTCTTCCAGAGAAAAAGAAGGATGGGAGAAGAAAGACGGCGTGCAGCCGCCAAAAAGACAGTCAAACTCCTGAAGGTTGAATTTATCAGAGAGGTTCCATACACAACGTGGCTCGCCAACGTAGTCATGGTAAAAAAATCCCTAGGAAATGAAGGATCATGAACGAGGATCAAAAGCATGCAACGGAAGCGTTTTAAAATAAAAAAACGATCCTCGTATTGGTTAGAGTCTAGGAGACTTACTTTTACGGCGGATTACCGGACGGAATGGAGCGATGGGAGCTTCTTCGCGTGGAGGAGACGACGGCTGTCCTGCTAGCCTTCGGCTCCGTCGCATCAGAACTCAAACGCCCCCTTTCGATCTTCCGGAGTATGACTCGAACTCGTGGCCTCTCTTCGGTGAAGAAGAATGAAAAACGACTTGGATGAAAAAAACAACTAAAGAGAGATTTATATAGGGAGAACCCTAGGGTTAAAACCCTAGTGGGCCAAACCCTAATGGGCCAAGATCTTTTAATTAATTTTCTAATTGGGTTAGCCCAATTAATTAATTAAAACCCTAATGAACTATTATTTTATTTTAGCCCAATGGACCATTCTAAATAAAATAATTCTCTCTTAATGTAATTCATCCAACAAGCCAAATGTATTAAAAATACATGAGTTACATCGAGCTACCCCGGGGACCAAAAGACAAATTATTCACGGCTACTAAAATGACCAAAATATCCCTGCTACCTAGTAGCTATATTTTGTCATTCTAAGTGTTCCAACTATCACCATATGGTAACACTGACCCCACGAATAATTTTGCATATGCCATGTCTTTGACCTCCTAGTGTAATGACGAAAATACCCCTCTGCGTAACACCCATCATTTAGAAAGGAATAATGTACTAACACCTTTCTAAATGACTTCTACCATCCTTAGATCACTAGTCCAATAATCCGTGACTACTCGAATGTACTTGCTTATCATTGGGAGCTACCCAGAAGCACACACTCATAAGTCACGTTCCCAGGGCCCTGGATTATTCGATTATTCTTGGACAATCACAAGGGGGTGAATCACAGAAACTATCTTGTATTAGTCTGTCTTAGCTAATTAGAAACCATACTCCCAACTCAAAAGGATATTGATCTTTGATAGACCTCACCTACAATGAATCTAAGAATATAGCTCTAGGTTCACTAGACCACCAACTAATACTCAAGTATTAGAGTATTCGTCCACGTAGTAGCAGTGATAGACTAGCTCCATGATAATTAGTACTTTGTCATTAGCTTCTATCACAGGTCCACTCTACGCATTCCAAATGCGCTTGTACAATTAGAGTAAACGGACTGTTTACTGGCTAAGGCAAGCCATCCTCCATTAGGATCTTTTGCACAATGATCTTATCATGATAGAATGCCCAGTTCTATCAAAAGATCAAGAGTAATATTTTCTTGCTTATTAAGTACCCATGATTCATGCCTAACTGTGAAGAACGACCCATCACATGAATCACTTACTTAATAGCATGGACACCTTTCCAACAATTAAATGCAAATAATATATGTGCCATAAACTGAATAAAAGAAACATCATTACCATAAATTAAACAAAACGTGTCTTTAGGGCATACATTTCCAACAGGAAAGTGGAGAATGTGTGTCGACTCCACTGACCTAAACAGAGCGTGCCTAAAGGATTCATACCCATTGCCCAACATTGACCGACTCATAGATGTGGCCTCCGGGTACAGGTACTTGAGTTTTATCGATGCTTACTCAGGTTATAATCAGATCTGGATGCACCCCGAAGACGAAGAAAAAACAACATTCATCACGAAAAATGCCAACTTTTGTTATCGGGTCATTGACCGGCTGTCGAACCACTCCAGAATTAGAGATCTATGTTTGCATCTCTTCTCTAGTTTGCAGCAAAGTGCACCCTAGGTCATCTCTCACAAGGAGCCTCACTTTCTTCTACGAACAAGAAGAATCAACATAACCAACAGTTTGTTTGGGGGGGGGGTTTTGACAGAAAACTAATTATCAAAACAGAAAGACAATGATGGATGAAAATCAATAAAAGGAATGCAACCGGCTGTGTATTTGTCCCCTATGTGAAATATTCCTCGTCCACTCTATAAATCTTAGCTTGTTAGGTGTTTTAATCTCTGGATATCAAACTTAAAGCATCCCCAACAACCGTCCAAGGATTAGAAGGATTGGAATAACAAAATGAATAAAGAAACCTCTTATAAACAAAATGCAACCATCCACTCTCTATTCAACCTATCCGGACCTATGCAAGAACAACCGTTCAAGCACATAATGTTCATTTCCGAGATGTTATACCAACCGGCTATAACATTCTGTTCTCTTAAGCATTTAACAGAAAATGAAACCATGCAAATTCACACAAACCTGCCATGAACTCCATGCATTCACAAATCTGCTCAAACTAAACCAAATGGAAATGAAAAAGATTAAAACAAACAAACCATGTTTTTGTAGCTCATCCGGGACTCAGATTCCATATGGATTCAAGATACACAACCGGTTACAAATGCTCTAGCCTATCATTACAGCAAGGAAAAAAAATAAAGTGGAACAAAAGATGAAGGAAACAGAAAAATGCTAACAACCAAAAACGGCCAGAATCCTCCCTTTTCTCCTCCCTCCAATCCTCTGGAAATTAATGCTAAGAGGCCTTAACTACATGGCTAAGAAAGGAAAGGCTAGGGAGGCTAGGGTTGGGCCTAGCCCAACAGAAAATGAGTGAGCCCAAAAACAGCAAAATTGAGAAGCCCAAGTCTACTCCTTGAAAGTGAGCCCAAACTCCTTTAGTTGAGCCACTTCTCTAGCCCATCCAATATTCCCTAAAGCCTGGATCCATAGAAGTAAGATAGAAAATAGTGTAAGGATGGTTTGAAGTATAATAAAATAGAAACAATGAAAGATTAGCAAAAATTACTTCAAATGGCGAAATAAGATTGAGGTGAAATGCCAAAATATAGCATAAATATGCATGCTATCAGTCATGCCGTTCAAACTAAAGAGTGCAAGCGCAACATATCAATGACTGATGAACAAAGTATTCGCCAAGTAGATTGGTTGGAACATCGAAGTCTATGTAGACGACATGGTGGCAAAAACTTCAAAAAAAAAGGACCACTACTTAGACCTAACCGAAATCTTCACACAACTCCGGCAGCACAACATGAGGCTTAACCCTAACAAGTGCGCCTTTGGGGTGTAAGCTGGCAAGTTCTTGGGATTCATGATAACCAGCCGAGGAATTGAAGCCAACCCTGAAAAATGTGAAGCCATCCTCGCAATGCGTAGTCCTGCTAGCCTAAAGGAGGTCCAACAGCTAACAAGCTGAATAACAGCTTTATCTCGTTTCCTCTCGAAATCAGCCGACCGAGAGAAGCCATTCTTATAATGCCTAAAAAAGTCAGTCGAGTTCCAGTGGACAAAAGAATGTAAAACTGCTTTTAGGAGCTAAAGGCCTTCCTAGCAGCCCCCCCCCCCCATCCTTTCAAGACTAGAACCTGGAAAGGAGCTTCCACTCTACCTCTCTGTCACTGCTAATGCGCTCAGCACAGTACTGGTCAGGAAGGAAGGTAAAACGTAATGGCTGGTATACTTCATCGGCAAAACCTTTCAAGGAGCCGAATTACGCTACTAGAAGATCAAGAAGCTGGCACTAGAGTTGGTGATGATAACCTGAAAGCTCAAGCCGTATTTCCAAAGCCATTAGATCACGGTCCAGACTGACCAACCGATCCGGTAGATACTCCAAAAGACAAAGCTTTCAGGAAGAATGATCGCATGGTTAATTGAGCTCTTAGAATTCGGCATACAATACCAGCCATGTAAGCACATCAAATTCCAAGTACTCTCCGATTTATGTGCTGAACTTTCTCCCTTTGATCAAAACTCGGAGCCCAACCCTTGGATATTATCCGTTGACAGAGCCTGTAACATAAAAGGAAGCGGGGTCGAGATCATCCTAGAATGACCCAGCGGGCTGATACTCAAACAGTCACTTCGCTTCAACTTCAAGGCAACCAACAACCAAGCAGAATATGAGGCCCTTATAGCCGGACTAAGCTTGGTAAAAGAAGTCAGAACATCTCGGTTAATCGCTAAACATGACTCCCAGCTGGTAACCAACCAAGTCAAAGGGCGAATTCTAGACAAAAGAGCCACAGCTTGGCGGATACCTCCACAAGGTTAGAACCCTGGCTGAGTCCTTCGACTATTTCCAAATTGAATATATCCCCAGAGAACAAAATGCAGGAGCAAATTTGCTCTCAAAGCTTGCTAGCACCAAGAAACCTAGAAACAACTAGTCGATTATACAGGAAGCTCTAGACCTACCTATCGTCGATCTTCCAGACATACAGACAGTAGAAACGACACCAGAATTCTGGGGAACCCGTATTATCCGATTCCTGCAAAACGGGATGCTCCCTGCTAACGTTAAAGAAGCCAAGAGGCTCAAAAGAACGACTTGTTACTTTACCCTACTCAAGAACCAACTATACCGAAGAGGCTACTCCATGCCACTTCTCAAATGTGTTGACCTCGACCAATCCGCTCACATCATGACCGAGATACACGAAGGGGTATGTGAAGGCCACCTCGGCGGACGATCCTTAGCAACAAAGGTACTGAGAGCTGGATACTATTGGCCAACGATGAGAAACGACTGCCTGGCCTATGTAAGATGTTGTGACAAGTGCCAGAGGTTCGCAAACGCACACCATTCCCCGTCGGAAGAACTCCACAATCTCCGCAGCCCTTGGCCATTTTACAAATGAGGGATAAACATCCTCGAACCCTTTTCAACCATAGTAGGATAACTTAAGTTTATGGTAGTAGCAATCGACTACTTCACGAAATGGATCGAGGCCGAGCCCCTAGCTACATTCATCGACGAAAGAATCCAAAAAATCATTTGGAAGCATATCATTTGTCGATACAGCCTCCTTGGGGTGCTAAGCTTAAACAACGACCCTCAATTCACCAACGGCAAGCTCCTGGACTTCTGCCAAGAGCTCGGTATCCACCAGGTCTTTACTTTAGTTGAGTATCCCCAGACCAACGACCAAGCTGAAGCCACTAACAAAGTCATCTTGGCAGGCCTAAAAAAGCGACTTGACGGTGCCAAGGGAGCCTGGTAAGAAAAACTCCCCATAGTGTTGTGGTTATACCACACCACCACTCAGACCTCAACCGGGGAAACACCTTTTCGACTCACTTATGAGTCAGAAGCTATGATCTCGGTCGAGATTGAGGAGCCCAACCCCAGGCGGTAGTATTTTCGAGAAGACACCAACAATGAAGAACAACGAGTCGACCTCAACCTTGTCTAGGAAATCCTAGACCAAGCCCAAATTTGTGAACAGGCCGTCAAGCAAAAGGCGGCTCAAAAGTACAACAAAAGAGTTTGTCCCAAATGATTCTAGGAAGGAGACTTGGTCCTAAGGAAGATTGAAGACCCAAGAAAACAACCCTCCCAAAGAAAACTCAGCACCAACTGGGAAGGCCCCTACCGAGTTACCAACAATCTCGATGTTGGAGCCTACCACTTGGCCGAACTCTCAGGAAGACCTTTGACCAGATCATGGAATGCCGCCAACCTACGGAAGTATTATAGCTAAACGACTATTTTCTTACATTATTCAGATAAATATACTTCCTTCTATTACTCATTAAATCCTTATACTGGTTTAGACCCAAAAATTTTCTTTTTTATCACAGATCTCCAGTTACCTCGGTCTGCTACCTTTGGCCTCAAGTTACCTCCGCCTATCTCTAGCAAACCTTTGCAACAAACAAGCCTTGGTGGACCTCGAGTTACCTCGGCCTATCTCCAGCAAACCTTTATAACAAACAAGCCCTGGCAGATCTCGAGTTACCTCAACCTATCTCCAACAAAGCTTTGTAACAAACAAGCCCTGGTGGACCTCGAGTTACCTTGGTCTGTTGCCTTTGGCCTCGAGTTAGTTACCTCGGTCTACTCCATGAGTTGCCTCAATACTCCCCATTTTATTACTCAAAATAGCATGAAGCTATTCAAATAAAATCAAATCAGAATCTTCGTCGACCTCACCAAAACCCACCGCAAAGTAGGCGGATGCAACAACCTTAAATCGCTCGATACTCACAAACGATTAGATGGTCAAGCACTACAGCAAACAAAAGCATAGGAAAAATGCAAGGTACCCATACTTGAAAAACTTTCATTTTATTACTCCATTCCATTACAAAAACATTTCAACAATACAAGATCTTTTATTACGCTCTTGGTGGTTCACTTACAATAAAAATACAACCAAAGCTAGCCCAATATTTTACCCTAATCAAATCTTAGCACAACAAGACCGACACACCTAATCAAGTCTTAGCACAGCAAGGCTAATGCAGCTATTGACACCGATCCTCCATAGAGCCCCTAGCAGCTTCCCAGCACAAGCTACCAGAAAATCGACATTAACATCATAACCGGCACTAGAGTTGATAACTCGGGGCAAATATTGACTAGAGGCCCCCTCGGTTAAATGACCCCTCCTCGCGAGCCACATCTTAGTGATGCAGACCCACGCAAGTGAAGGCATGAGCAAGAACTCCAAAGTGAGGTCTAAGAAATGTGACAACAACAACGTGACAATTGCAGGCCCCAAAGAACTCGAAATTCCAAGGAAGGCAGGAAGGCGAAGGCAACGGAGGGCAAACCCCTCAAGGCTGAGTAAATTGACCTTTGTATTGCGACCACCGAGAACTACCAACCCGCATATCGTGAACACCCGGAACCACAAATCACGACCAACTTCAGCCGTCAGCGCATCACCTGAATCGACCATGTCGCCGCCAGAGATAGTACTACGGACCGACAAAACCTTGACTAGATTTGGCATGACCAACCATCAGGCCCTAAGATATCTAGCTAAAAGAAGGACGCTCGGGCACTAAGTAGAAGATACAAAAAGGAAGCAGAAACAACCCCCTTTTATAGGCGTAATAAGGAATACCGAGGGTCATCTACCTCGCCTATGAAAACGCCACTCATTTCAACATTAATGCCCCGTATTCATCGATAGAAGAGCCACCATTGAAATAGAACCACGTACCCAAGCAGTCAATGCCCCACCCTAGTAAACTGGCACACCTCCTGGGGAAGCCCCCCCTCTCCATTAAAAGTGCCCCCCCTCCCGAGAAAGTGGCGTGCAGCCATGCACCCCAGACTTCGTGTCGTGCACATTCCCACAACACAGCGCCCAAATCGCTGCATTCGAGCATCTCAAGGAAAATCGGGGATAGGACAGAGTCGCCCCGTATCCCGCTAACCCGTAGGTACCAACCAGCCTCGGTGCCCTGATCCC
The DNA here is from genome assembly GCF_014633365.1 of Diospyros lotus. Taxonomy (NCBI): domain Eukaryota; kingdom Viridiplantae; phylum Streptophyta; class Magnoliopsida; order Ericales; family Ebenaceae; genus Diospyros; species Diospyros lotus. The sequence continues at coordinate 13,993,189 of NC_068338.1, forward strand.
GAGCCTAAAGTGACAACAAAGAAGGAAATATCCAAAAATATCTCTTTTATTTAAATAAAGCCAGGGTCACAATGTCAGCCAGTTACATAGAAGGAAAGCAAAAGAAGTAAGAGACGCCCTAAGGACTGGCGGTAAGCTGATCCGATTGAGTAGAATCAAGGGCCCAACCTTGTTTCTCGGCACCTCCCTCTGCCAGATTGGCCACCCCCCGAACCTCCTCTAAAGATCTGCCCTTGAAGACTAGTTCAATCGAGCCCATATCCACAAGTCGACCACCCACTGCCTCCTTGGAAGGGTCACACTAGTGAAATTTTCCCCTCAACAGAGTAACGAAACTTGCGCCAATGCCATGCCAAAACCCCCAAGATATTGCAGAAGGGCCTCCTTCCTTGCACAAGACTCCAAAAGGGTAAATTCCTGGCATGAAGCGTCTCATTCTGCCTCCAACTCCTTGACCCTCTCGCGCAACTTGACCAATTCCGGTCGAGCCTCATCCCTCTGGCTAGCCACTCTTAGATATTTAGATGTCAGCTTCTCCACCTCCTCACCAGCCGAAGCAGCCCGCCCATAAAGACTGTTAGAGTCAGCCTTAGCCTTAGCTTTCTTTAGTTTCAAATCCATGAATAACAAGTGGGTGGCACTGACAGTGCACAATTGCCGCATCTCCACCCATCAATACAACCCCTCCTCCCTAAGAGAGGCGAGCCTCTTCCGGTCGACCTCCACTAGGTGTTAGTCCTGGACAAATTTCCCCGGTCAAAAGGCATAGCTCCAGAGACTCCGAATATCACCCTAGACATCATCACAACCCCACAAGCCTGGCCTTAGAGCACGCATCAATTTGGGAGGTGCCGATTCGCTATCAGCCCAATCCAAACCTGACGAGCTTGAGGTATCAGTGAGTGGATTCGAGCTCGAAGGGCCTGTAACGTCGATAGTTGGCCCAGGACCCAAAGAACTCGGCACATCATCAGCTTGGGTCAGAGAGCCCGACGCATTAGGAGCTTGATCAGAAGCCCCCAGTTCGATAGCCACTCGATGTCTTTTTCCGCTAGAGGGGTACCTCCTCAGTCTCTAGCGGAGAGGGAGTGCCAGCAATGACTACGACAATCAATCGGGCATGAAGGGGACCCATCCGGCATCGCAACAATGACTTTCACCTTATTAACAAGCGCTTCAGACGATACCCCAACACCTTTCTCCACTGTGTGCCTCGCCACTTCTTCCACCGTTAAACCCGGCTCCTTTTGTCCTGAAAACATAAAGTCCCGATAAGAGCCATCATTGAAGTAAAGAAAAACACACAAAATGCGAACACACAGCGACAACATACCCATATACTCGACCAAAGCCCAAGGATCCTCTCCCAATTCCATGACCTTTGCAGATTCGAGCTGAGGGGAAAACGTGAAGGCATCTGCCAGGGCTTGATCCTCCAGATTGAGACTTCCATACTCTACCCCCATGCGAGGATTTGGTTTCGACTGCCAGAACAAGGGGTATATCTCCTTACCTTCCTCATCCAAGAAAAAACTAAGCTCTTCCTGGTTCAAGCCCAGCTTGAAGAAGCCATTCTTAAAATGCTTGAAGGACGTAGTAAAGGCCTTCAGCACCAATTTCCTCGTACGGCTGGTCAGAGAAATCCAACCACCCTGATAGGCTCATTTCTAGTGACAGCAGTGGAAGAAGACTGTTTTGTTAGGTTTGCGGCCAAGAAACTTGGCTAGCACCATGAAGTCGTGGATGAAGCCCCAACTGTTCAGGTGCAGCTACATCGGGGCAACGTTCATCGCCTCCAAAACCAAACTCTAAAATTTGGTCAGAGGAAGCCGCAGTCGTAGCCTCATAAATAACACCTCGTACATATACAAAAACCCCAAGTCTGGGGCCGAATGACAAACACGTTCCTCCCAGCCACAGGGAAGGCATATGAACTTTTCACCCCGAGCCTCCCTTTCCCCATCCTTCTCCTTTCCTTCCCCGCTCCAGGAGGCAATCCTCCCTCTCACTATATGTAATACCCCGTATTATATGGTGTTGGAAAAGAATAATTTTCAGTTATTTTGAAATGACCTCGAGTTGTCCAGGAAGGCCAAAAGTCGATTTCGAGAAATTATTTAATAAAAGTGGTCAAATCAAAAGTAGGGAATGCCCTGGGACTTGGATGTCTAGGGAAGAAGGCATGAGATTGGTGAGTGTCTCGAGGTGAGGCTAATGACGCTGTAAGCAGTCTAACGAGGAATTTTGGAATAATTTTTGTATAAGCCCGAATGGGTACCGGTACCGAATGGTCATAGGGGACATCTAGGAAGCTGAAAGGACCCTAGGGGTGGTCCGACTTTGTGAGTGAGGCACCCCCAAGTGTTTTCAGGCGAAAAAAAGGTCCCGTGCAGGCGTAGGAACGAAATTGAATTTATCGAATAATTCTCGATAATTAATTTTGAAGAAATCAAATTTGTGAGTGGCTTGATGGTAATTATTTAAGGCTTTGAAGGGGTCAAGTGCTATTGTCAAAATCCCCTGGTGCAATTAATAATTTCTAAGTGGAAATATGAGAATTAGTGGGGTTTAATGTGATATGTGTGTGTGTGTGTGTGCGCGCGCATGAAAATGGGGAGGATGCTTCCTAGCCTCTTCTCTGATATTTTGAAATTAGAGAGAAGAAAGAATGAGAGTAGAGAGAGAGAGAGAGAGAGAGAGAGAGAGAGCCATGGCTGAGAGGAGAAATGAGGGCTCGGGAGAGAGCTTGGGTTGAGAGTGAGATCGAGAGAGAGAGAGAGCAATGTGAGAGAGAGGGATGATTGACCATGGAAATAGCTGCCATGGCCGACGATAAAGCACAGCAGTAGCGAGGCGGTCGAAGGCAGCGGAGCAGTAGCAGCACACGGTGGCGCGAGGGAGGTGGCTGACGGTGGTTGCAACGAGCCACGGCTAAGGCGGTGGCCGACAATGGCTATTGCAGTGTTACAGCTGCAGATGTAAATGTTGTTGGGCACTGGATGGTATCCAGTTTGTTGTAATCATCATAGTGTGATAGGTGATTGTGGGATTGCTTGATGTATATGGTTTAGTTGGTGGAGTTGAGTTTTGGATCAAGTAAGGATTGAAAAGGTATGTTTCCATAAATCTCCAGTACTCAGTGGATGTTTGATGCGCTAGTTTTATGCCTGGGTTACCTTTAGCTTGTTGTGAGGCAAGCTGAAGAAAGGTGAAGCTCACTTAGGTTTCGGGTCCCGTTCTGCTATATTTCCTTATCTATGTTTGGGATCGATTCCTCGAGTGGAGCAAAATGAAGGATGAAGCCTAGTGCCCACTTAGGGCATTTTCTGTTGAAACATAGTCCAACCTTTCAGTTGTTGGTTTATCGTGTGATTAATCCGGTCAATTATTCACCTGTGGCGCTCGTAAGTGGGAGCGGGTCATTACAGTTGGTATCAGAGCATGGCTAGTAGTATGAGTGGGGAAAGCTAGCGTGTTAGTGGTGTTATGTATGGTAGGTTAAGTGATTGAGGTGAGCGAAATTACCGAAGTTATGAGTCAATGATTGTCTGGCATAATTTGGATGTAAGTTGGAATGTCCTAGCTGCTGAGTTGGGCTCGGGAACAGCTGGTTTGTGATTTCGAGGTTGGGATGTGAGATTGATCTGATGACCTTGAAAGTTGGACATGTAGTCCGAGAACCCTAGGGATTGGGTCGAGGCGTTGAGGCCTGTGATGGTTTGAAGGGTATGCTTGGATATTCCTGCTTTAGGAATGAGAAAATACCATGGGTTGAGATTATATACCCGTAAGAGGTATATCGGTCGAGCAAAGAAGAACTGAAAGCCCAAGTGTGGGTGTTGGTGTCAAGAAAACCCGAATGTGGGATTTCGGGGGATATGAAATGTTCTAAGGATGGGAATTCCTTGAAATTGAAGTGTTGAGGCTCGAGTGGGGCAAGAAGTCGAGTCATGACAAGAGTCATGAAAGGGTAAGGAGAGCATGAGGTATAACTAATCGAGGAGGGGATTAGTGGAGTATCCTTATGTTGGGGATTGGCCAACCATGTATGAGGGAATAGAATTTTTCCCTTAGAAGTGGTGCAGTAAGGCTTGTGCGCTTGAGATAGAGTGACCTAAAGTGGGAGTTAGCTCAAGACTTAGGAAAGGAGTCATTGACAGGCCATGTGATGAGCTCCAGGTAAGGAGTAAAGTTACTTGCACTGAGGCTCTGAGAGGAGAGTGCATATGCATGTCATGGCCAGTGTAGGCATGACGTAAGTAGCATTCGGAAGGACTCTGAGGGGAGTCGTGTGTGATGAATGCATGCTAGATGTATGTGGTGAGATGTGATCGTATCGTTATGACGATCCCGAAGGGGATGTGCCTAGGGTATAGTGGACCTTAGTTGGTTTCATGATGAAACAAGGTCTATCCTAGGGAAAGATAGGTGAGTGCCAAATAGACCCTAGCGGGCATTTGTATGAGATAGAAAATTCCTAGTGAGTTGAGTTGGGACTCAGAGGAATCCAAATCGGGAATGTATGAGTTGGGCAAGTGTTGATATGTGTGTGAGAGCCATTGGATTAGAAGTTCATGTTGTGAAGGGCCAAGAAAACCGTTAATGTGTTGATAGATGAGGGGTGAGGCAAATCCTCATTGTGACGCTTGGGGTCTGGTGGACGCCTAAGGTCGCAAGAGATGAGGAAAGAATAGACCATCATTGTGATGCTTGGGGTCGGGAAGGACGCCTAAGGTCACGAGGTCCTTGTTGGGGTGATGAGGAGGTCACCCAATGAAGGGTATGAACGGGTTATGTGGGTCAAGTGCAGTCTCAGGCTAGATTGTGGCAACAGGACATCCATGGGTTATGCACGCAGAGGAAATGCCAACTATAGATGGCGAGTGGGCATGGGCATGGCGAGTGATGTAGAGGCCCCGGGTTGTAATTCTCAAGTCTTGGGAACCTGAGGTAGTCAAGCTTTGGGATGAGTTTGGTGGCAAAGTGGTTTGTGATGGATCAGGATCCATTGGTATGGAAAGATAGTTCTTTTAGATCTTAGTTGAAAAGCCGTGAGGAATGATCTTGTGGTGTAAGATCATGAGGCTTTAAGAGTTGGAGTGGTTTGAGATTCTCTAGGGTTGAAAATGATAAAGTCTTGAGGAATGAGGCTCATGGAGTGAGCCTGAGGATATCAAGGCAAGGATAGCTTGATGAAGTTGCTTCCGTTTGATGGTGGTGGAACCATCACAGCTCGCAGAGGCTTCGTTGTGGCATTAATGCGACATGTGCAAGGCTCATAGTGACAGATCTGATGTTATGGACCATATGACAGATGACTAATCAGTTGGCTCGGGGTAAGGGCAGGTGGCCCATTGGCCGGAGCAACATAGTGAACTGCAAGTGACGATCAGATGCCAAAGATCTGGAGTAGCACTATAGGAGTTGTGTTAGGCAAGGATTTAAGTTTCGTAGGATCGATAATCTTCCGTGAAGGTCAAGGTGACCGAGGGACTAGGGTAGCATGGTTATCAATAATGTCTCATGTATCATGGTGATTAGTCGCTTAGTGTCGAAAGCTAAGTTCAATTGAGTAGCTGAGAGTTACGAGTTGGGTAAGTGCATGGAGGCCAAGTTAGGCGTAGTGCATAAAGGCCCAAGTGGGGGTTAAGTCCTTTGTAGCAGTGAAACGATGATGAAATGGTTAGTCGAATGTTGAGACCATGTGATATCTCGAGATGTCCAAGGAGAGTGGAACCCAAGAACGAGGAATGGTTCTAAAATAATGCTACATATGATGCCTACCAGTGATGGGTCTAATGCTAGGGACCACTGAATGCAGATGGCCGGTGGCTAATGGGTTAGCTCATATGAGGGACAGCGACCCTCTATGTGGGGTAACCAGTCTGCTGTGGAGACGATTAGATGCCGAAGACCTGGTGCGCATTGTAGGTTATGTCTAGGCTAGGCCTGAGTTCTGTGGGGGCTGAAGTGTCATGGTAGTGCTTCTAGCTTGTCGTGGTAGTTTGAAAGCTTGTGAAGCAGTTGAGTGATGTCTTGTGGGATGATGACAAGATGCGTGATGATGCTCCTTGTTAAAGGATCTTAGCGCATTTGTGCCTAAAGTTGATCGTGATTGGGAGTGGTATAATAAATTGGGATGGTGGACCCAATGTGACCTTGTGGCAGTGCAAGGAAATAGGGTTGACTGGAAGAATTGGCAAGTGACCCCGGGAGGTCATGTGAAGTAAGTGCCATAGAGGGCGAGACTTACGAGGTGGAAGCCAACCATGAGATGAAAATACTAAAATGTGCGTTTGGGATAGGCTAAACATGTGGCTATGGTATGGTTGTGGGATCTGTGAAGGGTCACAGTTTCACAATCAAGTGTTAATCCTGAATGTGTAAATGTGATAATGAGGAGGCATCCTCATGTAACACTGGACGAATTTCCAGTTGATGACACATGATCGATTGCCGAATGATAGCATCTGTAATGGCAATGATGGGAGCGTGAGGCTCGATAACTGTGACGTAAAGCTTTGTTGATTGTCGTGTAAGCCACTAGTATGAGCATTCAGCGAGGTCTTGTGGTCAAATTGATCGATTTTGAGAAAGAGATCCAAAGTCAAGAAGGTGGTTGGTCAGAGCAAGGATGAGCTCGATTGAGTGTTGCTCCATAGTGAGGGTCAAAGATGGAAGTTTCTAGTGTGGTCTGGGATGAAACTTGATATGTTCTCCCAAGAAAAACTAGTCAAGAGCCAAGCCGCTGAGCTGGTGGGAGGTCGAGTTGTCGAGCTGCTAAGCTCGAGAGGGATTATGCAACTAGAGTAGTGACTAGAGTAATGTTGTGTTGGTTGCGAGCTTGGCAATTCAACTAGATCTAATCGAGTGGATTAGATGGATGTTGAGGGAAAATTTGAGATTTTGCCAATGGGTATTGAGAGCTCGAATGAGTATGATATGGGATGACATTGGTCCTCATGAATGAGGTTTCGGTGCTAATGAGATCACCTGAAAGTTGTGAGTGATACAACTAAGGAGATGCCTTGGTGTGTGGGCAATTGATGAGAATTAAACTCATAGTTAGGGTTAATAGGTGTGAAAGAAAGTAGCTAATGGGGTTGATCGATAGCCGCGGTGGCAGAGACCAGTTGCGGTCGAAGGCGTCGATCAGTGATAGAGGCAACGACGAGCGTCGTAAGAGTGGTTGAATGTAAATGTTGTTGGGCACTGGATGGTATCCAGTTTGTTGTAATCATCATAGTGTGATAGGTGATTGTGAGATTGCTTGATATATATGGCTTTAGTTAGTGGAGCCGAGTTTCGGATCAAGTAATGATAGAAAATGTATGTTTCCATAAATCTCCAGTACTCAGTGGATGTTTGATGCGCTAATTTGTGCCTAGGTTACCTTTGGCTTGCTGTGAGGCGAGCTGAAGAAAGGTGAGGCTCACTCGGGTTTTGGGTCTCGTTTTGCTATATTTCCTTATATGTGTTTGGGACCAATTCCTCGAGTGGAGCGAAGGGAAGGACGAAGCCTAGTGCCCACCTAGGGCGTTTCCTTTTGAAACATAGTCTAACCCTTTAGTTGTTGGCTTATCACGTGAGTAATACGGTTGATTATTCACCACTGGCGCCCATAAGTGGGAGCAGGTCATTACACTATGCCCAAAGACGAATCTGTAGAGAACTTCGATGCAATTTGGGCAACCTCTTTGTTTACCCAGTCATACAGGTGAGCAGAACTCAAGGTAGAGATAGCCATCTACGTGCAGACTAGCGGGTTGGTCGGAGCAATCGAACGTCGAAATAAGAAACCCAAGGAAGATAAAGGACGGGTTCAAAATGAAAATAAGGGACGCGCACACACGGGGGTAGCGCACATAAGTAAGCATCACACAAGACACCTAATAGACGACTGATGGCTAAAGAAATCCAGCCGTGTGTCCCGTAATGAGCACCCTGACGGGCCTGCCCTGCCTAGGGCGGTGGACCCTTTTGTACCTATAGGCAAAGCCTCACACCCTCGATTCCCAAAACCCATGGAACCTCGCGCAATCACATAAGGCCGCCAAAGAAAAACCGAAAGTTGAAGTGACGAACCCTTCGAAGAAACGACAGCTCAGCCCCAACCCACAGACCAAAATTACGGGCACGACAAACTAATTAGGACATCAAAACTGCAAGGACCAAGCAAGATACACACGAAGAGAAAGACAAGAACAGAGTGAGCATCAAGATAGGGAAAGAAACGCGATTTGTTATTAATGAAGAAACACTCAACATGATTACAAGACGAACGCCAAAAACCTAGGCTACCACACAAAATCACAGCTCGGCTCGACCTTCCTTGAAAAATCCAAAACCCAAAAGATCTAGCTTTGGGAAATCAGCATGGACATTGGATAGGGCCACTTCATACCCTTACTTTCTCGACTCCTCCTCTTTCATCTTTGCCCTTGCCGTCTCGGACTGAGTAACAGCCACATCGGCCTTTGCTCGCATCCCCGTCACCGTCACCTCAGATTTGGCTAATGCCACCTCCGCCTCCAGCTTCTTCAGTTTTGCATTGGCTGCATCCAACTAAACTTGGAGGACACCAGTTGTATGATCGACCTCATCAACCTGCTTCTTTGCCTCGACGATAGCCATCTCCACTACCTTTTTAACCTCTTCCCTTATTAACTCTTGAGCCCGGCGCAACTCCTCTTCGCAACTCGCCTTTATCTCGGACAGACGATTCGCCCCGCCCACTTTGAGCAGGCAGCAATCCGCGATAAGTTGGAGCACTTGGTGCTTGACCTGACGAAATGCGGCCGATGAGCCAGCACCTGACAATCTCCCCCGATTCGACAACGGATCAAGATAGGCATCAATGAAGAGATCACTTCGAAACTCTGGGTCTTGAAACGAAACCAAGCGGCCGCCACTCCCGGTAAGATTCGAACCACTGGGTGATCGAGCCTCCCCATCAGGACCCTTCAAACGCTTCTTATGCCGAGCCAGCTCTTCAGAAATGCTAGGCTCCCTACAGCCAGCGCCCGGAGCCATGGTAGCAGCAACCATAGCAGTGGGTTGAGTGGTAGAAATAGCCGAGACCGACATAGCTAAGGCCCTCCCAACCGCCTTATCCGTTGGAGCGGAACCCGATGCAACTGCACCTACTTCCTTACGAAGCAAGTCCATCTCTTCCCTGATATCTTTCTTACGATACGCATAAGTCATTCACCCTACAAACCACACAGGCGTAAAAGCAATCTAGTAGACTATCGCTCGTAAAGTTTGCTAAAAACCCCCGCACCTACCTCCTTCGTCCTGTCACTGAGAAAGTGAGGAATCCCTTGCCCAAAAGGGAATCCTTATAAGGATCGTCGAAAAGTGCCTATGACACACCCCACGGATCTACCGTCACAAAGCTGCCACCTGTAACACATCAAAAGGAATCAGCAGTTATTACCCAAATAGCACCCCTATATCCTAAGCGAAACGCCTCGAATCCCAAAACCATGCACACTACAGGTCAGCGCACAAAGAAAACCACTTTGCTCTCAAGGTCAAGCCGACATTGAAATGTCTCCAGGGCCACCATTTAAGCAAAGCCAAAGTTAGCTCAGCCAACCACCTCGATCACGTTTCAATCCAACTCTCTGAAACTAACGCATGCAGCAGAAAATTGCTCAGACCCCCTTTTTTTCTAGTTCGAATGCTCGCTACTTAAGCATCTGACCTGGGGGGCTGTGGACCGTCTGGACCCAATCTTGGCCCTCTCTCCAGGCCCAATCTCGACCCTCTCTTTAGACCCAATCTCGATCGTCTCCTTAGGCTTAATCTCGGCCCTCTCTTTAGACCTGATCTCGGCCCTCTCTTCGGGCCTAATCTTAGTCCTCCCTTTGGGCCCAACGCCAGCTTGCCACAGCATCATTGCAACCCCCGCTGGGTATCCGCACGGCCGCCTCAGATCCTATCCTCATTAATGACGAATCCCATCCACAATAATGAGGGTCCCATCACCACCATGCTACCACTTGGGAACCTTCATCGACACCGAATAATCAGTCTCATCACCTGCAAATGCACGACGCATGCATGTAGGAGGACATCTCCTCCTCCTATATCAGTCAGGTCTTCCCAGAGGCAAGGTATGTTCTAACATCTAACCTACTGATACACTGTCTTTTCCTTACTCTCTTACTCACTCAAGCGTTAGAGTACTTGCAAGTGTCAGGCGCCTCCCGGACGGACCCGTCGCCGGAGCCCGTGCCCTGTAGTTACCACCCAGCCTCTGATCGTCCTTTTTTGGTTAGAAAGGAACACTACCCTTCTCTGGGTTCTTAGAGTATTACACATTGAATTGTATTAATTAAATTGAGTTGGTAATAGAGATTGCTAACAGGGAAAAATGAATTATTTTTCTTGGAATTTTATAATTGTTCACAATCTATAAACATTATGGGATAGGATGTTCATTGAAATGGTTGTCACATGTTATACTACCATATGTAACAGAGCGGCATGTTTTAGTGGCTAGAGTGGGAGACTCTTAGTAACATGTGAGTATTCGTAGAGAGAAATATTAAACAAGACCGTTACAAAACTATTCTTAGACCTATTATTGTAATCAAAGAGTATTATTAATGTTACAAAAAGTTCTTCGACCTAAAAATGTCCCTAAGTATTATATATGATTTATATAGTCTTAACACTGTCAAACCATGACACCTAATAAGTGGATAGTACTCGAACACATTGGATTATATAATGAGTATATAAGATTATTTGATAATGAAACCATCAATCCCATTGTAACAGAGAATATTTATGATTGTGCTCCTTGAATTTTGGATAAAATCTAGCCAATTAATTTGAAAAAGATTTTATAAATATTTATTTTGCATACGGTGATATATATAAATTTGGGGAGCAATAATAATTATATTGGTCTAATGCCATAACTTATATGGAATATGTTGTTGCCAAATTATAACAATTAAATTTATTTATTTATCTTAAAAAATAGTTTAGATAGAGTCGCAAGGTTCGGGGCACCACAAAAAGGTCTACTGGTGCTGAACTCAATCCACTGTCCAGGAGAGCCAAGAGGATTCAAGTGTCTTCGGATGGGTCTTCGGGGGCCTTACCTCTTGAGGATCATTTGGTAACTAGTCTTCGGAAGGGTTTAGAGAGTCTTCGAGTATGAGGCACTGGTAGGGTCTACATCACAAAAATGATTAGAATGCATGAAGGGATCTTCCCCACTCAGGCCCTCTGTTGCCTAATTCATACAGTGATGTCTCGAAGTAGAAATATAAATGTATGCGTGATGTACACTTTGTAAATGAGTCTCTCGATGGATTGTCTCCTAAAGGGTTCTTTGTGTTTCAGAGTCTAAGTCTTTAAGTCTAGGGTTTCGAGAGAAAGTGTCTCTTCGAAAAGGTCTCGGCCAAAAAGGTCCATTTGTCGTGGAATAAACGACTATTTAAAGACATTTGGTGGTGGGGACCACGTTACACGTGGTATGCAGATGAAAGTCTCTCGACTTTTCCTAAAAATGCATCGGATGAGGCTAGAGGGCCTAGAGGTACCTTCGGAGTTAAAGTCCCTTAATGAATATCCTCCGGATGGGTTCGAAATCTCCTTGAAACCATCAGATGACTTGGGCAATATTTGGTTCAATTTAAAAACTCAGTTGTGCTTTATTGCGTTTGGTTATAATATTTATATTATTCAACGTTTTGTTGCTTGGTCCCTTTGCATGGGTGAATAGTTCTTTTATATGAAGGTAAAATTAATTGAAAATGTTATTTGTACACTTAAGTTTAACACTTTTGATGATATTTTAAACTAATATTTTTGTATTTTGTGTTATATTAATATAAATATAAAAAATATCAATACATAATATTAGTCAAAGTATTCCGAAAATTAATATGTGAATAAATATGAGACCATGATTGTAAATTTCTTTGCAACGTGAATTTGATTCACAAGTATAATTTTAATTCTTCATGTTACAACCTTACATTTGTGGTCCTTGTTGAGTGTTTGAAATTAGCAATAAAATTATAACTTTATGTGATGACATTTGGCGTCACACCACTTTTGCATCATTCTTTGCATTTATTAGTGACATATTTTTATTCATGTTGATTCATTATGTTACATGATTTTAGTTTTTATGCATTATAGAGTTAAATTGTTAATCATTAAATCAATTAGTTAATTAGTATGAATTTTAAAAAATCAAATAGTTTATTATCGAAACTAATAAAATATGAGAAGTTACAATTCTTTGAAGCTGCTCCTTAGAGAAGAGACTTTAAAAAGGGTCACTACTACCAGTAGCTATTTTATTTCATCTTTATTTCTGGCCTTTGTTGCTACATTGTAAAAATGGAAAGTGTTGGAAGGCATAAAATTGTGGGTGGTATAAGTAATTCTTGTTGGTATCAGTGCTCAAATGCCAGATTTACATTATATCATATGTATGTAAGTGGCACTAATAATGTAATTTTGTTCATAAATAAAATGTCATATCTTCATTCATACTCTTCATTTTTCTTTATAAATGAGTCCCTAAGTAAAAATCTCATTTTTAAGTATTAAGAATATGTGATGAAAATCTTTAGTTCAAGATTTTTTAAAAGAATTCTCAGTTCTTAAATTTATCAGAAAGGGAATATGATTTATCAATCATGGACCATCGCATAGGCTTCTACCATTGATTAACATTAGATGTTAATGATAATAGATGGTGAGTCACATGCCATATTGTATAAGATGCAGATAGTATACATGTGGATAGATGTTAGTTGAACACCTACTGAATGTGATGTTTGTAACAGATCACATGGCTGTGAGGATTAATGATATGTTACTGGTTCTCAATTGTGTATTAGGTCATTTGACCGGAAGTGACAGAGTTGTCTTGTGCATTAGTGTCGAGGATTTACCATTGAGCAGAACCATCCAATGTGAGAGGTGGAGATGCTTTCTGTGTGGTCTTTGTACAATGGTGTATGGAGGTAGATGCTCACTGATAAGATCTATTATTCTTCATTTGATGGGGGTGAACATTCTATGTAGTCTTAGTTGGTTGTGATTAGAAAACCACTGGTCTGGGTAAGCTTGATCGAAAAGGAGTTTTCAATGTCGAAAAAAGTTCCAATATGCTACCTCAATCACACCGTACTGGATCTGGCATAGTTACTATGTCCAGTGAGTTTAATCAGTCCATGACTCTCACTTAGTCGGGATGTTGGTTAATGGAAGAATTATAGTACACGGTAATCGAAGAGCCTTAATAAGTTTATTCGAAGTATACACTTCATTGCCATTAGAATCGTCTCGAGTCTTAACTAGATAATACTCAGGATCTTTTAGGATGCTCTGGGGAGATGGAGAGATTCTCTTAGAAGGTTGAAGTGTTTAACCAGCGTCAAAGAGTTGACGTGTCCTAATTGCTACATGGCTGTGAACCTAGAAAGTCATAGTCATACTGAGTAATGTATCGAAATAATGAACCTTTGTTGTTACTATGTTCCACTTCATTAAGAGTTAATGATGTAGGTTGCAGCTAAGAGTTAACTAAAATGGATCAATATGTTTAGAAGACCGTTAAGAGTTAACGGGCATGCTGTTAAGAGTTAACAGGGGCCTTGGTTCCATTAAGAGTTAATGGAAAGGCTATTAAGAGTTAATAACGGGACCTAAGTGCAATATATTAGAAGTATTAGATTCAAGCACAAATAATCAATCAACCTTTATGACACGGTCAACTAATATTTATGATTCAGTCGACTGATCTTCATAAACGATTGATAGTTTTGAGAGTGGGATTAATCTACATGCTTCTTCTTTTCACCATTTCATCACATCGGAGCATTTAATGCTTTAATGTAGCAATAAATAAGAGAGAGAAGATGAGAAAGCTTAGTGGTGAAGCAAAAATTGAGGGAAGAAAAATTGGGAGAGTCCCGATTTCTCCAGCCTTCATCTCTTTCTTCCTTACTTATTCTTCTCCTGAGCTTGGGTCTTCTTCTTCTTCTTTCTCTGAGGATTTACCTATCTCTTTTCTCCCTTACTTGATCTCGGCTGTGAGACAGGCATAAGCAACTTGAAAGGAACCACAATAGCTTCAATTCATCTTCATTGAGAAAGTCTTAGCATGGCTCTAATAAAGGGTTCTAAGGTAGCTCAAGGAGAGACTAGGTCCTCCACAATTGAGGAGGTGGGCTGATCACCTAAGTGTTGCAGGTACAAGAGCAAATTCAAGTAATCGAGAGGAAGCTGGAAGCTTAAGAGGTAATGGATAGCCAACGAAAGACATCATATGTAGAGGAATATCCCTAAAAGCCCTATGGAGGGTTTTTCATTTCAATGTTTAACACCGACTATTGCAAGGGTTTGTTTTCGTTTCTACTGTGCGTTCGTTTTGATTTTGAAAATGTTTTAAAACTGGTATACCCTTGCATGGATCCACCAAGAGTTGGTTTTTTGGCCTCACACCCCCGTTCCCTTTCATGAGCTTTCGTGGGAGGTTAACCGTTACACTACAGCAGAAATAATTATGCCTCCTAACAATTATTAGATAGCAATAGCATAGGGAAACCTCGTTTCTTTCAAGGAAACTTACTTCAAAAAAATGCTACTCTTCCCTTCGACTTTCAATCAAATAAAAAATTGGAGAGTCATTGTTGAAACATAGCCTACTGAATAAGACACAAGACAACATAGAGGGATCCTTTAGGGGAAGATGTTCTCCTAGCCCGATACAATGGTGTCCTCTTTTGTTCTCCAAAAATACTCTATCAGGTTATGTCAGTCTTCCTAGAGTTCTTCCGAGAGGACAACCTGGGACAATAGTTGTCCTCTTGGGCATCTTTCCAGATGACAAGAGTCCCGGTGTTCTCCTGGCAAAAATTAAAGCGAAGGCAGTCTGTTGAAAACCTCCCAAAGGATGGAAGTCCTCCCAAAAGGACCCCAAGAGGACATTCCTTTCCTGGTTACTAAGAAATCTCACGTAATAATGCTTACACGGGATGTTCCCCAAGTAAGTCACACATAAATTAATGCCCTGCTATGTTGCTCTGGCAATAGTAGCTTGCCAAAAGGCATACCTTCTCCTGGAGGACTCCTTAGGCCACAAAGCCCTCTAGGGGGGATTCCTCTTAAGCCCATCCGAGCCTAACCTAAGATAGTTTCCCTTAGCCCAAGTGACACACGTCCACCTCCAACATTTATGGTAAAAAAAACTATATATATATATATATCTCTTTCCTCATAGGGAAAATGACCTTTTTTGGTATATTTGTACTAGTCATATTTACTACATAATCTACCTACTTGACGATCCAAAAGATCAACTATCTCTTCTTTCAAGTAACTACTTCATTCCAATACTAACTTAAGTTTCGGAGGACGTATGCGAGAGAGAAATTCTTGCATGCCTCCTAACCTAGTTTCATGTGTACAGTTCTCCTAGATAGTAAGACTTCCCTCGAGAAACTCATTTCTTTCTTCTTGGATACGAGTAAACATTTGTTATTTGTTCACCTTGCTCTGCCATGATCCAAGCACACCCACATTACAAATTTCAATTGTTGTATTTTGGCAATAGTAGCTAGTGACAATCATAACTAGGATTTAGACTAATCTTTATACTAATTGAGGTTGATTTGTAAGAACTTAAAAGAAATTGTTAGCTTAAGATAGGGGTGAATTAATGTCACCCAAAATTAATTTTTAAACTTTTTGAAAATAAAGAAATTTAAATAATGAAGAACACATCGTTTATAGTGACTCGGCTCCACTTCTTACATCCACTACCTTAACTCCTCGTTAAGAATTTTTCAACCAACTTACTACATAGCTTTTAACAGCTCCACTTCTTACATCCACTACCTTAACTCCTCGTTAAGAATTTTTCAACCAACTTACTACATAGCTTTTAACAGGATAAGCTAGAACCTTTTTACACAACTTTTACTAAACTAAAACCTTTACAAGTGATTTTTCAAGGCTTATGCACAAACCACAGACAGCTCACAACAAGCTAGGTTTGAAACACTTGGAGAAGCTTATAATGAAGCACACAACAATAAAAAGACTTCTCACAAATACATAGATTGAAAGGATAAAAGAATTAAGGCACAATCTCTCTTGGTTATACACTAAACAAAAGATGTATATGATAAAAGCTCTTTTAGTCAAATAATGACTTGAGAATTTTCAATTCAGCTTGGTTTTATATCTCTTCAATGTCTGTACTTCATTCTCATGCATCTCTTGAGTATTTATAACTTTAGGATCTTCAATGCACTATAGCTTTATCTAATAGACAAAAGCAAAAATCTTGTCATCTATAGAAAATATATATTCCCACTACATGCATTCCAATGGTTAGTAATTGAGAATTCAATTTAAATTTCATTCTAGTTGCATGAGATTGCATTTAATGAACTAGTCTTATCTAAAAAACTTAACTCAACATGCATTAAATGCTATATGATGGCTATATTTTCAAATTTTAGCATATAATTACTTGAGTATATTTCGACATTACTCAAATAAAATTAGTAGATATTCAAATATGCTTAAATGATAGTCGATTAAGTTCAGCAATTACTCGACTATAAGATTTACTTAGTCAATTATCATTTCAAATACAAAAACCCACTCTCTATCCAATAAATCTTACTCAACTAAGTTCCTCTGTTACTCGATTATAAAATGTTATTACTCGAGTATGTAGTACATCATATTCAAATAAATTTTCTAGCTCAAATTTGTTACTCGAGTACAAAATATATCATATTCAATTAACATTTTAACTTCATATTTGTTACTTGATTAAACATTCTTGATACTCGATTATAACATGTCATTACTTGCATATGAGATGCCTCTTAGTCAATTAATAAAAAAGATATAGAGGCTCGCTCACTATTCTTTATATTGTACTTAACTAAGGCACAAAGTTATTTAACTAAGGTAATAGTTACTTGATTAAACATAACCTCTTAGTCAATTAATTTTCAAGTATAGAGACTTGACATTTTTTACCCGATTAATCACTTGAGTAAGATTTTTTATTACTCGACTAAAAAGATGTATTACTCGATTGCTATTCTCTTTTAATCAATTAATGAGACAAGTCCGGAGACTTGTCATTTTAGCCTTAATTCTTCCTCAATTACTAAATACAATTACTCAACTAATATCACAGTTGGTTAAATATCATTTAGATCATTCAATTAAAGCTTTTTAGTGCAATACTTGAGTATATCAAGCATATAATCGATTAAGCTTGGGTGAATTCAAGTCTTACTTGATTAAACCTATAACTTAGTCGAGTATGATCACATGTTACTCAAGTAATTCTTTCCTTACTCGATTGACCTTAGGCCCATAACTTATCTTACTCAATTAACAATATTGAGTATCTGAGTAATGATTTGAAATTTGGTTAAAACTAACATTCCCAAAGACATATAATCGATTAACAGTGGAGTTTACTCGAGTGAGTAAATGTGTTAGTTGATTGATATTTGGTTTTACTCGATTAATAATATATCATTAAAATCATAAAATTTTTGTTTAAATTTCATTATCAAAACATAACTCAACAAAATTATTTTTTTAAATGTAATGAAAATTTTCTCATATCTTTGTCTCCTTTTTAATCCCGACTCTTTGTAAGATTTTTGTTAATCCCAACAAAAAGGGGGAGAAATATAAAATAAGAGGAAGAGAAAATTGTTAATACTTAATACAAAAAAGGGAAAAAAATGTTTTTTCAATGTCTTGTCAACATAAAAAAGGAGGAGATTGTTGAATCCTTGATTTTGATACTTAATACAAAACATGTGCTTAAATTTGAAAATAGGTTGTTAATCGAGTAATAGTAATTATTAATTGATTGACATGCCTTTTACTCAAGTAAAGCTCAATTTAATCAAGTAATTATGTTTGGAAAAGTCGATTTTAATGAAATTTTAAACATTACTTGATTATTAAATATTATCAATCGAGTAAGATATTTTAAGGTTTAAAGATTAATCAACTAATAACTAAACTCAATCAAGTAATAGGGTTTAATCAAGTAAGGAAATATCCTAATCAAGTAACAAGTATCTTATTTGACTAATTTATTCTTTTAATCAAGTAACATCAGAATACTTAACAGATTAATTGATTATTCACTTGCATTACTCAAATAAGTGATGGAATATGTAACATCCCGAAATTTGGAGATAAATAATAGTTGTTAATCTCGGTATTTGAGATAACTATTAAGTATTTGTGGATCTACAAGAAAACATTAATTTGTATTGTTTTGAGGAAATAGGAAGGTAATTGGTAAATTCGGGTATAAGAGTAATTATGAATTTGAGGTAAAAGTGGAATTTCTGGAATTTTCGAGGCTTAGGTATAATTTCAGGAAAGAGGTTGCGAGTTTCTCTAAAATTAATGGGGGGCAGCATGTTAATAAAGTAGAAGCTAGCCCAGCTGGTTGAGGGCGCGCGTGCGTGTGGCTTGGGGGGGGGGAGCTGAGGGGTAGGCGCGACCACTGTGCAGAATTTGCTGAATTTTTCCAGCCATTTGGGGGTGCCAAACGGCGTCGTTTCTTGCCCAGCAGCAACAACCTCTTGGCTACGACGTGGCTGTCTTCCAGCCATGCTTTTTTGTGGCTTTTAAGCCACTCAATTTTCCTCCAAATTGGAGTCTTGGGCAGCAAGCTATAAGCCTTTAAAAGGCTTAAAAATTAAGGCAATTCTGGGAGTGAAGCACGAGCCAGCAGAGTGAAAATTAAGGGAGAAGAGGGTGCGGCCAGCTTTGGGAAAGAGGAAAGCTAGGAGATTTTGGAGCTAATCCACAGTTAAGATAGTCAGGTATGTGGCTAAAATTAATACAGGTATTATATGTTTCGATTATAAGTTTTATTCAGTTAAAATACGTATCTTATATGGTTAGATTTAATTAATTGAAACTACGATTTCATTAGTTGCTAGGAGACGTTTTACTTCGTAGCGGAAGTGCAAGAGAAGCTAGGATCGACTATTTGTTAGCAAGTTCCTAACTCTTTCTTCGTGAGCTTCAATTCCTCTACAAGTCCTTGTCGTTGTTCATATTTTATCTTCTCCCTTGTTGTTATTCAGTTCCATGTATTAATTGTATAACTACGCATGTCAACCATTTTTGTTATTGGTGCAATATATCTTTTAACTGACACGGGGCTTTGTATAGCCCCATTTCCTTGGGAATGATGCCACACCTGATGGGGTTAGGTTCCAGATGGGTGTGTGTGTGTGTTGGTTGTGGATCTTGGGTCTTTGTGTGTGGGATTATTATTTATTTAATTATAGTTGACGTTGACAGTGTGTGTCGGGGTTGAGTTGCATTCAATAGGGAGACATGCTTTATGTGTGATGGGGTGTGTGAGCATCCGCATAACCCAGTTAGTCTAAGAGCCAATTTGGGTACTCTAGGTGAACATATGCATTTAGAGCATTTCGCATGTGTGTATTCCTATGTGAGCGTAGCATGGCCTGCTACTTGGTTTATGGGGGCCTTGCCATCACGTTTATGCTGCAGAAGCCATTGCATTTCTTATGTGTCGCATTGTATGGTGCGCGCAGTTGTTATTAATGTTATTGTTTTGGGCTGGAGTACAGTACCAGTCCGGGTGTCGTGAGTACCGGCCTGAGGGAGTTTTAGCTCAGGTCGGGTGGCGGGAGTACCGGCTCAGTTTAAAGTTTAGCTTGGGGGAAGCCTGAGGAAAGACCTTTAGAGATTAGCTTGGGGGAAACCTAAGGGAAGACCTTTAGATTAGCTCGGGAAGGTCCCGAGGAAAGACTTGATTAGATATGGAGATCCATGTATGTGATTTTATGGGTGGAGAGACTGCACTAGGGAGGCTTGGGATCTTGTGCTGGAGCATAGAGTGTCGGAAGCTATGCTAGAGCATAGAGTTTCGGAAGATGGAAATTCAGTGTGGGAGCTCAAAATATTTATTGCTTGCCAGTTCATGGCAGCGACAGGTTTGTTAGGGACTTGGGTGCTGGTGTCTTTTATGTGGGCC
The DNA here is from genome assembly GCF_014633365.1 of Diospyros lotus. Lineage (NCBI taxonomy): Eukaryota > Viridiplantae > Streptophyta > Magnoliopsida > Ericales > Ebenaceae > Diospyros > Diospyros lotus. Next base: position 14,013,251 of record NC_068338.1, read on the forward strand.
CCAAGGACCATTATGTGCATGTTTATTTATGCGGTTTCATTTGACTTGTGATTCATGTTGTGTATGTGTATGTCTTAGGCACAAGATGTGCGGGTTGTATGGTGTTATTCTCTTGAATCCTTAGCCTTTGTTTCTTGTATTCATTTGCTGAGTCTTGCGACTCACCTTTGCTTTTCATCATTCCAGGTAAGAGAATCGCCTGAGTGGCGAGTACGTCTAGTGGGATGGGTCTAAATCATCGAGCCATGGTAGCATGTGTAGAGTTCTCCCGAGACTAGGTCCTGGGTGTCGCTTTGTTTGGTCAGGTTAATATTCTTATGTTTTGAGGTCGATGCATGTATGGTTGTTATGTTTGGTCAGGGTTATGCTGTTATGTTTTTAAGTTAGGAGTACGTTGTGTAAGCCTAGGTGGGCTCACGTTGTGAGCGGTTATGTAAGGATGGTTATTAAACATTATGTATTGTCAAAAAGGTTATGGTTTCTAAGAAGACTGTGTGTGAGTTTTGGTTTATGTTATTATTCGATATCATTCAGATAATGACCCTCTCATGGATCCTCTATGCTCTCAGAGGCTCCGGGAGGCAGGCCGTTACAGAATAATCTTAATTGAGTAACCAAAGAGTTAATCGACTAAGTTATATATATTTTAATCGAGTAATAAATCTTAATTAGAATGACATGTCTCTATCCTCAAACTGTTAATTGACTAAGAAGTTATTTCTATCAAGTAACATCTACCTTAATAGAGTAAGAAAATATTTTAAACGAGTAATAAATTTTAGTCAGAATGACAAGTCTCCATACTCGAATTTTTAAGTTATTCTTAATCGAGTAACGTCTTATTTAGTTAAGTAATATAATAGTTTAATTAAGTAATAATTATTTGACAAAATGTCAAGTCTTTGTACTCGAATTATTAATCAATTAAGAGAAACTTTTAATTGAGTAATGATATGCTTTAGTTGAGTATCAAAATTGATTAATAGAGTAAAAGTTACAAGTGGTTAAAAAGTTGATCAACTAAAAAATGCTTATTAATCGAGTAACATTTTAAAGTTATAAGTGGCTAAAAAGTTAACCGACTAAGAAATGCTTATAATAGAGTAATATAATTTTTACTTTAGTAACAAATATTTTTAGTCAAGTAATGACTCGTATATCTGATCATCTTAATCGAGTAAGATTATATTAAATAGTCGAGTAATGTTTATCTAAATCGACTAACTGTTGAGATCACTCAAATAACATTATATTTCACTCGAGTAATAGTACTCTACTTTACTTAACTAATTCTCTATAAAAATTCAAATTTATAATCATCACAGACCGCTTTAAATGCAAACAATTCTTAGTTTTCAAACAATCATACCTACATTAAATGTTATCTAATCATTCTTTCATACAATTTGTATGCAAATTGTGTTTGGATTTATTACTAACCATTGGAATAGCAAGAAAGAAGAATGTTCCTGTTGGTTTCAATAATCATGCTGAAAGATTACTTAAGAAAGAAGTGAATTCGGTGTTTTGACAACTTTTACAAATTATGATGAAAATATCTTGACACATATGATATAGTAAAGTTATTTGAAGAAAGCAATTATCTTAAACTATAAATAAATGCAGTAGCGGATGGAATAAACATGAATATGTATACAATAGAAAATATTTTTCTTAAAGATATTTTGAGGAACATTTAATCATATGATGTGTATGAAAATATTGATATGTGGATGTATGCATTTAAGAAAGAGATTTAAGAAATCTTTTTGCATATATAAGTAACCGCTTGAAACACATCAAATTAAATGTATATTTGAGAAATAAGAATACATTATAGATAGATTTGAAAGACTTTTTATTTATGTAATGAAAACTGATGCATAAATTTTTTTTTTTTTATGCAAGATATAAGTACTAAAATAGAAATTTCAAGATAAATCGAAATCTGTAAAGATTTTTTTTATGAGAATTGGATTTTAAACATGCTTCAATCCTAGAGTATGTATGCAGCAAGAAAATAAGTTGCTTATGCAAAAATGAAGATTGAAGCTAAAACTATTTTTAAGATGATTCCATCCAGCAAAACACTTGACTAATAGATTGCAAAATAAAACTATGAGATAAAACATAAGATAAAAACATTTGTATGACAGTTTTAGAGAAATACAATTAAAGTTAAAATAAAACAAAAGCAAACACCATGAACACAATAATTTTAGAGTGATTTAGCCAACTCCCTAATTCACTGCCTTAACTCTTCACTAAAGATTTAGAGAACATTTACTAAAGTTATTAGTTTTTAGGACTTCGCTATAACCCATATATATTTTTTACAGGCTCAACTGAAACCTCCACTTTTACGGGCTAAGTAGAAACCCTAGCTCGGCAGTAATTTGCGCACACATTTGGTCATATTGCTCTTGAGGCACTTGATACTATTGTCTTTGTCTAACCTTAGTTGGGCATGTTCCAAGTCCTCCCATCCTTACCCTGCCATGCCCATCTTTGCCTAGTATTTGAGTAAAGACATCCTCTACCGAATCTGGGGTTTGTTCATCTGTGGGTATTTGTGACAACCTTTCATCCATTTGTTCCTCAAGAAACATTTCACAAGTTAGTTACATAAGTCGACAAGTAAAAGAAACAAAATATATCTACAACTTTCAAATTTTAGACATACATACAATTATATATGAAGATGTAGAGCCTACTATCTCTCCGCTCTTTTTGGTGTGTGTCTTTCTAAAGAGCTTGATTCTATCTGGCTCATCTCCACTTTCAATATTCATCTAAAAACATATATAAGATATGAAATATATTAAATGTTTAAAGTTTAGGCATTACTAATTAAATTATCAATAAATATATATAACTAATATCCATTCTATTCTTACCTGGTGTCTAACCTGAGGATGTGATCGCCTACCGCTGGTGTGACCCATCTTTTGCTTATCTCGATTGGCACGGTTTGTCACACTACGTTCCTACTTGTAATATGATATTAGAACTAGTCATAGAGAATCCATCTGATATATCCACCCATACATAAATCATACATACCTATGCTTGCTCACATCCCCAATACTCCACAAGAACCTTCCACTGTTTTGGGTCCACCCCAGGCGGTATTTTTGACAGGCGAGCCTCATCTGTCTCATGGCAATCATAATGCCTCTTCAAGGTGGCTTTGTATTCTCTCCACTTCTTGGAAGCATGTTGCAAGCAAATTGATCTCCATGTTGTGGGTACATCAGTGTTATCCTACAATGATATCCTTATTAGAGTATAAAAGTTTAGAGTCAAATAACTAAGAATCAGAGAGACGTTATTTACTCACCAAGACCTCTTGCCAGATGCGCTCCTTATATGGTTCCATCCCTGGTGATCTCCAATCAGTAAATGTAAGGGGAGCAATACTCCTTACCATCACACCTAGTTGGGTTTCCAACTTAGTTGCCATCTCCCCAACTGGTTGTCCTTCAGCATCAAATTCAATATGAATCTTTTCCTTTCCCCACTTTGAAATTTGTCTTGATATTCCTCTTCCTTTCTTGGCAGTAGATGACATGGAACTTGTACCTGCTAAAACATAATAACACAATAAATTCAGATTGAATTAGGAAAGAATAATAATTTATTATCGTTCATATAAATTTTTGGTATTTACCTTGCTGACTATGTGAGTTTTGGGAGTTGGATTGTGAGTGGATCAAGTCCTCTTCAGGATGATGGGGATGTGGCGGGACTGGGTTTGGGGTTGGATGATGGGATGGAATTGATTGTGAATCATTGTGGTGTGAATCTGTACTGCGTGACATGAATCCAATTGGCCAACGAGTCTGCCTCTTAGGTGCCATCAGTGTAATTGCCTATTATTGATTTGAATGTAAAAAACAATCTGTTAGCATATCAATTTAGGTTAAACAAAAATAACAAATCAAAACATAAAAAGCTAAAAACATAAACATATATACATACCACATCATTAAATATTATGCAAGGAAGACATATACATGCCACTTCAATATTAGAAATCATTATCATCACTATGTACAGTATAAGGAATGGAATTGTCGTCGTCATCTGATATATCAACTAGCATACCATCCTCATTAGATTCTCCAGAAGAGTAGTCTTCATCAGATTCTCCTAACTCTGCATGTAAGGACCGATCATTGTTGATTTCAACATGATTACTAATTAAAGCATCTTCCTCATCACAGCTCCCTGCCACATTTCTTTTACCCATGTTATACAAATCTCTAGGTGTCATCTTCATGACAACGTGCCATTCTTCATCAAGAGGATCAGTCACATACCACACTTGTGATGCTTGATTTGCAAGTATAAAAGGTTCGTCTGTTGGTTTATTCTCTTGATACATTAAACAATTAAAATTTAAAATTATGAAATTCAAACTGTCAACTTTCATCCCTCTGTTATTGTCAACCCAATCACACTTAAACAAAACAAATTTGAATTCGTTAGAGTATCGTATCTCAACAACATCTGTTAGGACTCCATAAAAGGTAACATCACCACTGATAGGACGTTTATCTTTTGAACTAGCATAACTTTCAGTATTTGCAGTTAGTAATACTCCACTGTTTTGAGTCATTCTTCTCCTTTCTCGACGCCTCGTGTGGAATTTGAATCCATTTACGATGTACCCAGAATACTTCCATGCCCATGAGTGAGGCCCAGCAGCTAATGTTTTCATTTCATTGGGTACATTGTGACCACTTACTTGCAATTCATAAACCTATTTTGTAACATGTTTATAATTCGTTACGCAAATAAATATATGCAAATTCTAAGATGGTTAGATATGGATGTTTAGGGTGTGGTGGCAGCATGTTAAGACATCACTTACATGTTTTTGAAACCATAATGGGAAGTTTTCATGGTGTTTTTGTGTAATTTCACGATTGCTAGCACCTCTTCTTTCCAATCTAATGGATTGTAAGTGTGTCCTGCATTGTATGCAAATGATAGGAATTATGAAATTAAAGTATAAATTTTTTTTATTATGAAATAAAATTGATCAACTAGACTAAGTTATAATAATCTTACTCTCGATAAGACGAAATTGTACTACAATTTGCTAGCACATAACGATGGGCTTGCTGCAATGAAATCTCATCCAATGTGAATAATTTCCCTTTTTTTGGGATAGGTTGACCATGTGCACCCTCATAATTTCGAACCGGCCTATTAAACTTTGTTTCCACATCATCCAAGTACCTTGCACAAAAAGTCAAACACTCTTCTGCCAAGTAACCTTCAGCAATAGATCCTTCTAGATGACTTCTAGTCCTTACATACTTTTTCAATGTCAATAAGAACCTACACGATAAGTTACATTGTCAAGTAAATTCACAATATTTACTTAAAAACGAACAAACAAATTCACAAATAAAAAAAAATCATGGCTTAATATACCTCTCGATTGGATACATCCATCGAAACATTACCGGTCCCGCAATTTGGACTTCGTCAGGCAGGTGAACAACTAAATGCTCCATTATATTGAAGAAGCTCGGTAGAAATATTTTCTCGAGGTGATAGAGCACCAATATAACGCGTGACCTCAATTGGTTACACTCGTCTACTGTAATATTTTTAGAACACAACTGTTTAAAGTAATCGCATAATTCAATCAAAGTTTTACTGACATACTTCCTCTTGAACACCCTCCTAATTGCCAATGGAAGCAAATGTTGCATCAAAACATGATTGTCATGGCTCTTAAGTCCACTCATTGTGTGTTCTTTGAGTTGGACACGACGTGATATGTTTGATGAGAATCCATCGGGTGATTTTATACTTTTCAATACTTTTAAAAATACATGTTTTTGTTCTCGATTCAACGTGAAAGATGTAGGAGGTAAATACTTCTTCCCACCCAAACAATCTTCAGGATGCAACTTTTTTCTTATCCCTAGTTCTTTCAAATCAAGACGTGCTTTCAAGTTGTCCTTTGTTTTACCTGAAACATTTAATAACGTCCAAATTATGTTGTCACAAACATTTTTCTCAATGTGCATGACGTCGAGATTATGTCGGATCAAATTGTCTTGCCAATATGGAAGCTCAAAGAATATACTATGTTTTTTCCAACCACCTATTCCTCTCCCAACACTAGTGCCAGAATTCTCACGATTTCCATACATCTTCTTAACAAATTCAACATCTTTGAATACATCGTGGCCAGATAACTGAGGATGAGCAACACGGTTCTCAATGGTTCCATCAAAATTCTTCTTGTCTAACCGAAAATGATGACTCATGTCCTCCAAGAATCTACGGTGACCCATATAACAAAACTTACCACCATGTTTTAACCATTTGGACTCCGTCTCTTTCATGCAACAAGGACAAGCAACTCTTCCTCGAGTACTCCATCCAGATAAATTAGCATACGCAGGAAAATCATTAATCGTCCACAACAATGCTGCATGCATGTGAAACATTTCTTTTCTTGAAGCATCATAAGTTTCTATCCCCTCGCTCCATAATTCTTGTAACTCTTGAATCAACGATTGCAGAAACACATCAATATTGTCTCCTGGTGCACGAGGTCCATCAATCAATAAAGATAAGATGAAGTAAGGTTGTTTCATACACAACCAAGGCGGTAGATTATATGGCATTAACACAACTGGCCAAATGCTATAGCTAATGGTCATTGTTTGAAACGGATTAAACCCATCAGAAGCCAACCCAAGTCTAACATTGCGACTATCTTCAGCGAATTTCGGATGTTGTTCATCAAAAGATTACCAAGCCAATGAATCAGCAGGGTGCCTCATTATACCATCCTTTGTTCTACCTTCTTCATGCCACCTCATTAACGATGCTGTTTTGTTAGACATAAACAATATTTGCAGTCTCGAGATCAAAGGAAAGTGTCGTACTTGTTTAGAAGCGACTTTTTTCATCTTCATTATATCGTCGTCTACGTGCACCTCGTATTCTTTGTATCTTGACTCCCCACAAAAAGTACATTTGTCCAACTTTGATGCATCTTTCCAAAAGAGCATACAATTGTTAGGGCATGCATCGTACTTATAGTACTTAAAACCTAAATCCTCACTCAATTTCTTAGCCTCTCGATACGATCGTGGCAATGACACTCCTTCTGGAAATGCCTCATTCAACAACTCAAGCAACATATCAAATATTTTATCCGACAACCCACCCAATACCTTCAAGTGTTGTAAACGAACAATAAACGATAATGTCGTGAAGTTCTTACAACCAGGCCATAACTCTGTTTCTGCCTTCTCCAACAATTCATAAAATCTCGTAGCTTCTTCACTACTTCCAACATTGTTTATGGAAACTTCATGTGCATCATGTATCATTCCCACCATATCATCTCCAATATTACATTCCTGATCTTGAAATTCTTCTCGAATATGACGAGGCACATATAACTCTCCATGAACCGTCCATATTATGTAATTAGTGTCAAACCCATTCAGAATGAGGTGTTCCTCCACAACATCTCGTTTATGAAAATATCTGTTAACACATTTAATACACGAACAATATATGCTTGCCCCAGGAGACTTATGTCTATAGGCAAACTGAATGAACTCCTGAATTCCTTGTTCGTATCGAGGATCTAGCCTGTTCGATATGTTAATCCAACTCTTATTCAGCTCCATTAGAATAATTTATATAGCAAATCTGCTAAGAATAAGGATTCAAAGGGTGCTCTAAGAATGGGATTATAATATATTAAAGTTTTAGTTAATATAATCGGTAATAGTCGTACAAGCAAAGTTGGTATAGAGCATTTCACAGTTATCTGTTTCAGTTTTTGCTTGTTTTGGATTTAGTTAATAATTTCTGCAAAATTGTGATCTAAGTTTGCCATCCATTTCTTCTTCTTATATATTTCAGTTTTAGTCTGGTGGTCAAACTATTTCAGTTATTAGTTTTAATCTGACAGATAAAAACGATAGTTCATTCCTTTGACTGATTTTTACCCATAAACTGAATCAGTCAACTGATCGGTCCCAGTTGAATGGGTTGGATTGGTTGCTTCGGTTCTAACAATATTGATCAAAATTATGATATAGAAATTTAAAAATACAAAACTCATTAGATAATACTTAATTAATAGTTTTAAAAACATGTTGAGATCCTCCTATAAATGGAAAAGGTTATATAATGATATTAACACAAATTTATGATAAAAATAAAATAAAATTAAAGATCACATATTTAATGAAATTTATGCCTAAACCATAAATATTATTTTTCACATTTTGAAAATGATAATAACCTCTCTTGTTACTAAAAAAAAGACATAAAATGATCATTTTATCCCTATTATCTCTCTTCTCTTTTCTCACTTCTTCGCAATAATTTGTTGTCTATTTTTCAAATATGTTGATTGTTGAAATTTGAATGCGTTTTGATGGCATACGGACCTGCAATATTCAGAGACGATCTACGAAGGTTATCGATTCTTAATTCCGTTGAAAAGCATCGTGAAGGCAGCACGATGCCAATGGCTGAACAATGAATCAATTTGTTCTTTTCCCCATTTTGCGAGTCCTCCTTCTGTTCTAAGAACAGATACAGCAAAAGAGGAAAAAGAACAGGTACAGTTACGATGGATAGATTTTTTGTCCAACTCTCTGTTGCGAAAGTGAAATCTTATCTCAAGAAGACCACTGGATTTGAATTACCAGCAGCTTAATTCAATAAAGATAAATGTATAACTTTATTCTTTAAGTTTTTCCTGTACTAAGGAAGAGCACTGGATTTGAATCACAAGCTGCATTAATTCAGTAAGGAATTAAAGATAGATCTACAACTTTATTCTGTATCTTTTTTCCTGTATTTTTTCAACCTTCATTGTTGAATATGATCTGCACAACTTATTTTGTGTCTACTTTTAAGTTAAGTAATTCTGCCAACTCTTGTCGTCTTAAAAATATTCCTAATTGTCATAGGTGGAACTGATTCTAGATAATGGAAAAGGGTTGTTGAGTAGCACACAACTAGGATAAAAATCATTGAATCTTTCGACAGGAATCCTAGGCTAAGATTAGAGAATTAGAATTTATATAGGCATCCTCACTTAACGGGCTTAAGGATCAGGAAGAAAGGAAAGATCTTTTTTGAAGTTTTTAATAAAGTGGATATTTAAATGTGGTTCAGTTTATGAATGTTAATAATAACATATCATGCCTTAATTAAGAGTCCATTACATGAATTTTAGCTTGTATCATTTTATCTATGGTCTCAAAAGTATATGATTGATTAATTTGAATTTTTATGTAACATATGTTCTAGCCTTGCTCCCCATTGATATCAAAACTTAACAACGTTGCACAATTTCTGTCACTGAACCCCTCTTTCTCCTACACTCTATTTCTGTCACTGAACCCCATTAATTTATTATATACACGGATGGTTAATTCAATTTCCAACCAACCAAACAACACAAAAACAACAATGTTGATCAATAATTATGATCTAATAGAATGAATTATCATCTAAATCTCAACCGATAAACAGAGGATCTGGGATAACACGCAAGATTCATACGTATAGACAGATAAATAAACGATAGAGATACATTATACACAAGCTGGGGACAAACCTGATCAAGGAAGAACAACTATCGCGGAGCAATCGAACTATAATTTACCCCAATTCCAATCAACACTTCTCTGGTTGCATGTGCGACTGATCAGTGAGCGAGGGAGGGCGAGGCCGAGGGCGAGAGCGAGTGAGAGTGAGCGAGGGAGGGCGAGGCCGAGGGCGAGAGCGAGTGACAGTGAGCAAGGGAGGGCAAGGCCGAGGGCGAGAGCGAGTGACAGTGAGTGAGGGAGGGCGAGGCCGAGGGTGATCGAGGGAGGCAGCGAGGGCGATCGAGGCAGGCAGCGAGGCGCGAGCTAGAGAATGTTAGGGTTTGCAAGGGGGATTTTGGAAGAGATCGAATTGGGCCGAGTGCGCGCGGGGGGAGAATTGGACTGGGTGCGCGGGGGGGCTTATATAATCCTATCCCCGGCGGTTTTAAAACTGCCGAGGATGGGTAAACACAACCGGCGGTTTGATAAAACCGTCGGAGATGTGTATCCCATTACCGGCGGTTTTAAAACCGCCGGTAATTTTGACCCATCACCGGCAGTTCAAAAAATCGCCGGTAATTGTGGTGTTTTCCCAACGATTATTAAAACCGCCGGTAAAACTTCACCGCCAATGACCCTTTTTCCTGTAGTGAACCTTCATTTTTACAGGTTAAATAAGAATCTCCACTTTTGCAGGTTAAGTAGGAACCTTCGCTTTTCACAAACTAAGCAGTAACCCTTTACATAAGACTTTTTCATACTTGGCACAGCCACAACTAAGACATTATTTTTCAAAGGTGCAATTATAACCTTTTATAAGTTTACACAAAATGTGCCTAAGGATTTCTTAAGAGAAAAATATAAAATGATACAAAAATACCACTTTTCTCTTAGACAAAAGAAAATTTGAAAGAATAAATAAATTCAGCACTCAACTCTTTTATACTCGACTGAAACTATGGTCAGATTTCAATATTTATAAAGATACTCAATTATACTAAAAAATCTATTGAGCAATACTTAATTGATTCAAAAGCTATTTTTAGATTTGAAGGGAAGTGTGGAAGTTTTAAAAGAATGTTTGAATACTTTGTCTTCAAGAGCTTCCAAAAATACATGTACTTAGTTTACAAAAGCCTTTTACACTTAAGCCGAATTTTCAAAATATTTTCTCGAATATTTAACATCAAGCTTGATCATTACAAATCCATGTTTTTCTATTTTGAAAAATATAAGAATATATGAATATGAAGTTTTTCAATTTAAACAAAAATATTTTTATAAGCTTGGCACTACTTGATCAACAAAAATCAATATTTAGCTATTTTGAAAGACATATATAAATATATGAGTATGAGGTTTTTCAACATATATATATATATAATGTTTTAAAAATCATCAATAAATTAAATTTATTGAAAATATATTTTTCAAAAATTATTTTCTCCGTTAGTCAAAATACAAATTTCTTAAGACATGATTTTACCCATTCAATAAATAATCAAATGCATCGAAGAGGAAAAAGCTATAAATACCAAAGAGAGACTGAAGATGAACAGAATGTTAATCTGAATATATTCAACTGAAGTCTCAAACTCAAAGCTCTTCAAATCATATCTTTTATACTATTTTCAGAGAATGCTTCTGCTTGATATATCCTCCTATTCTTTGATTTGATCTGAAAGTGAGAAACCTTATTCACCTTTGAGTGTAATATTGTTTAGTTTTTTCAAGTGATTTTTTTGTGAAACTCCTAACTTGTTAAGCTGAAGGGATAAGTGCTTGAATCATAAAAACCATATTAAAAAACTGTGTACAGGTTCTAGCTTAGCCTTGTAAAAGATAATATAGCAAGTGGTTGAAAATGAAAACCCTTAATAAGAAGTTAAGATAGTGGACAAAGCAGCTGGCGCCGAACCACTATAAATTACTGTGTAGTGTATTCTTGTTTGTTTTAATTAAGCTTGAAATTTATAATGAGCTTAATTCACCCCTCCCCTCTCTTAAACTAATTGTCTCTCACCAACATTTATCTCCTCTGATATCTTTATTCTCTCGTCTTGCATCCGACTTAAGTACTGGAGGACAGTTCCGAAAGCGCCTCGAGTAATCGTAACTTCTTTATCTTGTAAGAGATCTTAGCAGATGAATACTACTCCAAGGAGAACAAGCAAATTAGTTAATCCGAACAGGTAAATTTCTTGGCGCAAAGTCCACACGGCATCATTGAGTTTCATCGATTACTCTTGGACCCTCATGAAAATGCAACAAAATTTATCTCTTCTCAGTTCAAACCTTTGTGCCAAACACGTACGGTTTAAGAATTCAGGCCGAATAAAAGTCATTTTAGTGAAAGCATTCCCGTGGTTCATATGAAAAATCTCATCAAGTCACTGAAATGCTCACTTTAAGTAGAACATCAGATGAATAAGAGCTCTCTTTTCTTCAAAATGTATGGGTTGTGGAGTATAATTTAATGCCTTTTGTCGTGTATCATAAACAACAAAATTGCTGGGTATCACAGCTGATGTTGGTTGAAAATAAAGTATCACAAAAATATATAAAGAACTTACATGCAAGGCTTCGACTCAAGAACAGAGGATATAACATGAAACGTTAACAGCACTTGTAGCTCGGTAGGTAATTTATAGGAAGATTTACTTTTGTTTTTGTGATTTTAAATTCTTGTAATTTAAAAATCTTTTGCGATTTAACCTTTTCAATTCAACATCTCATCAGGTGACATTTTTAGGACGGAGGGTAAGGGTACCCAGTTTGAGAAAGCTCCTCCATCTCAGCTTTCAAGCCAGCCATGGCAGCCTCTTTTGCATGAACTAGAACTTGGAACCCGTCCTTATTGCCGCCTTTGGCCGAAGAAAATGGCAAGAAGAAGCAGGGCTCGGTGCTGCCCAGAATGTTCCGGGAGAGTGGCAGCACCGTCACCGGCCCTCCCCACCCGAAGTCCACCGTCGAGTGCCCCAAGTGCCGCCAGTCGGTGAACCCGGTCACGCCGCCGCCGGCGGTGATCCCTTTCTCGTAATTCAGCTCCTGGAAGTCGATGAACGACCGCACGTACTCGTCGGTGGCGTTGTGCTTGCTCTTCTTGATCAGCAAAGCCGTTTCCCAGAGGGGTCGCTCAACCAAGTCCTTGGCGCTGAGTTGAACGTACATGGGCGCGCAGCCATTGCCCCAGTAGCCTGCAGGCAGTGGAGGCTTCACTACCTTCCTCATGTTCATGGCGTAAACGAATTTCACCTTCTCATCCCCTGCAATTCCAGACGCTTTAACCCTGTTTCATCAATCACATCACAAACACTTGTTTTTGATCGGCTCCAAGCATCCAAAAACAAAGACCAGAAATAGAATCGGAAAACTTACTTCGCTCGCCAAATGAAGGTACCCAAAGCTTCAAAAGTGGTGAAGTTATGACCGGAGCACTCATGCAGGAACAGCTTGAGCCGGTCCAACCACTCCTCCTTCACACGAAAGCACTCTCTGCAAACCGGTTCACTCGACCGGTATCCGGCCGTGCCGCTTTCCAACGTCAGATACTCGTGGATCGGGAACTCTACCCTTGGCGGGTCTCTAGGCCTTAGCAAATTTGCGCGGTCCCAAACCGGCTCCACCGACAACTGGGTCGACCCGCGGGCAAACGCGGCCATGGCATTGAAGAACTGAGTCACCCCGAGTCCGTCGCCTAGTGAGTGGTGCACCGCCGCCCCGAGACTGAAGCCGCCACACCTGAACATCGTGATTTGTAGAACGAACGGATCTGCCAGACCCTCGGACGCATCCGGGTCCGGAACCAGTTTTTCGATCCAGAGCTCGGCCGGGTCGTCGAGGTAGTTAACCGATTGTAACGAGCAGTCCACCTCGGCGCGAACCACAGGGACGCCTCGGCCCACTTCGCAGTGTAGCTCGAGGCGGCCGTCAGAGTCGCGGCGGCGTAGAGTTCCGGCGAAGGGGTAGTAGTGGACGAGGGCCGCCGAGAGGGCCGTGGTGACGACGTGGAAGGGGTCGGCCGCGGCGTCCCGGCGGTTGGAGCTGTCGTAGGCGCGGAGGTAACGGAAGGTAACATTGAGGTTACGGTCGTTGTCAAGGTGGGAGAGAGAGAGAAGATGGTCATGGTGGAAGGGCGGCGTAGAGGGGTGGACAAGGGCGGTTTCGATGATTTTGACTTCCATTTTTCCGGCGGTTGTTTGGTTGCTGTACAACTGGTGGCTTAGCCTCTGCTCGCTTCGATATATTATTATCATATATATAATCCATATAGATAGATACATTTGATTAGGTGGGGAGCCGTGGGCCTTCGGCCTTCGGGGTTGGTACACCAAACAAGCATTATGGTTCAGTGCTTAATTCCATGGCTGGTGAGGTACTGAAGTCTACTACGTGGAACTTTCCTATCTCAACCCCTTTTTCTTTCATTTCTTTTTATTCTTTGATATAATCGCTTTTCTATTTCTTTCCTGTTTTCAGTAGATTTACTGTTATGAACATGCCATTCATCCTTAATTAGCGACTAGCTATGTCAAAAAGAAAAGCATGGTGTCTATATTACCTATATTATTATATAAACAAATAAGGTATTTTAGTGTTACAAACGTCTGTCAATAAAGTTTTTAAAATATATTTTATATATTTTACTCAAAAAATGAAAATAAAAAATAAAAAAAATTACACTCACTGCCCTTGAAATTTAAGGTAATTGCAAGAGTTACCTCTAACATTTAAAAAAATACAGTAAGTACCATTGACATTTAATGTTGTATTGTAATGTCTCTTTACCATTTGCTAACGGATATAAAACATTTAAAATTGACCAAAATACCATTATATCTAAAGGTTTTTTTTCTTATTTTTGTTGTAATTTCTTCTTTCTTCTTAAGCCTTTCCTATATCTTTTTCTCTCTTAAATGATAGAAGCAGCAACGATGGTGAAGATTGAACCATTGTTCTACATTTAAAACAACCTACCGGATGAGACAACACCAATGGTTTGGTGGCAACAACAACGACTTCGATTTGATTTCTAGCAAAACCCTACAAGAAACCCAATTCTCTTTCCCTTTCCATTTCTCTTTTTCTCTTTATCACTCACACACTCTCTTTGTGTGTTCAAAGTTAGATGGAACCTAGATTCATATGGGTTTTATAAACCTAGATCTAAGTTTAGTTTTGTTTTTGAAAAGGTTTAGAATGATAGGGTTTTCGACAAAATCCCACTAGAAACTTGATCCCTTTTTATCTCCCATTCCCTCTTACTCTCCCTCTCTCTCTCTCTCGACAAAGGACCGATCGTCGACGGCGAGGGGTACTGTCGAAGAAGACGCGTGCAGCACATGCGTTGGGCTGCAAGTAAGGTAAGGAAAAAGGAAAAAAAAATGAAAAATATGAAAAAATTCTAGAAAATTATGGGAAAATGAGAAAATATGTTTTATTGATATTTCAAATATTTTGGCCAAAAAATTATCTGAGCACGCGTTTTGAGGTCAGGACAAGCATATCAAAGAGGCTTTAAAAGGTAAGTCAAGGTGAGTTGTTCGCTCCTAAAACCCATGTGTTTTATATGCATCTCTTGGTTCATGTGCACGTTCATTTTGAAATAATGTGCATATTATTATATTATGATGCATCGGTAATTGTGATATTTCACTTAGCGTGATATTGTTGGCATATCGATACTTGTATTGGGGTGGCATGTTGCCCTGGTAGTGTCCCGCATTTCCCCAAGGGTGTTTGTCAGATACCGTAGGAGTCTCCCATGCTGGGGATGGATCTTCCCTAAGGGTGATTACTAAGGTGACTGCCTAAGGGTTCCATGTCGGGGCTAGAATGCCGGTGAAAACTACACTAGGGTGTCTACTTATTCAGGTCCATGCATCATACATTCATGAAACTGTTTTAAACCCTTATTTAGAAGATACATCTTCTGATTTGGACTTTATCCTCAGAATATTCCATGTTCCAGGTGAATCGAGCAGTAAAAAGGGAAAATGAGTGGTCAAAACGTAGTTTAGTTCAATTCATGATGTTCCCTATGTCTGAAGTAGTTTTATATGTTATTTCACCTACTGGATATTGTAATTTATTGACTGTTGAGAACAATAGTGTACATTTGGTGTTTTTACGAAATTATGATATCTTTCAGGTTTCGATTTTAACTTTCGCAAAGGTTTAAGTTATCATTCCTTAGATTATTAGATGGAATGTTGTATGTATATGGGGATTTTATATAGAGGAAATCATTCATGATGAAAAAAAAAATCAAGAATAACGACACATTAGGAAGGGCGGGTCAATACAATTGCGGCAAAGTTCACCTCTTGGTTTAAGGAACATGTAAGTTTCATTATTCTCATATATTTCTATTTCTCCATGTTTCAGTAGATAGATGTAATTAACAAATATTTTATGATACTAGGTTCTCAATCCAAAACATAGGATTAAAGACCCTCTTTTAAGGAGTTTAACATGGGGGCCTTTAAATATGGTTGAGAGATGACCTATAAACTTTGTGAATGGCTATAAGTTTCATACAAAAGACTATAGTACATGTAAATCTACTTCTAATTATAGTGTAATTAGAGAATGATTTTTATGGAATATTACATGATGTTGTAGAATTAGAGTCTACTAGATGGATTATAAAGAAATTAGTTTTATTCAAATATGAATGGTTTAATCTAACTCTTAGTCAAAGGGACAAAAATTGATAAAAATTATAGGATTGTTGAGGTCAAGGCAAATAGGCAATATAGGTCATATAATCCATTTATACTTGCAAAACAAGTAGATCAAGTTTATTACGCACAATATCTTGAATGCCATAAAAAATGGTTATGTGTTATCAAGACAAAAGCCCGAAATATAATTAATGCCCCAGATGCACCAAATGATGAAACAAATCAATTATACCAAAATGATGAGTAACCCTAATTGCAGCTAACAATATCCCTCGAGGTTCTAAACCAAATTATGGATGACACACATTTCATTCAATTAGACTTAGAAGAATCAAAGGAGAACTTGTTCACTCCATCCGATCCTGATGAAGAAGAATTTACTAACAGGGTCTAGTTAGGTTACTTGATGTATTGTATAAATGTATCATATGATTATACTATATGTATAACACAAAGTCTAATTTGATTCAAGGTTTATTTGGTGCATGATGTGAATCAGGTTGCTAAAGCCTCACAAGATCTGTTGAGCATTCATGGAGGCCTAATAACAAGATTACAAGATTTGGGGTTGATAGATTGAATGATTGAGTAACTGATTGACAAGATTTTCAAGATTACAGGATTTGAGGTTGATAGATTGAATGATTGATTGATTGAGAAGATTTACAAGATTGCAAGATTTGGGGTTAATTGATTGATTAACAAGATTTGCAAGATTCGGGGATGATTGATTGATAAGATCCAGGCCCATAAAAAGAAATGGTTGAATATTTGACCACTTCCCTTATTTCCTACTTTGTTTTTAAATCTTTTCTATTTTAGATAATTCGTGTTTCTTTATTATCAGATTATGTTATTTCCTTTTTGTAATCAATTCCTACTATGCCTAGGATTTGATTTATTTCCTTCTAGTTTAGGATTGGTGATCGGCTATATAAGCCAACGTAACCTGAGAGGAATTAAATTTTTGGACAATATTATTAGTGAGAGTTTTCTCTTTGGTTCTTCAACGAACTACTTTGAACTTATCAAGATTTTATCTTGTGGCGTTCATTCTTGACTTATCACTCACAACTCTTTTCATCTATCTTAAGTGTGGCGTCAACCTTACCTTCTTATACTTTTGGTTCTTATCTTTTTATAGATAACGGGTCAAGGTCCTTTGTTTTGTTTATTACGAATCTGTTTAGAACGATCCTTGGCAAAGGAACCATTTTTGATCGTCGGGTCTCACCTTCCTTCGTGGGGTTCACATCAGTGTATTATGTGCATGTTGTTATTTTATATAGATGGCAGATGATCAAGCTACAGGTCGGGGTGGGGATCGGGAAAAAGGCCGGGGTTGACACAACCCACGGATTGCTATACGACTATACTTTCTCACCTCCCCACAGCCCAATACTCTTACCATACATCCATCTTTTACTCTAACCCAGTCTCTAGTGACTCCGTCGACTTCTACGACCACACAGTCGTCTCATCCACCTTTAGCAAGAGAGGTGGATTCTGCAAACGAGCATATATGGATACTGCTTATCACTGGATTAAAGTGAGTTTTTACAACTTAAACCCTATCTATTAGGGTTATTTAATAAATATATATGTTGGACCTTACATTTTTTTATAATTATAGTTTTGAGCCAACTAAGAGACCATCGGCCTTATTGAAATCCAAGTTTAGGGGCACTTAGAGATCATGGAACGAGGTGGATGTTGCTATGAAAGATATGTGATTTGAAGAGTATAAGGTTAAAGTGTATTAGTAATTGAGTAATAACATTTTTTACGTAAAATGTTAATTCTTCATGATTGTTTAAAATATTCTCACATGTGTGTAGAAAAAATACAAGTGGTCACCACTTGATGAGCATGGAATGAGGAAACACTTCAACAACAAGGGCTCAAAGTTATTGAAAAATGTGATGAAAAAAGTGAGGAATGGACATAATAGAAAATAATGGATTCTTGATAATATATGGAAAATTCTAGAAGAAAAATGACAAGACTTGGATTGGGTGAAAAAGAGTTTAAAGAATGTCCAAAATAGATGCTTCGGAGAAGGTTCCTCACTACACATTGTTATTTTGTTCTTGGTTTTAGTTTTGATGATGAAAATCACTATCTTCATATCTATGCTCGAATTCAATTTATAAGAGGTTTTTGGTTTCAAATGAAAATCAATTCTAAACACTTTTCCAAAAATGAAAATTATTTTTCATAAATTTATTGTGATGGAGATTGGAAAAACAAAGTTTTATGTTTCAAATAAATCTCCAAAAATGTATTTTAAAATGTTGAAAAAATTGGAGCAAGATGTTTTAAAATGCAAAGGGAAGTTGTCAACAGATTCTAATGAATTATCAATCACCTTTGTCCCTACTATCGACTGGTAGGATTGGAAATGGTTCGGTTTAGTTTCGGTTTTTGCCAAAACCATAACCAAACCAAACTTAAACTACTAAAACCAAAACCAAACCATTACCCATTGGTTTTAAAAATTAAAAACCATAACCAAACTATTCAGTTTCGGTTTGGTTTCGATTTTAACCATGGTTTTTTTAGTTTGATACATACCAACAAACAAAGACAAACTCTTGCAAATAACATTCATAAAAAATTTTGATAACTCCACAACAAACAAATAGAAACTCTAATAAAGTTACCTTCTTCTTGCATAAAGTTACAAATTAACTTTAAACTTCTTGGATATAATTATTTGATTGATAAAAATAAAATAATTTAAGATTAGGTTTTATTTTTATTTGTTAATTACTTTATAAATGTTAAATATTGTATGTCGACGTTCGGAGTTGGTCAGTTGTGATTCGTAGGCCCGCAATGAGAAACATGAGCACAAATGCAAAGAGGAAAAATGAGTAAAACAAATGATAAATCACACACAAGGAAGTTTTTACGTGGTTTGGCCAGAACGATGCCTAGTCCACGACTGTTCTCTGGTTATTCCGACAGAGTAACAGTATATCATTATTGTCCATTTTTTTTTACAATGGTTTTTTGACCCCTATTTATAGTGTAGGGTGTTTATAATTTACATAAAATTCGAAAGTGGAAGGATAATATTATGGGGAACAATGTGTCCTTATCAACTCCATAAAACCGGGAATAGATTCCGCATTACCTGGGATCCGATTTGCCTCAGGTAAGGTAGGTGGGTCCCGTCTCCATTTATTCAACGGCCTTGTTGTTATGCGAACTGAACGGTTAGGCCAGTGAGCTAAACGGTTAAGCCAGCGAGCTGGAAGCATCGCTGGGAGCTCGCTTGGTTCCCCAGTCTGAGCTCGGGTCTCAACGACATGCAACTTTGTTTTGCAACCTTGGCTTTGGGCCGGTTAGGTCGAGTCCAGCCCATAAGAAAGGCGATCCGGGAAACACTCATAACATTTTATATATTTGAAATTCATTAGTTAAAATACTTGTAAAAAAATGTATTAGTCAATATATATATTATGTGTATATATAATATATTAAATAAATATATATATATTATATATATGTATATTCGGTTCAGTTCGATTTAGTTACCCACACATTCGATTTGGTTTCGGTTTGGCTTTTGGTTTGGATTTAGTGAAAACCATAACCAAACCATACCATTGAAACAGTGTTTTATTTTTCCCCAAACCAAACCATTACCCAGTCAAACGGTTTTTAACCGCATTGATCGATTAAATTTGGGTTCGGTTCCCCATGATTTCGGTTGCAATTACCATCCCTATCGACTGGCCTTCTTAGTTTGTTAACCACCCAAAAACTTGCTCTCGATAGTTTGTTGTCGACCACCTCTGCATCAGAAAGTGTCAATCTTTTTTCAATACTGTCGACTGTTTTGCAAATTTATGAACTAACCTATCGACCAATTCTTTGAGTTTGTTAACCATTTTTATCACAGAAACCTCCGGTGGTTAGTTCATCAATTCATTAAATGCACCCCAACTTCTATAAATACAAGTCTAATGAAGCATTTATGGGGTTAGAGAAATTATTGAAAAAGCTTCTAGGTGCGCAAATCATTCTAGTGCTCAAGTGTTCATTTTTTTTTTCTTTCTCTCTTTAAGGCTTTATTGCTTCATTGTATCTATTTCTTAAGCCTTGTATCATTTTGAGAGAGCTTGTAACTGAGGGATTATCTCTTAGATCATCTCATCTTGTAATATTGTTGTAATTTCCTAGTAAGTGTGCTAGAGGGCCTGCATTTATTATAGGAGGATTATATTTCCTAGTCTTGGGGACTAGAGGGCCTACTTGCTATCAAGTATGAGGCTATAGTAAAGGCTTTAAAATCCTTAGTGAGGAGCTAAGGGAGTAGATTATGTAACACCCTATTTTTCAAATATACAATGATGCTAAATACAAGCTAATATTTTACACGGGCGTTATGGAAATCCTTACCAATGGAAGCATATGATCGAACTTGAAAGCTAACTAAAGCTAAATAATAAGGATTTCCACTATGTAGTTGTGAAACATAAATCCTCAAATTCCAACCAATAAACCTCTAGTATCAACACAGCTTTCTTATTCAGCATCCATAATGCATCATTCGAGATATGTACATAATGATTAGGACAACAACCTTTAAAGGGATAAAGGCAGACCCAAGCTTTACAGTAGCTCTTAGCATCGGCAATACAACACTTAAGTTATGTGGATTTGTACATCCTTTATCCATCTAAATTTAAAAAAATGATAGAAAAGCCCCAAAGATGCATAGTAGCTCTGCTTATACAAAATTCGTAGTACATGAACAATAGAAAAACAAATTAGACTTTGGCCACTTCCTTGCCTTGTCTTTGCCAGTCGCTGGGGTACCTGGCATGTTTAATATACCTGGAATGTTGAATATTCCAAGGTTATGAAACACTCAAATTAAATAATTACATTTAAGTGAGATGGTTTAGAAAAAAAGATACATGCGTATGTATGCAAGTATGTCAAATGTCATGAAATCCTTCCCTTATGTGGAAGCCCTAGCCAAGATATTGCAATCACCCCTGCATCAACATGTCCAAACACCTCAGCCCCACGCGAACACATGGTCCCTGACCACACATGTTGACCCATAAGCTTACCATAGCCACAAATGTTAGGATGCATAAAAAATAGAAAGGATATGCTCAAAACAAAAGAAACATAAGATGTAAGCCACAAACCATACACAAATGAAACCGAGAATGATCAAGATTAAGAAACAAACATGCAGGAACCATTCACCTTAATTGTTTACCTTATAAGAGCACTATTCATAGTAGCGGGGTTGGGTTTCCCCCAGAAAACACGAGTTCCTATAAACCAAACATCAAATATTTTTACATAATATTGTTCTACATGTTTTAACTTACTTGTGTGAGAAATTACAGGGAAAACCAAGGCCACACACTCCCTCACGAGCTTCGAGAAGTGGGCTCACATGCCTACACACGCAAGACAGACTGGCGCGTGCAGTGCATGCGCCGACTGTCTTCTCTGGCGAGGACGAACATGGACTTGCTACAGCCTTAGTTTTTTGCAATTTCTCCCTTGTTTTAACTCTGATTCTACCCCCGTTCATTCATACGACTCCCTTTCTTCCCCCTCTATAGGAATATAAGTTTAGATCAGACTTACCTCGTTATTTTCCAATAGTTTTGGCCTGAACTCCGGTGAACTTAATATCTCCCTTGTTTCTTGTCAAAAACCTTCTCCATTTCTTCCAAAATACCCCCTTCATTATCTAGAACAGAATTCTCTCCTTACAGCCCCTCAACCCAACATAATTTTGGATCAAATCTTCTTGGTATGGCTTGGGGTGAAATTATTGTCCTATTTATAGAACTTTCTGGCCAACCACTTTGCACCACATGCCATGCCACCTAAGGCCTATTTTATAAGTCTTCATGATTACCTCCAATGGTAAGTTTGGCCAATTTGTTCCTCTGACGAGTTCGTTTTGGGTTTTCAAAAATTACACTTTGGCCCAAAGTTTCATATATTTTTACTTTAACCCCTGAACTATTTAGGGTTTTGGTTATTCATGTGGTTCCTTATTTCAATGCCAAATGTCCTTAGGAAGAGGTTTCTTGCATCATTTCTTGACCCCCAAACAAATTTTTAATATTTTTAAGAAATCACATATTTTTTTAAACCTCTCTAAAATTGTATTTTTATCCTTGAATTCTCGCAATTCTTTGGACATATCCTACTACCTCAAACACATGAGTTTCATAAAAATCTTGGGTATTACAGATTAGGCCATTTGTCTTGACCATTATAAATTGTTTGTGTCTCTCTATTGCTTTTATTCTTTTGTAGAGAAATGAGTTGAATAGGGAACTAAATAGTTTCAAACTTTTTACATGGATAAAACACTACAAAGGGAAAGATAGTTGAGTCTCTTCAAAGCTGCATTTGTTGCGTAAGTACTAATTTTCTAACCAAAGTTAATATTTGTATTGTCATTGTAATGTAAAACTCAATTTTTTTAGTCACATAATTTATTTGCTTCTAATTTTCCTATTTTAGGATGAGTTTAATAAGGGACGAAATGAGAGACACTCATCACAAGCGTCTATAGAGGGAAGTTGTTCAGCTCGGTCAATGTTCTAAAATGCGGCCTAGGCGGCCGCCTAGGCGTTAAGCGACCCTTGGCCACCCCTATTAAGTGCAAATTGGCACCCCTGGGCGCTGGGCCCAGGCAGTGCCTAGCTGCCTAGGTCGCATACGGCGAGGCCAATTAATCTTTCCTTTTCTCTCTCTTATTGTTACTCTCTCTCATCGGTCGTCACTTTCCTGTTCTCTCTCGTCACGCACCACCTGGGTCATCTCTCGTGGACTTGTCACCACTACTGATCTTGTTGTTTCTCTCTCTCTCTCTCTCTCTCTCTCTCTCTCTCTCTCTCTCTCTCTTATCGCTGATCTCATCATTCTCTTTCTCTCTCTTGCTGCTAATAGGGTTGTTATCTCCCTGCTTGTTCTCGCTCTTCTTCCTTCGGTACGTATGGTTATCTTTCTCCTTTCTCATTACTGCTTGCAGCAAGCATGGTGGACATCTTCCTCCTTGCTCCTTGTTGCTTAG
The DNA here is from genome assembly GCF_014633365.1 of Diospyros lotus. Taxonomy (NCBI): domain Eukaryota; kingdom Viridiplantae; phylum Streptophyta; class Magnoliopsida; order Ericales; family Ebenaceae; genus Diospyros; species Diospyros lotus. The sequence goes on from NC_068338.1 coordinate 14,036,608, forward strand.
TGCCTCCCAGGTGCCTTAGGCTCTAAGCCCCCATCTAGTGCTCGATTAACGCCTAGTGTATTTTAGAACATTGAGTTTAATTGTCAAGTATTGTTGACAATGACATATTTTTGGACATGGTTGGAAAACAAAACAAGAATAGACTTATTTTTTGCCTCGAGACAGCATTTTTGAAGTATTATTAGATGTTTTCATCTAGTACAACAGTGACTCCAAATAAGATAGACGTTATGCCCCATATTGTCTCTAACTTGTTGATAGAGATGCAATCACAACAAGAGATGATACGTGCCCAACAAAAGATGATAAAATCTTAGGGAAAAATGATACAACCACTATTCCTACACTTGGGGATCAACTAGATATCCTAAGTCATCCTTCACCATCTTTCACCCTTTTAATGGTTCCAAGTCAGCTAGCCGCTTTATCCGACCTAGGCAATTCAGCTCATCATGACCCAACTAACGACATGTATGATGATGAGTTTGATGATAACTATTGATTATTAATATTTGTTGTATAATTTGAATACCTGTGATAATATTTTATTTAATTGATAATTTTGTGCTTTTACAGTAATTTGTGTAATTATTGGTGTTGGCATTATGGATACTTTATTTGACTTGTTAACAAGTTTTGAATAAGATATTTTTGGATCATTTTTGGTCCCTTCTAACAAATATGATAATTAGAGATGGAAATGGAATCTTGATATTCTACTCTCCTTATGGTTAAAGAAGTTTTGATAATGACATACTTTTCAATCAATATGAAAATCAAGGATTTAATGCTTAGTAGCATTCAAAATCAAATTCATTTTATCTTAACTTAAATTCAAAAGAAATAAAAGACAAGTGATTAAATGATTCCGTGAGTTGAAATTAGTTTAAGTTATCTTGAATTTGTTTCAAGTGTTTGGGAATCAAATATCTAATGTTTTTCTTTAAATCTGTCGATAAATGATTTATTTTTAAAATGGCATCTGTTGACTAAGTAATGCATTATGTCGACTATTAATGTTTTGTATTTTGTATCTATCGACAGAAGACCTTCACTCTATCAACTAACAGTAAGTTTGGTTTTCAAATTATTTTCATTTTTGTTAACTATGTCATATTGTTGTTGACTATCAGTATGCCTAAATTGATTTCTTGCTTTGTTCTGTAGACTAAGGCCTTGGCTCTATTGACTATCATGTGTTGATGTTGACTAAGCCCATTGCTTTGTCAACTAAGCCTATTGCTTTGTCAACTAAGAGATTACTTATATCAAATTTGTCGACAAATGATTCTTATCTGTCGACTATGTCTCAAAATTGTATTTCATATCTGCCGACTAACCAATTTGTCTGTTGATAGTTTGTTTCTCAGAAAACCACAACGGCTAATTTTTTGGGCATTAAATACTCGCCCAACCACCCCAACGGTCCAATTTTTGGATTTTTCCACCATCAACTATAATAGGTGGTTTAAGAAACATTGAAGGTTGCTGAGAATATTCATTGCCCAACTACCGAGCATTCAAGTCGTACTTGCGCTTTAAATTTTATTGTCTCTGTTATTCTTTTTTTGAGGCTTTGTTCCTAAGTTGTAATATTCATTTCAAGCCTCTTATTTTCTATAGAGAAAACTTGTAACTAAGAGTTTTTACTCTTAGATTCTCTTATCTCTTTGTACTGTGTTTTATCTAGCTGTAGCTAGAGGGCCTACGTGTGTAGGAGGGTTGTATCTTTTCCTAGTCTTGGAATAGAGGACCTACTTGGTTAAGTAGGGAGATTTAATAGAATTGGTTACAAAATCCTTAGTGAGAAACTAAGGTAGTGGACTAGGCTTGGAAAGCCGAACCACTATATATCATTGTCTCCAACAATTGTATTTTAGTTTTCATTTCATTTAGCATTGCAAACTAATATTCATTTTTTGTTTATCATACATCATTTTCAATCAAGGATTTTTGTAAACTTAAGCTAAATTTTTAAATAACCCAATTCACTGCCCCTCTTGGATTTTGGTGCCATTGTTACGTTTATATCAATCGGTATCAGAGCAAAGGTTCCCACTGTTTTCACTGGTTTAACAACCTAGGGACAAAAATCTTTTCAAATGGCACACTTTGCATCTACATCCCAAACCAAGGGTCAAAGCACCACTTGTCCCCCATTTTTTGATGGAACTAATTATAACTACTGGAAAACAAGGATGCAAATCTATTTAATGCAAGATTGTAGTTTGATGCAGGCTATTCAAAAGTAAATAAAGCTGTCTGATATGGAGAAGATTGAAACATGGATAGTGGAAGAAATGAGAGACATGGAAATCAATGCCAAGGCTATGAACACATTAATTTGTGCTCTTAGCTCAGAAGAGTTCATCGTGTCTCAACATGCAAAATAATAAAGGAAATGTGGGATAAGCTCAAGGTAACTCATGAAGGTACAAATCAGGTAAAAGAAACTAAAATTAATATTCTTGTTCATGAATATGAATTATTTTCAATGAAAGAAAATGAATCTATAAAAGACATGTACACTAGATTTAACAACGGAGAAAAAGTTAGAAAAATCTTAAGAAGTTTGCCTATGTCATGGCATCCAAAGGTCACGGCCATAACTGAGGCTAAAGATCTAGACAAACTTGAATTCGATAATCTGTTAGGCTCATTAGTGACTCTTGAAATAATGATGAAAAGAAATTATGTTGTTGAAACAAAGAAAGATACGAATATAACATTTAAGGCTGAAAATGAAGAAAAAAATTCTCAAGGTAGTGAGGATGATGAGTTTGCCTTATTAGCTAGAAAATTTATGAAAAATGATAGATTCAATCAAAGAAGAAATTTCAAAAAATACAAAGATCAAAAAGAAGCTAATACTTCTAATGAGATTCGATGTTTTGAATGTAAGAAGCTAGGTCATATGAGAAATGAATGTCCCCAATTGAAAAATAAGGATCACAAGGAAAAGAAGGTAAAGAAGAAGGCCCTAGCTATATGGAGTAAGGGAGAATTCTCCTCAAGTGATGAATCTCAAGATGAAGAGGTGGCTAATGTTTGCTTCATGACAAAGTTCGAAGATGAGGTAACTTCTCAACCTTCAAATTCAATTTCAGAATTTACATTTGAAGAGGTTCATGATGCATTTAATGAATTATTAGGTGAATCTAAGCACATGAATATGAAAAATGCTGATTTGAGAAAGAAAATAAGCTCATTGGAAAGTGAAATTAAAACTTGAAATCTGAAAAAGAAACTTTTGAAAATGAAAGAAATATTATGTCTAGTCAAAAAGATCTTATAAAAGAAAATAAAGACATGAAAGAGTCCCTTAAGAAACTAGTTGAAGGAAAGAATAAATTGGAAATGATTCTTAGGGCTCAAAGAAGTTTTGGAGACAAGCAAGGAATTGGATTTGATCCATTCCATACAAGTTCTAGTAAAACAGTCTTTATAAAGGCCTCAAATCAAAAGTTCATTCAAAGAAATCTAACTCACAAACCAAACTTCTCAAAGAAGGATTACATGTCATTATTGTGGTAGAAATGGTCATTCAATCAACAAATGTTTCATAAGAAACAATCCCCAAAAGTTCAAACAAGTTTTCGTTCCTAAGAATGTAGTATCATCTAACAAGAATGGACCCAAGATGATGTGGGTACCAAAGTGAACAACATGAATTATTCCTTGTGTAGGTGGCTTTTGTTTCATGTGATTCAAGGAGCAAGTGGTTCCTTGATAGTGGGTGCTCAAGGCACATGATGGGAGATCAAGGGCTTCTCTACAATGTTATCTTCAAAGAAAGAGGCAAGGTATACTATGGAGATAACTCTCAAGGTAAGATCATAGGTATGGGTTTTATCTCTTTTGAACATCTTATGTTAGATAATGTGTTTCTTATTGATGGTCTTAAACATAACTTGATTAGTATAAGTCAATTATGTGATATGAATTATGAAGTTTGCTTTGATGTTAATTCTTGCAAAGTTATATTCTCTAGGTCAAAAGAAATGAAACTAAAAGGAAATAGAGTAGGAAATGTTTATCTTACATTTTTAGAATCATCTAAATTAAAAAATTGCTTAATAACTAACTCTTCTCAAAACACTTGGTTGTGGCAAAATAAATTAGGGCATGCTAGTATGAACTTGATAAATAAGTTAGTGAAACATGACCTTGTTAATGGTTTGCCAAAGCTTAAATTTGAAAGAGACCACATTTGTGGTATATGTATGAAAGGTAAACAAATTAGTGTATCATTCAAACCTACAAATGAAGTTTCAACATCTAGACCTCTAACATTACTTCACTTAGATCTATTTGGCCTAATGAGAACTTTAAGTTTAGGAGGAAAACAATATGTTTTGGTCATAGTGGATGATTATTCTAGATTTACATAGGTAATCTTTCTTGCTACTAATAGTTGTGACTGTTGTGTATCTCTATCACAAATTCAACAAAACTAGCTCTATTTGGTGCTGCAATTCTAAACGACCTTCCATTGTCTGCAACCACCCATTTTTTGCATTCATGGCAATTCTAAATTTCTCTTAGTTTAAAAAAGAAATTAAAGATTACTAAAAACTAATTTAATTTCATGCCCAATAAGCTAACAACAGAAGCTATACTTGCAAAAATCTAAAAAAAGGTCGGGGGGTAAACAGAATTATTTATATATGATGTTTATAGGCATGGAAAAAAAAACTACAACAAAATCTTTAAAGGAATCTTATGAAAAATTGTAGAAAAGAATGGAGCATGAGTTGTTTATTAAAGACATACCCTCTTATTCACCCATAACTTACTTTTGGCATCTAACAAGCCCACATACAACACACTATATAAAAATATAATTAACATCTAAGGCTCACTAGACGAGTCATTACATATTAAATCTTATCACTCACAGGATACATATAGTATTAAGCATTAAATTTTTTTAAAAATGAGTGATCACCCACCACCCGGAGAGAGTGATTAAATCCTATCACTCACAGGATACATATAACACTAAGCATTAATAATAAAAAAAATAATAGGTGATCACCCACCACCCGGAGGGAGTGATTAAATCCTATCACTCACAGGATACATATAGTACTAAGCATTCAAAATTTTAAAAAAAATGGTGATCACCCACCACTCGGAGGGAGTGATTAAATCCTATCACTCACAGGATACATACATCGAACAATGTTGGTATCATAAATAATTATCAACTCTATTAACATACTGGTTAGCAAGTCTATCATTCAATCGCATCCAATTCCTATCCATCGTGCTAGATACAACAAAAATTGATAGTATTAGAGATAGATTAAATTACAGAGCACGAGAATATGGGATAAAAACACTACCAGTATTCATGTACATATATATATATACATATACATATATATATATATATATCTACCAATCTAAAAGAAACAAAGCTCTTATATTAGTATTCTTTACATATATATTAATAATTCAAAAAAGTTAAAACTTTTGGCACATGCATGGCATGACTCAACTATCATACAAACTTGATATGATCAATACTAACTTGATTACTTAATCCATACCTAACTTGGTATGATCAATACTAAGTTGTTAACCTAAAGCCCATAAGAAATATATTTTTCAGATCATAGGCTTACAATTCATGAACATACACATGCAGGCACATGATATATGGGGATAGGTGTGCAAATAGCAATTCAAGCAAGTATACGTATAGAATTCAACAAGTTGAGAGTAAGCAATTGTCCCTAACCTAAACAGTTGAGATAGAGCACTATAAATTTAAAATGCCTTCCATAGTAACACAATCTAATAATATAAATAAAGATAAAAATAGCCAAGGAGCTTAGATTCAAACTTAAGTAAAAAAGAAACATTAATTATTACAGCACCTAAGTGTGGTCATTTGCATTTACAGAAGCTAAGAACATATTATCTTAATAAAAAACATATTGTGGGTGCTTGATGGAAATATTAACGAAGAAAATGTTAGATGAAAGCTGTCTGTGATTGCATATAACATATATTTCCCAAAAATAGAAAATAAATAGAAAATTCTCCAACAAAACTTAATCTACAATTGAAAATCATAAAATATTTCACAGTAACTATATCCAAAGCAAATGATCCTATAGACACCACTGGAACTTGTTTATGAGAGATAGACCGACCCAACCACATGATAGATCCCTTTCCAAATGAAGTAGTAATTTGATCCAACGCTTGTTGTAGGGCAAGATCTTTTTTGGACAGATTTTCATCGTTGGAGTCATTTCCATCTAATTTAGATTTCCTTTTATCTTCAAACAGGCATAAGACAAGACTCATAAGCTCCAGTGAATTAAACAAACAAAACAATGTAAAAAAGAAAAAAAGGAACATAAAAAAATTAAATAGAAAAAAATGAACTAATATTGAAAACACTACAAATTTACCAAATTTAACATATATGAGTAGCAAACAAATTTTAAGAATAAAAAGTAAAGCAAATATCCAAAAAATAAAAAATAACTGAGAGGCAAGCGAGGGCAAGGCAGCCAATGAGGGCGAGCCATGAGCAACCGAGAGGCGAGGGCTAGGGCTAGGGCTAGGGTGAGGTAGCAAGCGAGAGGCGAGGGCTAGGGCTAGGGCTAGGGTGAGACAGCAAGCGAGAGGCGAGGGCAAGTCGTTAGCGAGAGCGAGGGCGAGCAGCAAGCGAGAGCCAGACAGCGAGGGCGAGGGCGAGGCAGCAAGTGAAAGCAAGACAACGAGGGCGAGGGCGAGGCAATGAGTGAGACACGAGAGCGAGGGCGAGAGAGCTAGGGCGAGCTAGAGAGCCAAAGAAGGGGACTTAGGGATTTGGGGGAGGATTAGGCACTTAGGGATTTTGGGGGGAAGGGGGGGATTTTGGCCAGGAAAAAGGCGGGGGATTCCCGCCTCTTCAATTTATTTATTTATTTTTAATATTTAATAATTAAATAAAAAATAATATAATTTATAAAAATAATATGTTATATGTTCTTTTTAATATGTTCATGTATTCTTTTTAATATGTTTATATTTTTTTAATATATTATATTATCAATAAATAACTAATACTCAATTATCATAGTTTAATAATTATATTTGTGCATTTATAGAATAATATAATTATATTAAGAATTGCTTATATAAGTGTTAGTTAAATTTTAATAATTTTTTTTATTATTTTATAGTTCGAATTAAAAATTTTAGTCATTAACGACAGGAAAATGGTATATTAACGACGACTTATTTTGCCTGTCGTTAAAAGTTATCTTATAACGACGGGATTTATATTTAGTTGTTAATAATACTACATTAACGACCAAAACTGATGTCGTCACTAATTTTTTGTCGTTAATGCTTGTTTTTGTTGTAGTGTATGTACTTGTCTAGGCATCCCCATGCCTATGAGTGTGAGACCTCCATTGCTATCACATAGCAAAAACATAGCACATACAAGTCTTACCGCAATTGTCAATGTCCATTCTTGACATTGCTACGACTTGGGATGTTTAATGATGTCTAGAAACTATGATGCATCATCTCACATCTTTATAGATTAATCATGGTATATATCATATGGACTTTTATCTAGTTTCATTTGGTCATTACAATAATAACAAGAAACTAATAGAGCGACTTCTTGTGAGATTGAATAACTCTTTATGCAATAATAAATATGATTGCAATTATCAGTGTACAACATGTCCAATCTGATTGGGTCTAGAGCACCTACACTAACAGCGGGGTTTCATGGGGAACTTGTTATGTCTGGTACATCTTAGGGTGTAGTTAAGGGTGGTGAGCCTCTTGAGAATAGCTCTGATCCTAATAGTAGAGGGGGTGCTGACGAAGAATATGAGGATGAGGCTGAGGCTAGTCAAGGAAGATGACACAAACTTAGAAATTTTCGCTATGATCTCAACTCAGAATTTCCATACTGGGAGTTAGGTATGATATTTAAGAGCGTAAAGAGTTCAGAGAGATTGTGTCCAAGTATGTTGTGGCACGGGGAGTAAAGTTAACCGTTAGACCTAATGAGAGGAAAAGGGTCAGGGTGAAGTGTAAGGAAAGATACCCATGGTTGTTATTTGGTAGTTTAGATAGAAAATCAAACAACTTCATTATCAAGACTTACAACCCTATACACAAGTGCTATAAAAGCAATAGGAATAGGTTATGCAATTCAAAGTTTATTACTAGACATTTCAAGAAAAGGATTTTGTCTCAACCTAAGATAAAGATCAGAGCAATACAACAACTCTGTAAAGAGTCTTTGAATATGTTTGTGGGAAAAATAATGTGTAGGAGAGCAAAGAATAAGGTGATTACAAGTATGACAGGTGACTATAGAGTTGAATATGGTATGCTACATGACTATGCAGATGAAATTAGGAGATCCAATCCTGGTACGACATGTTTTGTTAAAGAAAAAGGGGATGAAGATGGCGTGCAATAATTCAAGAGATTCTATGTTTGTTTTGATGCTATTAAGAAGGGGTATAAAGTTGGGTGTAGAGTGATTTTGGGATTCGATGGATGCTTTCTCAAGGGTCCATGTAAGGGTCAACTTTTATGTTGTGTATCACAGGATGATAATAATCAAATGTATCTAGTAGCGTGAGGGGTTGTGGATATAGAAAATAAGAAAAATTGGAAGTGGTTTATCTCTACGGTCAAGATGGACCTTGGTATGGAAACAGGTGTTGGTTGGACAATGGTCACAAACATGCAAAAAGGTTTGGATTCTGCTATTGTTGACGAGTTACCTAATGTAGAGCATAGAATGTGTGCTAAACACATATGGTCAAACTGGGCTAAGAAGTGGAGAGGTGAGGATAAGAGGAAGAAATTTTGGGAGGTTGCACGAGCATCGTTTGAGCAATTGGAAAAGGAAAAATTAAATGAAATGAATAAGCTCAAACAAGGGATAGGTGACCTATTGTATTACAATCATAATACATGGTGCAGGGCATTCTTTAGAACAGATTGTCAGTGTGATACATTGGAGAATAACATGACTGAGGTTTTCAATGGATGGACTTTTAATGCTAGAATGAAGTCAATTCATTTAATGTTAGAAGAAATCAGGGTACAGGTGATGGAAAGGATTGCAACTATGAGACAATTCACAGAAACATGGATATCAGAGATTTCACCTCATGCAATGCAGAAGTTGGAGGCAAACAAGATCTTAGAAATGAAGTGTCACATTTGGTGGAATGGAGACAATGGGTTTGAGGTGTTGGAAGAGGAGTATGGACATAATGTAGACCTTAAGAACATGATATGTACTTGCAAGAGCTGGATGCTGAAAAGGATACCTTGTCAACATGTTGTATGTGCTTTGTTTCATAGACAGCTGAATCCTGAAGACTACATTGCAAAGTGGTATAGAAATGATACTTACCTGAAGGCACACAGCTTCTTTGTGGAACCAATGAGAGGAATTAAATTGTGGTCAGATCCATATAATTCAACTATTCAACCACCTCAAGTTAGGAAACAACCAAGTAGACCAAGGCTTAAAAGAAAGAAGGATAGAGAAGAACCCTAACGTAAAATTGGTAAATATTCCAAAACAGGTTCAACAATGAGGTGCTCCAACTGCAAGCAATTTGGCCATAATAAGAACGGGTGCAGGGCAAGTTCGAGTAATCATGAGGTAAAGTTTTGATTAACAAATTTAATTAAAATTTAATTACATTTATCTATCATTTATAGTCTTTATTTTACATATCTATGTACATCAGTCAAGAAACATGAGTACAGTTAATCAATGCAATACAGGTTTAACTAGGATGGGACATGGAATTGATGTTGCTAAAAGGTTGTACGCAGCACCAACAGTATCTTCGCAAGCCAAGTAACAAAATGTGATGAGCAGAATGAGAGTCTTGTACAACAAAACTACTGGGGTTATGACAAATCAGGTATATTGTTTACGTATATCAAATATGTTATTATTTCTACTTTTTTTTAATTCCTCTATTTTATTGAACTTCATACTTGTTTGTTACAGTCATTAAATACCACCCCAGACTCATACATGACTCAAAGAAAATAAAAAGCTCAATAATTGTCATAGGCGATCTTGGCTTTAAACCACCAGGACTGAAATGGAAAGGAAAGAATGCAATATCTTGGCTTTAAACCACCAGGACTGAAATGGAAAGGAAAGAATGCAATAACAACCAATCAACTTCAACAGTAAAAGATTAACAAATTGTGAAGATGACAGCAACAAACTAGAGCTCAGCAGCAAAATTAATTTTGTTTTAATGCAAACGTTTGTTTAATTGAATAATGCAAGCATTTGTTTAATTTGCTTTAATTTTACTTCCAATCTTGGTACTGAAGCAACAAACTGGAGTTCAGTAGCAAAATTAATTTTGTTTTAATGCAAACATTTCTTTAATGCATCAAGGGATTGACTTTTGATTATGAATGGATTAATTTGCTTTAATTTTACTTCTAATCCTGGTACTTCCAATCTTGGCTTTATCGCAAGATGAATGGATATTTGATTATGAAATAATGCAACAGTAGATTGATTTTTTTTATTATATAATCTAATATGAATAAGTTGATCTTCACGTTTATAATATAAAATTAAATTAAAGTTTCTTAACATATAATTTTACACTTGACTTGATAGGATATAACACTTACATTTTTTAAATATTGGCATTCTAAAAAATTAAAATTACAATAAACAGCAATAAAATAATAAGTATAAAATTACAATGAGCAGCAAGAAAGAAAATAGTAAACAACAAGAATTTAAACTATTAGCTCACATTTCTCCCACTCACGTGCTCCTTAGTGATGTTTACTTCACACACGTGTTGACTGGACCGTGAGAGGGCTAATGGATCATAAATTACAAATTGGAGTGTTTAATAGATATAAATTAAAAGTTGAGGGGACTAATACGCCCTTCAAGTTAAGGGGACCAAATGGTTAAATGAAAAAATATGAGAGAGTTGCATATGACTTTAGCCTGAAATTAGATATGCAGTACTAGTACTAGAAATGAAAGTTTTTCACTGTGTTAGGGAATTTGAGTTGTGATACTATTAAAAACAACATGTAATTCTAGGAATTGGTAAAGATTGCTGTGATACTACGAAATAGGGTTTTCAATAATGAAAATTAGAATTTTTTGTAATACTAATAAATTTATATTATAATATTAGAAAAAAAAATTTGTGCGCCATACTATGAGTTGGGATAAGTTATTGCAATACTAGGAAATGGAGTTTAATGCACTAGGAATTGTTTTTTTATATATACTGGGAAATTGTTGTTGTTGTTGTTGTACTAAAAAAAAGTTAGAAATTGAAAAAGGTTGTTGTGGTATCGAAAAATGAGATTTACAGTGCTAAGAACTAGGGGTTCTAGCGATCGAAGAAAACTTGTATTGAGGTGCAAGAAAAATCAATGCACAATATTAGGATTGAGGGATCTATGATATCAAAAAAATGTAATTTGTGAAATAGAAAGAAGAGTTTACGATGCTAAAAAAAATGGACTAAGCAAAGAGCTAATTAAGAAATACCAATACCAATCCCATGATGGTATAGCATAGAAGCTCCCCAAATTTTAGCATTGTTCCAAAGTCAATCCCAAGTCAATGAGACCATTCGTATGGTCCCGTGGCATGGGGCCGAGATTGGATCAGACTTTTGACGATTTGCCGTCACTTTTCACCTAAAGATGCTTCCTTGCTGTCATTTTCCCTTCAACCAAGCCGAAAGTGGTTTGTCTTTTAACATAGAAATTAAATTTTATTTTATTTCCTAATTCAACCGTGACTGCGGCGCTGCGTAATATGCAATGTGTCTGTGATTCTTACATGATTACTACATCACTTGGCCCAGTATTTATTGATTATTAGTGCCCTAAGCATCTCTAGAAATATTTACTACAAATTATATTAGTATCCCCCTCTTCCTCACATTTTGAAAATAACATGGAATTTTATATTGTTAGAAAATAAATTAAAATAGTTTTTTAACCTTAATGTTTTTAAAATTTCTCCCTCCATTCAAGCATAATTAAACTCATAAAGTTTAAAATACAGACTAATTAAACTTTAAGTCTATGATTTCAACCCCTCTCTCTCTCTCTTCAAATTCATCCATGACTAGTGGAATTTGACTATGATAGAATCATCCTTTCTCTTTTCTCTAGAAAATTTTGCGAGTGTCGTGTCCAAGAAAATGAGCCCGAGCACAAGTCCAAAATAGGGCCAATAGGAAAATGCTCAAGGAAGGAAATCCATGAGACCTTCTTGACAAAATAGTCTCGGAAAACTCTTAAAGATCATTCTTGGGTATCCCCAAAGTCTTTCTCGAAGACTTTTCTCAAATTTAAGAATACATTAACTTACATCCAATGTCTCTGCTTGGAAATTTAGAACAGATGATCCAGAAATATGTGGATACTCTTTCATCTATCAACTTTAATCTCTATAAATAATGAGTGATTTCTCCGATTGAGGTATGACTAGAACACTACTCAAACTATATTGCTCTTAATCTTATATAGAAACTGACTTAAGCATTCTGTGTCCTTGATTGTCTTTTGTTTTATAGGTCTCTTGGAGACTAGAGATTGAAGACAAACACTTCCATGCATTTACAAATTTATTATTGTATCTTAGCAACGACAATGAGAGATTAACAAGATTAAGACCTTTTAAATATTTTTAAAAAATTAATTGAGATTGTTGTGGGGTATCCTAGAAAAATAAAAAAAAAATCCAAAAATTCAAGTAAATATCAAAGAAGACTGAAGAACCAGAAGACCGCGAAAAGTCTTTCGAGTAGCCATGTCTTTAAACCCATAAGCCTAGAGACTCATTCCAAAAAGTCTTCCAAGCATAAGTCACCCAATGACTTCAAAGAGTTTGGGGAAAGGCACATTTGAAATGTCTTAAGCCCTTCAATCCCAAATACTCATCCCAAAAAGTCTTATAGGCCACCATTTTTATCTCGAAAACCCAAAGAGTCTTCAAAGTCTTTGGGGAAGTCTCATTCGAATGACTCTCTTCAAGGCATCACATCCACGAATGTACCTTCAAGCCTTTCAACCTCATATGCAAACTTTTATCTTGAATAGTCGATCCAACCCGAGCATGCCACGTGTCTTGCCTTGCCATGTGGCCTATACATGGAAGCCTATAAATACCCCTTAAGTTTGAGCCATTGAGATCCAGATCTAACACTTGAACATCTAAACCTAACACTTCAGATCCAAACCCATCTCAAGACTCCTATTTGGAGACACCCATTTAAAGCCTTATATAGCTTATATTCATACTTTATTTTGTATCATGACATCACCTGATTTTGGCATCGGAGGGCTTACGTGGGAAAGTTCCTTGTGTGCCTTCTAATTGTGTTTATGTCGCAGACTCATCATTTCTCTTTTTTTCTTGAGAGTTTTGCGGGTGTCATGTCTAAGAAAATGAGTATGAGAAAAAAGTTTAAAATAGGTCCAAGAGGAAAATTCCAAAGGAAGAAAGTTCATGAGACCTTATTGACAAAATAGTCTCCCATGGATTCTCTTAAAGGCCATTCCGTGTATTCTAGAGACCCTCTCCAGGATTTCTCTTGGATCCAAGAATACATCAATTCAATTTCAATATTTTTGCTTGAAAATTCAAAATAGATGATCTCGACAAATGTAGATACTGTTTTATTTATCAACTTTAACTTTTTATAAATAAAGAGTTGAGTCCTCCAATCAAAGTATGACTATAAGACTACTTAAATTATATTTCTCTTAATCTTATATGTTCTTTCACATTAACTGACTTAAGTATTAAAAAACTCATGCAAAAAACATTTTGTGTGTCTTAGTAATGACAATGGGAGATTAACAAGATTAAGGCAGTTTAAATATTTAAAAAAAAATTAATTGACATTAACTAAACCCAAGGGCAGTTATTGTAATTTTTTAAATGTGAAAAGTATTTTTTAAGTTGTAGCCAAACCCTAGAGCGCCCTTTTTATTTTATTCAAATGTTTAATACAATCGTAATAACACAATACAACAATCGCAGTAATATGATATAATTGATCAATTGAGAAAACATGCAAATTGAGTTCTTATATAGATGTAGCCTATTTATTTTCTTATATTTTTTAATTCAAAATATAAAGTTAAAAAATAAAAAATTTAAATTTTTTCTTTTCCAATTAGAGATTTAATCATTTAATAAAAATTATAAAATATTTGTATAATAATAATATAATTAAAAAGATCCAGTGAATTTTGATTTCGCTGTAAAAACAAAAAAGCTCCATCCTCCCGTGGCTCTGAGAAGCGCTACTGCAACTGCAAGATGCAAGCGAGATCAATGGCCTCCAATCCCAAGTACCTTTTCAAACCAATCAAAGAAAAAGGAATAACTTTTTGGATGAAAGGGCACAAAAACGCGTCCCAAATATACAACCTCTTTCTTTCTTTTTCCTTTTTGTTTTACTTTTAGATGTGGAATAATGCCTTCAAAATTTTGAACTGTAAAATAAAAATCAAATGCCTTCAATTTTTGGAGCTCATTGCTTTTCTTGAACCAAACAGTCAAATCTTGTAGCAGAGAAAGATAACCCCACAAGTATAATACATTCACTGCAACTGGGGGGGTCTGCAACTGAGAAGCCTGAGAATAGAAAGGTAGAAGTCGCCATTGAAGAGTTCTCCTTTGCTTCTCCTTCTACAACTTTCTTTATATCACGCTATATATGTGCATTTGTAAGTGTCTGTTTAGCTTCTTCTACAGTTTTTAACTAGTGTGCAGGGCTATCGTTTGCCCTTTCGTGTTCCTCATTGTATGTCCAGACTGTTCAGCTCTGTTTGGGCCTGGGATTTTGTAGTCTTCCAAGTTTTTCTTTACTAGATTCTGTGTACTGGGTGGTCAGATTTATGTCTCATGTTTAAAGTTGTATGTCCGAATTTTAGGTTTTCTGCAACTCTTTGGATGTCTTCGGGAGGATAAATTACTGGGTGCTTGCAGCTCAGCCTGTTAAATCAGGTACTCATTCACGGATTGACCCTTCTTCTCTTGATTTCTACTTCTGGGTATGGGTTTTGTGATGTTTATAGGTGTTACTGCTTAGTGTGTTCTGTGTGTTACGCTGACGTTGTAATGCTGTTCTCTATTTTTGTCTGTTCCTTCTCTTTTTCTTCTTCTCTTCCTTGTATATTTTGTTGCTTATGGTGGGAGTGGCGAGGAAACTATCTGAACTGATGCGAGCAGATGAAGATCCCTTTGGTTGCATCAAAAAACCCACGAACAAGATGGGCATCATCCCAAGAAAGCTAAACTATATTCAAACAAACAAAACAAAATAAGAAAAAGATTGGTATAGACGCCACACTCCAGAATAAGAGAAGGAGAAGTTGGGAGTGATAAATACAATTTAACAAATTAAAATTACAAATTAAAAACTATTTTTTTTGCCTGCTGCACATGGACATAAGCTTGGCTGCCACGTGTCATCTTCTAATGGCTACTACGAGTCATCTTCTAATGGGCTAGCATGTTGATTAAATGGACATAGGCTTTACTTCCACTTGTTGTCTTCCAATTGGTAGATGCATCAGTAAAGCCTTGTTTGGCTTGAATGTCTTCAATTAGCTCATTTAGTGTCTCTCTCATTTTCTTTGCCTTTGCTCGAGTAATTGGACCTCCTTGTAGGCTTAGAGGATCTTTCACATCTTTTACAGCTCCATTGATCTCATCAGTCCCCCTCTCCTCAAGAGGATTCGTCCACGAATCATCACCTACATCAAAAAGAGTTAAATTAGAAACATTAAAGGTCGCACTAATATTATACTCACCAAGTAGGTCCAACTTGTAAGCATTGTCATTGATCCTAACAATCACTTGAAACGGTCCATCACCCCTAGGATGCAACTTAGAACGCCTTAGAGCTGGGAATCTCTCCTTGCGCATATGCATCCAAACCCAATTGCCTGGTTCAAAAACTAGTTTCTTTCGGCTTTTGTTGGCTTGAGTAGCATATTGCTCGGTTCGTCTTTGAATTTGCTGCTGAACTTTCTCATGCATTTGTTTCACCATTTCTGCTTTTCGCTTTCTAATAAATTGATACACTCAACAAATGGATAAGGTATTAAATCCAATGGAGTTAGTGGATTAAAACCATAAACTACCTCAAATGGAGAATGGTTAGTGGCAGAATGGACACTACAGTTATATGCAAATTCCACATGAGCTAAGCATTCGTCCCAATTCTTCAAATTCTTTTGAGTGATGGCACGCAATAGAGTAGACAAAGTGCGGTTCGCTACTTCAGTTTGTCCATCCGTTTGTTGGTGGCAAGTAGTAGAAAATAAAAGTTTTGTTCCCAACTTACTCCACAACGTCTTCCAAAAGTAGCTTAAGAATTTAGCATCCCGGTCTGAGACTATACTCTTTGGCATGCCATGCAAGCAAACAATCTCTTTAAAGAACAAATCTGCAATGTTGTTGGCATCATCTGATTTATTGCATGGAATGAAATGTGCCATTTTGGAGAACCTATCAACAACAACAAAAACAAAATCTTTTCCCCTCTTAGACCTAGGCAAACCCAATAGAAAATCCATAGAAAGGTCAATCCAAGGTTCACTTGGAATAGGTAAAGGAGTATATAGATGGGGTGAAACTCTTGATTTGGCTTGCTTACAAGTGATACACTTTCCACAAACCCTCTCAACATCCCGTCGCATATGTGGCCAAAAGAAATGCTCAGTTAATACATCTAATGTTTTTCTCACTCCAAAATGTCCCATTAGGCCACCTCGATGAGCCTCCCGCATAAGTAATTCCCTCAAAGAACTTATAGGCACGCACATTTTGTTCTCTCTGAATAAATACCCCTCATGCTTATAAAATTTCTCAAAAGCCATTTTCTCACAAGCCCCTTAGACATTAGCAAAATCTGGATCAGTAGGATACAAATCTTTAATAAATTCAAATCCTAGCAATTTAGCATTCAAAGTTGAAATAAGGGCATACTTGCGAGATAATGCATCTGCAACCACTTTTTCTTTTCTTTGTTTATATTTGATCACATAAGGAAAGGTCTCAATGAATTCTAACCATTTTGCATGCCGTTTGTTCAGCTTCCCTTATCCTTTCAAGTGCTTCAAGGATTCATGATCAATGTATATGACAAACTCCTTCGGCCATAAATAGTGTTGCCAGATCTCCAAGGCCCGAACCAAGGCTTACAACTCCTTATCATATGTAGGGTAGTTAAGGGCTGCTCCATTCATCTTCTCACTGAAAAATGCAATGGGGTGCTGCTCCTGCATTAAGATAGCTCCAATGCCAATACCTGAAGCATCACACTCAATCTCAAAGGTTTTAGAAAAATCAGGTAAGGCAAGTATTGATGCAGAACATAACTTCTCTTTGATCAAATTAAAAGCTCTTTCTTGCTCACTTCCCCACTTAAAACCCCCACTCTTTTTAATAACCTCAGTCGAGGGTGCGGCCAAAGTGCTAAAATCCCTAACAAATCTTCTATAGAAACTAGCTAGGCCATGGAAACTTTGCACTTCGTTGATAGATTTAGGTGTAGGCCATTCTTTGATTGCTTTAACTTTCTCCCCATCTACCTCAACCCCTTCATCACTTACAACATATCCTAAGAACACAATATGATTTGTGCAAAAGGAACACTTCTTGAGGTTAGCAAATAACTTCTCTTTTCGCAAAACACTTAGAACATTATGCAAATGCTCTAGATGCTCATCTAAGGTCTTGCTATAGATTAGGATGTGAACACAATCGGTTCCTAAACTAGGAACCTAAGACTTGGATCGAGAGATGAGATGAAAAACTCAATTACTTCATTCAAAGATAGGAACTCTACTTTTTACAAGTTTCTATGCTATCTAATCCTACTAATTAGGAGATAAAGAACAACAGATTTTAGAGTACAGATTAAACAAGATAATTGCTACTTTTACTGCTATCCTTTCCTATTATATCCTGATTTTTAGGAGTTTTATCTTCACTGCTCTTGATCCTTATCTTCATCGGATTTAGATTTCTCTTGCTATATATCGATTGCGGCTTCTTCTCTTCTGATAACTCCTCAGCTGCTAGGACTTTCCAACACTAGGACTCTCTAACACCCCCTCTCAAGCCTAGGAATAGATATCTCTCATTCCTAGCTTGTCAATGAGAGTCTCGAAACCCGGTCTTGCCATGGATTTGGTGAGAACATCTGTCACTTGGTCTGCTGTGGGAATATATAACAACCTTATATCTCCCTCTTCAATTTCTCGTTGGATGAAACTTCAATCAATCCGAACATGCTTCATTCTATCATGTTGCACTGGGTTGTTAACAATGCTTATGGCCGACTTACTATCACAATATAACCTTGTTGGTTTGGTTAGAGGCATTTGTAGATCCTCCATTAGTCTCACTACCCAAATTAGTTCACAAATCCCTTGGGCAACTGCTCTAAATTCTGTTTCCGCGCTGCTTCTTGCCACAATTGTTTGCTTCTTACTTCTCCATGTAACTAAATTTCTCCATAATTTTGTACAGAAACTTGATGTAGACCGACTATCAATTACTGAGCCTGCCCAATCTGCATCAGAAAAACCTTCAGCACTCCTTTCATTATTCTTTTGGAACATCAATCATTTCCCCAGTGTGCCTTTTAGATATCTCAAAATGTGATAAACAACCGTCAAATGTTGTTGAGTTGGAGCATGCATAAACTGACTTACGATGCTCACTGAATAGGCTATATCTGGCCGTGTCAAGGAGAGATAAATTAATCTTCCAACTAGCCGTTGATACTTTCCCTTATCAACTAGTGGATCATTATCCCTTTTTTCATATTTCCAATTTCTTTCTAGTGGAGTATATCTTGGTTTGCACCCAATCATTCCTGTCTCATTTAGAAGATCAAGCGTATACTTTCTCTGGGATATTATCATACCTTCTTTGCTTCTTGCTACTTCCATCCCTAGAAAGTATTTCATTTTTCCCAAGTCTTTTACCTCAAACTCTTCTTTTAGTCTCTGTTTTAGGGCTGCCATTTCATCAATATCATCCCCTGTAATGATAATATCATCCACATATACTATTAAGATGCATCCTTTTCCATTTCCAGCTTTAATGAATAGAGTATGGTCGGCCTCACCTTGCTTATAGCCAAATTGTTTCAAAGTTGAGTTGAACTTCTTAAACCATGCTCTAGGAGATTGTTTCAAACTATAAAGAGATTTATGTAATTTGCATACCTAGCCAATTGCTCCTTGATCCTCAAAATCGGGTGGAATATTTATATATACTTCCTCTTCCAACTCACCATTTAGGAATGCATTCTTGATATCGAATTGGAACAACTCCCAGTCTAAATTTATAGCAATAGATAGAAGCACCCTAATTAAATTTAGTTTTGCCATCGGAGCACAGGTTTCTTCATAATCTATCCCATGGATTTGAGAGTACCCTTGGGCAACTAACCTTGCTTTATAGCGGTCTATACTTCCATCCGAGTCTATACTTCCATCCGATTTGTATTTGATAGTAAAAACCCATTTGCAGCCTATAATCTTCTTGGTTTTTGGTATATCAACCAGTTCCCATGTTTGATTGCTCTCCAATGCCTTCATCTCCTCCATCATAGCCTCTTTCCAGTTTGGGTCTCTCAAAGCTTCGTGTATACTGCCTGGGATAGTCACTTCATCCATGGTTGTAGTGAAAGCTTTAAACTGAGGAGATAACTTGGAATAGGTTAGGTAATTTGATATTGGATGTTTTGCACAAGACTTGACCCCTTTTCTGATGGCAATCGGCAGATTCAAATCATTGTCTTCTTCACTTTGTGGACCTATCCTTGGTTCCAATGATTGGCTGATTTGAGGATCTGGTTGTTTTTGTCTCCTTGAATATACCTTAATAGGTTTTTCAGGACTCAAGTCTCCATCTATATCAGTCTCCACTAGTTCTGCTGGTGGATGAATAGGTTTAGGGCTTGAGGCAGGCAACAATTCAAGGTTATTTGGGTTACAGGTGGCTGGCTGAGAACAATCAGCAGTGTCTGTTGGAACCTGTTCTTTACTTGAAACAAAGGGGGAAATAGGTAGGATGACTGGTATTAAAACAGTGGGATCCCAATGGTTTTCCCCGGTTTGTGACTGATTAGAGTGGTAGAATTTAGTTTCATCAAATGTTACACCACAAGAGATAAAGAATTTTTGTGATGTAGGACAATAACACTTGTACCCCTTTTGTGTAGGTGAGTACCCGATGAATATGCATTTGAATGCCTTGGGTTCTAGTTTATGGCGATTAGGGTTTGTTTGATAGACATATGCCACACATCCGAAGACTTTTGGAGGAAGAGTGTTGAATATCCTAACATGAGGAAAGATGGACATGAGGTTGTGCAATGGAGTTTGATATTTCAAAACTTTGGTTGGCAGCCTATTGATCAAGCAAGAGGCTGTTAGGATAGCTTCACCTCAATATTTGTTTGGAGTTGAACTAGTAAACATTGGGCTCTAGCCACTTCAAGCAAATGACGATTTTTTCTTTCAGCTACTCCATTTTGTTGGGGTGTATATGGGCATGTGCTTTGATGTAAGATTCCATTTGTGGTGAGATATTGAGTGAAAGGGTATGAAAAATATTTCCGGCCATTATCAGTCCTAAGAATGCAAATGGAGGATTGGAATAGGTTTAGAATCAACTTGTGAAAGTTCTGAAAAATTGCACAAACCTCAGATTTCTCTTTCATTAGGTGTACCCAACATATTCTTGTGTGGTCATCTATAAATGTCACAAACCATCTAGCACCACTCAAGTTTGGAACCCTAGCTGGTCCCAAAATATCACTATGGATCAAGTAAAATGGTTTGGAAGGAGTATATGGTTTTGGTTGATGAGAGCCATGAGTTTGTTTGGCAAGAACACAATGATTACAATTGAGCACCAAATTGTTTTTTTTGATGAATAAATCAGGGTATAGGTGTTTCAAATATTGAAAACTAGGGTGACCAAGGCGTCTATGCCATAACAAGATTTTAGAATTCAAACTAATTGAAAGAGAAAAAATGGGAAGAGAAAAACTAGAAGCTAATTGACTAGGAGAAGCCTTGTTGTCCAACATCCAATAAAGACCATCATTTTCCTCATCATTGCCAATCATCTTCCTTGTGGATTGGTCCTGAAAAATACAATATGAAGGGAAGAAAATTACAATGCAATCCAAATCTTTAGTGAGTTTACTTACTGATAGTAGACTACATTTTAAATTCGGCACATACAAAACAGAATCAAGAGTTAAACCAGCCACACACACACTTCTTCTTCCCTTAACTGAGGATACGGTTCCATCTGCCATTAAAACTGTTAGTTCATTCTCTTTTACCTGAAAATTTTCAAGTATGGTAGTAGATCCGGTCATATGATCGGATGCTCCGGTATCTACAACCCAATAACACTCACTCATCCTTTTAGCAGTTAAGGAGACCACTGAATTACCTCTTTGTGTTACGGGCACTGATGTGTTGGCTGTACCTCCATCTGATTCTTTTGAAATATGGGTGCCATTCAGCAAATTTTGTAAGAACTCCACTTGATCAGTTGTAAGATTTAATCCCATACTCTTTTCTACTGTCTACACTGTTGTTGCATTCTGAATACTTGCAGCTGCATATGCTGGTCTTTCCCTCTCCTTCTTGCCCCTTGGTTGCCAGTTTGGTGGCTTTCCATGAAGCTTCCAGCATGTTTGCTTCGTATGATAAGGTTTGTTACAGTGTTCACACCACTGTTTGGCCTTAGAGACTTCTTCTCTCTTAGATCTAGCAAGTGCAGAACCAATATTTGGTTTTGGTTGAGTCAGCATGACTTGCCTCCTACTTTCTTCTCTTTTGACTTCCGTGAAAACTTCTCTGATAGTTGGTAATGGCTTGATGCCTAGGAGTTGACCTCTTACTTCATCCAATTCCGAATTCAAGCCTTGGAGGAAGTCAAACACTCGCTCTTTCTCCAACATTCTGTTGTACTTTTGACTGTCACCTGAGCACTCCCACTTCGGATCATAGAATAAATCCATCTCTTGCCAAAGCTCTACTAGATTGTTGTAGTATTCGGTGACACCAAGACCACCTTGTTTTGTAGTCCTAATAGCTGCTCTGATCTCAAAACACTGGGCTGTGTTTTCAAGATCAGAGTATAATTCTTGGACTGCATCCCACACCTCTTTTGCGGTCTTGTAAAATAGATAGGTTTGGCCTATCTTTGATTCCATTGAATTGATCAGCCATGCCATGAGAATGGAGTTTTCTACTTCCCATCGCTGGTAATTGGTTGATTCTTCTAGAGGGGTTGGGATTGCCTCGGTAAGGGAATCGAACTTCCCTTTGCCTTTGATCACCAAGGTCACGGATTGAAACCATTCCCTGAAGTTTCTTCTGTTTAACTTGTGCTGAGTAATCTGCAATGTCTGGCTATCCATGGTGAGGATATTGGAGGGAGTTATGGTCGCCGGTATAACCTGTGGTTGAGGAACTGAGCTACGAGAGGATTCTTCTATTGTAGGATCTGGGATTGCTGGATTGAAACCAGCCATGTTGATCGAGAGTCTTGGTTATGAAAAACCAAGCTCTGATACCATGAACACAATCGGTTCCTAAACTAGGAACCTAAGACTTGGATCAAGAGATGAGATGAAAAACTCAATTACTTCATTCAAAGATAGGAACTCTACTTTATACAAGTTTCTATGCTATCTAATCCTACTAATTAGGAGATAAAGAACAACAGATTTTAGAGTACAAATTAAACAAGATAATTGCTACTTTTGCCGCTATCTTTTCCTATTATATCCTGATTTTTAGGAGTTTTATCTTCACTGCTCTTGATCCTTATCTTCATCGGATTTAGATTTCTCTTGCTGTATATCGACTGCGACTTCTTCTCTTCTGATAACTCCTTAGCTGCTAGGACTTTCCAACACTAGGACTCTCCAACAGGATGTCATCAAAGTAATCCACTACAAACTTGCCTATAAAAGGACGCAAAATATGGTTCATCAACCTCATGAATGTACTAGGGGCATTAGTTAACCCAAAGGGCATTACTAACCACTCATATAAACCATATTTTGTTTTAAAAGCGGATTTCCATTCATCTCCTTCCCTCATTTTAATCCGGTGATATCCACTTTCTAAATCAATTTTAGAAAAGATACATGAACCATGCAATTCATCTAACATGTCATCTAATCTAGGAATGGGATGGCAATACTTTACAGTGATTTGGTTGATGGCTCGACAATCCACGCACATCCTCCATGTCCCATCCTTTTTAGGCACAAGTAAGATCGGAACCACACATGGACTCATGCTCTCTCTTACATATCCCTTCGCCAAAAGTTCCTCAACTTGCCTTTGGAGCTCCTTAGTTTTTTCAGGATTGCTCTTATAAGCTAGCTGATTAGGAATTGATGCTCCTGGGATGAAATCTATTTGATGCTCTATTCCCCTCAAAGGTGGCAAACCACTTGGAATGTCATTGGGGAAGATGTCATCAAACTCCTGCAAAAGAGATTTAACACCACTAGGCAAAGAAAGGTCAAATTCATTAGTATTTAAGCAAGCCTCTTTGTACAAGAGTACAAACATAGGCTGCCTAGCATAAAGAGCACTCCTCACATCTCCCTTTTTTGCATAAAAACTTCCCTTTTTTTTTTCTCTATCTTTCCCTTTTCACTCTCTGAATTTTTTTCCTTTTTACTCTCATTGTTCTTTTTTTCAACCTTCTTTCTTTTCTCTAAATTTCTTTCCTTTTGAACCCCCTCAGATTCACTCTCTTCTTCTTTACACTTTTGCTCTCCCTCCTTTTTATTTCCCTCATTCTCACTCCCTTTTTTCTTTTCATTCTCTTTTTTAACCCTCATATGATCTTCATATATTTGCTGGGGTGTCAAGGGTACAATGGTAACGGACTTCCCATTCATTACAAAAGAGTATTTGTTAGTGTATCCATCATGCTTAACCTGCCTATCAAACTGCCATGGCCTCCCTAAGAGGATATGACCAGCTTGCATTGGCACAACATCACAAAGAACCTCATCACAATACCTACCAATGGAAAATGAAACTAGCACTTGTTTATTTACCTTAATCTCACCACAATCATTCAGCCATTATAGCTTGTATGGCTGAGAATGTGTTTGAGTTGGCAAATTCAGTTTCTACACCAATTTCGTGCTAGCTACATTGGTGTAGCTTCCTCCATCAATAATCATTCTATGCACTCTCTCTTTGATGTGGCACCTTGTGTGAAAGATGTTGTCACGTTGCACCCCATTCTCTTCTCTTGCCTGCAAATTCAAAGCTCTCCTTGTCACCAAAGCGACTCCATCCACGGGACGCTCTTCTCCATCACTCTCATCCATTAGTGGTAAAGATTTAGCCTCTGTCTCACTTTCAGTTTCTACCTCTCCATTGCTCCTTAAAACCATTGTCCTCTTGTTTGGACATTGAGATGCAATATGTCCCTTGCCTAAACACTTAAAACATTTTATATCCCGATTTCTATTAGATTGAGGTTCAAAAGTACCTTTCTCCTTGCTAGGGCCCACTTCCTTGCCCTTGTAAGGCTTAGGCTCGAATTTGATTTTAAGATCTTGCCCTTGTGGTAATCCTCCACACGTCAGGCACCTTGAGTGAGGCCTTGTAGTCTCTGGTACAAGTCTCGGTAGTAATGACTTGGAATAAATCTCTTTTTCATGATTGACTTCATTGCTCCCAAGTGTCCACGGGCCGTTCATGATTTCTCCTCCTATTCAAAACAACTTGATCCCACCAAATTATAACATAATCAGTAAATTCAACAGCAACAAGTTTTACCTTTTTGTCCTCGGAGTAGTTGTGACAGTCAAACACAAGTTCCACTTTCTTTTCCCACTCCAAGTAGGCTTCTGGATCATTCTTTCCTTAAAATGAAGGAATATTCATTTTAATACTCCCCAAGTCACGATCATAGGTGTCCCTCCTTCCTAGATTCCTCCCACCAAATTTGTTAGCCCGTTCATTGCCCAATCTGTTTGTGGCTTGATCCTCAAATTCAAGCTCTTCATCTCCATCTCGGTCTAGAGTTCTTGGCCTCCTCACATTTCTCCTTCCAAATCTGTGGCCAAATCTAGGCAAAGTAGATTGATCATCAAAGTCTAGGTCATCTTCTCCATCATCCTCATATCCATCAAGATAACTTTGTCTCCCCAAGTTAGCACTTTCACGAGTTGGTCTTCTTCTCACATCGGTTGGGCCAACTTGTTGCTTTTCTATTCTTTCTATTTGGTCAGTCAATCCTCCAAACATAACATTGAGGCGTTCAAAGTGTTGTTGCATTGCTTGGATCACAAATGAATTGTCCCTACTCCCTCTTCTCTAACTCCTTTGTCTTCTATAACCTCACAAGCACTCCCTCACGTGTTTTCTCTCAATTTGTTTGATTCACTCAACCCTCGTGTATAGCACTCTTTATTGGCTTTTTCTTTTAATAAGCTCACACTCTTGCCTTTTACCACTCAACTTTCTCAATTAGCTCTTGAAAGAACTCAGCAACTATAATTAAAAAAATTAAATCTATGGGCAACCCAATTTGCAAAGAGTATAAATCGGGTTAGATTGAAACAAGGAACATAGAATTGAGTAAATTTTGAACACGGGATTTAATCACAATGGATGAACTTAGAAATCAGAAAAAACAACCAGATTTGTCAAAGTCTCCAAAGACTTGTATGAATTAGGGGGATAGTAAACTCTGGCTGTGTGTTGAAATGCTATGTACCCACTGATTTGCTGTGTGTATGTTTTTTTTTTTCTTCTTTTTTTTTAAAGTGCTTGATTGAAATTCTTTTTTTTTTTTTTATAAGCACGAAAATTCCACCATTTGAATATGGATTTGATTCTTGAAATCCAGCACCTCTTTATGTATGGGTGTGCGGGTTTAATTGATTCACACAAACGACAACAATGAAGGTGATTAGAGTTCACAAAATCAAGATGAACAGATCACAAGGCATCAAAAGTAAGTAAGGATGCAATACTAGTGGAAGAACTTAAGTATAGTCACAAATCAAGGAACGGGAAAAAGAAGTATAGCAAGGACAAAGTCAAAGGACGAAAAACAGGAAGACCAACGAGAACAAAAATCAAAGGGCGGAAAAGAAGAACACAAAAAACGAAATTTGTATCTGGTAGAATAAAACAGCAAGAACGAAGGAAATAGCAAGAATGCAACCTAATCAGAATCTGAAAATTAACAGATTCCAACAACTTGAAATGTTTTTTTTTTTTAAATGTGATTCTGAACCTGATTTAGAACCGAGCTCTGATACCAAAACTGATGCAAGCAAATGAAGATCCCTTTGGTTGCATCTAAAAACCTACGAACAAGATGAGCATCATCCCAAGAAAGCTAAACCAGATTCAAACGAACAAAACAAAATAAAAAAAAAGATTGATATAGACGCCACACTCCAAAATAAGAGAAGAAGAAGTTGGGAGTGATAAGCCTTGGAAATTGGACACCACAAGATTGGAAGAATCTTGATAAGTCTTGAGTTCTTGGAAAAGCCAAGTGGGAAAGTTCTCCTTTCAAGAATCATGAAATTAACCATCTTTTTAAAGTGTTTACAACCCCTTTTAAATAGAAAAACAAATATGAAATAACTATCAATCTGGAATAACTACCCATAAACCCAATAACTACCCAAGTAGGATAGGGTCATTTGACCCTATCATTTGTCATTTGAAAATGCAAATCCATTTTTTGGAAGCATAATTGTTGGAAGGATTTGGATTTGAGTCTAAATCCACCCTGGATTTGAAATAGAAGGTGTCATTTCAAATGACACCATTTGAAATCCCTCTATCCAAACACAATCTTACATTTTTTTTTCAATTTCTTTCTCGATGTTGTGGTCATTGAATGTATGTGACCAACAATTGACTGTTATTGATGTTGCTAATTTGTTTGTCTCTTATTTGCCTGCATCTTTTACTTGGTTGTGTGTGATGTTTATTTCTTAAAGCAAAGCATAATTGTAACAAAATTTTAAAAAGCTACCAACACAGATGCCCTTAAGAGTAACTTGCCAATTATAAACTAAGCAGTTTAGCCTTGAGCATACCCTGACCAATAACAAGAACTTTAATTAGCTGCAGCATATTTTGAAGAAGAAAATTAGCATATGGACATGGTTGTCCCATTATTGGTTGAATTTGCTAAATTTAGTATGTTTAACTTACCGTTAGATTAGGGTAACAAAGGAGGTGAAAATCACATTAACTAAATGTAAAGTGTTGAGGAAGAGAAGGCATTGATCTCCTGACTGCTGGCTTATTGCTTGATGGTAGGGTTACTCTTTTCGCCATTGACTTTATTGGGTGATATCATCACATTAATTCATTTCTAAAACTCCTGCTTTATGGCTAATTCATACTGGCTTTTTGGTCCTTGACTTCCCGTCCACTGTTTTCTCCATTGTTAGCTTTTGTTTTGTGTTATTTGAAGAAAGGTAACACGCATCCTATACACTCCAAGTTTTCTCTTATTTGTCACCCCTTGAAAGATAGTCATCATAATGTTGATGAATTGGTTATTGAAACAGAAACAATAAGAATTGGGTGAATTTGAGTCTTCAGCCAAATTCTAGTTGGATGAAGAGGATGAATATAAAAATGGGAGGAAGGATGTCAGAAACAGAGCCAAGGCTAACATTCCTTAGGATGAAAAGACTGAGGCAATAAATGATTGTTTATTCATTTTGGTCAAATCTGGAGAAATAGTTTGAACAAAATAATGAGGGGAATATGATATTGTCTTCAATCTTGCCCGGCTACAAAAGGTGAAAAATTGAAGTTGATTAAAAGTTTGAATGAGGGAATCAAGATTTGATTGAGGTAATGCAGCAGTTTCTTATCCTGTTTGTATAGACTGTTCAGATGTGCATGAAATCTAGGGAGCTGAAATTTTGATTTTTCATTAAAATACTGAATCAGCCCTTTAACAGTCCAAAATGGGCACGCTAAGTTGTGGATGCAAACTTTCCTGTTTTGTGGGGATTTGTCTATTCTATGCACCAATGGATTTTACTTCTTCCTATAAATGCAAGTTGAGGGATTTCTTTCCAAGCTTGCTTATAGTGACACATACAAGAGAGAGATAAATTACACCAGAAGAGCTGAAATTTGGTAATTCTAGTTCAACTCTTAAAGGAATCCAAAGGTTTTTGAAAATTGAAGATTCAAGCAACCATTGGGATCTCTATCATTGGAGTCGATATTAACTGTGGGACTTGGTGGATATAAGAAAAGCTTGCCTACAAATCTGATACCAAAGATGACTTAAACTAGCCTTGAGCTGTACGCTGTTTTTTTTTTTTTTTTTAATAATTTTTTTAATTGAATTCTTCATAGTGGAACATTCAGCTATACACTTGGTCCCATACTTTTTTCTTCTAAGGTTTACCTAATTTGTTTACTTATTGTTGGTTTTCTAACCAAATAAGGCACTTCTCCATGTTTTCAGCAATAAAAGCAGATTGCCATTGATATGGTTCTAGGAAGATAAATTTTCAAAAAATATATGCTTCTAAGAAGATAAATTCTCAACTATTGGGCTGATAATTTGCTGACATTTGAAGTTGGAGAGACACGTCCATTGATATGGGTCTTTGACTTCCTGGGAAAAAAATTGTATATGAATCGTCTACTATTGTTGTTGCTCCTTTTTCACTGCCTGGCTTGTTCTGTTTCCTCCATCTTTGGTTACATTTATTATTATTATTATTTTTTTTTTGGGGGGGCAGGGGGGGTGTTGGGATTTGTGCCATTATGCAGTGCTACAGAATTATAGTGGTGCTTACTATTCTCATACACTGTGAACTTCTTTATTCCACATCTGTGGTTTGATTCTAGCTGTATGTGTATGATTTTTGCAAATCACACTACCCAAACTTCTTAAGTAAATATTTGGATTTTAATGAGGAAAATCTTTATTTACTTATTTCATAAGTTTATTGATCAAAATGATTTCCTTTGATTTAAATTTTTTGTTATAAATAACCCCCTCTTGTTAGAAGACTCCTAGTCAAATAACAAAAAATGCCTTGGCCAAAGTCCAATTTTATTTTGGCAAGAATTGAAGATCAAGTTATTCTTAAAAAAGATTTATCTAGATATCTCAGATCAACAGTTCAAAGGGAAAGAGAGGTTGTTGAAGATTTTTACTCAGAATCAAGATAGTATTGTGCCATCTTTGTTTTATGTTTTGGATATTGGGTAGTTGAGTACCAACATACGCAAAATGTGTGCATAACTAAACTGAGAATATTATGGTCAATGTGCAACCATATAGAAAAAAAGAAAAAGACAATTGAAAATGAGATTAGATGTAATAAGATTGAAGTGGTGTCTAGTGAAGATAAATGCCCAAGACACGATTAAGATGGTTTGAATATGTGAGAAGAAGACAAATAGACACACCTATTAGGTGAGGGAAGAAGTTTGTAGTACAGAAAAATACGCAAAATGTGTGCATAACTAAACTGAGAATATTATGGTCAATGTGCAACCATATAGAAAAAAAGAAAAAGACAATTGAAAATGAGATTAGATGTAATAAGATTGAAGTGATGTCTAGTGAAGATAAATGCCTAAGACACGATTAAGATGGTTTGAATATGTGAGAAGAAGACAAATAGACACACCTATTAGGTGAGGGAAGAAGTTTGTAGTACAGAAAATTAAAAAAAAAAAAACTTGGTGGGAAACCAATTAACATATATAAGATATATTGGTTTTACAAAAGATATGGCCCATATAGCTGACCTTATCTAGTATTGAGGCTTATGATTGGCATTGCATCCTAATTTACATTACTTAATTAATTGAGCTTTTAAATTAGTTGTATATTAATCATCTTCCTATTATCATCTAACCAAAACATCTAGTATTAAATAATTTCTTTGGCCAGATAAAAAGAAGGGTAAAGAAAAAAGAAATAGAAAGGTAGAAAGAAGAAATAAAAAGGTGGTTCATCCTTGGCCAGAGTTGAGAGAGGGGGTGGTTAGAGCTCTTGACGAAAGGGTTTTTTATTGTTTAATGTGCAAAATTTATAGTCAAAACACAATTTTTATAGACAAGGGAAAAGTACTCTTTTGATGCTTGTCATTAAATCCATTAACCAACAAATTCTGATTGAGGATCACTGTAATTTATAGAAACTGAGGGGCTCTGCCTGTATTTTGAGCACACCTCAAGGTTACCATGTGTAATTTACCTTTTATTAATCCTTGTGCATGATCCTTATTTCTATTGTCCAATTTTGACATCATGCCTTAATTATATTTTTTTTTCACACCTCAATTTAGTGGTTCAACTTATAACTCACGTGTTCTTGTTGATTGCAATTTTTGGCAAGTTCCTTGAGTTAGGATTATCTTCCTCGTGATAGGATAATTTTGGTCATACACTAATCTAATGAATTTTTTTCAGTCCATATCTTTGGTCTTGTACAGGGTGCATTTATCAATGTACTTATTTGGATTTTTTTCCCTCTTAAGAGCTATAAGAATTGTGAGAGTTTTCTTTTTATTTATTTATTTGTTTTTTGTAGCTAGTCCAAAGCCTAAATGAAGGAAAAGGGTTGTGCTGGGTAGTAGATACGTGATAGCTAATGTAAATATTGTTAAATCTTTTTAACATGGTTTTATGCACAATATTTGATTATTAGTTGACCTCACTTTTGAGGGGTTAAGTCTTGATAATATTGTTCTTTTTGTTGTTTTTTTATCTTCAAGGACTACAGATGGTGAGTTTATTCCAAAATGCCTTAAAATTAATCATAGAGATGATTTATTGTGGGCAAACTAGTAGGCCTGGATTGATTTGTAGGTTGATGAGAGTTTTTAATTGGGTGAATTGTGTGAACTAACTCATGTAATCATATTTTGATTAATGATTGGTTAATCTTGTCCAAGTTGGATAAGACTATGATTTTTCTTCCCTCAACTAGGGTTTCTATGAATATTTTTCTTTATATTTTATTTGAGTAAATTACACCATTCACCCGTGAGATTATAAATACCCTTTACAAATTACAGTGATCACTTAGTCCTAAACACAACCGTTCGTGGATCCATATAGAAATGGAGAAAACCAGCTTACACTTACTTTTAGCATCTTATTTAAAAATCTTTTCACTTTAGTAGAGAGCAAGCAATCAAATTTAGAAATGTTAGAGATTAGGAGCACAATGGGATCGGTTCTTGCCAATTCTCACACCCTCAACACACCCGATTGTAATGTAATTGGACAGAAATATAATCAGAAATAAAACAGACTGGAAGAACAGAAAAATATAAAGCTGTAAAGGAACAAACACACTGCACAAAAAGACCAAGAAATATACTGGTTCAGGCCAATATTTGGCCCTACATCTAGTCGCCCAAGGCACACAACAATCCTCTAGAAACCGGCCAATCAGATGTAGTACACAGTCCCAACAATCCCTCTTTCCAGCGCTCCCAAGTACAAACTTCCCAAGAGATTACAAAAGATCGCTCCAAGAACAATTCTCACAATCTTTCTCTCTTTTACACTGCACTCAAGCGCTCAAGGAATTCCCAATGATCAGAATGTTTGGATACCTGAGACTAGCGCCTTTTCCTTCTATTTATAGAGGTTTGGGGTGCTGGCTATGAGGGATTATTTTAAACCTATACAAAAGTCTAAAATGCCCCTTATAATGTACATAGGAAAAACATCCTACGCTACTTAGTCTCTCGGGTGAACTCCTTCATGGGACTGCATGCATCCTCTCTTCTAGATACAATCGACTCTACGCAAAACTCTAACAAGAAAATTCATCATTCAAGTAACCCCGACCCCAAGCATAAGTTTTCATGGATCTGTATATAGAAAGGGAGAAAACCAGCTCACACTTGCTTTTAGCATCTTATTTTCAAATCTTTTCATTTTAGTAGAGAGCACACAGTTATATATTTTTAGCTTATTTTGAGGGCAAGTGCCAAATCTGAAAATTCATCATTGATAAATCTTAATAGAAGAAGAAAGTCATATTTTGAGGGTGTTGGAGAATCCCAAATTAGTGGACCCAAAATTAATGGAATTGACATCAGTATTTTTGGTATTTATATGCTGGTTTATCATTCCTATTGTATCCATTCATAGCTTAGGAATTATTTCCATTTTTCTTACGGTCAATATCATAGATTAGGAAATGTCTTCTGTATATATTACAGCATCCTAGATTAGGAAACTAATCCTGTATATTCTGCAGCATCCTAGATTATGAAATGTCTTTTGAATATATACCTTAGAGAATAATGAAATCAGTGTGAGAGTTATTCACCCCAAACCCTTTCGTGTTCATGGTATCAGAGCTCAGTTCTACTGAGTCAATGTAACTAGAAGAACCAATCACAATGGCTGGCATCAACCTTGAGCGTGCAGCCCAAACTATTGCTGAATCCTCTACCATCTCCAACCCATCATCTGTGTGTACCATATCAACCCCTCTATCCTTTGACATTCATTCCTTGTAGATTACTCAACACATATTAAATGGAAAAAATTTTTGAGAATGGTCTCAAGGCAAAGGAAAGTTTGGCTATCTCTCTAGTGCAATTTCAACTCCACCAAAGGATATTGTAGATTATCAAATGTGGGAGGCTGAAAATTCAATTGTCATGGCATGGCTTATTAACTCTATGGAGCTAAAGATTGGATGAACCTACCTGTTTTACAAAACTGTTAAAGAAGTATGGGAGGCAGTTTAGGAAATATGTTTTGATCTTGGAAACACAGCCCAATGCTTTGAGATTAAGTATGCTATCCGCACTACTAGACAAGCTAATCTTAGTGCCACTGAATACCATAATTCCTTAATGGAGTTATGGTAGGAGATGGATCTTTTTTATGATCTTAGTTGGGAATGTCCCACTGATAGTCCGAAGTATAGTAAGATGTTGGAAAAGGAAAGGATTTTTTATTTTCTTTAAGGGCTCAATGCTAATTTAGATGAAGTACATGGTCAATTACTAGGCACTAAACCACTTCCATCCCTCCAGGAAGTGTTTGCGGAAGTCAGGAGAGAAGAAAGCAAAAAATGTGTGATGCTCAATTTTTCTATGGACTCAAGTTCAAGCTTTGCACTTGCTACATTTAAGCGTGAAGAAAATACCTCAAAATCCTTGGACAAATAGTGGTGTGATAACTGTAATAAACCCTATCACACAAAGGAAACATGCTAGAAAATGCATTGTAAGCCAGCAAATAAGCCAAAAAATAAAGGGAGAAAGATCAATTAGCTTATATGCCACTGCAGTTGCTCCTGAAACTGAAAGAGGGACAAGCTTGAACTTAACCACTGAACAACTAGATCTCTTGCACAAGTTGTTGAGCAATGCACGTCTGACCAAGGGACCAGACACCTCAGCCACTAATCCAATAGTCTCCATGTCACAAAAAGGTAATCTGAAATACTCTCTATTATCTAGAAAAATAAATGGAAATTGCTAGATACTAGATATTGGAGCCTCCGATCATATTACAAGCTCTATAGCTACAATAAACCATCTCTAGCCAGTGATAAGAACTTGAAAGTGTTGATGGCAGATGATACTATGTCTTCGATTATGGGACAAGGGATAATTTACGTGTCTGGTTTGCAACTGAAATCTGTATTTTATGTGCCTGAGTTAAAATGCAATCTTCTATCTGTTAGTAAGATAACTCAAGACATGGCCTGTATTGTGACGTTCTTCCCTTTTCATTGCATATTTTAGGACTAGTCTTTGGGGAAGATGATTGGCAATGCTGAGGAAAAGGATGGGCTTTATTATGCTTCAGGAGATGATGTTTTCTCGAGACATTAGTCACCAAATAAGCTTTCTCTCACTGTTATTCCCAATTCTAATGTTATCTTGTGTCACAAATGTCTTGGACATCCAAACTTCTCTTACTCAAAATTATTGTACCCTCATTTGTTTATAAATAGAGTGTCATTTTAGTGTGAGCATTGTATTCTTGCCAAACGCGGTCATTTGATCCATCCCTATACTCCTTCCAAACCATTTCACCATATGTATAGTGACATTTGGGGACTTGCACGAACCCTAGATTTGTTTGGTGGTTTGTCACTTTTATTGATTACCATATTAAGGTGTGTTGGCTATACCTTATGAGAGAGAAATCTAAGGTCTGTGCTATCTTCCAAAGCTTTTGTAAACTCATTTTCAATGGTTTTTAGTCCCCTATTTGTATTCTTAGAATTGATAATGGTTGTGAATATTTTTCCCATCTATTTACCCAATGCCTCACCACTCATGAGATTTTCCACCAAAGTAATTGTCACTACAAGTTTCAACAGAATGGGGTGGCTGTGAGAAAAAATCGCCGCTTACTTGAAGTGGTTCGCTCCTTAATGTTCACTAGTTCTGTCCCTAACAAATATTAGGGAGAAGCTGTCTTGATTGCTTCTTTCCTTATAAATCGTTTACACTCCAAAGTCCTCAACTATCGGACCCCTTTAAGCACCCTTCTAGCCAAATATCCTCATGTTCAACTCTTAACCTCTTTCTCTCCCAAGGTGTTTGGTTATGTCGTGTATGTTCACAATACCAACTCCACTCGCCACAAACTTGAACAAAAGCCCTCATATGTATCTTTGTGGCCTATTCCCTTACTCAAAAGGGATACAAGTGCTATTGCCCCATTGTCACAAAATTTCTTCGTCTCTTGTGATGTGACCTTTGTTAAAAACCAATCGTTTTACCCAAGTGACTCTCTTCGGAGGGGGGGGGGGGGAAGAATCAAAGGAAGAGTGTCATTTGGATCATACTATTTCTCTTCTTATATCTCTTTTGCTTATATCCTTTTCACCCCTTCCAAGTACTGATCTAACTAAACTTGTTGCCCCCGAACCATCTCAACAACCAACCCAATTAACTGAACGAGAACTAGTGGTGACTAGTCTAGGGGAAGAATCAGATTTGGAAAAGCCTACTCTAGTTTATTCCAGGAGACCAAAAGTTCCTGCTCCTCAACTTCGCCAATCATTGGAACCAGAGGCTTGTCCATCAAGAGAGGAACAGAATAAGGTTGATGACTTGGATGTTTCAATTACTCTTCGAAAGGGGATAAGGTCTTATGTTAAGTATCCAATTTCTAATTACTTAACACATTCTAGATTGTTTGCACAATTCAGGGCTTTAACCACAACAATTAATAATGTGGAAGTTTCAAAAGGTATTCAAGATGACTTAAAGGATCCAAAGTGGAAAGAAGCTGTTACGGAAGAAATGAAGGCATTGATTGGAAACCATCCATGGGACATTGTAGAGTTACCCAAAGACAAGAAGGTAGTGGGGTGCAAGTAGGTATTTACAATCAAACACAAGTCAGATTGGAGTATTGACAGATACAAGGTGAGGTTGGTAGCTCAAGGGTTCACACAAACTTATGGAATAAATTATAAAGAAACGTTTGATTTCATGGCAAAGCGAAATTCCATAAGGGTGTTACTTTCTATTGTTGTTAACTTGGATTGGGAACTATTTCAACTAGACATCAAGAATGTTTTCTCAACGGTGAGTTGGAAGAGGAAATTTACATGAAGATTCCACCAGGTTTTGAGGGAGGAGAAAAAGTTGGAAAAGTTTGTAAGCTGAACCATTCACTCTATGGATTAAAACAGTCACCTTGAGCCTGATTTAAGAGGTTTAGTTCCACTCTTACTAGGTTTGGGTATAAGCTAGGGGAAGCTAATCACACTGTATTTACTAAACATGCAACTAGTGGAAAACGGTCCATTTTGATTGTGTATGTTCATGACATTGTGATAATTGGTGATGATATTTAAGAAATTGATGAACTTAAACAGCAGTTGAAAGATGGATTTGAGGTCAAAGATTTAGGCAACATGAGGTATTTGGAATGGAATAGGCTATAAGCAAACAAGGCATTCTAATTTCCCAGAGAAAATATACTCTTGATCTCTTAAAAGACACTAGAATGCTAGGGAGCCGTCCAACGGATACACTATTTGAAAGAAACTAGAAATGGAGGATAACTAAGAATGATCCCCTTGTTGATAAAGGAAGATACCATGGGCTAGTTGGAAAACTTATCTATCTTTCACTCGCATAGATATTACTTATGTTGTGAGTATTGTGAGTTAATTTATGCACTCACCCACTCAACAACATCTAGATGCAATCTATCACATCCTACGACGCTTAAAGGGGACACCAGGAAAGGGGGGATAACTAAGAATGATCCCCTTGTTGATAAAGGAAGATACCATGGGCTGGTTGGAAAACTTATCTATCTTTCACTCGCATAGATATTACTTATGCTGTGAGTATTGTGAGTTAATTTATGCACTCACCCACTCAACAACATCTAGATGCAATCTATCACATCCTAAGACGCTTAAAGGGGGCACCAGGAAAGGGGCTACTGTTTCAGAAAAATGAAGTTAGAGGTGCTGAAGGTTTTGCTGATGCACATTGGGCAAGTTCCATTATGGATAGTAGATTAACTTCTGGTTTTTGCACTAAATTATGGGGAAATTTAGTCACTTGAAGAAGTAAGAAGCAACAGTTGTGGCATGTAGTAGTGCGGAGGTAGAATTTAGGGCTATTGCCCAAGGAATTTGTAAGTTAATTTAGTTGGAGAGGTTGATGGAAGATTTATAAGTGCCCATAACCTTTCCAACAATGTTGTATAGTGATAGCAAGCCAGCTATCAACATTGTCAACAACCCAATCTAGCATGACAAGATGAAGCATATAAGAATTGATAAGAGCTTTATAAAAAGGGAGATCGAAAATGGAGGAATAAAACTTACCTATCTTCCTATAGGCAAGAGGCAAATGCATTCACCAAGGCCATGCCAAGACTGGAATTCAAATCACTTATTGGCAAACTGGGAATGAGAGACATCTATTTACCAGTTTGAGCGGGAATGTTGGAGAATCCCAAATTAGTGGACCCAAAATTAGTGGGATTGATATCAGTTTTTTTGGTATTTATGTGCTGGTTTATCTTTCCTATTATATCCATTCATAGCTTGGGAATTATTTCCATTTTACTTACAATCAATATCCTAGATTAGGAAATGTCTTCTATATATATTACAGCATCCTGGATTAGGAAGCTAATCCTGTATATTCTGCAGCATCCTAGATTAGGAAATGTTTTCTGTATATATACCTTAGAGAATAATGAAATCAGTGTGAAAATTATTCACCCCAAACCCTTTCGTGTTCAGAGTGCATTTTGGGTAATCTATGAAATATTTTGCTTATGTCAGCATATTATTTTTAAGCTCATTCACAGATATCTGACAACAGGGGGGAATGTAATACAACTTTTCAAAAGGGTGGTCACTGTAATTTCTAAAATGTGAGAGGTACTCCCGGTTTTTTGCCAAACCTCAAGGGTGCATAATGTATTTTACCCTATTTTATTTTATGCACAGATTAGACTGAATTGTTGATTGACTAAAGAAGTCTATATTGAGATATAAATTTTGAAGCCATTTAGGCTCCAAGTAAATTAACTGTGGCTGCCCTGGGTATCATTCTCGAGATTCAAAAAGTTTTAGTTCTCACTTGTTTTGCATGCATATCTCTAAGTTTGTCAAGTGTGGGTGTTCTGGGTATCATACTCATATTGAGCTAACTCTTTCAATGAGGTTTTCTTTTTTCTTTCTTTTATACATATATGTTTTTTTTTTTGGCTAGAAGAATGGAGTTAAATGTTCATTTGGTCCTTTTATTGCTCTAAGTTTGGGGTTAAAAGGATAGACTACCAACATATCATTTCTCACGTCAATCCTTCTTTGTGGGTTTCATTTACCTGTTATTGTATTGGTTTTTCTGTCATTCTCCATCTTACATACTTGTTGATAGGGAATGCAGCAATAAGATACGCCCATTTGCAATGTTAGAACTGCTAGACTTCAGCTTACTTCATGTGGAAGTTAACTAGCTTCTCTTTTTTATTATAGGATTGCCTGATCTTTCATTATTTTTTCCACCAAACTCAACCATATTAAGTGTTTTGACTTGCAGGGTAGGACTGGCTATACTTGCCATCTTTTCTTATTCCAAGAATGGTAAAACAATTGAACTGAATAATATACCTATAGAACCATGGAAATGCATGGGAGAAAAGGGCATCCTATGGTTGATGAAATTATTCAATGTGAGCCTTAAATCAAAGAGGAAGCTTGAGAAATTGTGAATGAGCATTCTAGTGTCCATATAGAAGAATAAAGATGGCTTCAAATATCTAAAAATTACAAAAATGAAACTTTAGGAGAGGGTGATTGAGCAAATGTTAAAAGAGATAAACTAAAGTCTATGCAAATCAATTGAATTTTTAGGCCACATAAGTCAGGAATGGAAGTGTGAATGATGTTGCCGTGAGGCTTAAAGATTAAGTTATTCTTAAAAAAGGATCAGTTTTGATATTGAACATGTTACTCATAGAATCAAGTTGGAATGGTTAAAACAGAAGTGCATTTACCATTTTATGTAATCGTAAATTTCCTTTAAAGTTAAAAATAAAGCTTTATAAGACAACTATAAAGTAAGTTTTATCGAACACCTATAAGGCTATCTTTGCTGTATGAATTAGGATGTTGAAACAATAATGACCAACAGGTGCGAAATATGAATGTAACTAATATGGGAATGTTAGTGGTTTTACAACTATATAAGCAAAATGAAATTAGAAAAGAGGTTGTATGTAAGATTGTGGAGTGGTGCAAAATGTGATTAAGATAGTTTGAACATGTGAGAAAAAATTCAATAGATGCATCCATGAGGCAAGCGGATGGAATTTAGGATGTTTTTAATAACAAAGTTTGAGGAAGATTAAAGAAAATTTGGTGGGAAACCTTAGACATGATATAGAATATAAATGCACTAGATGCAATTGAGATGATTTTACACGAGAGAAGAAAACTAATAAATACATCTATGAGGTGTGGAATTTGTAGCAAAAGAGGTGCACCAAGACAAAAGAAAACTTAGTGGAAAACTTGTAGACATACATGGGATATAATGGCCTTATAGAAGATATGACTGGTGAGATGGATAGTTAGAATTCATCTAGCCAACCCCTCCTAGTGGAATTAAGGCCTGTGATTGTTGTAATAATGAACATAGGATTGATATTTAGTTCCCTGCCAAGTCTCTAGAAGAAACCTAGATGTCTCACTCCATACACTTTAATGTATCTCTGCATGGGTATGCTATTTAAATGAAAATAAAGGTCAGCTTCTTGTTTACGCATCATTCTGCAGGTTTCTTATAGTGTATCAACCTGTAAATTTCATGGATATTTTACAGAAATTTTGTGCTTGACATTTGTTATTATTTGCTTCTCATTGCATATCTGTGAAGCTTTATTTGAGATATATATTGAATTAAAGTATCTGATGGCATTTTATATATGTTTGATGTACCTTCAATAATGGTAGTTGGGACAATCAGGTGAGGAGGTCAAGGTTGAACATCTCTGGAGCCAATGAAGCCCCAAATATGCGTTGGAACAGCCATTCTTTTAATTGTCATGTTTTCAGATGCAATGGGTGCATTTGTAGGAATAAATATTGGTGATGCTTCCAACCTACCATCAGCTACAGATGTGGTAGCAATCCTCAAGAGCAATCAAATAACTCATGTACGCCTTCTTTATGCTGATGCTCAGCTGCTTAAGGCTCTTGCAAACACTGGGATTGAAGTTATGGTTGGAGTCACTAATCAGGAGGTCTTAGGTATTGGAAAATATCCATCAACAGCAGCAGCATGGGTTAATAAAAATGTTGCAGCCTACATGCCTTCAACCAATATCACGGCCATTGCTGTTGGCAATGAGGTCCTTACTTTGATCCCGAATGCTGCCCCCATTTTAGTTCCTGCAATGAATTACCTCCACAGAGCCATTGTAGCGTCAAACCTTAATTATCAGGTTAAAGTGTCCACCCCACAATCAATTGATGTAATCTCTAGGCCATTTCCCCCATCAACTGCCAGCTTCAATTCCACATGGAACTCAACAATTTATCAGCTCCTGCAGTTTTTACAGAACACAAATTCATATTACATGTTAAATGCTTATCCTTACTATGGTTACATTAACAGTGATGGCATATTTCCAATGGATTATGCTCTTTCTCAACCCCTTTCCTCAGTCAAACAGATCGTTGACCCAAACACTCTTTTTCACTACAACAGCATGTTTGAGGCAATGGTGGATGCTACCTATAATTCTATGTCTAGTTTTAATTTTTCTGGGATCCCCATTGTTGTGACTGAGACTGGGTGGCCGTGGTTTGGTGGAGCTCATGAACCTGATGCTACCCTAGAGAATGCTGAAACCTTCAATAAGAACTTGGTCCAGCGTGTTTTAAATGGTTCTGGTCCCCCTAGTCAGCCTACTATTCCCATCAATACTTACATATACGAGTTGTTCAATGAAGACAAGAAGCAAGGACCTGTCTCAGAGAGAAACTGGGGCCTCTTTTATACCAATGGAACTGCTGTATATTCTCTGAGTTTGAGTACTTCTGGGCAAATGACTGGGGGTTCTTCCTCGGTTTTTTGTATTGCAAAGCAAGGTGTGGACCCCGATAAGCTGCAAAATGGGCTGAATTGGGCTTGTGGGCAAGGTCATGCTAGTTGCAGTGCTATTCAATCAGGAAAGCCATGTTATTACCCTGACAACATACGAAACCATGCTTCTTATGCTTACAATGATTACTATCAGAAAATGCATAGTGTTGGTGGAACCTGTGACTTCGATGGTACTGCTACAACAACTGCTGTTGATCCCAGTACGTTTCTATACCATTTCTAGATTCCTTGCATTATTCAGATCTCGACTTTTGTACTTTTTGGTATGTTTCCTTAAGAAAGATCTTAATAAAAATTGCCTTAATACATGCCCTCCTCACCTCCTGCAAACAATAGTTGTGCAGCCAAAAGAAATTAAGTGGAAAATTAACATAAAGTCAATGGTGAGAAAATAGATGGTTGTTGTTTATGAATCACTACGAGGAGCGGACTGGGAACCTAGCTGCTGAATTCTGGTGCTTATCATTTAACTCTTCCGCAAAATTTCCATTAACATCTACCTGAACGTGCAGAATATGGATCTCATTCTTGGAAGAATTGGTTGAGATGTCCGTATAAAGAATAACTGCCTTTTTTCTGTGCATTAATTGTGCTTCTTAGGATTTAGACCTAAAAATTAAGAAATTGAATGTTTCTCTTGATTTGGGAACAATTCTTCGTGTTTCCCTATCTTTCACGAATGTCTTCAAAAACTTAAAGAAATTATTTTCAAGAGATCTTGTTTTTAGTAATTTTCTTCATGAAAGATAACTTGTCAGTAGAACTCTGTTCTCATTGTTCCTGGCGTTTCTATTATTTAATTTATTTTTGCCTTTTTTTACTTTCTTTTCTTCTATAATTATGATTTTCCCTGCTTATAGTAGGG
Source organism: Diospyros lotus (assembly GCF_014633365.1). Classification (NCBI taxonomy): domain Eukaryota; kingdom Viridiplantae; phylum Streptophyta; class Magnoliopsida; order Ericales; family Ebenaceae; genus Diospyros; species Diospyros lotus. Next base: position 14,078,209 of record NC_068338.1, read on the forward strand.
AGATTTCTACTACATAATGAATTAGTACAATTTCATTTTGCAGGTTATGGATCCTGTATTTTCACCGGAAGGTGAGAGAGCTTAGCCTGCAACTGTTCTTAGCTTCGTTCTGTGGCTTTGTCTGACTTCTGACATGTGTTGTTATTCTTGTTTTTTCTTCTTCTGGGTACAGCTCAAATTCAACTTCTCATGGAGTAATACCGCCTACTGCTGCATTTGGACCAATTGCTTCTCTGACTGGATTGAGTTCAAGGGTTCAAATTCCTCAGATTAAGTCACTGATTTTCCCCTTTTTCATTCCTTTGCTATTAGCTGATTTGTACCACGCTTGAGTAATTATTTGTACCCTTGAAGCCTCCAATAACTAAACCATGAGAAACCTGACAGTATAGTTTGATTGATGCAATATTCACATATATATATATTTTTTGTGGGTTAATCATGGCTTTTAAGAAATTTTGATGCTATCTGTTAGTCTATGGACTTTTCACTCTTTTCTAAGCAAGCATTGAATGTTTTCTAGGGCTACTATGATCCACATTTGGAAGTAGCATTAACTGTTTGGTGTTCCTTAAATAGAAATTCTCGAGGATGAAATTTGGGTTTGTTTACATTCTCATTTCTTCTGAACTCTTGATCAAGTGTTAATATTTTAGAGGTGTGCCTTATTTTATTTTTATTTTTTTGGACACTAAAAGGCAAAGGTGGGTTGACTTGATTTAGTGTAGGAATTCCCTAGGCATGATCGTAAATGTGTTCTGTTGCTAGAAAATGTTTAGGGCTATAACTCCTAGAGAATGTTCAGTTTGAGTTATAGATTCCCTTAACACCACCAATTTTCATAGTGATGGGTCTTACCTCAAGCGCTGTGGTCAGGGTCACTTCTTGCAAATAGATTTCGTGTTTACAATTTGATCCCTTAACTCAAGAAAAGGAGGGAAACTTTCATACTAAGTCAACTACCATCTTGGCAGTGAGGGTGTGGAGTTGTAAAAATAATTTAAAAGTAAAAGTATGTTATTAACAAAAACAAGTTGATGGGCACAATTTCTATCTAGTGCTGATCAAATTTCTTTTCTATACATTTTAGCTTGGATCTCTTATCTCTGTTTATAACCAACATCACAGGTCGAAATCTCTAAATTTTATCGAACTCCATTGGCTTCTATTTGAAACATCATCTTTTCTTTTTTTTTGTTGGTATTTCTTCATTATTTCATATAGGTAGCTCTTAAAATCGTTTTTAATGAATTTTTAAAAAATGAGATATCCTCTACTTGAAAGGGAAAAAAATAATTGTAAAAAGTTATGAATATGTAGTAGAAACTGAATTCTAATTTTTTATTCTTAAGAATATTGATATTTTGGATATTTTTATTGAATTAAAATTTTAGTACTTTCTTATTTACTTTTATGTCCCTTGAGTATATGGAGCCAAAAATACAAATTGAAAGAACATGAGGACATTTATTACATTTTACCAGGTTTTATGCATTTTGTTTAAAATTAATCTCCTTAATCCCAATTGGTTAAACACGTACGCTCTATGTTTTCAATCATCTCAAAATTTGAACTCTTGGATTGACTATGCTCATCTACCCATATTTGTCCCTACAAGGTTTTCTCAAAACTAGTTAACAAACTCTTGCCAAACCATCAAGTTGACAACAAAAGAAATGGTCCTTTAGGTATTACACTTGTGCTCTAATACACATTTATCTTTAGAGTGCGTTTTCAAGTCATAATTTATAAACTTTTTTTTAAACATTTCCTATAATGACCCTTCACCAATCCTATAGAGTGTATTTTTATTTTTATTTTTTTATTTTTTTCAAATTTACTAGAGATTATTCTCTTGATTATGCTTAAGGAGGTTTACCTCTAGCGACCTCCCATTTCTACCTTGACTCTTGTGTTTTGTTTAGATTATCAAGATGGGGTATTTGTGCTTGTGCTTATTTTTCATGAATCAAAACTAGTTTAATTCATCCTCGTATTAAGGAGTCAATTTTCAATTCATTAAAAAATACTAAGCTTACAAGAAAAATGAAAGACTTTTCGATTGTCTCATATAAAAACTTTTAGAAACCCTTACATAAAATTTTAAGTCGTTACAACTAATATATGAATATAAAAGTCATCCGTTTCCATCAAAAAGATGACATGCCATAAATAAAAATTTCGTTCGTACAACGGGTAGGCATATTTGATACATTTGATATCATTAAAATAAAACCTTTATATGCTTTTAGTGTGTCACATAAAACACATATAGCATTTAAAAAAATGTCATGCCACAAAAAGAATGAAGATTCTAAAATCTACGCTTCGAGGACTTCCCTTTCCTTTGAGTTGCTTGCCTCACCTAGAATGTTTAAATATTCTAAAGACAAGCTAAAAGATGAACCTTCTAAGTAAGAATCCCCCTCCACCAAAAATATATATATATATATTTATATAAAATGAGTGCATGAAAGAAAATACAAGTTTTGCTCTGTGATGTCACTTGCGACCGTGTTAGCGTTCTTCTAAGGGCTTTCTCAATAGGCAATGGAAAAATATGAGTACGTATATTTCTAGACAAACGAGTTACAATAAGACCCATATAAACATGTATGGATTCAGGAAAATGATCTCCTAAATATTGGGTAACTATTGTTAAACCCGATCAAATACTTTATGAAATGGGAAGAGTAGCAAAAAAATATAGCCAAAAAGGCTATTTCAATAGGTCCTCGACCATGTCACCTGGGCCTCAACAATGCAAAGCAAAATAGTATAGCCATACATGATCATGGATGAAAATGAAAAGCTAAACACACCATGTTTCCCAAATTCATTTCTCATGAAAAAGCGTCAAAATAAGAACAAAACTCACTTTGAGGTCTCTTTGGAGAAGATCTTACTACTTCTTCCTAGCTTCCTAACCTCTCCTTTGTCACCTTAATAATAAACTTATTCTTCCTTTCATTAGTTTTTCTATTCATTCATTCCTTCTCTATTCTTCTTTATTTTCTCTCATCTCTTACACTTGTTTTAACTCTCTCAAGTGGGGTTTGTGTTTTATTTTTGTTTTTTAAACTTTCATTTCTTGTGAATTGTATCCATATACACATGGGAGAAAGAAAAAAGATGAAGAGAGTTAATAGGATCAATGGGGGATCGCTTCCAAGCCATCCCCAGTGGTGTAAAAGGGCTGCCCAAGGTAGCCTCTTGGTGCAGGGTCGGTCACCAAACCAAGCCCTCAGTGTTCAATGAGTAGCAACCGTTGCTCACTGCCCCCTGCAGCTATGGATCCGTTTCTTAGAAAAGGGACCTCACAATGCACCCATGTGTTGGGGGGGGGGGCATGTGAATCAGCTTATTGGCTTTCCTTTTTTTCATTTTTTTATTATATGCATATTTATACTTTATTATTTTATTTATATATAAATATATATACACATATATATACCATCATGTATATATAAATTTAAGCCATTTGACCCACTCACTTGGTCAATTAATTTTTTCTAAAAATTAAATTTTAATTGATTTCTTTTAAGACTCTAAATATTCTAAAAATATTTTTAGGGTGTTATACATTTATGACCCTCACCTTGCCTATAATAGCAGTCTCCCTCCTACTTAAAGCATAAGCCACCATGTTAGTATACCTTGGATTATATTGGATGGTGCAATTGTAGTTCTTGAGGAAATCCATTCAAACATCATTGCATCATGTTCAACTCCTTCTAAGAGAATACATACCTTATGCTCTTATTGTCGGTGGGCATATCAAATGTCTCATCGTACAGGTAATGCCTCCATAGATTCAAAGCATATACTACAACTGTCAACTCTAAGTCATGTATCAAGTAGTTCAAGTAATGCCTCTTTAATTGGCATTATCCATACGCAATCACCCATCCATGTAACATCAACATGCAACCCAACCCTACCTTCAAGGTGTCTATATAATGGCATACCATCCAAGTCCATTAGGCATTACCAGAATAGGTGTGGAGATGATATTTTCTCACCAATCACCCATTTAACTTCTATAAGAATGTTCGTAGCTATTGTTTCTATTTATAAATTAGAAATTAATCAAATTGATGTAAAACAACACTTTTAAATGGATCAACCCAAAGAATTTATAATTCCTAGCCAAAGAAATAAAATGGGTAATCTTATAAACTCCTTTTATGGATTGAAATGGATACCTGAACAATGGCATGAAAAATTCGATAATGTTGTTTTTTCTAAAGAGTTTTCTATTAATGATGTAGATAAATGTGTCTATATTAAAAAGTTTGACAATGGCTATGTGGTTCTTTGTTTATATGTAGATGTTATTCTTATTTTTGGCACTAATATTGATGTTATTAATCAAACAAATAAATTTTTTTTTTTTGTCTAGCTTGAAATAAAAGATTTGAGTTGAATTGATGTAATTTTAGGAATTAGATTCTTGAGAACTGAAAATGGCATTGTTTTAACCCATTCTCATTTTGTTGAAACTATCTATTCAAAAAATTTAATTACTTTGATGTAAAGTCTATTTTAGTTCCTTATGATCCAAATTTTCACTTGTATAAAAATGTTAGTGATGGAGTTTCTCAACATAGATATTCTCAATTTATAGTGTTGATATTTAGGACTGTTAAACCGAAGCCAACCAAAGAGAACTCCCTTGCGAATTCAAAGAAATTCGTAGAAACAGAAACCGAACACAAGAACCAACACAAACCAGCAACGAAACAGAAATAAGGAAAGATAAAAACAAATCAGCAGAGACAAGATATACCCTAGTTCGGAATGCCTTTAGGCAAACCTACATCCAGCAATCAACACCCACTCCAAACAGCCTTTATTAGGATGACAAAGATCAGTATACCAAGCTTCTAAACACCCATCTATCTCCCCGAGTACAAGCACACATTCTTCCAAGAAATACACAAGACTAAACTGCATTTCTCTTTCTCAAGAACGAAAACTCCTCATTCGAACATAAACAAAACAGAAGCTCTCTCCTATCAGTCAATCGACTGCCTATCTCGCCCTCCTATATATAGAAAATGGCAAGATTCCCAAGGTAACTAACTACTTTGGAAAATTACAATTAGGCCCTCAAATTTACAAAGTAATTACACCTATATTTAAAAGCCCTAATTGATCTAAAACTTCTAGCCGATAGACTTCAACATTACTGATCTACTACCGCATCAAAACTCTAGGCAAACTTCAACATATAGCTTCCTTAATGTATTTATCAAATTATACTAGACTTGAGATAGGATATGTTGTAAATAAATTATGTAGATACACTAGTAATCCTAGTACCAATCATTGGTTTCTGTTACAGGTATTTCTCGCTCCACTCTGTGTTGGCCGAACTTAACATAATGATTCGGCCCAAACGTTCGAGGCCCAATAAATCGAACTGAGCTCGTTAAAGCAAGCTCGGATAGTGCTAGAGCTCAGGGTCAAATATTAGGGCCAAACGAGCTCAGGTAGTACCTCTAACTCTTTGGCATATTCAAACGGCTCCCAGCTACACTCTGAGCAAGTTCCCAGCGACCTTTATAGCTCGTCGGCTTAGCTCGTCAGCTCGCATCATAGAAGAGGCGAGTGTTGCGGCATACCGGCAAGCCAAGGGCACCGGCCCATGCCAGTCCCATCCTGGCCTTCTGGCAACAACATCATTACAGCCACATCTGGATTTCCAAACATCCCCCTCAGATCCCATTCTCATTAATGACAGATCCCATCCGCATTAATGGAAGATCCCATCCTCATTAATGAGGGTCTCGTCGACACCTCGCCGCAGCAGGGACTCCCCCGTCGGCTATTCCATCCCATCATCTCTACACATACGGAACAGGCGAGAAAGATTTTTGCTGATATATATATCAACCAGCCTTCTTAAGGGCCACGGTATGTACTCTTTACAAGAAAAACCTAAAAACATCCCATATATTGGCTTACTCGCTCACTAACTTGAGCTTCGGAGTACCTTGCAGGGACAGGTGGTTAGCTTGGCAAACCAGACCGGATACCTCATTGTTCATCTCTCGGGTCTACCATACAAGTGCTGGTTAACAAATCTCCGTCGATCGATTCAGAATGTCGACATTTTGGCGCTAAAAGGAGGGCCCGCTCTGGTAAAAACATCAATGTCGAGAACTAAAAACACGAGAGGTTTCGGGGCAATAACCAACCGACCTGCAAATCATGCCAACCGTATGCCGGAGATTCTGCAAGCTGGGGGAGTTGTGGCATCTGCCTCCATGCACCCATGGAAGCCCTTCGCGATGCCCTTACCCTCCCGTGACTCCAACTGCTGATGTAGAAGTAACACAAATATGGCAGCAACGTCAGGAAACATTGGAGAACACTGTCATGCAGCTCGCCAACGCAGTGAAGGTGTTAGCTCAGGCACAAGTCCAGATGGCACAGACACAACCGACTGCCTCTCAACCTCCAGGTGGCGGACCCCCTCCAGAAGAAAGAGAAGGTAGGAGGGACACAAGGCGAGCTGGCTCGGTCCGTTCCTCCAACCTACACTCTCGAAGGGCGAAAGAGTGGCGATGCTATGACGGGGAGCCTGGGGTGCACCTCGCCAAACAAAGGACGGGTGCCAGCCTTTGTAGAAATCGCCACGAATATGCCCATGAAGGGAATTGCCGACTTAGGAATCCACGACATGGGAATTCTTTGGCGGGGATCAGCAGTGGCCATGGCACCCACCACAGCTCTCCCGACCATGAGAATAGAGGGCGACGTCCCCCGCGAGATCGCCATTGCTCAGGACCAGTTTCTGCACGGGAAGAATAACCCCCCACCAGACGATCGGCGAATCAAGAGCCCATAGTGGGGGAACTATTGCTAAGAATTCAACAGCTGGAGGCCAGACATGGGGCGCACGATCGGAGGGAAAGCCATGAAGAAAAGACCCCATTCTCCAGGGAAATAGAGCTGGAACCTCTCCCCCGCAAATTTAAGGTCCCCAGCATCCCTCAGTATAAAGGGGACAGCGACCTCTTCGATCACCTGGACGCTTTCAATGTCCAGATGGACTTGTAAACCTCCAGCTCACTGGCCAAGTGTCAAGCTTTCCCCGCGACCTTAGGAGATATCCCTTGGGCGTGGCTAAGAAGACTTCACCCCCGCAGCATTTGCAATTGGGAGGAATGCCAGAAGAAATTCATAGATCAGTACAGGTTGCTTCAAAGGCTGCTCGCCCCAACATGCCACCTCGCTACAGTATTCCAATGGTCTGGCGAATCTTTGAAAGATTACATAGAAAGGTTCAGATGCGAAGTGAATAATGTCGAGAGCCCCTCCGACGAAAGTATCCTAACTGCGATCTCCGCCGGGCTTCGGAAGGATGAAAAACTTTACGAAAGCATCTATAAGTCTCCGATAAGGGATCTCGGCGAGTTCTACGAGCGAGCTGCAAAGGAGGTTTGGTGGGAAGAAGCATTTGGCCTAAAAAAGTCGAGCGACCAGAAGAAGGGGGCGGAACACACCGGCCAGAACAAAAAGAGAGCTGATGAGGACTCTCGCAAGGAAGGTCGAGAACGAAGTCCCAATGACCAGGAGGCTAAAAAGGCGAGGTTCAGGCAAGGAAACGAACGACCAGCACACCAGGGTCGGTATGGAAATTACAGTATCTTATCTGACTCCCAAGATAGGATCTTCGCCACAGAGCGCAACAAGGAAGATTTAGGAAGGCCTAATCCCATGAAGACTCCCGACAAGTACAGAACTAAGAGCAAATTCTGTGCCTACCACAACGAAGTGGGACATACCACATCTAAATGCTGGGCGTTGCAAGATGCAATCGAAGAGCTGATCAGGAGAGGTCGGCTGCGTGACTATGTGGTGCATCCTAGGGATCAGCAGCCCAAATAGCCGGCTCAACAAAACCCTGGTCAAACTCCCGAGCAGGACCACATGCCTACGGTGAGAACTATCTTTACTATCCATGGGGGGGCCCACATCACAGGGACTTCCAACAGGTTACATGAACGATATGTTTGGGAAGTCGGCCACCTTTTGCTTGTCGGGAACGGAAGCCAAGAGGGACCCTCCAAGAAAGCCAAGACAGCTTCGGAAGATGTCTCTTTCACTAAAGATGATTTCAAAGGCGTGCATTGGCTGCACAATGATGCCCTCGTAATCCGAGCTTGGATTGGCAATATGGAAGTACGGAGGGTCATGATTGACATAGGCAGCTCGGTGAACGTCATATGCAAGGGATGTTTCGACCAGATGGGATTAAGGCTGGACCAGCTAACATCCTCTTCGGAGCCCCTATATGGATTCACTGGCGATACGGTAATACCGAAAGGGCGTATAAGGCTCCCATTAATAGTTGGGGAATCAGACCTCCAGGCGACAACAATGGCGGATTTCCTCATCATTGACGGCCCTTCCGCATACAATGTCGTCATGGGTAGACCAGCCATGAACGACTTGGACCTGGTTGTCTCAACCAAGGCCCTAGCCATCAAATTCCCGACCCCAAAGGGGACCGATTGTATGAAGGGTGAACAACATTCGGCGAGGCGTTGTTACGAGGGGGCACTGAAAATAGGGCTTAAAGGAAAAAAGATAAATATGGTTTCCGGAAGGGAGACCCGAGTCTCCAATGACCAGGGAGTCAGCCACGACCTGGACCCACGCGATGTGGACTGTGACCGAACTGCCAGCCCGACCCACGAGCTGGAAGATGTTATAGTCAGCAGCTTAGACGTTGAAAGGCGCCTCTAGGTGGGCAGAGGTCTCTCCCTTGAGGTAAAATCCCAACCGATCGAATTCCTTAAAGCCAATCTGGACGTATTCGCGTGGAACCACGAAGATATGGTGGGAATAGACCCGATGATAATGCAGCATCGGCTCAATGTCAACCCCAACCATAAGCCAATTCGTCAGAAAAGGCGGCCGATGACGGCTGAGAGATATGCGACCTTGAAGGAAGAAGTGGATAAACTCTTAACTAGCGAGTTTATCCGGGAAGCTCAATATCTGACATGGGTGGCGAACCCGATCTTGGTGAAGAAGAAGAACGAGAAGTGGAGAACTTGCATCAACTTCACTGACCTAAACAAAGTTTGTCCAAAAGATAGCTTCCCTCTACCAAGAATTGACTAGCTCGTGGATGCAACGGCCGACCACCAGCTTCTGAGCTTCATGGATGCCTACTTGAGGTACAATCAGATCCCGATGAACCCCGATGAAGAGGAGCATACCTCTTTTATGATAGATCGAGGATTATATTGTTACAAGGTAATGCCCTTCGGACTGAGGAATGCAGGGGCGACATACCAACGGCTAGTCAACATGATATTCGAAGATCTAATCGGGAAAACCATGGAAGTATACGTTGATGATATGCTGGTGAAATCCAAACAGGTCGCCAACCATGTTAACGACCTGGAGGAAACATTCCAGATTCTGAGGAAGTACCAGATAAAGTTAAATCCACTCAAATGCTCGTTCGGTGTGGCTTCTGGAAAGTTTTAGGGATTCATGGTAAACGAAAGAGGGATCGAGGCCAACCCTGAGAAGATCCAAGCTCTACTTGACATGCGATCGCCCACTAAGACTAAGGAAGTGCAAAGCCTAAACAGACAGGTGGCGGCCCTTAGCAGGTTCGTCTCCAAATCTTTTGATAAATCCATCCCATTTTTCAAAGTCTTGAAGAAAGCAAGTAGCTTCGAATGGATGGAAGAGTGTGAGACTGCCTTCCAGCAGTTGAAAGACTACATGGGGAAGGCTCCCCTCATGTCAAAGCCAAAGGAAGGGGAGGAACTAATTGTCTACCTAGGGGTGTCTGAGTATGTAGTAAGCACCGCCCTGGTTCGAGATGAAGACCGGGTTCAGTACCCGGTATACTATGTATGCCATAGGCTACTCGACGTCGAAACAAGATACTTCCCCATGGAAAAGCTCGCTTTTTCCCTAGTGGTCGCATCCCGAAAGCTACGCCCCTATTTTCAAGCCCATCAGATCAGTGTATTGACCAAACATCCACTGAAGCAGATTTTACAGAAGCCTGATTCATCCGACCGCCTCCTCAAGTGGGCGATCGAGCTCGCCCAATTCAACATAAAATACAAGCCAAGGACAGCTATAAAGGGTCAGATACTGGCAGACTTCGTTGCAGAATTTACGGAGCCGACGGAAGAACCAGCCCCCCCAACCTCGCCAGTCTGGGAATTATTTGTTGATGGCTTCTCCAGCGAGCATGGGTCAGGAGATGGCGTACTCCTGGTGAGCCCGGAGGGACACAAAATCCCCTACGCATTGAGGTTCGGGTTTAGAGCAACCAACAATGAAGCTGAATACGAAGCACTACTAGTCGATCTCCACCTAGCAAAAGAAGTCAAGGCAGAGCGATTAAAAATTTTCAGCGACTCCCAGCTTGTGGTCTGCCAAGTGCAAGGGGAATATCAGGCAAAGGGTCCAAAGGTGGTAGCGTACCTCCAGAAAGTTCAGGAATTGTTACACTTTTTCGATAAGTGCGAAGTGAATCAAGTCTTGCGGAGCCAGAACTCTCATGCCGATGCCCTAGCTCGTTTGGCTTTAGTTGGAGAAACTGACTCATTGGGAGCCATCCCTATAGAGTTCCTAGCAACACCGAGCGCAGAAAAAAGAACTGAGACATTGACAGTCGAGCTAAGGCCAAATTCATTGATGAAACCAATCGTGGACTATTTACAAGGGGGATAGTTGCTAAGCGACAAACTCGAGGCATGGCGCCTTAGAGCTCGGGCGGCCAGATATTGTATCTGCGACGATATGCTGTACGAACGAGGGTTCTCAGTCCCGTTACTCATATGCATTGATGAGCCTGATTGCCAAGTGATTCTCAATGAAATCCATGCCGACCACTGTGGTAATCATGCTGGGGGGATATCCCTGGCCCAGAAGGCATTCCGCCAAGGCTTTTACTGGCCTACCATGAAGTGAGACACTACAAACCTGGCAAGGAGGTGATGTATGCCAGAGGTTTGCAAAAGTGCCACGAGCTCCCCCTGCCTATCTTCAGCAAATGAGCAGCCCATGGCCTTTCGCCATGTGGGACATCGACCTGATCGGGCCGCTTCCAACAGCTCGCGGCGGGTGTAAGCATGCTATCGTGGTTGTAGATTACTTCACCAAGTGGGCGGAGGCAAAGGAGCTCGCACAGATATCCACCACAAAGGTAAAAACTTTGTGTGGAACAAAATCATCTGCAGGTTCGTCGTCCCTCAACAAATAGTCACCAACAATGGGACCCAATTTAGTAGGGAGCAGTTCGTACAATTTTGCGAGTCACTGGGGATCAGAAAAAGTTTCACAACCGTGGACCACCCATAAGCCAACGGTTAAGTCGAAGCCGTGAACAAGATAATCAAACAAATATTAAAGACCAAGTTGGAATCAAGAAAGGGAGCGTGGGTGGATGAACTACAAACCGTGCTCTAAGCTTACCGAACCATAGCTCGCATAACCACGGGAGAAACCCCATTTTCTATGGTATATGGATTCGAGGCGATGATCCCAGCGGAAAATGAAGTAACAAGCCAGCGAAGAGCCATTTTCGACCAAGAGAACAATGACCAATTACTAGCCTCAAGTCTCGACCTACTTGAAGAAACAAGGGGGACAACTCGCTTAAGAATGGCAACTTACCAACAGCGCGTGGCAAGATACTATAATCGGAAGGTCCGAGTCTGATGTTACAAAGTCAACGATCTCGTGTTACGCCTTGTCCTTCCCGGAGCTCGGAAGAGCAGTGAAGGGACGTTGGGCCCAAGCTGGGAAGGCCCCTATACTGTAAAGGAAAATCTTAGCAACGGAGCATATCACTTGGCCGGTATGGACGGAGCAGTTCTCCTGAGAGCTTGGAATGCGGAGCATCTGAGACCATACTTTCGATAAGTAAACATCATCTCCCTCTCTCGCATTCTCAATTGTGAACTTTGTTGACATTTATTTCACTAAATCGAGCAACAAAATTCTGTTTGCACCATATTAACGTGTTCTTTATCTCTGATAAATCTTTTTACACCCCTGCTTTGGTTGTTAAGAATAAGAACCAAAAAATAACCGAAGGGATAGAAGACTACGGTTTGCGAGTTGGGGCCCATTCAACTTGGCCAACGTGCCATGGTTTGTGGCTTATCTGAGCATTCATCTTAGTCTTCACCCTAGGTTATGGTTGACAAAGCGAAGCCCATTCATCTTGGCCGCAGTGTCATGGTTTGGTGCTAAAACGAGTCACCACCCTTTAAAAATAATCATGGTTCACTGGTCGGGGTCCTATTATCTTGACAAAATGCATGAACTGTGACCTACTTGAGTGTTCATCTTGACCTCACCAAAGCCCTCAAAAGTCATGGTACATTAGCTGGGGGCAAACCATGACCCACCTGGGCGTATAACTTGACGACAAAATTTGAATTAATTTAACAACTATCGTACTACGGCATGTTAGTTTGGATTTGATCCCGCGATCCAGGATCTACTGAGCACGCGGTTCGAGCTAGCGCTATCTTGTTCGATGTGTTATTTAAAGCCGTTTGTTTTCAAATTTCCTTGTTTATAAGTTAAAGACACGCTCGAGTTAACTGAATTTAAGCTCGTTTCTATGCTATGTTTTCAGAGATCGCAGTAAATGACAAGGAAGTAGAAAACTGATTGAACGAAAGGAAATGTATTGTTTCAAAAATTCAAAGTACAAAAAAAAATAATAATAATAGTCTAATGGCCTGGAGGATCTCGGCTTGGAGTCGCCACGCCTTGGGAAGTAGGGTTGGTGGTGTCCTCAGCAGAAAGATCAACAACGGCCTGATCAGGTTTGGACGTAGGGGCATCGACTCGGGAGCTCGCAGCATCGGCGGCATATTTCTTCACTGCCTCCACCGCTTTCTAGCCAAAGAATGAGAAATCAAGATTTGGGTGCGCTTTCCACAAAGTAAAAAGAAACGCACCACAGACGTCGGACTCAACCTCCTCGTGCTCCCTTGCAACCCGGAACTCGACATCGACCTTCAGCTGCTCGATCTCTGGTCGGGACCGCTCCAGTTCGCCTCGCATCGCAGCTAAGTCTGCTTCAGCCTTATTCAGCTTCGAGGTGGCTTGGGAACAAGCCAAGTCGAGCACTTGTTTCTTGCGATACAGCTCGTCTTCGACCTCTTTCTTGGCCCTCTCGGCCTCCCTTACTCAGTCCTCTAGGCCTTCGACCTGGCCTCGATATCTGCAGGATTCACCGGTGACGAAGGCCAGGCTCTCCTCCAACTTCTTTTTGTCTCTTTCAAGCCCCTTGGTAGCAGCTTCGAGCTTCTCTTCTTCTTTCTTGGCACGAACTCTTTCTTCCTTCAACTTAAAGACTCCCAAGGAAGCCTACAAAATCGGAGGAGTTAGCACACTCGAAAAAGGTAAAATAAAGAAGTACAAGGACAAGAAAAGAAACCTCACTAGGAGACTGTGATGAGCGACGTAATCCTCAAGTGCTTCGCCTGATACTTCCTTCCTGTCCAGGCTCTTTGCATAATTGCCAAGGACCCGGTCAATGCTGTCAAGAAGAGGGGCAAAATACGTCCCACCGGCCATGACGTCAGACGCCTCTGGCCCCGCGGAGGCGCTCATTTTCTTCCTCTTGTCCACCTGGGCCCACTGATCAAGTTGTGAGGTTGGAGAAATCTTTCTTTTACTCCCAGAAACTTCCTCGCAAGCCACGGATTTCCCTCGACTCGCAGCGGTCTCGGCTGCCCCAGGCTGTGAAGAGGTCCTGGCAGGAATGGACCTTGCGAGAACCTTGGCCACTGGCGCAGGTTCAGCACCCGGAAGACGGAGGGCGTCATGCCTCGAACCGGCTGCTTCAATGCGGGCTCCAAGCCCTTGGGCCTTCGCAGGGGAAGAAGAAGCACGGATAGCCTTGGGGATGCTGGAAAGAGCGGAAGGGCCGGGTTGTTCGAGCTGGAGCCTCATCGCCTCGGATGGTGTCGATAGCGCTGCAACGGTAACCTCATCGCGACCTCTGCTCTCCCTAACCAGACTCCTGTCGAAGTCAACTTCGTCAAAAACCAACCTTATCTCCCTTTGGCCACGGATTCCGATGTTGCCTTTTCTGACTTCCTTGATGCTAAAGGGAGGGGCGAGCTGATAATCGCAAAGAATGGACTCATAGAACTCGCAGTCATCTTCGTCAGTCTTTAAGTCCGAAGCCACTTGAAGATCTTATGCTTCAGAAATGGTTAGTTCAGGTTGCCCCCCGATGACGTCTGTAAAACCAGAAAGACGTATGAAGGAAAGATAGGCATAGCCAAATTGATGATTACGGGTACAGACAAAAAAAAAAAAAGAAAGAAAGAGAGAGTGGGGGAGTGGGAAATTACTACTCACTCGACACAAGAACGAAACTGAAGTTGTTAACGTCTTTGAGAGAAGAACAAGACAGGTAGAACCATTGGGACTTGTAGTCTCCAACGTTAGACCTGCCCTTGGCCCTTCCCTGAGGTAAGACTCTCTTGTAGTTTGAGGAGCGAGCTGCCATGTAATATAGCCCGTCCTTGGTACCCTTGAAAGAATAAAGGTACCTAAGTACTCTAGGAGTTGGAAGATGAAGTTTGTTCTTTTTGAAAAGAAGGGCAAGGGAGGTTATTTGAGGGTACGAATTAGGCGTCAACTGAGGTAAGGCTGGAGTTGACACCTAAAACCGAACTCTAAGTGTTGGGGGCTAATGGCAACAAACCCCATGAGGGGGAAAGCTGAGTGGTCACCAGGGGAAGGGACCATCAGACGAGTCCCGCAGGGGAGGCGGTATATGGCGGCGTGTGACGTCAGCTCGCCGATCGTCAACCTAGAGGGATACCGCTTAAAGATCTGACGAGCCGCATGCTCCTCGGCAGATCGCTGGGTTAAAACGGGGGTAGTACGCTAAAGAGCTCTCTCAGCGACCTTTGAACGAGATGAAGCCGCATCTTGAACAGCCCGCGACAGCATCATTCCTCTTTGCCCCGAAGAGCTGGAGGTGTCATCGCTTTCTACCCTGTAGTTGCGGCGCTTCTGACCTGATGTCGACATCTAAAAAAAAAAGAAGAAGAAGAAGAAGAAAAGAATCAGAGCGTCCAATCAAAGCTCCTAGGGGCACCTTCTACATGTCAGGTCACGCGCTTCGCAACAGGGCATGACTCGAAAGAAAAATGGGGGCTAGGATTTCTAAGTTTACCGAAGCTCTTGAGATAGGCGGAGCCCACTTCCATAAACCACCCCACCATTGCCAAGCGGCAAGGTACAGGAGCGGAAATAATAAGAAGGATAGAAGTAGAGCCAAAGCACACTGAAGAGATACGAGGAACTCACTATTCTTAAGTTGATTGCTGCAAAGATCACTAACAGTAACCAGTTGAGAAGCTGGAGCGAAGAGGCTTCGGGACCGACGGTGATGGGGTCTCGAAATCGAAAGAAAGCAAGTTGCAGGAACTAGGGAAATCTTTAAAATGAGACGGTAAAGGGGGAGCCAAATGACCCCCTTTCCCCTTTTATAACTCAAGACACCTGCCGTTAGATGAAGAGACTGACGAGCTTCCCCAAGATCCAATGGCAGTGCGCAAAAGCGTAGGAAATACGGACATGATGATTAGCAGTTATGGGAAACGTGCACATTAAATGCTAATTGTTTTGTATTAAATTTGCATGAGTTTTATGAGAAATATTAATAGACAACTTAAATTATTAATTAAGTCATAGAAAATTATCCATTTATTTAAAATATTATTTTTATATCTTTATTCTATGTATATTTATATAATATTAAAATATGATAGTCAAATAAAGTATTTTGCCAAGTGTCAATCAATGGTGAATTTTTTTCCTCAAAAACTTGCATTAAATCAAATGTAGTGATTAATTAATTATTAATTACTTTAATAATTATATTATAGTCTTGAAAATGTGATGCCTTAACAAGTTCATAAAAAATTATTTAAGGTTGTCAAATGCTACAGTTTTTCAATGCTAATTAACATTTAAGGTATCACATTTTTAAGACTATGGAAGAAATCAAAATTAATTTTTTTAAAATTTTGTTATTATTGAAAAAACTTATTCTTACTCATATTTAAGAGTTTTAATTTATATTTATAATTATAATATAATAAATAGAAAATAACGAACGTTTTTAAGTGGAAATATTATATATTTTATAATATTTATTTATAAATAGATATAATATAATAAAAAAAATTATAAGTATTTTCTCAAGTGACCTATTTAATATGTTAATTATTCTTTAATACATTGAATGACAGTATATTGAATTAAAAGTGTTCTCCATTAGCATATTGAATAGTGAATAATTAAGTAAACTTAAATTTTTTCAACATGATTAAAGATTAAAAAAAAATTATAATTATCAATTTTGTTAAAATTATTTAAAATAATAAATTTATTTTTTATTTTTAAATTAAACTCTCCCATATATCATACGGGTTCACCACTAATTAATTAAAATTTTAATTTAAAAAATTAAAATAAAAATAAATTTAACAAAATTTTAATAATTTTAAAAAATATATATTTTTTATTTTTAATCAATTAATTTAGTTAATTTAATTCAATTAATTTATTTTTAATTTTTTCCTTTACTCTTTTAAAAAATAATAAATTAATTAATGTTTTTTAATTTATATTAAAAAATATAAAATGTAATTTTGAAAAGTAGTGGTTGTTTTGGTATATAATTTATATATGCGATTATATAACAAGGGGGCTTCGCAGATCAGACGGTCAAGCGCATGCACATGCACAATGGAGGTCGGGGGTTCGAAACTGGGGAAGGGGAGCGCGCGGACATGCGGCCACGTGGCTGCATGGGTGGGCCAGTCCAAGTGAGTGGGCGTGGGCGGGTCCAAGCAGGTGGGGGCGCGGGCGGGTGGGAGAAATTAAAATTTTTAATTTTGTTTTAATTTTTTTTAATTTCAACAGCAGTTTTAGAAACCGCCGCTAAAATTAAAAATTTTAATTTTTTTTTAATTTTTGTGGCGGTTTTTCAACCGCCGCTATATATTTTATAAACCGCCGCTAAATCACTAATTTTGCGACGATTTTAAAACCGCCGCAAAAAATATGATTTGCGGCAGTTATTCCAGCGGTTGGTCAAAATCGCTACTAAATGCTCCGCGACGGCTGATTTAGCAGCTATTAAAAACCGCTGATAAATGCCAATTTTTTTGTAGTGATGATTTGAAACGATTGGGCGGGAAGCTGAAAAGACGTATTGAAGGCCGAAGCAGCCAAGCATGTGTCAGCTCCCAGCCTGAAAGTTGTGCTGCGAGCTGGGGGGCTTAATGTTACGGGTATTTCTCGCTCCACTCTGTGTAGGCCGGACTTAACATGATGATTCGGCCCAAACGTTCGAGGCCCAATAAATCGAACTAAGCTTGTTAAAGCAAGCTCGAATAGTGTTGGAGCTCGGGGCCAAACGAGCTCCCGGTAGCACCTCTAACTCTTTGGCATATTCAAATGGCTCCCAGTTACACTCTAGGCAAGTTCCCAGCGACCTTCATAGCTCGTCGGCTTAGCTCGTCAGCTCGCATCACAGAAAATGCCCATGTTGCGGCATACCGGCAAGCCAAGGGCCGCCCTGACTGGGCTCCTGGGCCCAGTCTCTCGGCCCATCTCACCGGCCCATGCCAGTCTCATCCTGGCCTTCTGGCAACAATATCATTACAGCCGCATATGGATTTCCAAACATCCCCCTCAGATCCCATTCTCATTAATGACAAATCCCATCCGCATTAATGGAAGATCCCATCCTCATTAATGAGGGTCTCGTCGACACCTCGCCGCGGAAGGGACTCCCTCGTCGGCTATTCCATCCCATCATCTCTACACGTATGGAGCAGGCGAGAAAGCTTTTTGCTGATATATATATCAACCATCCCTCTTAAGGGCCACGGTACGTACTTTTTACAAGAAAAACCTAAAAACATCCAATATATTGGCTTAGTCGCTCACTAACTTGAGCTTCGGAGTACCTTGCAGGGACGAGTGGTCGGCTCGGTAAACCAGACCAGATACCTCATTGTTCATCTCTCGGGTCTACCATACAAATGCGGGTTAACAAATCTCCGTCAACTGATTCAGAATGTCGACAGTTTCTACTAGAAAGAGTATTTAAATATTAAAAAGGAAAATTAAACTATGGAATTCATTTTTGTGGATTTTTGGGTATATTAGAAGAATTTAATGATTCAAATTGTATTTCTAACTCAGATGAAACTAAAACCACCAATGGTTATGTATTTACACTAGGTGGTAGAGAAATTGCCTAGAAGTCCACTAAATAAACAATTATATCTAGGTCCACTATGAAATGCTGAATTTATTACACTTAATTTGACTCGTATAGAAGCCAAATGGCTAAAAAGAATTTTGGTTGATATAACTTTGATTAGTAGACCTATATTTATTGTTTCTATTTTATGTGAAAACCAAGCTTCTATTGCAAAAGCAAAAAATTCTAATATAAATGAGAAAATGAGACATATTAGAATTAAACACAATTCTATTAAAGAATTGTTATCTCAAGGTGTGACAGATCTAAAAAGAATTTAGCAAATCCTTTAACAAAAGTATTGAATGAGAAGTAGGTTGTTGAATCATTGAGGGGAGTAGGAATGAAACTCGGCCATAAATTAGTCATTATAGTGGATGCCCAACACCTTATATTATAGATCCCATGAATGTGGTTGAATGGGAACAAAATGAAACTAGAAGGTGACTAGGTTGAACACTTGTACAAACACAAGGCCACATACACATATGTATATATTATTTGAGGGGTATCCCTAGTTCTATTCCTATGGTGAAAGTGCCTAAATTGTGACAGTTTTAGGAAAAAATTTGTCTCTAAATGCATTTAAGGCAAGTTTCTACAGGGTGTTGGTCACAAAAAACCCTCAGAGGACTTACCTAATTGAGTGTGGTTATAGGGTTACTACTATAGGAAATTAGGCAGAATAATCAATGAAAAGCAAGATATGTGTGCATAATCATAAAACACAAACCTGACTATAATTTTTTATATTCTAGTGTTATATGCATGGCATTATTGAAATCTAAATCAAAGAATAGAGTTTAAGATTTATTCATTCTTATTCTTTTAGGTGGTACTAACATTAGTTGTAGACTTAACTTGAAAGACACCTACACCTATTACATTGAACAAGTGCCAGAACTTTACTTCCTTAATACAATTACATTGACCTAAGGAAGTAGGATACCTTTAAGGTGGTCATAGGGCCTATGCCATCATGACACGTGTAGTAGGGGTTAGGGTCAAGTCATAGCCACATGAACCTTGAACTGATCAATTGTTAGTGTATGTCCTACAGGTTAAGAGTTAAATTGTACTTGATACATTAAGATGAGAATATTTATTGAGTAATATATATAGTTGTTTCATGTTCATGTTATCTATTGGCAAGCTTTGTCTTTTGTATTTATTTATTCATTTAGCAATTACTTAAATACAACATGCCTAAAGATAAAGTCCTTAAGTTTACTTTGTGTAGAAAGGAATTGAGGTGTGACTTCAATTGTAAAATCCTAGATACACTTAAGTATATACCTTAAAATGTTACTAGTCAAAAGTGTCATTGAGATGGGACATCAATAACATAAAGAGATAGGTATGTATTATGCTGTCACCTTAGGAAGGTGGCGGTTGATCTTACAAATTGTGGGCATTGGATGCTTAAGCTAGAACATGGGTGCTTGTTGGTGAGTACAAGTTCATTGGAATGTGATCCGACCAAAAGGATTCCTTATGAATCTTGCAAGAGTGTTTAAGGAAACCTCTAGTAGCAGTTGTGCAAGTGATCATTTGACTTGAGATCACCACTATCTTGCATATGAATTCATATACTTTGACATTGTTATGGAAGCATCTCAATAAAGGGTGTGAGTTTGGCAGTGATTACGTATGCCATGAAGCATGCGAAGACTATGAGTGGTCAAGATAGAATTCATTGACCCCAGTTAAGGGGAGACATGCCTCATGGGCCCTTTGGTGAAAGATGACTTGAAGTTTATGGCCATAAATAGGCGTTAATCCAAAGAAAGCCATTCTTTTAGGAGACCAAAGATTCTCGCTTAATTGAGACACTTTAAACCGATGAAATGATTGAATTGCATGAGAAGACCATCACTGAATAGTAGTGATCATAAATTGATTCTTCTACCAACTAGGGGCCGTGATAGGTTGCTAGACTCTGTTCATGGTTTATGGCTTTATTCGATAAAGTCATGGACAACATATATAGAAGCCTAATAGGTCATACGCAATAAGCATTTGCAATTACAAGGTAATGGTAGGCTCGATTAGGATCGAGGAATCCTAATGAGTGGCTAAAGTTCTTAAATATTAATAGTTAATATTTTAAAACTTATAATAAATTAATCATTTAATTAAGTTTGTCATAATTTACCTAAAACCCTAGTTAGACTAGACTAACCAAATTAAGGCCTTGGGTCTTGATGGATTGTTACTTAAGTAAGTTATAGGCTTATTTATGAAATTAACCTACGGGCATTGGGTGAATTAAGGAACTTAATGTGTTGTTTTAAAGTGTTTAAAACATGGGCTCAAAGACCATGCGGCCCAAACCCTCCAATTAGGGTACGTTTTGTGCCAAAGGGTTATAAATAACCCTAAATGTTTCTTTTCATAGTAGCCATGGGAAGCCATGAGATACATGGAAACGGTGTACCTCTCAACCATTGATGCTGTAACACCCCGCTCTCCCAGGGCGTTAGGTAACGTAAGATTCCGAGGTTATATTTTTTTTCCCAACGGAAACTCGACACAAAAATCGTTCCCCAAAGATCTCGTTACACCTTCTCAGTATATCAACTATCAACCATTAATAAACTAAGACAGGTAAATCACCTCAAATGCGGAAGCTAGATCGATATCTCAATAAATCATAACCGAACCCACTTTATTTATAACATAAAGTCAAATCAATGTTTACATGACATCATCAAAATAAACAGCATAATTGAACATGACATACTATATGCTATCCACTGATCGTCGTCACTTCTCGGCAATTCCTTTTCCCTTCGCACCTTTGCCTTCACCTGGAATGTTTGAATATTCCAAGGACAAAGTCCATATTAGATGATGAATCATCTAAGTGATAGTTCAAAAATACGTTTTCATGAATGAATGCAGGACATGAAATAAACCAATGTAACTCGGCAAGCCCTAGCCCAAGAGAATCTCACAGCATTTAACCTTACCACAGGGAAAGGGCAATATCTCTAAAAGCCATGCCACCATATCGACACATCGACACGACGCAGTTCTAGCTTAAGAGGGGCAAGATCAACGCATCTCCCCAACATCTCAGAAATAATCATTACCACTCCCGGCCCAGGAGGGTCACATCAATGCAGGAACCCGACTCACCACATTTATGTCAGGGATTACGTTCCCACTCTAAGCATCTAGGAACCACTACCTAGTCCCAACTCAAATCTCATATGGACCACCTAGTCATCCTAATGCAACTTCCTTAACCAAACGGCCCAACACGAAAACCAAGATGGCTATTCCCGCACGCTCACCAGCACAAGATACCCCTATTATTCTGTTACACCCTTGGAGAATTATGGCTACACTATCCAGACAACATTCCAGGTTGACATTCCATATGAACAACACAAAATGCATGACAATGCCACATATCATAATTCAATGCATCATATAAATAACATTTTATAAAATGCAATGCATAAGTACAAAACATTTAGGGACGAACCTCCTTCATAAAATCAACCGTCACCGATTACCGTTTACATGCAACAAAACCATTTTGTATGAATCACAGCATATTTAGATAGAACAACACCAAGTTTTTAGGGTAGAAGCTGTTAGTGTAGGTGCTCTAGACCCAATCAGATTGGGCATGGTGTACACTGACAATTGTAATCATGTTTATTATTTGAATAAGGAGTTGTTCAAATTTACAAGAAGTTATTCTATTAGTTTCTTGTTATTATTGTAATAACCGAATGAAACTAGATAGAAGTCCATATGATGTATACTGTGATTAATCTATAAAGATGTGAGATGATGCATCACAATTTCTAGACATCATTAAACGTCCCAAGTCGTAGCAATGTCAAGAATGGACATTAACAATTGCGGTAAGACTTGCATGTGCTATGTTTTTGCTATGTGATAGCAATGGGGGTCTCACACCCATAGGCATGGGGATGTCTAGACAAGTACATAGGTGACCAATGTTGGAGAATATGTCATTGGACATGACTCGCCATGAGAATCCATTTTGGTTATATGTTGATGGAATTCTCATACGAGATGGGTATAACTAATCCTTGGACTTGAAGTTGTCACTGTCATCTCATAAGAAGACCGGTATGCTTTGACATCGTTTTGATAGGCCTAGATAAATGCTACACGTGGGCGATCGTTGGGTATATCGTGAGGCTTATGGAGATGGGTGCATGGCCAAGATGGGACTCTTCTATCCCTTGATAGAGGATGATGTTCTAAGCGCCTTCGGTGGATATTCACTTTAAATCCATGGCCATGGTGAAAGAGATCAATAAAGAGTTATTGATTCACTTTCTATTAAGTGAAGATATCGGGATGACCGAAGAAAAACTTATGTCATCATAATCAAGCAACACATTACCAACTTGAGATCACATAGGATACATTGACGAGAGGATCAAATTACACGATAACCATGCTCGTGAAAGGTTATTTGCGGATTATAAATCCTTCTGAATAATTGGGTAGGCATGATGCCTTGCTAGAGGCCAATCTTGTCTTATGTGTTCGTACCGACACATTGCCAACATATTCGGAAGCCTAATGAGTCATACGCAATAGGCACGGTCCCTGGCTTAAACCAGAAGAGTAGACGTATGGTTAAATGGGACACTTCGGCATGAAGTTGTGCCGTCGTAGGTTCTCACGGAAAAAGAACAAATAGACGTAATGACGTCGATATGATGAGGAGTTGTTATAATGGAAAGAGTTTCCTAAAATGGCAATTGATTAAATTAGGAAGGAGTTTCTAATTTAATAATTTTCTATTTGTTGGAGTGGCAAATAGGAAATAAAATATATTTGGCCTTAAGTTAATATTTGGACTAAATTAGATTTGGGCTAAATATTAAATTAAATATTATATTTTGACTAAATTGGATTTGGGCCAAATATTAAATATTATATTTGGACCAAATTAGATTTGGGCTAAATATTAAATATTATATTTGGGCTTGAATTAGATTTGGGCCAAAATATTTTATTTAAACCTATAAAAGGATTTGGGTCATTTAATTATAGTTGGACTAGAATAAGCCCACTTAAGATTCTAATTAAATTAGAATTAATGGGCTAGTTCAATCCATTAGGGTTTTAGAAACTCTAGGATATTTCTCTATAAATATCCCTTTATGGGTTGCCCAAAATTGTAGTGAGTTTTGGTGTCATTTTTCAAGAGTTGAAAAATGTATTGTTGTTCACTCTTCCCTATTTCTTTTTGACATCAATTTGAAACGTGGGCGTTCTTTTTCGTCCATACACAAGCCGCGAAAAGGAGAAGGAGCTAGCACTCTTATTCCGCTCTCCTTGCCAACGGACGCGTGCCGCGTATCACGAATTAGAGGCTGGACGCTTGGACGACTCAAATCTCCGAACGACTCGATAATCTAAAGGTTAGATTTATTTATTTGTTTGTGAATGATTTGATTTCGACGTTGATCCAATCGTTGGGATCGAGGTAAGGTTCAAAATTTTTGAACTACGCTGCTTGCCCCGTAGCGATCTTGCTTTACTTTCAGAAGCACCCATAGTAAATCAAGTTTTGGGTAAACCACTCACAAGTCAAAACCAAATTTCTAGGTAGAACACTCACCTCGAACGTATTCGGATTGCCTCGATCCTCATGTACTGCCTTAGTTTGCGTGCCAAATCACAAACACCCATACTTATACTCAACCTCTAAACCACGATACTCCCTAAACACCATAATTAATTAAAGAGCACTAAAAACCATTTTTCCTCAATTTTCCTTAATTTCCTCTATGTTTCTCCTATTTTTCACCTCGATAATTCAAAAATAATTATCTTCTCAAATTTATTTTCCAAATTTTTCAACACAATAATTTCTAAAATAAATTTAGAAAAATATTGAGATAAAATACTAGAAATTCCCCTATCGCACGCGCCCTACGCGTGGCTGTGCGTGAAGGATGGCACGTGCAGCCACGCGCCGGTTTTCTTCTTCGCTTCCGGTTGCTGGAGACTACTTTGATGGACAAACCAATGACACCCTCTTGAAGCTCTTGATAAGTCGATCACAATGGCACCGGTTGCCGGCCAAAACACCACCAAAAAAGCCTCCAAAAGGCTAGTTGCAGGTGCGGCGGAGGCGTCCGCCTTGAGCTTTCCGGCTAAGCTCGAACAACCACCAAATGCACACAAAATGATCCCAAATGCTTTGGAATCCTTCTCCTTGATGCACAGATCAAAAGCCCCTTATCAACCCTCTAAAAAACACTCCGAATCACGGCCAATTTGATGCAAAAATCTTGAAGTTTTGGCTCTCTTATATAGCCAAAAACTGGCCAAATCTCGGCCAATCAACAGACAAGGCTTGGCCCCCAAGCTTCCTAGCGTCGGATATAACCTTCCCCATGTCTCCCTATCCCATCCCATCGCCGAAAACGACGGTCACATGCGGTGGCAGTGCGGCAACCAACTTTCTTGTGCGTTCACACTGTATTTTCCATTTTTTACACTTTACCCCCCAATTTCTTCCAATCTCATTTTGGCCCTTTCCATAATACCCCTGATCTTTCCAACAATACTACTAAGGCCCACAAGTTTTGTACTCTTCATTTCATCCTTGACATTTCTGAAAAACTATCATTGTGGCCTCCCTCGGGCAAATTTAGAAAATTGCACTTAGGCCCAACTGATCGTTTTGACCCTAAATCCCTTCGTTTAAACCCAAATTCGCTCAAGGGTTGATTCATATATAAAATCTAAGTCCTCAAGACACTCTGTTGACTTTTTGGATACTCCCTACGTTGATTTGGTTTTCTCAGCCCGGTCGACAATTGTACCGAAAAGTATTTTCGATCCAACTTCTTTTAGTACCTAAAATTACACCTCGAATCACTCGTCAGTACTATTCTAATTTCCTTAAACTTTTAAGGTTCGGGGTACTCCCTTCAAACGATTCAATCACTTAAAGGTGTGTTAGTGTACCCTATAGCCTTATTTTTTAAAAAAAAAAAATCCATTTATGCCCTTCATAAAATTCCATTTATAGCCTCAAGAAATTCCCGAGTTTTACAAATGCCATATGACGTGCATGTGAAAAAGCTCTTGTACCACCCTCTTGAGCTAGCACTCTTTCTTCTATAAGGAAGTCGCCCCTTTCCAGGTTCTTGAATTGTAAGTTCACGTGGATACTATAGGAGGCCAGACATTTGAAAGACTTGGTGATTACTTCTTTTTGGGTTTGGATCTACTCATCAAGAGGTAATCCTTTCCCATTCTTCCATAATCTATTCCCTTGGAGAAATCCTAAAGGAATTTATGGTTAATTTTTTTTTATTTTTCTACTATTATATGATTTGTAAATTTCTTTAGTGGTATCAAAGCCAACTCCATAGGAAATAGATTTAGTTTATATTCGATTTGTTTATTTGTTTAAAGGGAAAATCCATGATTTTAATGAAATTAAAATTTGTATTTTATAATTTTAATGAGATTAAAATTTTTATTTTATAATTTTAATGAGATTAAAATAAGGTATTTCATGATCTATGATTTTAATGAAATTAAAATCGATATTTTTGAGGAATAATTGGTCTATGAAGTGTTCATAGGCGACAATCATTTATTTGATCAGTTAAAAGTAAAAAAACTACATTCAAGGGGTTGGGCGTGGTCATTTGAGAGTCAAACGGGTCATTTTAGTCTTGAATGAAAAGAAAATGGTTTTGGCGGCACATTGCCAGTGCTCAGCTGTGCAAGGGTTGCATTGGTTGTGTGTGCTCTTGCAGGCAGGGCACGAACTGCGGCCTAGCATGGCTTGTGCAAGGCGCATGAGTGGCCATCTAAGGGTTGCACCGGTTGTGCGCACTCTTGCAAGAAGGGCACGTGTGACCATGACCCAACATGGCTTGTGTGTAACGCCTCGTTTTCCAAATATGAAATGATGCTAAATATAAGCTAATATCAATCACGAGCGTTATGAAAATTCTTATCAACGGAAGCAAAGGATTGAACCTAAAAGCCAACTAAAAGCTATATAACAAATATTTTCACTATGTAGTCTTGCTATAAATACAACTACAGTACATAAATTTCAAAAATCCAACAAATAAACCCCTAGGATCATAGTAGCCTCCTTATACAACGTTCACAATGCATCATTCGAGATATTTATAGAGTGACTATGGCACATAACCCTTAAAGAATAAAGACAAACCCAAGCTTTATTGCAGCCCTTGTTGGTATAGTATTGGTAGTACAATGCTTACAAGTATGACCCATGTCCATCTAAAATTAGTGAAAATGACAAAAAAACCCAAAGGTTACAATAACTCATTTTTATACAAAGATCTGTAGCACATGAATAACAGAAAATTAAACTAGAATTCAGCCACCTCTTTGCCCTTTTCTTTTACTTGTCTCTGGGGTACCTGACACATTTGAATTTGCCAATATAAGATATGAACATCTTAGTGAGTGATTCAGAAAAAGGATTTTGTGAGTGCAAATGCAATATGCAAGTATGTCATGAGATTCCCCTCTCCGTGGCAGTGAGGCAGGATGTTGCATTCTTCCCTATTGATCATCATGTCCAAACTCCCTAGCCCCACCGCACGGACACGTGATCCTTCCCCATCACATATGATGACCCTAAAGTCACTAGCCACAACCACAAATGTCGTGATGCATGACAAATAGAAATAATATGCTTTACCAAGAAAACACATGATATGCAAGCCACAAATAACACAAATGAACCAAGAAATGTCCGAGATGTCACAAATAGTATGAAGGAACCACTCACTTTGTTGTTTTACCTTTGGAAGTATTGTTCACACTTGTTGGGTTTGGGTTTTCTGCAGAAAACACGAGTTTCCGTAAATCAAACATCAAATATTTTTACATAGCCTTATTTTAAATAATTTATTTTAATGTTTTGGAAAATTACAGATGGAAATGAGCATCTATGCGCCCGCACGTGCCCTGGGAAGAAGAACCATGCTTTTACACGCGCAGGCAGAATTGGCACATACAATGCACGCATCGATCGTCTTCTCCAGCAACGACGTGATAGTCTCTTGGTTTTTTGGTTTCTTCTCCCTCATTTTAGCTCCGATTTGACCCCTGTTTGTTCCTATGGCTTCCTCTTTCTCCCCTCTATAAGAATATAAACTTAGATTAGACTTACCTTGTTATTTTCAATAGTTTCAGACCAGATTCTAGTGAAGCTTTAAATTTTTTGGTGAGTCCCATTCCTCCCTCGTTTCTTCACTGATTTCACTCTTTCTTTTTCCAAAATTTTCCCCACTCTCAAGAACATATTTCTCACCTCAAATTCCTTCAAACCAACCCAATTTTGGCCTAAACTCACTTGGAATGGCTTTGGGTTGGGTTTCCATGGCTATTCATAGAGTTTTTCTACCAATCTCATATCACCACCTCGGGGTCATTAATAGGGCTTCATCATGACTTTCAAATGGCCAATAGTTTTCTGCCACACACCTCACCACCTATGCGTCTTGATTTGTGAACCTCATCATGACTTCCAACAGTCCTTTTAGCTAGTTCATTTCTCTAGCGACCTCGTTATGGGTTTTCAAATATCATACCTTGGCCCAAAGCTTTGTACTATTATATTTTGGCCTGAGCCTTTGTGCTGTCGCACCTTAACTGGACCCTTTCAAAGATTGCACTCTAGCCTTGGACTTTTCAAAAACTGCACTTTTATCCTAGTTAAAAAAAAAAACACTTTTACCTTAGGACTTTCATAATCCTTTAGGGAATATCCTATTTCTTCAAACATATAATTTTATAATTTTTTTGGGTATTACATTATGCAAGGCGCGTGCATGGCCCCGCAACCCATACATGCTTGTCACGACCATGTGGCCTAGTTGCGATTAGTATGTTATAGCCATTCAGACACAGGCCATCTCGATGCAATTGTTGCACCAGCGGCCCGACACACTGGGTTTTTTGAATATTCCTCAATTTTTGCAAAAAAGAAAAAATTAATTTTGCAATTTATTGCCTAATTTGACCAATTAGAATATTAATATGTTAATTAATTTTAAGTGTTAAAATTAATTAATACATGTCATGAATTTAATTCAAATAATTTTTTTCGTTTGTAATGATTAGTGTAGTCTTTGCATGATGTAGCGATTGTGGACATAATAACCAATGTGATTGGATTGATTTTATTTCTATTTTGGGTTGTAATTATTATTTTGGTAAATAAGGTCTACGTGTCCTATCTTCTCTTGAAATTCTATTTGTACTTCTCTTCTCACCTCACTCCCCTCGTATGTAACACGAGGTTTCTTTTATTCAAATGTAAAGTAGTGTAGTAGTAATATAGGAATTGATCTACAAAAGCATGAACATCAAGACAAGGAGTTGCCAAAAGAAACGGGCTAGAAGCTTGGAGAGATTTCCGTGGCCCAAAAGGTTTTCTAAAACCTAGGATTATGACCCATTAATCCTAATTGGCTCAAAGGGTTAATTGTAGAAAGTTCATGATCATTCACATGTTTAAATTCCCTTATGCTTTTATGTGATAGAATGTATGTTAAGGGTGTATGTTTATTACTGTTATGTGATGATGGTATGTATGCATATATGTCATCATGAGACTTTAAATAACAAATCTCTCAATATAAAATATTAAGTCCAAAATAACCTATTGTCTTCCACCAACATGGTGTGAGCTAGAGTCTTTTTCGTCATAAGACTTGTTGGCTAACGACAAGGTTTATGGCCACGTTGACACCTCACTTCATGAGATAAGTGTTATCTTTCATTGGTGGGTTGGACTTAACTAAAAATTATTAACTTCTTAGCCAACGTCAAGGTTAATGGATTTTTAGAGGCCCAGATAGGGAAATGCATGAGATGCATGTGATAAAAGTTATCACCCTAACGATCTAGGAGTTCCATGAAGTAGGTAATGGCCCCTAAATCTGTCCTAACTTGTTGGCCAACATCAAGGTTAGGGTTGGACGAAGGGTTTAACATTACTTTAAGAGATGGGAATGGTGAGAGTACCAACTTAATTGAATTTGTCTTGGCTTGTTGGCCAACGTTAAGGTCAAGGCAAGCTAGAGAAGGATCTTAGCCACTAGAAAGTCTTCCAACGAGACGTCCTAAGCCAATAGTGAGGGCTATTCACTTGAATAAAATAGTATGAGTGTAACATTAAATCTAAAGACCATGTTTAATGTTAATCATGATATGAAACTTACCATGCATTTATTCTTTGTTGTAGAATACTTTTTGGAATCACGTTGTATTAATATGAATGACATAACAGAAGACTTGGAAATGTTCCAAGCATGTCTTTCTATCATTGAGAATAAAAGGAAAGAGAATGATGTATTCATGATTGAGGTTCACTTGGATGGACATAAGTTATCTAAATGGGTATTGGATACAAAATGTGGATCAAATATTTGTAATAATATGCAAAGGCTAAATGGAGCTAGAAAGTTAGAGAAAGATAAAGTAGACCTACAAGTTGGAAATGGAGCAAGAGTTGCTACATTAGCTATGGGTACATACTTTTTATCTCTTCCTTCAGGCCTAATCCAAGAATATCATCCCGATATCAAGGTTAGGTGACATAGGCTTTTTGTTCATAATTGAGAACAACTATTGTTATATAATTAGGAATGGAATTACATATGGAACGACCACAAAAAGTAGTGGATTATTTGTTTTGTACACGAATAGGCTCATCCTCAATGTGAATTCTAAAAAGCTCAAAAGAGATAGTCTAAATCCAACCTATATGTGGCATTGTAGACTTGGTCATATCAATGAGACTCGTATATCCAAGCTACACAAGAATGGATACTTGGATCCATTTGATTTTGAATCAATGGATGTATGTGGGTCATGTTTGATGGGAAAAATAACTAAGGCACCATTTAACAAGAATGCTAAGCATGCCACTGACTTACTAGGGATCATACATAGTGATGTATGTGGGCCCATGTCCAAACAATCAAGAGGTGGATATAACTACTTCATTACATTCAATGATGATTATTCGAGATATGGTTATGTGTATTTGATGAAATACAAATCGAAATCCTTTGAAAAGTTCACATAATTCAATAATGAAGTAGAGAACCAACTTGGAAAAAGATTAAAACACTTCAATCAGATCATGGTAGAGAGTACCTGAGTTAAGTATTTACTGACTATGTCAAAGAGTGTGTAATTATTTCACAATGCACACCTCTAGGAGCACCCTAGCATAATGGAGCTTCTGACTAGAGGAATCAAACCTTATTGGATATGGTTCGATCTATGATGATTCTTGCGGACCTTCCTCTTTTCTTTTGGGGCTATACCTTAGTAACAACAGCCTATCTCCTAAACAAAGTTCCTACTAAGTCTATATATGAGACATGGTGTGGAAAGAAGCCAATCATTTCCTATCTTAGAATTTGGGGAAGTAAAGCTTATGTCAAGAGGTTGACTTCAGATAAGCTATCACAAAAGGTTGACAAATGTCTATTTGTAGGACACCTTAAAGAGACTTGAGGGTACTACTTCTGCAATCACCAAGAGTAGAAAGTTTTTATTGCTTAACATGTTATGTTTCTAGAGTTTCCTTTCAGAAAAGATAGTGGGAGGAAGGTTGAGCTTGAAGAGGTTCAAGTACAACCTATAGATAATGTTTAGTTTAAGGAACTTTAGGAAGTAACACAAGAAGTTGTGGAGCATACTACTCCTCCAATTACCCTAAAGGCTATGCAAGAGGAAACGGGCTCCATGTACACAAACCAAGTATGAACTTTGGTTAATTTATCCAAAGGGATAATACCCATTGGGTGTAAGTGGGTCTTTAAGAGAAAGACTGACATAGATGTGTTATGTGCGGTGAAGCATCAAACGATGCAATTTGATGGAGGGTAAAGTTGGCAACCTCACTAGCCCAAATTGTGAGCCTGATGGATGGCCACTTGGCAACCATCAGCGGCCTCTGCTCTACCCGACACTATTTGATTGTCCTTTGGCCTTTTTTCTGTTAATCGTGTTTTACGATCAATTCAAAGCCGTCGATACTGCCTTTCTTTGATCCAATCTCAGCCGCTTAGAATCACTATATATTGCTACAGTGCCTCGAGATTGAGGAAGTGTGTAAAAAGAAGAAAGAAGAAAGAGGAAGGTAGAACGATCGACGGAATGTGGGTTTGGTGAGCAAGGGTTTCTCAGTTCTCTCTATTCATTCATCCTTTTATGTATTCTCTAGTTCTTAGGGTAAGCTTCTAATCTATATTTTGTGATTTAGAGGTTGTTTTGTTAGAGAACTATTGATGTACAGTGGGTGTGAGAGTTATATGTATTGAGGGTGTATCTATTTTCTCCAAATAGTGAAGTGAGCTCTTCGTATCAAAGCTCAACATGGATGTATCCCTATTTCAGGGTGAACCACGGTAAAATTTTGTGTCTTCTTTTCTTTTCTTTATGCTTGCGTTTTTATTATCTGCGTAAGATGTGCAATTGCCTTCTGTCGGAAGTGTTTATTGGATTCTGAGAATATCTGTGTTGTTGTGTTTGAGTCTTTTGTTAGTTACAACAGTGGTATCGGAGCGTAGTTATATTAATTGTGTTCTAGGGTTTAAGTCAAAATCCAATTCGTTTAATTTTTTGGTCTGTTCTTCGCTTTGTGAGTCAATCAATTCTCTAGGGTTTGCTAAGATTCACCGTTAGTAGGTGTTTGCTGAGTGAGTCTAAATCTAGAGGTCTAGGTTACCTTCGTGCAAGGCGAAGATGGCATCCACCCGATTTGAAATCAGAATATTTGATGGAAAATGGGATTTCGATAGTTGGAAAAAGAAAATGAGGGTTTTACTCTCTCATCACAAAGTGCTTATAGCACTGGAACTAGATGATCAGAAATGGTCCATAGACCAGATTGCTCCGACTAAGGAAATAAGAGATGAGGCTTACAATCTGATATTCCTCCATCTTGGTGATAGTGTTGTCCGAAAGGTAGATGGTATGTCTAACTGTAATACCCGAACTCTTTATAGGATTTGTTTATTTTAAAGAAAATGATATGCCTCAAAAATCCAAGGAAAAGTAGGAATATCCTGAGGGTAAAAAGGGTAATTCTTGGAAATGAGCTACAAAATCTAATTTTTAAAAGTATTTGGAGAATCATTTGAGGCAATGGTTGGCACTCAACTATTTTTAAGAAACAAAATGATGACATTTCAAGAGGGCAAAGTGAGGTTTTAGAAACCTAGATGTGAAAGTATAATTTGTGGAAACCTTGGGGCTGAAACCATAATATTGGAAAACTAGCTAAAAATATCTATCAAAAATATCGGGAATTAACCAATCAAAGGCATCCAAGTGTCCCTAAGGTGTGGAATCATCCTATTGGTCGAAAACTTCTATATAAACCATAGCCACCCAACTAAAATCCATTCCAAGCCAAATTTGAGCCAACCTTTGGCCAAATTAAGGGGAGTGAAGGTGAGAATCATGGAGGGGGAAACTATGGAGAAAATGGAAGAGAACAAGGGTGGAAAACGAAAGAGAACGAGAGGTTTGTCAGAAAACGGATAGCTGCCGAAAAACACCTGCAACTGCCAAAAAAATCAAAAGGTAAGTTTTATTTCTCTACATAATCTTGTAGAGCACTGAACGAGGAGTCTATAGGTTCAAACAGTAGGCTAAACCAAGCTCGGATGAGGGAGATATGGCTGTTTTAAACGACAGCCCAAAAGTCCGACAAAAGGGGCAGGGGCGCGTGTAACACACGCGTCGTGGACTGCTACGAGTGGCCGCACATGGCCACCCTTATGGTGGCGTGTGCTTATGCGTGTGAAGTCCCCTTCCCTTGAAATTTTTATGGAATTCTCCCATTTTAATTCCCTACAACCCTATATAAAAATATTTTGAGTTTGTGACACGAAACTCCTATAACTACAGCAAAACAAAGGCCGATACCCTATGAATAGTAACTCCAAAGAAAAATCGGCAAGGTGAGTGGTTCTCACACCCAATAAACTCCATATTGGTCATATTTTGGTTCATTTGTGTGATGTTTGCGTCTTACACTTCATGTTTCTCTTTGTTGAAGCATATTTCTTCATTCTTGCATGCATCATTGGTGTTGTGGATGGTTGGTGAGACGGTTGTGGTGATTCGGGGAAGGAATCCGATGCCCTCGGTGGGGCTAAGGACGTCTAAATCCAATCACATGCCTTGGTGGGCTAAGGTGTTTGAGGAGACTTCATTCTCACATTGCATTTTACATCTACATGAATAATTACCTTTGAACCATCTCACCTAGATGTCAATATCTAACTTGGGTGTTTGATACCCCTGGAACATTCCATGTTCTAGGTATGTTAGCTATGCCAGGTACTGGGGAGGCAAGCAGAAGAACTGGGAAGGAGGTGGTCGAGACTTCATTTGAATCCTTTAATTTCCATTGTGTCTATCTTAAGTGTTGTAAACATATGTCTCAGTTGATGTACTATTAAACCCTATAAGAGTATGGGTTCCTAGGAAGCTTAGGTTTCCTATGTTCGGAGTTGTATGTATGTGTGCGTTGTACTTATTTCTTTAGTCGTGAGAAGACTATGCTGTAGTTAGGGAATAACTATTGTTTGGGGTGGGTACATCTTTGAAATTTAAGGGTTGTGTTTGGATTCGTTTTACTTTTGCTTCGTGTATGGGTATATATGTGTTCGTGACATTGAAACTATGTTAGAAGGCGATCTATTGTAAACAGCTGCTAAGATACTTGGAAGTTACCTAAGTATATGTATGCATCTTTTATGACTCATGGAAATCCTAACTATTTAAGCTCTCAGGTTCAATCCTTGCTTCCATTGATATAGGATTTCCAATAATGCCCAAGTGTTGTAAATGTTAAACATAGCCACCTTGTGGATTGAAAATATAGGGCGTTACACTAACCCTATTGATCTCTGGAATAAGCTTGATTCTCTATACGTTATTATGACTACACCTAATCTTATATATCTAAAAGGCATGTTGTTTAATTTTAAGATGGATACCTCTAAATCAATGGATGAAAATATTGATGAATTTACTAGATTAGCTTTATTATTAAGAGATACTGACCAAGCACCGGGGGATATCAGTGAGGCTATGATATTATTGAATTCCTTGCCTGATGACTATGATGTTGTTAAACATGCTTTACAATATATAGGCATAGTTCCTAGTTTGGATCTTGTAATCTCAAGTATTAAGGCTAGAGAACTTGAACTTAGTTCTTCAAAGAAGTCGGGAAATAATCTGTTTGTGAAAGCTAAAAATGATAAAAAGAAGTCTCATAGGTAATGCTGATCAATCTAATGGACTAGGGTCTAAAGGAAAGAAGAAAGATAAGAAGGGAAAGCAAAAACAAACTAAGTGGAAATGCTACCACTGTAGGAAAAAGGGACACGTTAAAAAATATTGCTATGATTTTATTAGGAAACAAAAACAAGAGGGAAATGTAAATGTGAATGCATGTAGTTCTAATTGTTTAGCTGAAGTGCTTACTGTCTCTAGTTCATCTACTGAAAATGAATGGGTAATGGATTCAGGTTGTTCTTTTCATATGTGTCTTAACAGTGAATGGTTTCAAAATTTTAACCATGAAGAAACTGGAACAATTTATATGGGTAATAACCACTCATGTAGTGTCCAAGGTATCGGTGACATATCTTTAAAATTACATGATAACAAAACAAGGATTTTAACCGATGTAAGATATGTACTCGATTTTAAAAGAAACTTGATCTCTCTTGGCACACTTGATGAGTTAGGTTTTTCATATAAAGCAGAAAATGGTTTCATTCATGTACTTAAGGGTGGTGATCTAATCTTGTCTGGTACTAAGAAAAATGGCTTGTATATTTTAAATGGCTGCTATCATCCTTATGTTAATATGCATTCTATTTGCACTGTTAATTCTGATAAGACAGATTTATGGCACTTGAGACTTGGTCACATGAGCCTGAAAGGTCTACAGGCACTAAAAACCCAAGGCTATCTTGGACCAATGTCTGCAAGATCATTGGATTTTTGTGATCCATGGGCAAGCAACACAGGTTGAGTTTCCATTAAGGAACTCACCTGGAGAAGGTATGCCTAGAATACCCATATTCTAAGTTGTGGGGGCCTTCCCAGGTTCCCTCCCATGGTGGTAACAGGTATTTCCTTTCCATTGTAGATGATTACACTAGAAAAGTTTGGGTGTTCTCACTAAAAACTAAGGATCAAACATTAGAAAGATTTAAAACTTGGAAGACTTTAGCAGAAAACCAAACTGACAAGAAGATTAAAGTATTAAGGACAGACAATGGATTAAACTTCTACAGTAGGGAATTTGATGCATTTTGTAATTCACAGGGCATACTTAGGCATAAGACACTAAGAAACACACCCTAACAAAATGGGGTGGCTGAAAGAATGAACAGAACCCTGCTTAAAAATGTAAGGTACCTTATATTTACCTAAGGTACGCTTAAATCCTTTTGGGGAGAGGCTCTTTCCACTGCTTCTCACTTAGTCAATAGACGCCCTTCAATAGTTTTGAATTTTAAATGCCCTGAAGAAATATGGACTGGTAAGAAAGTAAATTTCAATTACTTAAGAGTTTTTGGTTGTGAGACGTATGCTCACCAATCTGAATGTAAATTAGAATCCAGATCCAAAAAATGTGTGTTTGTTGGTTATCAAGAAGGTACTAAGGGATATAGGTTATGGGATAGACATTCAGGTGGAGTTAAGATAATCATTAGTAGAGATGTCATATTCAATGAAGCCAAATTCCCTTGTAAGTTAACAAACACAATAGAACCTAATGAAGGCAGAAACTTAGATGATCATGTTATTTTAGGTGATACTCAGATTGAGATGGAGCAACCAGGTGGAGGTAATGACCTTCCAATTGCTCTAGCCACACTTAATGTAACGACCTGCTCCCACTTACGGGAGCCACCGGTAAATAATCGACCGGATTACTCACCCGACAACCACAACTGAAGGGTTGGACTATGTTTCAACAGGAAACGCCCTAGGTGGGAACTAGGCTTCGTCCTTCCCTTCGCTCCACTCAGGAATCGGTCCCAACTCAAATAAGAAAAATCCAGCGGACCAAGACCCGAAACCCGAGTGAGCTTCACCTCTCTTTAGCTCACCCCATAGCAAGCCAGAGGTGACCCAGGCACAAGGCTAGCATACAAACACTTCGCTGAGTATTGGGGATTTATGAGAACATACCTTGCTGATCTTGACTCGGTCCGAAGCTTGGCTTTACCGACTATGCCACATTCAACAAGCAATCTCACAATCATTTATCACACTATGATGATTACACAATTAAATACATTTAAGCTCAATAACACAGACATTTACTCATAAGGGTATACATACACCACGCCCCCTGGCTACATACAAGCAATATTAAAAATACATAACTCGGGCAACTCAGCTAATTGCCACAACGGCCTCCCGGCGCCATCCCTGCTTGCATCCAGACTTGCATCATCTACACATGAGGTAAAACCTCATGAGTCATAAAGACTCAGTAAGGGTGCAATGCATGTAAATATGAATATAATCATGTTTATGTATGCCAAATGCATGCAAATGAGGCTAGGCCCACTTATCCTCACAACCCACTAAGGTTTGAGGCATCAACCTATTAGCCCCTGCCACACTAGTCCTCCATATGGCCACAGGTCCACTAGTTCTTGCATCACACAAGATATAACCACTACATGCTAGTGCAACATAAAAATATTATCAAGCATATCTACCAACTTGCAAGGCCACCTCCACATGGGGTCGTCCCTTACCTGGCTCGAAGCCTCATCCCTGCCTCGGCGAGAACGCCAGCCCGAACTCCGAGCTCTTCTAGGATTATCGCCTTCCCGGTCGAACCTCAACTATTCTAGAGGAGAAATCCAAAAATGCCTACTCCGATGATGTCTCCTGAGCCACCACCTCGCACCTAAAATCCCGATTTCAAGCTTCTGACACGCTCCTTGTGTCTCAAACCAATTTCCAGACTTTTTCCAATTTTTCTGGAAATTTTCGGGATTTTCCCTTATTTTTCTCCTTTATTTCCAGATTTTCTTTTATTTTATTTTATTTTTTTTTCTTTTCCCCTCTCTTCTTCTCCACTTCTCTCCTGCGCGCGCGGCTACTGTTCACTGTCTTCTTCAGCATCCCACACGCGCGCACAGCGCTTGCCCGAGTCGCCCGCCACTGCTGTTTGCTCCAACAGCCGCTAGTCACGAAGCCAGCAACCTCCCCAGCTCAGCCGCGTAGGGCGGCCTCCACCGCAGCCACCATCACAACCCCCGCGCGCACGCTGCAACTGCCGAAGCCGCCATTGCCGTCTTCCGAAGCTCGGCCCAGCCATCATGGCCGGCCAAACGGCCTCCTGCCGCTGCTAGTCGTGACCCACTGGCCGCTCCATGCATCGCCGCAAGCCATCGTCGCTCGCTGGACCGCCTCTTCAGCCACCTCAGTTGCTGATTACTGCTTCGACGCTACTGCCATGGCGGAACCAGCCACCGTAGTTGCTTCAATCGCTTCCACCGTCGCCTCCTGCTACTGCCACTACAGCTCCGCCGTGCGCCACTATTGATCCATCGATGCTTCAGGCCGTAGCCGTTGCTGCCGCTTCACTCGGCCATAGCCACCATCGCGGCTGCTTAAAGCAGCAGCCATGGCCGAAGGCTGCTTGCTTCAGGCCGCCTACGAGCGGCCAGCTTCCTCCTTCGCTCGGTCTCGCTTCTCTCTCCCGATCTCTTTCGAGCTTGGCTCCGAGCTCCCTCTCTCATTCTATCTCAATCTCACTCCCCTCTGCTCCCGTTCTCCTCTGTCTCTGCAAATTTGATTTCAATTTGAGAGAATGGGCACTGTAGCAAACTTGGTGCCCACGCCTATACATACACTTATATATATATACACATTAACCCCCAATAAACATCTTAATTCCACTTAAGAATTTAATAATTGCACTTGGGGAATTTTATAATTACACTTGGACCCTCCCAAGATTTTAATTAATTTCCCACAAGCCACTAAAACATTAATTCTCCAAAATTAATAATTGACTTTTACTCAAAAAAAAAAAAGCAAATTTCGTCCCTGTGCCTGCACGGGACCTTAATTTGACCCGAAAACACTTAAAGGTTGTCTTACTCAGAAAATCGAACCACCCCTAGGGTCCCCTCAGCTTCCAGGAGGTCCCCTCTGACTATTCGGTATTGGCACCCACTCGGGCTTATACAGAATTTATTCCGAAAATCATTCCCGATCGGACCGCCACCAGCGTCATTAGCTTCATCTCGAGACGCTCATCAATCTCTTGTCCTCTTCCCTGGACATCCAAGTCCTGAGGTACTCCCGGCTGCCAATTCGACAAATTTCATTTATTAACTTAATTTATCAAGATTGACCCTTGGGCTTTCTGGACCACCCGAGGTCCTGACAAAATACTCCAAAATTTTTTTATTTTGAATACCATGTAATGCCGGGTATAACATTCCACCCTCCTTAAAGAATTTCGTCCTCGAAATTCACTTTACCTTAATCTCTTGCCCAAGACAATTACATTCTCAAGCTACTCTCCAAATCCCCTGCTCGAGAATCGCGTAGCCGAACCATTTCTCAGCATTTACCTTGACTTATACACCTCAAGGCTTCACTTAAGCATTTGGTCCTCCGTCTCTCGAGGACATCACAACTGAACACCGTCTTGGCCTTCAGCCAAATCGCGCCACTGGTCGTTGGTCGTGTTTACTACAACGATATCCATCTTCGGATGGATTTTCTCTACCTCGAAGCATCGCTTTGCAGGTTTACTTCCCTTTTCCCATCAATCAACAAACTCTCTCTGACATTGCATCACTGATCAGTCTACCACGATTTTACGCTGATCACACACGACAACGTTTCCCACTGCCAATCACACATGGCCACGATTTTACGCTGGTCCAACCAGCAACGTCTTAGCACTGATCATCAGCCGCAATGTCTCTTCTAGTGCCCACTAGACACTCAGACACCCATTCCACCATGGCATATCGCCATTAATCACACGCATGCATAGCTTGAGTAGATCCTCATGGCAACTTCTCGTTACCAATCAACTTACTATGTTAGCACTACTTGGGAAGTAACCATTTGGCCTACCCTGCCAATTTCGACCATTTCATACATGGTCTACTACCTTGACCAGCCGACCCTCATTTATCGATACGATTACGCAAAATTAATATACCTAACACCATGTCAGGTAATTTCACATTTCAACCATACGTGCATTACCCGAGTCCAACTCGAGCTTGGCGATGCATGCACTATTACAATCTCACCTCGAGCTAAATCATGCTTGGCCACAACCTTCTCCACACCAGGAGTTCCTTGCATAAGCACATAGGCTCCTCTGGCCTTCATTTCTGGCCGATATTGCACGCTAGTTGGGGCCTCATACCCATACCAGAGAACTCTTCACTGAGCAACTCCTTTTTAATTTTTCACCCCATTACTGCTTTCACAATCATGCCCCATGCTAGGCCTTACCTTGGCTATTAAACCCTACCGCGAGTCAAGGATCCTACCATTGCGCTTAAGGTCGCGGAACCATTAATCAGCCCTCGTCATCACCCACGGTGCGTGGCACAAGTGATTGGCTTATTACCATCTGCACAATCACTTACTGCATCGCACCTGTAGGATGACTCATGCCTTTGGTCCGCACCACAATAAGCTAACCTGGTTACACCCCCACTCTTGTAGCGGTCTTCTAGCCAAATTTAGTCGCCCAGCTTCAATTTCATTGGGACCTTTTAAATCTCACATTTCTCAACAAGGCCTCTTACTCTTGAGGCATGAAACTTTTCGACCCACTTAAATTAGGTTCATACTCACTTAGCATTAGCCACCTAATTTACACCATGCTGAAAGGTTATCCTTGACCTTCCTGACATCTTTTCCCCTAACAGCGATGATGACACTACCATGCCATCTCAAAAGACTCGCTGCTCCATGAATTTCACTGCTCAACGCAACCGGCACGACCCCACTCTTAGGCCGCCTTCCTCAAATCACTTTGCTATTCTTATAGCAGCTAGCTAATTCCTTGAGAGACTCTGGCTTCTCCCAGGTTTCTTATAACTTTTGCTACAACCAGTTCACATCACTCAGTGAGCGACCACATTAGCCTTAACGCCATCATCATTAGCTAAGACGATCTCTTGCCATCGCTTAGCGCCACATCCAGCCGCAACCACAATTCAGGAGCCACCTATGCCACTGATCGACTACTCTCTCAACGCCCCACGACCCTGGCCAGCCACTGCACTGCTGCTGCCGCTATCATCGGTCGGCGTCTTCGGTCGCCATCGGCTACCCCCGGCCGGTCACCAATCGGCTCCACTAGTTGCTTTCTTCACACCCATGAACCTTTAACCACGTGACTAGATCTAATCAATTGCCCACACTCCAAGGCATCCTTCTAACTGTGTAGCACTCACAGCTATCAGGTGATTTCATCACCTAAACACCATTCCTAGGAACCAATCTCGTCCCCTAAGCTCTTCCTTCGAGCTCTCGTCACCCATTGGTGACATCTTGAATTCACCTTCACCTTCCATCTAATCAACTCGATTAGCTTTAACCGGATCGCCTGGCTCATAACCAACACAACTTTTCTCCAGGCACTACTCTTGCATTCATCGACTATGATTTTTTTGATTTAACTCCACCCACTGGAAATCACCCCTGCTACTCTTGTGGAGCTCACACTTCCACTAGATGCCATAGGACTCACATTCCTACTTAGGCACTTGCCATCACGCTGGCTTTCCCCGGGTGATGCATCCTGTTGGAGTGGTAGTGCCTTAGGAGGTCCATTTAATGTTGTTGCCCTATGCTCGACCTTTCTCGGGAGAACCTCTCACGTTCTACCCAGGACACATTTCAACTCCACCATTTATAACTCTCGTTACGGAGTGGCACTCCTTCAAGCGGCACAACTTTGCCTTGACCAACCATTTTTCATCCCCTTGGATCTCTTTCTCAAAATTCGCCTGGTCTAACCACCAGGACCCGCTGAACCTTTATACTAGAGGCGTATACTAGAGGCATACACGGCACCCAACAAGGCTTTACTTCACAGTCCTAGAGCCTCATGCTCTCACCATTGCCATCAGGTGCTATCACCTAGAAACTAATCCTGTGTCAACAACTAGAAACCCATCCAGTGCCACATGAGGATACTTCCTCATTTTCGCATCGACACATCGGGACTAATATTAGACCGTGCAATTGCAAGCCTTCACGAATTTCAAACCGTGCCTCTACCACACGTTCAGCCTGCCACAATTCACATTACAGAATTAGAGATCCCCATACTTGAAACTTTTGCACCTTTCAACATTCACATTTCATGGTTGGCTTCTAACTCGTAAGTCTCGCCCTCCACGGCACTTACGTAACATCCTGGAGTCATTTACCGACTCCACAAATTGACCCATCTTCTTGTATCACCGCAAGGTCACACAGGGTCCATCATCTCAATTTATTCGATCAACTTCGATCAAATTCAACCACAACTGCGTTAGCATCCTTTAACAGGGAGCATCGCCACGCGTCTTGTTTTCACACCACAAGATATCACTCAATCTATTCATGAACCTTCTTACTGCTGCCAAGACAACAAAAGGCACTATGATGATTTTTTCAACCCTCACGGAAATTTAGGTCTGGCCCAGACATAACCTACAGCATACCCCAGGTCTTCACGTTTAATTGTCTCCACCGCAGACAGGTTACTCCACATAGAGGGCTGCAGTCCCTCCCGTGAACTAACCGTCTATATCCAATGGTCCTTAGCATTAGACCCGTCAACCGTAGGCATCAACTGTAGCGTTATTCCCACGCTAGACCCGTTTCTTTTCCCCGGGTTTCTTTCTCAAACATCTCGAAGTGCTACAACACACAAACATTAGCCAAACCACTTCGACAGTACTTATCGAAATAAAAGGCTTAACCCCTGACTCGGGTGCAATGCCCTAACCGCTCTTATTACTAGCAACTGAGTTGTGGAACTGGTCATAACTTTCGTCACCCTACCGCATTTCACAAATCTTTAGCCCCTGACCATCTGCATAATCACTGTGTTGCCCTATGCTTTAGGTGAGCCAACACCTGGTCATCATTATCGGGTCACTCCCATACACTGGCCCAACACTGGTTCCCCATCGTGTTGCCCTGTGCTTTGGAGAGCCAACACCTAATCATCATTACCGTGTTGCTCCCATACACTGGCCCAACAACAGTTTCCAACAGCATGGCTCAGGCCCATCACTGATTTGCTTCGCACTCGTAGCTTCGCCCTACCAAGCTTCCTACTCAGCAACTAAACCATCAGAACGTTTTTGCGTTCCACGATTTCTCCCTAGGACTACTCTAGATGTCCTATCCCT
This sequence comes from Diospyros lotus, assembly GCF_014633365.1. Taxonomy (NCBI): domain Eukaryota; kingdom Viridiplantae; phylum Streptophyta; class Magnoliopsida; order Ericales; family Ebenaceae; genus Diospyros; species Diospyros lotus. The sequence continues at coordinate 14,121,013 of NC_068338.1, forward strand.
TGCAGGAGACTATCGATCTCACCTGACTAACTCTCATAAGGTGCTGCTCTAGGTTTTCAACATCTGATCGTCACCTGCAGTTCACTAAATTGCTCAGGCCCATGGGCCACTTGCCCTCAACGCGAGCCAACTCATTAGTCCTCTGTCACACGGTCCATAGCATCAGATCCGTCACACCGAGCCTTGCACCCATAACATCAAAGCTATTTAAAGCCCCCCAAGCTACGATGGTTCCGCCACCATCTCGCCCAAGCCATCTCACTTGGTTATCCTTGCCTTAACAACCTCAAGCTCGTACCATGAGCCCCGCTCCTCAGGACTCTACATCTCTTATCGTTTAAGAGACTCTCAAACCACTTTTCCTCTTGAGGCCTCATGATCTTACCCCACGAGATCATACCTCAATCTCCGGCACCCATAACCATAAAGCACCTACCATTACCCTCCAGGTAAATCGAGACCTCTCGTCTCTCCTTGCACACCCACAGTGCATTTAGTCACGATGCCCAACTTGGCTTTCCAACAGGCCTCTCTCAGGCTCCCATGACTTGGAATTTAAATTTGGGGCCTCCAATTTACTCGCCATGCCCCTGCCTACTTGGCATCTGAAGTTGGCATTTCCATTGTGCGCATAGCCTATGGATGTCCTGTTGCCACAAACTCATCGCCCTCGGGCCACACACCGCTCATACCCTTCATTGGGTGACCTCTGCGTCTCCCATCAAGGGTCTCGTGACCTTAGGCGCCATCCCGACCCCTAGCATCACAATGAGGGTCTATTCACCTCTCATCTCCAGACCTTAGGCGTCCCACCAGACCCTAAGCGTCATAACGAGAGTTTTGATTGGCCCCTCATCCATCAATCACATGAACGGTCACTTGGCCCTACACAACTAGGACTTCTAACCCAAAGGCTCTCACACGCATATCAACGCATGCCCAACTCCTTAATCCCAGATCTGGATTCCCCTGGATTCCAGCTCGACTCACTTGGGATTTCCATCTCATGCAAACACCCACTAGGATCCACTTGCCACACGCCTATCACTCCCAAGGGTAGACCTCGTCTCATCATGAAACCAACTAGGGTCCACTTATACCCTAAGCACATCCCATCTGGGTTCATCATAACAATACGATCACATCGCATCATACATCTAGCATCCCGACTCCCCTCAGAGTTTCACTGCAATTAGCCTTATCCCCTTCCCGAGGCTTACCACATAGCTCGCTGACGACTCATTTCCTTGAGTCTTAAGCTAACTCCCACTATAGCTCGCTCTATCTCAAGCGCACAAGCCTTGTTGCACCACTTCCAAAGGACAACACTATTCCCTCAAACATGCTCGGCAAATCCCTAACACAGGGACGCTCTACTAATCCCCTCCCGGACTAGTCATGCTTTGGCTTCATGTCCCCACACAAGCCCCACTACTTCAATCTCAAGGAATTCCCATCCTTAAAACACTACATCATACACCCGAATTCCAATATTCAGGGTTTCTTGACACCAACACCCACACTTGGTTTTTCGGTTCTTCTTTGCTCAACCCGTATACCTCTCACAGGTATATCATCTCAATCCAGGGTCTTTTCTCATCCCTAGGACAGGAATATCCAAACATACCATTGCAGACCTCAATAACTTGACCCAATCCCTTAGGGTCCTTGGTCCACATGTCCAACTTTCAAGGTTATCAGACCAACCCTTACATTGAAATCTCAAAATTTCAAATCAATTGTTCTCGACCCCAACTCAGCAGTTACGACATTTCAACTTATATCCGAATTCATACCAAACATCATCGACTCGCTACTCTGGCAATCGCTCACATCAATCACTTAACCGACCATACTTAACACCCAAGCACGCTAGCCTTCCTCACTTATATAGCTAGCCATGCTCTGATACCAACTGTAACGACCCGCTCCCACTTACGGGCGCCACCAGTAAATAATCGACCGGATTACTCACCCGACAACCACAACTGAAGGGTTGGACTATGTTTCAACAGGAAACGCCCTAGGTGGGAACTAGGCTTCGTCCTTCCCTTCGCTCCACTCAGGAATCGGTCCCAACTCAAATAAGAAAAATCCAGCGGACCAAGACCCGAAACCCGAGTGAGCTTCACCTCTCTTCAGCTCACCCCATAGCAAGCCAGAGGTGACCCAGGCACAAGGCTAGCATACAAACACTTCGCTGAGTATTGGGGATTTATGAGAACATACCTTGCTGATCTTGACTCGGTCCGAAGCTTGGCTTTACCGACTATGCCACATTCAACAAGCAATCTCACAATCATTTATCACACTATGATGATTACATAATTAAATACATTTAAGCTCAATAACACAGACATTTACTCACAAGGGTATACATACACCACGCCCCCTGGCTACATACAAGCAATATTAAAAATACATAACTCGGGCAACTCAGCTAGTTACCACAACGGCCTCCCGGCGCCATCCCTGCTTGCATCCAGACTTGCATCATCTACACATGAGGTAAAACCTCATGAGTCATAAAGACTCAGTAAGGGTGCAATGCATGTAAATATGAATATAATCATGTTTATGTATGCCAAATGCATGCAAATGAGGCTAGGCCCACTTATCCTCACAACCCACTAAGGTTTGAGGCATCAACCTATCAGCCCTTACCACACTAGTCCTCCATATGGCCATAGGTCCACTAGTTCTTGCATCACACAAGATATAACCACTACATGCCAGTGCAACATAAAAATATTATCAAGCATATCTACCAACTTGCAAGGCCACCTCCACATGGGGCCGTCCCTTACCTGGCTCGAAGCCTCATCCCTGCCTCGGCGAGAACGCCAGCCCGAACTCCGAGCTCTTCTAGGATTATCGCCTTCCTGGTCGAACCTTAACTATTCTGGAGGAGAAATCCAAAAATGCCTACTCCGATGATGTCTCCTGAGCCACCACCTCGCACCTAAAATCCCGATTTCAAGCTTCTGACACGCTCCTCGTGTCTCAAACTAATTTCCAGACTTTTCCCAATTTTTCTGGAAATTTTCGGGATTTTCCCTTATTTTTCTCCTTTATTTCCAGATTTTATTTTATTTTATTATTATTTTTTTCTTTTCCCCTCTCTTCTTCTCCACTTCTCTCCTGCGCGCGCGGCTACTGTTCATTGTCTTCTTCATCATCCCCCACGCGCGCACAGTGCTTGCCCGAGTCGCCTGCCACTGTCGTTTGCTCCACCAGCCGCTAGTCACGAAGCCAGCAACCGCCCTAGCTCAGCTGCGTAGGGCGGCCTCCACCGCAGCCACCATCACAACCCCCGCCCGCACGCTGCAACTGTCGAGGCCGCCATTGCCGTCTTCCGAAGCTCGGCCCAGCCATCATGGCCGACCAAACAGCCTCCTACCGCTGCTAGTCGCGACCCACTGGCCGCTCCATGCATCGCCGCAAGCCATCGCCGCTCGCTGGACCGCCTCTTCAGCCACCTCAGTTGCTAATTGCTGCTTCGACACTACTGCCATGGCGGAACCAGCCACCGTAGCTGCTTCAATCGCTTCCACCGTCGCCTCCTGCTACTGCCACTACAGCTCCGCCGTGTGCCACCATTGATCCACCGATGCTTCAGGCTGTAGCCGTTGCTGCCGCTTCACTTGGCCATAGCCACTATCGTGGCTGCTTAAAGCAGCAGCCATGGCCGAAGGCTGCTTGCTTCAGGCCGCCTATGAGCGGCCAGCTTCCTCCTTCGCTCGGTCTCGCTTCTCTCTCCCGATCTCTTTCAAGCTTGGCTTCGAGCTCCCTCTCTCATTCTATCTCAATCTCACTCCCCTCTGCTCCCGTTCTCCTCTGTCTCTGCAAATTTGATTTCAATTTGAGAGAATGGGCACTGTAGCAAACTTGGTGCCCACGCCTATACATACACTTATATATATATACACATTAACCCCCAATAAACATCTTAATTCCACTTAAGAATTTAATAATTGCACTTGGGGAATTTTATAATTACACTTGGACCCTCCCAAGATTTTAATTAATTTCCCACAAGCCACTAAAACATTAATTCTCCAAAATTAATAATTGACTTTTACTTAAAAAAAAAAAAGAAGCAAATTTCGTCCCTGCGCCTGCACGGGACCTTAATTTGACCCGAAAACACTTAAGGGTTTTCTTACTCAGAAAATCGAACCACCCCTAGGGTCCCCTCTGCTTCTAGGAGGTCCCCTCTAACTATTCGGTATTGGCACCCACTTGGGCTTATACAGAATTTATTCTGAAAATCATTCCCGATCGGACCGCCACCAGCGTCATTAGCTTCATCTCAAGACGCTCATCAATCTCTTGTCCTCTTCCCTGGACATCCAAGTCTTGAGGCACTCCCGGCTGCCAATTCGACAAATTTCATTTATTAACTTAATTTATCAAGATTGACCCTTGGGCTTTCCGGACCACCCGAGGTCCTGACAAAATACTCCAAAAATTATTTATTTTGAATACCATGTAATACCGGGTATTACACTTAAACCCAATTTGGAAGGTGAAACATATCATGCGGATCATACCTTTAATCACAATTCTGATCATGAGGAACAAACAAATGACCCTGAGATTGAGGAGGAACAAGCTAATGCTCCCCAACAAGATCTTAGTGACTATCAACTAGCCCAGGATAGGAGCATAAGAGTGGTAAGACCACGCTCTAGGTATGCTTATTTAGATTTAGTGTATTGTGCATTAGTTGCACGAAATGAATTGAGGGACAGTGAGCTTTCTACATATGAAGAGGCTGTCAACTCTCAAGACAATAACAGATGGCAGCAAGCCAAGCCATCGATGAGGAAATGGCCTCTCTTGCTGTAAATGGAACATGGGAATTGGTTCCCAGACCAAAGAATCAAAAATTAATTCAGTGTAAGTGGTTGTACAAGCTAAAGAAAGGTATGTCTTCCTCTGACCCAATTAAATACAAAGCAAGATTAGTAGCTAAGGGTTTCACTCAAAGGGAGGGTATAGATTATAATGAAATATTTTTACCAGTAGTCAAGTTTAAAACTATTCGTTTAATGCTTGTTGTTGCTATGCATTTTGATCTAGAACAGTTAGATGTTAAAATTGTCTTACTTCATGGTGACCTAGATGAACAAATATATATGGTACAACCTGCTAGATACATTGATTTAATTAAACCTTAACATGTTTGTTTATTAAAGAAATCTTTGTACAGCCTAAAACAATCTCCTGGATAATGGTACAAAAAGTTTGACCATTTTGTAACATGAATTAGATTTGTTAGGAGACAATATGATAACTGCTTCTATTTTACACTCTCAAAAATTCCTATTTATTTGTTGTTATATATAGATGATATCTTGTTAATTAGCAAATCTAAGTAAAAAATCAGTGAATTAAAATCTATGTTAAATACGAAATTTGACATGAAGGACTTAGGGCATGCTAAGAAAATTTTAGGAATGAAAATAGAAAGGGATAGAAGCAATTTTAGTTTAAAAATACATCAACATGATTACTTGTTAAAGGCAGTACAAAGATTTGGTATGAATAAATGTAAACCTATAACAGTTCCCTTAGGTTGATATTTTCTCTTATTAAAGTCACAATGCCCCACTTCTAATTCTAAAATCATTACAATGGAAAATATACCATATGCAAATGGAATTGGAACCATTATGTATTCAATGATTAGTACCAAGCCTGACCTTGCTTATTCAATATCCTTGCTAAGTAGATTTATATCAAACCTTGGGAAACCACATTGAGATGCCTTGAAATACTTGTCAAGGTACATTAATGGTTCTGTTAATATTGGCTTATGTTATAAAAGAAGATATGATACACTTGATCTTGTAGGATTTATAGATTCAGATTTTACAAGGGATAGATGTTAAAAAATATGATCGGATCATACGCAATAGAAACAAAATTTGATTTTATTTGGTATCACGTTTTTTAAATCTTACGATTAAATCGAAGACACAAAACGAAAATTACCTTGAAACGAAATCTAATTTCATAGTTGATAACCTGCCTGATATCTTCCACGCGTGAGATGCCAAGTCGATCCACCAGAAACGGCTAAGACTTCAAGAGACTTGAGAGAAAAAGACACACGAAAATTTTCTCTAAAATTTTCGTTTTTGATTCAATTAATTGATCTCTTGGATTCTGGGTTTAATGTCATATTTATAGACAAAACCCTAAAACCCTAAGTGCTATTGTACCAAGCTTTAGGTGCAAAAAGCTCAATCCAACTTGATAATTAAATAAATAATTATATTAATTATTTAATTATCCTTATTTATCTAATAAATAATTACAGTTATAATTTAGTAATTCCATAATTACTAAATTTGCCCTTTTTCCTTTTTAAAATGATTTCTATTGGGTGAGACTTTCTGGGTTCACAATTAAATTGGCAACGAGAATTAGTTAATTATTAATTCTCATAAATCATAAGTGAATCTAGGAATATGTCATAATTACCCAATTTAATGTAAAGCGAGTAATGTGAATTTTATACTACAGTGCCCTACAATACAGTCCCCCTATCATCATATATCCCAATGAGATATAAAATCACGGTCAGCAAGTCAAATCTCTCGATCTCGTCATATGACCAAATCCAATAATCACACTTGACTAATATGACACAACCTCTATGGAATCTAAATTCCATTGTCATATTACCTTGGCCAAGGATTTATCGTCAAGTGACCACTGGATTGCATAAGATATCCTCCTCGTATATCTCGAGCTGATGGATTCCATATTTGATGCATACATACCTCGTGTGTCACTGAACTAGGCACATAGATACGTACGGTTATCCCTGATTAGGACAACCATATAATATCGTTGATATCCCAATCCACCAACACGCAAATATCCATGTCATCTCAGGTCTAAGGACTAATGCAAATCCGTAGTTAATATTGAATCATTGACCCTGAGATAAAACCCATGTGATTCAATATTGACAGTCTCGTTCAGTGAACTCGTTCCTATAACGAGCACCCACTCATTTTCCTTCTATATCTCATACAGAGTGGTATGAGACCCACCAATCTTATCTTTCGGTATCTTATACCGAACAAGGAGGAAGACAATATGCCGGCCTTTACGAGTTGCTAATTATCCGGGTTAGGAACTCTATGGCCAGTAACATATTTATAGTATAACCTATTGTGGATTATCCGTCTCGATTATTCTTAACAATTAAGAATGGTATCCACTCCTTATTATACTAAAGGATATTTGTATGTTTAATTCAAACCATATTGCAATTTAAATTAAACATAAAACTTGTCATTAAATAGAGTTTAAAGAATTATAAGATCAACCCCTATTGTGTTACTAGAACTGGTCTTAAGGGCTTATATCTAACAATAGAGATTCCAAAAAATCCACTACAACTTTCTTTTTTACGTTGGGAGGAAATTGCATTAATTGGAAATCACAATTGTAGCCTCTGGTTGCATTGTCTTCCACTGAGATAGAGTACATGGCTATCACAGATGCCTTTATAGAAGCCATATGGCAACAAGGCCTCCTAAATGAAATCAATTTGCTCCAAAGAAAAGTGGTGGTATTCTCAGAAAATCAAAGTGCTATTCACCTCTATAAAAATCTTGTGTATCATGAAAGGATTAAGCATGTGGATGTCAAGTATCACTTTGTTCGAGAATTGGTGATAACTGAAACTGTAAATATCAAGAAGGTATCAACTGAGGATAATCCAGTTGATATAAGGACAAAGGCTCTAACTGTAACCAAGTTCAAGCACTACTTGGGCTTGCTACACGTTGAAGTTAGTTGATCTAACAACCGACATGAGCTATGATGATGGGAATTATAGCATGTTGCATTATATCTGGGGAATGGGTTCACCCTTCACTTGATGCTTCAAAGTGGAGATTATTGTGTGTGGTGAAGCATCAAATGATGTCATTTGATGGAGGGTAAAGTTGGCAACCTCAATAGCCCAATTGGGCACTTGATGGATGGCCACTTAACAACCATCAGCGGCCTCTGCTCTGCCCGATGCTATTTGATTGTCCTTTGGCCTTTTTTCTATTAATTGTGTTTTACGATCAATTCATGGCTATCGATACTACCTTTCTTGGATCCAATCTTAGCTGCTCAAAATCACTATATATTGCTATAGTGCCCCGAGATTATGGAAGCATGTAAAAAGAAGAAAGAAGACAGAGGAGGATAGATCAATCGACAGAAGGTGGGTTTGGTGATCAAGGGTTTCTCAACTCTCCTTGTTCATTCATCCTTTTATGTATTCTCTGGTTCTTAGGGTAAGCTTCTAATTTATATTTTATGATTTAGAGGTTGTTTTGTTAGTGAACCATTGATATACAGTGAGTGTGAGAGTTATATGTATTGAGGGTGTATCTATTTTCTCCAAATAGTGCAATGAGCTCTTTTTGTCGAAGCACAACGTGGATGTAGCCCTATTTCGAGGTGAACCACGGTAAAAGTTTGTGTCTCCTTTTCTTTTCTTTATGCTTGCGTTTTTATTATTTGCGTAAGTTGTGTGATTGCCTTCTATCGGAAGTGTTTATTGGATTCTGAGAATATCTGTGTTGCTTTGTTTGAGTCTTCTACTCATTACAACAAGATGGAAACATAAGTGTCCATAAATCTCATTTGGTAGCAAAAGGTTTTAAACAACGATATGGTATCAATTATGATGAAACCTTTTCACCTGTAGCGATGCTAAAATCCATTAGGATTCTACTTGCCATTGTTGCATAACATGACTATGAGATTCAACATTTGGATGCCAAAATGACTTTCCTTAATGGAAACTTAATTGAGGACGTGTATATGATACAACTAAATGGTTTCGTTTCCAAGGAAAACAATAATAAGGTATGCAAATTGCAAAAGTTTATTTATGTACTTAAGTAAGCCTCCAAAAGCTGGAACATCAGGTTTTATGAGACAATCAAAGAGTTTAATTTATTAGAAAGTGAGGATGATCCATGTGTATACAAGAGGATTAGTGGGAGCATCGTTGTTTTCCTAGTATTGTATGTGGATGATATACTCTTGATAGGAAATGACATTCCTAACTTGCAAAAGGTGAAGGATTGGCTCTCCAAAAATTTCTCAATGAAATACTTTGATGAAGTAACCTACATACTTGTCATAGAGGTCTATAGGGATAGATCTAAAAGGTTGCTCAGACTAAATCAAAGTACGTACATAAATAAGATACTAAAGAGGTTTAGTATAACCAAGGTAAAGAAGGGGTTCTTGCCTGCGTCTCATGGTGTTAATCTCTCTAAGGACACGAGTCCTAAAATGTAACAAGAGAGAAATAGAATGAGTAAGATTCCTTATGCATCTACTGTATATACAAGGATAGATGTCTCGTATGCTTTAAGTGTTACGAGCAGATACCAAGCTTGTAATGCCTTACTTTTTCGAGTGTTAAATAGCTTAGGAATTTTGGGAATATTTTTTTTTTTCATAAAATCATTTCCCGACAATCCCGTTCTACCTCCTCAGCATACCAAAATAAGAATCAATAAACTAAGGCTGGTAATCATCATAAATGCGGAAGCAATAATCAAAACCCGATATGGTATATAATTGAATTCACTTAATCATATCATAAGAATCTATACCATCATATCATCAAACACTTAAATACATGGAGACTTAACATCAAGAGATAACAATTTAGCACCTTAGATACAATTGACGACTCCTCATAAATACATTAAATCGTAACGATTATACATGATCATCAATATAGCACAATCCTCTAACCATGACCGAGAACATGTCTTGAATCCTCACGAAGTAGCATATACCCGAACAACTCGCCGAACCCATCGGCCACGTCATCAATCATCCTCTTTCCATAGCTGCAAATCCTAACTGGAACGTTTGAATGTTCCAGGGGCATAACCCATTAGAAGATGAAACTTCTAGTGAGGGTCCAAAAACATATATATGGATGCATGATGCAATAACATGAATAAACATTTGTCCTAGTGTAACTTCCCTGGCCCACAAGCCTGACACGAAATTCTAGGCAGAATCTTGGCACCTCCGGCAAGATAATCCTAACGTTATTCTATCAATTGCCCTTGAGGAATTACGGCTACACTCTTAGGGTGACATCCCAATCCCATGCACGAGTTTCAATATGACAATAATATCGTGTCATGCATACATCATGACTTTTCATGTAGCAGTATATGAACAATATAACGAAAATGATCATAACATGCGTAAATATCATGCATAGAAAGGTAATCATATCGTATATGGGTTATAGGGACAAAACCACTCACAAAACCATACTTAGGATAGGACAACTCACATTTAGAGATAAACTCGAATTTCTAAATGTGTGCCCAACCTCGATTTTCGTGCCAACTCTCGAAAGTTGCACCAATCACTTTTTCTCGAGCACATAAATCATAAAAAGCATATTTAATCACTAAATATCTAAATATTCCATTTTTTTTCATTTTTTCTTCATTTTCTTCCATTTTGCCTTCTAAAAATCCCAATAAATACCCTCGAGACTATTTTCTCAAATCTCTTTCCACAACAATTCATAATATCCAAATGAACTTCAAAAGAAAATTACTGAACTTACCCGAATGTTGCATTTTCACTCAAAACGAGGTTGTTTGGTGCGAAAATTGAGACATCAGGATGGCAAATACCAAAACTTTTTGTACAAACCCCCATAACTTATATTTTTGAATTTTCTAACATTTTTTTTCAGATTTTTCCAAGGCCCCACGCTCTAGGGCGACTAGCGGCGCGTGAAGGCCAGCGTATGCCTGCTACGCGCTGGTCGTCTTCTCTAGCGACGGCACACCAGCGATGTAGGCTAACTCCACCGCAATGATCTCCTCAACCAGTCGATCCTTTTAGCACATCTTAGAGCTTGAACGAAGCACCGGAGGCCATCAACTGGTAGTTTGAAGTCTCTGATCGACGGTCAGCCTCCCTCTTTCCGGCAACCTTTGAAACACCATTAAACCTTAACCAAAATACCTCAAAATGCACAGAAAAAATCCTTACCTCATGGGTAACAAAAGCCCTTTATTCCCATTTCTCAATTCGTTCGATAAAGCCCTCGATTTGAAGCTTCATTTCTCCCTATTTTCAGTCATCGCGAAACCCCTATTTATAGGCATTTTCGAACTTTCATACACCCAAGATCGACCAACCCATGTGCCTTAGAGCTTAAACCTACCATGGATCGACCTCAAATCGACCTTACCCAACCACAAAAGTAAGTTACAGGCTGGCAACAACCTGACCGAACTTTCGATCAATTTTCTTGCTTTTTTGGCCAACCCAGTGGCCGTTGTCAGCTCTTGCCTTTACAAAAGATGCTCCCTCGACCATTCCTCGTGCAACCCCGTGGTCCATTTTTTCCATTGCCGATCGGAAAGGTAGTTGATCGGTTTCCTATTGGCCAATCTTTTGGTTTATTGCACTTTAACCTCTTAACTTTTGGCCTTTACCTTTTTGGCCCTTTTCACTTAACCCCTCAACTTTTCATAATTGCAATTAAGACCCTTAAGTCCTAAAACTTTCATTTGACCCTCGAGGATTCCGAAAAAACATCATTTCGGCCTCCCTTTAGCAATTTTAAAAAATTACACTTAGGCCCGAATCTTCATTTTGGCCTTAAACCCTCTTGTTTCTTCCTAAAACCTCTGAAGGGTTGTTTCTTATGAAAAATCAAAAGCCCCTTAAGCTTCCATTGACTTTCTGAAAGCTACCTACGATAATTCAATTTTGTAGCCTAAATAGCAGTTGCATTTTAGCTGTACCAAAAATTATTCCCGATCCAATTTCTTTTGATACCATAAATCGTATCTCGGGATACTCGTTAATGCCACATCATTTTCCTTTGGCATCTCGGCTCCAAGGTACTCCCTACAATCGATTCGGTCATCCATATAGTAATAAATTACCCTTATACCCTCCATTTATTTGAAAATTCTTTTTTTTCCCCAAGATAAATAACTCTTGAGTCCTATAGAATTTTTTGGGTATTACAAAGCTGATCTAGGAGAGGGTGACTAGACGATAGCTAAAACCATTCTTAAGTATTTGAGAAGAACTAAGGATGCCTTTATGGTATATAGAGGAGAAATTGAGCTAGTAGTAAGGGGGGTTACTGCAATGCTAGTTTCCAATCAGATAAGGATGATTTTAAATCCTAATCTAGTTATGTCTTTTTCCTTTATAGAGCAACAGTGTAACGACTTATTAGTGGTTCTAGGGTGTTATTAATATTTTCACGTGTTATATTGTGTCATTATTTGAGCAATGTGTTGAAAATATTTTATGTGTTATGGAAGAGGCAAAAATAATGAAGATAACATTATGTTTGAAAAGTCAAAGTTGGTAAATGAGATTATGTGGAAAAGTTAAGAACCAAGAAGGTTGAAAAGCCAAAAACTAAGATGGTTGAAAAGTAAAAAAAAAATTAGGTTTGAATTGGAATTGGGCTATTGGTTGTGTGTGTATGCATATACATATAGATGTATTCATGTTTTATTAAATGTAGAAATGTATATATAGGATTGTTATATGGGTGTGTGTGTGTATAAAGTGGGGGGAAAAATTTGGAAAATAGAAAAGAATGAGGCAGCAGGTGAGCTTGGTGTGCTACCCACTCCCCCTCCCTCTCCATCTTCATTATTCTCTTCTTCTTCTTCTTCCAGCCTTCTTTCATCCTCTCTCTCTCTCTCTCTCTCTCTCTCATTCTCTTCTTTCTTTTTCTTTTTCTTGATTCTTCATAGCTTTAAGAAAAGGGAGATCGTAGTTTAAAGGGTTGCTTATTCGGTTCGGTCATCAAGAATCTCTCAAGAAAGTTCTCTTCCTCTTCTCCATTTTAAATGAAAGTTCCTATCTCCTTTTCTCCATTTGGAAAGTTCTAACTCCTCTCTTAGTTCTAAAACCTTGAGTCATGAGATCTTAGTGATTTATTCATGAAAAACTCCCTATTTCAGAAAAGAGTTATTGAAAGATGTCTATGTAGAAAGCATTGTAATTCTTAGTTGATCTTATTAAGACCTTTTGGAACTTCAAATAGGGTTTGTTCCACCCTATATTTTTCAAAGGAATAAGTTTTCTTGGTTAGGATTAAAGCAATGCAAGATTTGTTGATCTTGTGTGCATTTGTTTCGATTTCGTCTTCATTTCTCGTGTTTTTGGGTTTAAAAAGTCAACTTTCCTAGTTTAGGAGTTGGCTTTAGTATGTTGGGAGTCGACTTCTCCAAGTAGAAGTTGACTGTCCAAAAATTGGCTCTCGACTAGGTCGGAGCTCTCGGTCAAGTCAACTAAGGCTATGTAAAAGTCGACTTTACATGCCAAGAGTCGACTTTCCATGCCAAAAGTGGACTTTCTAATCTAGATGTTGAAAAATTGTTATGCATTTATTATTACTAGAGAAATGGTTTTAGTGGAAAATATCCTTTTTGTTAATCATCATAACACAATTAAAGGTTAAATGGTGCAAGTTAGCTCAATAGTCTTTGGGAATGGTAATGTATCCATGGGCATAAAATGGGCAAGACTTGCAATTTTACGTGATGTTATTGAAATTCATTGAAATTGTCTATGTAGATTTGATAAGGAGAATTTATTAATAAACCATGGGTGAGCATGTGTTGGAATTGTTTAAGAACTTAGACGTGTGTATGTGATCATGTTTGGAATGCCTAAGTGTAGCATGATAAATATTTACTCATCTGTTATTTTGCGCAGTGGCTATGTATCGTGTGGGGGAAAAAGATATCCAAAATAAACTCAGTAGGCACTTGCCTAGCACTAGGAAGAGCTTTGGCTCATAATGCTGGCCTGGTGGAAAACCAGTACATGGGTGGACAATGGTTCACAAGTTAATGATAAATGATATTGCTATTGCATTGGTATCTGATATGTTATGTGTGGGTTAAGGGTCATGTATGAATAATTGAATGAGTACATAAATTTTATGGTTCTAAGAGGCATGGCATGGCATGGATAATATGATGTGGAAAATGCTGAATATATAATGTGATATGGAAAATGTCGTGATATGACATGATGAGGTAGCAAATCATGATAATGGTTTATGTAGTTGTTATGGGTAATCTATTCTACTTTATTTCCTATTATTCATGCTATTGATTTATAATGCTTTTCACTTGCTTTATATTATACTTGCTGAGTGGCCGGCGGCTGTCGAACCACTCCAGATTAGATATCTATGTATCTCTTCTCTAGTTTGTAGCAAAGTGCACCCTAGGTCGTCTCTCACAAGGAGCCTCACTTTCTTCTACCAACAAGGAGAACCAATATAAACAACAGTTTGTTTAGGGGGGGGTTTGACAGAAAACTAAGTAACAAAACAGAAAGACAAGGATAGATGAAAATCAGTAAATGAAATGCAACCAGCTGTGTATTTGTCCCCTCTGTGAAATCTTCCTCATCCAACCTATAAATCTTGGCTTGTTAGATGTTTTAATCTCCGGATATCAAACTTAAAGCATCCCCAACAACCGTCCAAGGATTAGAATGATTGGAACAACAAAATGAATACAGAAATCTCTTATAAATAAAATGCAACCATTCACTCTCTATTCAACCCATCCGGAGCTATGCAAGAACAACCATTCAAGCACATTATATTCATTTCTGAGATGTTATACCAACCGGCTACAACACTCTGTTCTCTTAAGCATTTAACAGAAAATGAATCCATGCAAATTCACACAAACCTGCCATGAACTCCATGCATTCGAAAATCTTCTCAAACTAAACCAAATGGAAATGAATAAGATTAAAACAAACAAACCAGGTTTTTGCAGCTCATCTGGGACTCAGATTCCACACGGGTTCAAGATACACAACCAATTACAATAGCTCTAGCCTTTCATTACAGCAAGGAAGACAAAATGGAGACAAAATGGAGACAAAATGAAGAAAATAGAAAAATGCTAACAACAAGAAAAACGGCCAGAATCTCCTTCTTTTTTTCTCCTCTCCCTCTCCCTGGAAATAAGTGCTAAGAGGCCTTAAATACATGGCTAAGAAAGGAAGAGCTAGGAAGGCTAGGGTTGGGCCTAGTCCAACAAAAAAGAGAAGAAACGGAAGAGAGATAAGTGAGCCCAAAACAGCAAAATCGAGCAGCCCAAATCTGCTCCTTGAAAGTGAGCCCAAGCTCCTTTAGATGAGTCCCACAATTGCCCAAGGCCGGCCTACCCTTATGAAGTCCGAAATGAGCCACTTCAAGTCTTTTCCAGCTGCTTCTCTAGCCCATCCAATATTCCCTAAAGCTAAGCAAGCTTGGATCCATAGAAGTAAGATAGAAAATAGTGTAAGGACGATTTGAAGTATAATAAAATAGAAACCATGAAAGATTAGCAAAAATTACTTCAAATGGCGTAATAAGACTGAGGTGAAATGCCAAAATATAGCATAAATATGCATGCTATCACTGAGCCTTGTGGCTCACTCTTGCTTTCACGTCATTCCACGTAAGGGAAAGACAATAGTCGAGGGTGAGTCCAGTGGAGCTAGAAGTTAGAACCCTTAGGTAGTATGTGTACAAAGATGTCCCAACGGAAAAGGTCCTTAAGGGTTTGTTTTGAGGGTAGATGAGAATAGTTTATTTTGTATTTAAAATTTTATTCCCCTTTGTTTTGGGAATGTATGGGCGATTAAGCCCTAAAGAGATTTTTAGATGAAGGATGATGTAATTATTTATTTTGACTCCTATTGTTGGTGAGCAAGCTAGGTAATATATTATGTTGAATTTTATCTGTACTAATTTTATGGGGACCTTCTCTTGGATTTCTATGCTAGTAGGATTTGTAGGAATGGGCCCTTACAGTTTTGGTATCAGAGCAATGTTGGGATGAGATGAGTCTCTGTACACATAAGAATGTTGGGTAAAGTTAGAGTCATGTTTGAAAGTTGGATGTGAGTTAAGGATTCGTATTCTAAAGGTTTTGGATGCTGAAAGTAGAGAAACATCTTGGGACTATGGGGTGCAACTATAATGACCCATTGAGTGGGTTATAAATGTTAATTATATTTTTATATAGTGTGTTGCATGCGAACCTTATTTGATGAATGCCGAAAATAACTTATGGGTTGTTGAAGAGGTTAACTAGTAAAAAATATTTTATATGGGGTCTAAGAGGCAAGTTAGTGGGAATAATATGTTTGAGGACATTGCATGTGAGTAAATTAATGTATATGTGTAATATTAAAGCATAAATTGTGTTATAAAGTGGGTTTGGGCCAAGGGTTTAAAGCCCAATGGAAGTGGTGGGTTTAAAATAATTCCATGGGCCTAATATGAATTGGACTTTTAAATGGGCTTGGGCCATGTATAAATATGGGTTTTATTTAATGAGATGTATGTATTTATATATGTATATATATATATTGTGGAAAATGAATGAATATGAAAATTGGTAAAGGCAATGAAAATGCAAAATGTCCAGAGAGGGCTTATATGCTATGTGTGTGTGGGAAAAGTTAAGGGTAAAATAGGAATTTTCAAAATAGAATGAATATAGAAAAGAGAAAAGAAAAGGAAAATATAAGCAAAAGACCATTAAAGGCATGAGTAAGTTAAGTGTGTGTGTTATGTGTGTGGGGCAAAATTGGAATTTTTGGGAGTGGGGGTGGTTGGAGAATGGAGATGCAGCCCATTCTCCCCCATGCCTCTCATTTCTTTCAATCTTCTTCTCTTCCTCTCCATTTTCTTGCTTTCTCTCTTGGAAACCTTTCTTCATATACTTCATCATATTCTTCTTCCCTTCTTCTTCCATTAATTATGGTGGAACCAAGCTCTCAAGGTGGGTGGATTTTGAGCACTTGGAATGCTTCTTCTTCTCTTTGGATTTTTCATCAAAAGACAAGCTTCATTCTCCTTTTCTCCTATCTTTTAGTGCAAAGTATATCCTTATATTTAATCAAAGCTCTTGTTATTGTTAGGGACCCACAACCATGTAGGGTTCGATTCTACCCGATTTCAATCCGCAGAGACACAAGCGCGATCTCCTCCAAGTCGGTCCACACGATCGATCATTCCACGAATGCCTCAGTTGTGCTAGCAACCCTAGACGCCTTTTGAGAGACACGAAATTTTTCCTATCTTTTTCTAGCTTCTTAAGCGGCATATAAATAGAGTTTAAGAACCCTAATCACGCCCTAGAAAAAACCCTAAACATTTTAGGCCCAACCCTTAATCATATTGGGCCGACTCTCCTTTTTAATTATGGAATGGGCTCGATCTAAGTATGTGACCCCTTAAATCCACCATTAGACTATATGTAGGGCCAATTCTATTGGGCTATATCAAGGCCCAACTTATTAGATTAACTAAATTTTTTAATTAAACTAATGGGCTCCGTAATTAACACATCTCATGGCTTCTTAATTAAACTCTTTAATTAATAGTTTTAGAATTAATCAAATTAATTCTAAAACCCTACATATCATGGTTAACATTTAGCAACATGCCATGAATACCTAGCCAACGATGAAAAAATGTGAACCTTTTCAATTGCAATTACCGTGCAGTAAAATCCTTTCATCAATCTATGTCCCGGTTGAATTTAGGGTATGATTTTATACATTCCAGATTTATGACTTAATAGGTGAAATCAAAACACCTTTTGATTTCCACCTCACCTTGGCCAAGGATTTCCTCAGTCATGAAATCATCGGAATACATAAGACATCTTCTCATCTTGACAATAAGTGATGAATCCTATTTTGACATTCACAAGCCTTCATATGTGATAAGGCCACGCTCAGTGATAGTTTGTCAATGACTCCATTAGAATCCAAAAAAGCACCAAAGCGTAACCAGTCAAATATAAGACTACCATGATATCTCAAGTCTAAGGATCAATCTGCACTATTGCAACACAAGAATTCCAATTCGACATTAAACAATAACCATTAGGAATTCTGTAGCAGGTCAGTTCAATGTACTTATTCTTATAATAAGTACCCACATATATGTACTAATATCCTCACACCAATGTCCATAAAACAAGACATTCTCCTGATTGAGCATGCATCATATGTGCTAGTCTATCCGAGTTATCAGTGTACAATCCTAATAACTCTATGACTAGGAACATTTAAGATCAAGGCTTATAAGGAATATGTTTCATGATCGTCATCTCTAGGCACGACTATATTCCATGAGCCTTTTTGATCTATGGACTTTGTCAAGTATGGATTGCAATAAATAATGACAACAACCATCAATGACAAATAAAAACATAATGCCTTGCAATAATAATTGATTGAAGATAAAGAATCATAATGTAAAGTATGATCAATTACATAAAAATATAATTGGCTTGCGGGGCATAACTCTAATAGTTATCATCTCTTCAATGGTAGTTTTTGAAAACTTGTAGTTAAATGTATTAATTTTGTGTTTTTCTCAAATCTTGTGGATTTCCTTCAAATGTGTCATTGAGTCTTGTTTTGGTCTTTATGGGGTTTGTTTTCCCCATCTTTTATTCAAGGAATGGCAACTTGGGGTTAAGGTTTTATCTGTGGGTGTTTTGGGTGTTTGTCGTTCATGGATTTTCAATTTCGTGTGTGTTTAGTCGACTATTCAAGCTGAGGAGTCGATTGAGCAATAATTGAAAATTTTGAAATAGCTAAAAACAAAAACTTTGATTTTGAAACATAATATGTGCATTTCGAAACTTGCTCAAACAAAAACTTTGATTTCAAAACATAATCCGTGTATTTCAAAACTTGCTCAAACAAAAACTTTGATTTTGAAATATAATCCGTGCATTTCGAAACCTAATTCTCTTTCATTATATGGTGTTAAAAGAAGTCAAGATATATATATATATATTCCAATTCGAATGAAGTTATATGCATGAAAATGATGTGATGTGGCTAAAAATCTTAGTGGGTGAGTATAAGCATGTTGTTGTCGAGTATGTTAAGATGCTTGAATGTGTATGCATGTGTTGTTTTTTAAAGAAGTTATAAGTGACATTTCAAGGCTTCTTGTTGGAAACCACTATGTGCATGCAAGAGAAAGACACATAGATGAAGGTGAACAATGGCAAAACAATGACATTAATGACCTTGGCAATGGAGAAGAATGGTGGCAAAGTTTGCTATGAATCACAGGCTTCAAATTAAAAGATTTGTTGTTGACATGCAAGGACGAATCATGGCATACATTTCCCTTCTTTGGCGATGACAAATTTGGCTTCAATTTGGGAATACAATGAGTTGAGATTAGGGTTAGCGTTAGGATTAGGTTTATGCTAAGCTTTGCCATCATTTTGTTTTCCCTCACAAAAGTTGTTGTCACTATTGATATGCCATACGATTGCTATTGCTCTAATATCATTTTCTTCCTTCACAAAGGTCTTTGACGTTGTCTTTTTGTGTTGTAACATACCTTTCGTGAGGTTTCCTCTGGAGGGCATTCAGAAGAGTTCCCTTGGAGAAGTCAGTTTGGGCCCGGAAGATTTCCCTATCTTAGAAAGGTCTTTGAGAGCCTTGTTCCCCAAAGACTTGAGCAGCCTTCTAAAGGCCCTTGAGGTACCAGTTTCCACAAAGTCCAAGATAGTCTTCTGAAGACCCTTTGAGGACTAGTTTCCCCAAAAACTTAAGTAGTCTTCTGAAGACTCTTCGGGGACTTAACTTCCTTGAAGGCCCAACTAGGCTTCCGAATTCATTCAAGGACTAGCTTTCCTTAACGCTTGGTATTCTCGAAGCCTAACCCAAGGGTAGCTAGCTTAAGTAGTCTTCTAAAGACTCTTCGGGGACTTAACTTCCCTGAAGGCCCAACTAGGCTTCCGAATTCATTCAAGGACTAGCTTTCCTTAAGGCTTGGTATTCCCGAAGCCTAACCCAAGGGTAGCCGAACTCCCTCACTCGAAAGGTTGTGCCACGTGCCTTCATGCATCTGTGCCACGTGTCCTAGCCTGTTATGTGTCCCAATTCTTCAAGGGGTATAAATATCCCCCTACCTTTCATCTTTAGGATCCTTTTGAGAAATCCAAAGACCTTTCCTTGCCTCTTTTGTGCACACCATTTCCGAAGAGTCCTTACACTTCTGAAAGCACTATCCGTATCACATTACATCTTCATAACCCTTTTAGTATCATGGCATTTGACTTAGATATTAGAGGACTCGCGTATGAGAGATCCCCATATGTCTTTTGATTGTCTTCTTCCTTATAGATCGAAAGACTTGAAGCTCTCTCAAAAACCCCTTCAGAAAACTTTTCTACAATTCCCTCAAAAAACCTTTCCGCGACATCAAAGACTCGAAAACCTTACTGGAGCCACCTTTCTGCAGGACCCTCTTTGGATAACCTCTTTTGAGCAGACCTTGTTGTTTTGCCTGGCCCTACCAACCTTTTGCTAAGGTTGTCAGAAAGAAATAAATTTTTATTATTGTATTACAGCAACAACACTCTTATACCCTTTCAAGAGAGTTTTCTCTTCTCTTTTATCTCTTTTCTTTCTATTTCTTTATCTGTCTAAGTGGTTGTAGGCGACAACCCTTGAGGTGCCACTTTCCAAATAACAAAATCTACTCTTTGTTTTTTTTTTTTTTCTATTTTTAATTTATTAACTAGGGAAACTAGGAGAATTAGTTGTTAATTTAAACTAATTTGGTTTTAATTAAAACTATGTTCGTACAAGGGGCGTAAGTGCATAAGATTTAAATCATAAAAACTTTGAAAGCCAATTTTAAAGTACAGAGGAGTTTTTATGCAAAAATAACCTAAATTGCAAATGTGAATTCAATATACCGTTTTGAAATAATTAACATGTAATTTATAGCAAAACAAGGTAAAATATGAGTTTTCAAAAGTCAAAAGGGTGATCTTTATAAAAAAAAAATTTAAAGAACTTGGGAAACTTAATTTAGCTTAAGATAATGATTTTTAATTAAAAAATAGACTAAATATCACGAACAGAATGGGATGAAATCCACATTTGGCTCTTGCATTCATATCCACGTTTGGCTCCTTCAACCGTATGATCTAATTTCGAATCTTTGTGTAACTGCAAGAGCCGAATCTAAGATTTCACCCAGTTGAACCGCTGATATCGGACTCGGACAAAAAATCCCGGTAGTTGCAGTTGGTTGGTGACGATGAACTCCATAGGGACGTCGGGTGGAGGAGGGAGATCATGGGCCTCGACGACGTCGGTGTCGGCGTCGGTCAAGAGAATACAAAAGGAGATGGCCGACCTCCACGCTCATCCACCTTCCGATTGTTCTGCTGGCCCCAAAGGCGACAATCTTTTCCACTGGATCGCCACAATCATTGGCCCTCCTGGTAAAATTCCGTTTCCCGTAAATTCTAATATTTGTTTGCTCTATTGTGCTTTGCTAGATTCGATTCTGCTCAAAATTTTTGAAAATTCTATGAGAACTTCGTGGGGCTACTTTGAAATGCTTCTAGGAGACGAGGTTTTTCTTTTACAATGCCTATAGTGGCCGAGAACTCAATTTTCATTTTCGTATTGTAGGTTTTGTTTACTGATGCTTATTATGCAGCTACAAGAGAAAACCCAAGTATTTGTGAATGAGTTTTTCGTCTGGGCAGTTGAGGAAAATTATTGCACTTCTTCGATGTGCACCTTGAAAAGTATTATTAAGTAAATAAAAATGGCTAGAAGTTGGACTTTATATGGATTCTGATCCATTTTTTCTATGGCAGTGTTTTCAATTTAAATTTTATAGCATCTGTTTTCTATGTTAACTATCAGTATTAATTAGATTATATTGTGCAAATTGCAGTTTCTTGATTTATTTTTTTGCTGCAGAATCCTAATCTACAATAAAAAAAAACCATCACTGGGATAATATGGGAGTCACATTTTTTAAATTAAATAAAGTCTGCCTGTCAAACACATGCTTTTAGGGGTTTGAAACATTTTTTAGGGTTTTATGTCATTGGATCAGAGTCTAAAATAGGAATCCAGAGAAAGATGGTAAATGAGGGAAATTTCCTCTAGTTGTCCACTGTCCACATTGGTAGTTATGATATCAAGAGGCCCTCACGAAATTATACTGATTTCCTGGTTAAAATGAGGAGAAGAGAGTGTGGAATAGAGGACATGAGATGAAAGAGAAACAAGGTAGAAACAGAGAAAGTGTTACACATTGTGTGATTGGGCTTCTAAGGGAGAGGGCGTTATAATATTTTTCTTCAAACTTGTGAATCTCTGGAGCTTCTTGAAATGAGGGAATGCTGTAATATTTATACCCCTTCGTAGAATGAAAAAATCTTGAGAGACTACTTGTTAACACATAGCACATTTCTTCTTGTGAGTTGCATCAACAAGGTTGTGTCATCTTCATCTCTCCTATTGCCTCAATTCTAAATTTTGCATATTCTCCATGAACTATCAGTTTTGGATTTAGACATTACCATCAAAGATCTAAAGTGAGAAATCTTTGATTTGACACTGATGAAGTTCTATTTAGTTATTTGATTTTGTCATTTCCCTTCTTATTGTTGGAATCTATTGTCCTTAAATGGATGCTTAATGTGATTATGACATATCCAGTTTTTATCCCACTATGTGGGGTCGGCTACATGAATTATAGATTTTCATGTATTTTTGTCTTTTGTCATATCTTTATTTAGGCCCATACACTTCATATCAAACTTTAATATCTCTCTCAAAATCTTATTGGATCTGCCTCTACCTTTTTTTTTGACTAATTGTTCCATTTCATCAACTCTCCTCACTGGAGCGTCTCTTGGTCTTCTTCTCACATGACCAAACCATTTTAGTCTAGTCTCTCTCATCTTCTCCTCGATTAGCACTACTCCTACCTTATTACGAATAACTTTATTTCTAATTTTATCTTTTCTTGTATGACCGCACATCCATCTTAGTATTCTTATCTCCGCTACGCTCGTCTTAATGTGATTGTACATATTTATATCCTAAAATGGTATTTTCAATTTTATTGTGGCCTTAATTCAATTAAGTACATATCTTGAGATGTTTTCATTTTGTTCCCTTAAATTACTCATTAATGATGTTGCTATCTGACATAGTTCCATCTGTTTTATATAGGAACACCATATGAAGGAGGCATATTCTTTCTTGACATAACTTTTCCGAATGATTACCCATTCAAACCTCCCAAGGTAAGCTTAAGAGCATCAAAAGCCACTGCAAATTACCAACCGTCACAGTTTCCTTCTGTATCCTTGAAGATTAGATATTTTTAAGTTAAGAGTTCTGGAACTAGTATGACATTGCATTTAGAGCCTTAAGTTATATGTAGTTCCAGCAAAAGCAGACTTTTCTTTAAGGTTGAGAACTTTGAGGGCATTATGATGAAATATATGCCTTTTCTAAGTTGCCTATTAACGAATTACATAGCTTTACTTCCTCAGGAGATTGTAAAATCATTTAAAAGTTAAACTAGGGATTGCTATTGGACCCAATTTGAGTCAACATCCACCTAAACTCACCCCAAATTTCTAGGTTTAAAACACAGCAATCTGGTAAGTTAGGTAATAGGTACATGTAGGACCCAAAATTATTACTTGATTTGGGTTTGTCCATCCAAACATGGTGAAAAAAAGACACAAAATAATGTGGTATGCATATTAGAGAATGATTATAGAGAAAGAAAAAGAATTGCCCAAAGAAAATTTATCTAGAGTCATTCATGTCTATTTCACAACTGGGGGACTCAATACCACGATCACAGAATAGCAAAAAAAAGGTAAGAGCTGCTAGGGTTTTATCCACAGTGTCTTCTCTCTGTTCCCGGTTATAGGGGAGCATGAAGAAGACCATCATTGAAAACCTAATCACTGTTTATTCCAAAACATGGTGTCTATGAGTACCTAATCCTTCTAATATTTCAATTTGGTGATAACTATAATCATTTCTGGTTAATTTTGTCACAACTTATATGTTTATTTTAAGGATTTAATATGATTTACTTGAATTTGAAATTATGGGATTCTTCTAAGATAACTCTTGCTCAAAAGGCTCTGCATGCAACTTCTTGTTATTTAAATTTTGCCACCATGAAGGGGCAAAAGTCGGATTGGGCCAAAATAGGGTCAGCTCACAGCGGCGTTAGGCACTAACAAAGGAAGGTTGTAGTGTGAATGGAAATGCTCTCAATTCTCTGGTTTCTTGGTTTTTGGAGATTCTTGTTTCTTCTCCAAAGCTTTTCTGATCTTTGGTTGTTGAATATTTGTAGTTCTCATTTTCTTCTTTTCTTTTGCATTGAGCTTGGCCACTTTTTAGTGATTTCGTGTTGTTTGTCTATCCGAAAGAAACAAGTATGGTGGGCTTTATTTGTCATGTAGTATACATAACCAATTAACTGGAACTGTTATTCTTTTCTATATCTCTTGTTCCTTTCTTTATTTTTTAATTCTAGGTTTAGAGCTGCAGGTGGTATTCAAAACTCGTATCTATCACTGCAACGTTGATTCAGCTGGCAATGTTAGTTTGGATATTTTCAAAGAAGGTTGGAGCCCAGCTCTGACAATCTCAAAGGTGCTTCTAGCAATTAGAGCTATTTTCACAAACCCTGACCCCTGTAAGCGTTCTTCTTAATGTGGTTCTGTTTTCCTTTCACCTTGTTATTTATTTTGCATTTTTCACTTTGGAGCCTATTAGAAGTAAATATCTATGTTCTTATATGCATTTTCATTTATAAGCTTGTATGATTTTCTTGTTGCTCACTCCTTAAGACGAGGACTTTTGGTTTTCCTCGCTGGACGACTAGGGCATATGTGACAATTTACGACAATAATACCCCATCATTTTTTTACCCCATTATGTGCGGTCGGCTATATGAATTCTAGCTTGCTAGTCATTTCTATAACTCATCATACCTAAGTGTCTCCACCAAGTTTTTCTTGGTTTTCATTTATCTCTTTTTTAAATACTTGCTCCATTCCATCCATTTTTCTCATAGGAGCCTCAATAGGAATTTGTCTTACATGATCAAACCATTTTTGTTGCATCTACTCCAACTTTATTATCAATAATCTCATTTTTTAAATTTATATTTTCTTATATAACCATACATCCATCCATGGATGTGGTGATGCTTGCAGATAATCCAGCGGTTGCTGGCATTGCCCACTTGTACTTGGCAGATAGATCTAAACATGATGAAATAACCGCAGAGTGGACACTGCGATTTGCAAGGTAAAATTTGATACAGCAGCATCCAGCTCTAGGATTTCACCCATCTATCTACCACGATGCTACTATGCAAGCTAAATGGAGTCTCATCTGTAAAAGCAATCCCCTTGTTTTGCCTAGCGATCCCACCATCACCATGTACAATCAATGACATCTATGTTGCGACTTGCAAATACTCAGTAGGCCTTTTGTTATGCTGCTGCTGCTTCTCTGTCGTTGTATCATTGTCGTCTTCAAGGAGGAAGTTGGTACTTCTTGGTGGCAGCACCAATGTTCCAACTTAAACAACACGCGTTCTTTATCTTGAAATAATTCATGCAAGTATTTCTAGATTTTTGTGTCTCTTTAGGTTTTATTAATATGTTCTGCAATCAACAGACAGTTCGAATATAGAGTGAACCCAAGTGACAGATTCGATTTAAAATTTATGAGCCGACATCTGAATCGAATGCATGTCTAGATGGGCTGAAGTACACGGACCAAGAGCAAAAAAACTAAATTAATTGGGAAAGCTACAAGGAACTATTGGAGAATTATTTTAATAAAATGAAGAAATGTTGTAATAAGATGAAGAACGAAGAAGCCGCACAGCAATTAAACAATATGAAGTTGGAGATTAAATATTCCCAGGCCATAACCGAGTGGCCACTCGGCCAAGCAAGAAATTAAAATAAGAAGCTGGGCAATGGAAGTGAAGCCTTGCACATATATAATATAATATTATAACTACACAGATTGAATGGGAGAAGATGGGAAGCAGCAAGTGAAGAATTGGAATTAAGGGGGAGGAATTGGAGGAAGCAGAAGACGCACGCCGCAGCGCGTTAACTTAAGCCGAGTGGCCACCACTCGGCCATAATCGAGTGGCCACTCGGCCAACGACATTAAAATATGAAGCTTGCACTTGAAGATTAAATCAATTTAAATAATGTAAGGAACTTGACGCTTGGCAATTGAACAATTGGAGGAGCAGTAATTAAACAATTAAATAATTGAACTTGCAGAGCTTGGAGATCAATTGACAATTGAAGTTGTAGAGACCAATTAATTAACTGAAATGCAAGCAGCCGCAGTGTAAGCACACAAGTAAAGGCAAGTGCTAAAAGGATTGTTTCGAGTCGAGTATTTTGGGAAAATAGTTGATTGTCGGTAAAAGAAATCTAATTTTACAACGATTTAAAAATAATTGAGATAAACACTCTTTATGAGAAATTTCATAATAAGCGTCATCCATAAGCGATAGACGTCATGCATAACAATTCTAGTCCTAACTAGATTAGAAATAATCAAGATAAATGTTATTTATAAATAATCTTAATTTCAAATTAATTAGAATTACTCTAAACTTTTCTATACATAGGAGACATGCCTCCTCATTTAAGTATGCTTACTTTGATATTGGAATTTTACTTTTGCGCTCAAGCACTCAAAGACCGACTTAAACATTGGAGGGTTTGCGCAGAAAGAGTCTCTCGCGCCCCTCACCATTTGTTGGTCTTGACAGATCTCTAGGTTCTCTAGGGCACTCGGTTCTTGGAGGGCACTCAGTTCAAGGAGGTTCTAGAGAGGGTAGTTGGTTCAAGAAGGGCAGTTGGTTTGTTCAAGAAGGGCAATTGGTTCAAGAAAAACACTCGGTTCTTAGGGGCACTTAGTTCTTGAAGGTCACTCGATTTTTAGAGGCCTTTTGGTTCTTTGAGGTCTCTCGATTCTTTGAGATCTCTTGGTTATTTGAGACCTCCCAATCATCAGCAAGCAACCGTTCACCAACATCAACAAGGCATCATCCCTCAACGCCACCAGATTATTTTGGGTCTTCTGATTATTTTGGACCTCCTGATTATCCTTGTTGAAGAACGTCAAGATTATTTTTTTCCCACCTTATAAATCTATTGTTGTATTTTGGTAACAATAGTTACAAATCAGTTAATTTTGATGTTACACCTTTTTGTATATTAGTTTTGATGATAAAAAATATCTATTAGCTTAATCCCTAAGTCATGAGTCAAGGTTGTTGTTTTCAACATATATCAATTTCAATATCAAGTATTACTTTGCGAAAATGAATTCCAAGTATCGAGGTTTGCAAAACCTTATTTTTTCTAAGTCTTAAAGGTTAGCACCTTATAAGGGAGATTTATAAAAAAATGTTTTCTTTTTAGAAAACTATCTCCCAGTATTTCGATAGCTAATATCTATTGGTGTTAAAATGATTTTTAACGAATTTTTCAAGAAATAGAAAGTATATATTTTGGAGGTGGTAAAATCGCAAAATCCTGAGTTTGTAATAAAACAAAAATTCTATTTTCTTATTATTATGAATTTTGATTTTTTGGATATTTTTATTGAATCCAAATAGGGAGTACTTTCTTATTTACATTTATATATTAAAATAAATGGAAGGTAAAATATAAATAAAATATAAATAAGTTGTGATGTATACATACTATGGATTGTACTGTCAAGCAAATCCTTTTGAAACTCTTTCATGTTTCTATGCATGTTTTGAAATCGCTTTGAAAAGATTTTCATGTTTTCTAAAGTGTATATGTTATTTCGAAACATCCATGTAATGCATTTGTTTCAGGTTTTGGACTATGTTTCGAAACCTATATATCATGTTTTGAAACCTCTAACAGCAGATCATTCAAAACCGAGATGTCTGTGTGCTGCACTTTTATCTTTATCAAAATATTTTTCAATCATTTGATTAATGCATTCTCCATGCTATGAGATTCAAATTTGAATTTGAATGTGAGTGTTTTTAATTAATCATAGTAAGCATAAGACTTTGTCTCCCACTCAATATTGTCTCTAAGTGCAAGTTTAGCTGGAAAGGTTGTATGTTTCAAAAAATGAGAAATATATTTCGAAACTTAAGTGTAAAATTGTGATGTTTTGAAACCTGTATGCAATGTTTCGAAATCTACTTTTCTGTCTTGTCTCTAACGGCTATAAAATGGCTAGATTTCTATCCCTTGATATAAATAGCAGGTGTTTGAAGACAAGAACAAGTTTCTAATAAGAGAGCACACACTAAAGACACATACACAAGCACAAGTGGAGATCAAAATGTTTATTCAAGCTTTCAAAGAAGATCTTTTACAAATCATATTCTTGTGCATTGCAAGTGTGAAAGGAGAAGCAAGTGCAAACAACGAGTCTCATCTGTTCAGCTCTCCTCACCTCAAGCTAAGAGGTTTGTGCAGCCATTGGTAAGGCATTTCATTGCTATAAATTTCATTGAGTTGTAAAGATAATTTTTATTTATCTTGTTAATGTTGTAAGGTTTGAGTTTAGCCTAAAACTCATTGTGATGAAAGATTTGAGTTTAGCCTAAAACTCATTGTATAAGGTTTTAGGGTGAACCGTAGTAAAACTCCTGTTGTGATTGATCACTAGTAAAAGTGATTGAGATTGAAAAATCTTTCAAGTAGGTAAGCTTGAAAGTAGTGGACTAGGCAGGGTGCCGAACCACTATATATCTTGTGTGCAATTGTTCTTTCGTTTTTGTTTATCATTATTGCCTATTGGTCATGCTTTCAAAAGAATTATTTTCAAAGACTAAAATAAGTTTCCTTGAGCTTAAACATAAACATATATTTGATCTCAAACTTCTTTGGTATACTCTTACTTATGTAAATTATCTTTGTCAAAGATCATTATTTTGAAATACAAACCAAAAGATTTACAATCTATATTTCGAAACTAGCAAAACAATGAGGTATATTTCGAAATATATATAGTACATTTCGAAACCTACTTAACAAAAATATTTATTTCGAAACATATATCCTATATTTCAAAACATAGCATTCTGTCATCAACCATTATTTTAATTATTGAAAAATTTATACGAATCTCAATTCACCCCCCTCTTGGGATATATTTGTCATCATTAGGATCAACAAATTTATAGCTCTTAATTCAAAAACAAGATATTAGAGAGAATGGAGAGGGGGACAACATTTGTGAGCTTTTTAATAAGAACCAACCTTTTTATTAATGTTTTTCTAGAAATCTGCAACCATAAGGAAAACAGAAAAGATGAAAATTTGAAGAATTTGATCTTCGGTTTGATAGTGGCTACAAATAAAAGTAGATAGTCAATTGTTGATATTTTGGGGCAAAAGGGTCGTTTAAGTAAAAATAGGAAAGGTTTTACATCATATGTAAAAGAAGTTGATCTAAAGGTGATTCTTTGTAGGTAAATGTTGATATTTTGAGAAATTTCTATTTTGATTCAATGAGAAATAAATTTGGTAAATTTGGTTCAATGATGATGACTAAAACAAATGGAAAAATTCTTGAGTTTATCAAAATTTTAATTGAGTAATATATTCAAAATAATCGAGTATGTGAGGGATCAACAAAGCTTTCAAGTATAAGATAATTGAGTATGTTAATTTCGTAATCGAGTAATCCTTAGTGTGTTTTGAAAATAATTGATTAAAAATATAAGAATAATCGAGTGAAGATGAAAAGTACTTGACTAACTAACCCTTGTACTCGGGTGTGTAATACAATTTTCTATCATCTTCAAATTAATCAAGTAAGGAATTTTTTTAATCGAGTAATAATTAGTTGTACTCGAGTGAATCTGCTTTGTAATCTAGTAATCTTGAGTTAAAATTGATAGGCATCTTTTTACTCGAGTGAAGTATTTTGTAATAGAGTAATGTTCTTTTTATACTCAAGTAGATATCTTTTATAATTGAGTAAACATAGGCTGAAAATAGGATAAATCTCTGGATTTAACATTTAATTGAGTAATAATATGTGTACTCTGTTAGTGTTAATGCCCTAATGCTAGATTTAGATGGCATCTGGCATTTATATTTATGGGACTAATGATGTAATACTTGTAATATATAATAAAATATATTTTCATATTTAAGGTCATATCTTCATTCATAGCTCTCCAATCATTAATATGAATAAGTCCTTAGATTTCCTGTTGAATGTCTTATTCTTAAGTGTTAAGAATATGTGACAATTGACCTTTGTAATAAGGATGTCTTAATGGTTATTCGCAGTCCTTAGACTTCTCAGATGAGAACCATGATTAGTCGAGTACGGACTAACACATGAGATACTACCTTTGATTAGTATGAGATACTAATGATAAAGAATGGTGAGTTGCATGTCATAATCCATGAGATGGATATAGTATTCATGTGGGTAGGTGTTAGTGGAACGTTTACTAAATGTGACGCATGTGATAGATCACATGGCTTGGAGGATCTATGATCTATCACAGGCTTCGATCGTGTTATTGGTCCTTAAACCAGAAGCAACATAATTGTCTTGTATGTTGATGTCAGGAATTTGCCATTACTAAATACCATTCGGTTACCGGGTGGGAGATGCACTGCGTGATTCCTGTGCAGTGGCGTATGGAGATAGGTGATTGCTAATGGGATCCGTTGACCTCCGGCGTGAGGTGAACATCCTATGCGATCAATGGTGGTTATGGTTATATAAATCCCTAGCCAGGGTACACATGGTTGAAAAGGTGTTTCTAATGTCAAAAGGTATTTCGATGTGTCATCCTAATCACACCACACTAGATCTTGGCATAGCTATCGAGTTAGTGAGTTTGATCAATCCATGACTCTTACTCGATCAAGTTGTTAATTGATGGAAGGATTATAGTACACAGGAATCGGAAGCCCAAATAGGTTTTCAAGAAGTATGACTTCATTACTGGTAGGATCGCCCTGACATAATGCTAGTTGTCACTCAGGGTCTTTCGAGTTACATCGGGAAAATGGAGAGATCCTCATTGTAGACTAAAGTGGTTGGTTGGCGTCAAAGAGTTTGACGTGTCTCGATTGCTACTTAGTGGTGAATCTAGAAGATCACACGCATATCCAAGTGTAGTGATTAATTAAGTGATGAAAGTTATAATATTCATTAAGGGTTAATGATTTTTACCGGGATATTAATAATGATAGTGGTTCTTATTGGATAATTAATTCTTATATAATATTTTATGTATAATAGTTATGCATATATTATATTATATTGAGAGAATTAATTTAAATTAAATATATGGAAATTAAAAGAGAATTTCCATTCTATGTAATATATATGATATATTATATAGAAAAATAAGAGCACTCCCAATATATAATATATATGATATATTATATGGAAAAGGAAAATAGCATTTTTATTATATATATATAATATATATGATATATTATTGAAAAGAAATATGCACTTCCATTATATATAATATATAATATATTTTATTGAAATAGAAAGAGCACTTGAAATAATATATATGATATATTATTGAAAAGAAAAATACACTTCCATTTTATATAATATATAATATATTTTATTAAAAATGGAAAGAGCATTTCAAATTATATATGATATATTATTGGAATGGAATGATCACTTCAAATAATATATATGATATATTATATTCAAAAGAAAAATGCACTTTCATTATATATAATATATGCAATATATTATATTGAAAATAATATGACCATCTCCTCCTATATAAATAGGTGATCATGGAGAGAAATGAATGTACGAGAAATCATTTGGCCATAAGCTCTTATACTTCTCATTCTTGTTGGAATTTTCTTAACCATTACTCCCAATTTTTCTCTTGATTCCATTATTACTAGTGTAGCAAGTCCAACCTAATAGAAGGTCTATTAGTTTTTGGAATCTATTTATCTTTCATCTACTACACTTAGTTTGGCTAGCACATAAACTAAGTTGTAGGATTCATTCCTTACTTAGAGTATGGACTAACTAGGCCCCTCATGCTTTCGAGAGATGATTCGGTCTAACCGGTTAACTGTTTGGAAGCTGTTGGTGTGCAACTGTTGCTATCTTGGAGAAGATTCCAACCTTTACACCGGACTACAAACCATAGTAAGGTATATATGGCATGGTTTAATTTTGTATTGCATATGGTCATGGGAAACCAAGTCTTGCAAGGTGGTCTTGAACTTATTTCCATTGCGTTCTTATTTATATTTTTGAAAAAGTTTTAAAAACAATAAAACCCTTGCATCGATACACCAAGAGTTGGGGTTTCCCTTCATACTCAAGTAAGGATCACGTTTAATCGAGTAACTTTACTTTGTAATCTAGTATATAATACATTTTTCTATGGCTTAAAAATAATTGAGTAATGGTATTTTCATACTCGAGTAAGTATAAAAAGTAATCGATTACATAATACATATAATCGAGTAAAGATCAAATTTAGTTGAGTAATGTTAGTTTATACTCAAGTAATACCTGTCAGATTTTGAAAAATATAGCCATTACACTACATTTAATGAAACCAATCTCTACTTTTCAGTCCATTAAATGATGTTCAAACAATTTGTGCATACTTTATAAATTTTTAACAATTTGTTTAAGGTTTGTAGAGACAAAGAGTGGCATTTGTGACACAAACAAACATTCCATTTGTTTAATGCAAAGTCAGCAGCGGCATTCAAGACAGGCAACCTATACATAAGAGAAGGAGCCTGAAGAAAATTTCCACCAAAACATGCACAAGCACTCTGAGCTTACCTTCTTGCAAGCATTCTCGATCAAATCCTTATGATTTTTTTCTAAGAGAGAGTAATTTGTATTCCATATTTTGTAACTCTCTTTCAAGAGAAATTTATGTTTTTATTGTAACATTTGTATTTTTCTCTTAAGAAATTCTTGTCACATTATTTGTGAAACTTGTAAATGTTAAGTTTGAACTTGTAAAAGGCATTGGTTGTTGCTAAACCAAGTATTGAAAGCCATCTTGTAAATGTTAAGTAGCTGAGCTTCCTTAAAAGGTACAAAGGTAAAAATTGTGTTTGCCAAAATACTTGGTGACAAACCAAGGTAGTGAATTAGGCTTTAAAGCTGAACCACTCTAAATCATTTATAATACATTTTTACTTTACTTCTATTTTTTTGTAAAGTTTTAAAAAAGGTGAAAAAGGCTTAATTCACCTCATTCTTAAGCTAACTATTTCAACACTATTGACCAGTTGCCCTAGGCAGTTGATCGCCCTAATGCATGCTCTCGGCCAAACTCGGTCGATTACTATTGCATCAAATCCAGTCAACCATCTTCAACCTAGTCGTCCATTTTTGTTATGTCTGTCGACCATTCTTTTAGGGTTTGCTCTAACCGGTTGACCGTTTCTTAATCCTGCTGACCGTTTTCATTGCATATGTCTTTAATGACTAATTTTATAGATCATTTATTGTGACCAACGGCTATTAAATTCAAAGGCCGTGAGAAATCTATAAATACCAGCCTGATGGTGCATTTGAAAGGTTAGAGAAACCATTGCAAACTTCAAGTTTTACAATCTTATTAAAGTGCTCTAGTGATTTTAAATTCTCTCAAAAAGGCTTTGTATATCAATTGTATCATTTGCTTAAGCCTTTGTGTTTAATTTTTTGAGAAACATTATAACTGGGAGATTTTATCTCTTAAATCTTCTCTTGTGTAAAAATTCATTATATATTATCTAGTAAGGTTGCTAAAGGGCCTACTTTGTTAAGTAGAAGGTTGTAATCCTAATTGTGATACTAGAGGGCCTACTTGGGATCAAGTAGAAGATTTTAGTGATCGTTTAAAATACTTAGTGAGGAGTTAAGATAGTGGATTAAACCGTTTGAGTTGAACCACTATAAATTGCATGTGCCATTTTCTCACTTATCTTTCGTTTCATTGATCTTTTTAAACATCACTCACAATTATCATTGTTTTGCACTAAAACCTCACTAATAGGCTAAAATTTTTGCAAGCTTAATCAAATTTTTAAAAACACCCAATTCACCCCCCATATTGGGTGTGTGGTGCCATAACTTACACATTCTAACAAAAGAGAGAGATTAACTTTTTATTCTTAAATCTCTATTGTTTGAGAGAAGTATTATTTTTCTATTGTGAGTTGTTACTATAAAACTTAATTCTCTTGTTCTCTTAATCTTTGTTTCTTTTAAGATTCTTGTGGTTCTACCTGATTCCTAAAAGGCAAGAGGTTTCGCCTGATTTTTGAAAAGACAGTGGTTATACTTAGTTTTTGAAAAAGTAGTGGTTTCAATTGAGTCTTGAAAAATAGTTGTATAGTGGTTATAGTTGATCATATTTAAAAAACTATCTAGTGAGTTAGTTGAAATCCTTAGTAAGAAGTTAAAGTAGTGGAGTAAATTGGTTGAACCGAACTATTATAAAAAAATTTGTGTGCTACACTTTTCATTTCGTCTTTCATTTCAACACTTTTTCATTCAACAAGTTTTAATTTCTTGTGTTGTTGATTGCATTAACATTGTCATATTTGGTTCACATTTATTTCTATACCCACAACAATTGTTTTCAAAGGTCTAAAAAGTTAAAACTGTGTTGCACATTCACTCGCATTAAGTTTTTCTTTTAAAAATTCTCAAACTTTTCATCGAGATTAATACTGGCAAACAACCTTCATCAGATTTCAAAACTTTAGAAAGCCGTAACAGTTTTAGCATAAAGATTCTCCATAGCAAAATTTTTAAATTCACCAGTGTGTTCATTATTTTTACAATATCTCAACACCTTTGTCACCAAAAGATTTTTTTATTAATAAAATTAAAATTTTCCAAAATCTAATTCACTTTCTCTTGAAAGAGTTTTTGGACAACACAAAAGATACTAAGTAAAGGAGCAAATTTTTCAAAAATATTATATATTTTCAAATTATTCAACACAATATTACACTTTTTAAATAATTTGATAAACCACCACAAATCATTTACATCACTACTTCACCTTGTAATCGGGCTCTGACCTAGAATTCATGTGAGTAAAACTACCCACTCTCACTAACAAGTTCTTAGAACTCGAAATTTTATATATTTATTTAGTGTATTGCCTTTATTCTTTACTTAAAAAAAAACTTAATTTACCTTTGACTCTAATAGCAAGTTGCCTATAGATTCTTATAGAGGTGTCAAAAGGGCTGGGCGGCCCGGGGGTCCGGCTTTGGCCCGGCCCGTTACTGTTCAAAAGGGGCCGGGCCGGGCCAAAGAAATTGGGCCCACGGCCCGGCCCGTCTAAGGGCCTGGCCCGACCCCGCCCGTGGCCCGTTGGGCCGGGCCCATGAGGCCCTTATGGGCCAATCATTTAGGCCTTTACTCATTTTTTTTATTTTGTTATTCTTTAATAATTATTGATATTGGATACTAAAAAATTTAATTTCACAATATATATAAATAATAACCATCAATTTATTATTTTTCATATCAATTCATAAAAAAATTTATAATGCTATAGAATTTTGAAATATAAAATGATGAAATAATATTTAAAACTTAATAATTAAGATGAAAAATATTTTTAAAAGAAAAAAAATGATTTTTATATATGTATTATTTTAATATTTATATATGTATATATTATATGTATTATTTTTAAAAAAAATTATTTTAAAAATAGAAGAAAAAGGTCGGGCCCATCGGGCTCGGCCCACTAAGCCCTATGGGCTAAGGGCCCGGCCCGGCCCTCTAGCCCACGGGCTGGCCTGGCCCGGCCCCTTTGTAGGGGGGCCGTGGGCCGGGCCGGGCCCTATCAATGGCAAAAGGGCTCTGGCCCGGCCCGGCCCTTTTAAAAAGCCTGTGGGCCGACTCGGGCCGGGCCAGGCCGACCCTTTTGACATCTCTAGGTTCTTACAAAACAAAAGTTTAAAAATGCCAATGAAAAAATAAATTGAACTTAAATAAAAATTGTTCTAAATAAGGAGAAAATTTGTCATAAAAATTTATAATTATAAATACGAGATTATCAAAATTAATCTGCTTTAATTTTTAAATAATTAAATTTTATTTAAGAGCAGATGAATTCATAGGAATTAGGTAAGAAGAGCGTCGCTAATGGTCCAGTCACGTTTCCAATCTCTCTTCCTCAATTCTGCTACCTAACTTCATCGTCCCTTCTATATTATGTATTCACGCGGAAACAAACGCAGAGAGAGAGAGAGAGAGAGAGATGGGAATTAAGGAAGTTGGAGCCGAAGAGTTGGTGAAAGCTGGGCTAGATGTGGAGGAGGCGAAGACGGTGGAGAAAGGACTCAAGGAAGCAATAATTGCTGCGGCCGGTGGCAGTAGTGGTGGATTGAATCAGCCAGAGCTATGGCGGCAGCTCACAGCTCGCCAGCGGTTGCTCAAGCCCTCGCACCCACATTCCGTCCACCAGCTCCTCTACTACTCGGTCTACGAGCATTACAATGGGCCCCCTCTCTACTGGTTCCCTTCACTGTAACTATCCATTGAAAATATGCTCATTCCGAGCATAGCTTAGAAAGAATACATATATATGTATGTATGTAAGTACAGTTGGTAATCGTGTCATATATTTGTGGGCAAATGGTTAGGGATGAAGCCAAACGCACAAACTTGGGGCGCCTCATGGAATCTCATGCTTCAAAGCTTTTGGGAGATGCATACAAGGATCCCATTACCAGTTTTACCCTCTTCCACAACTTCACTGTTCAGAATCCTGACGTAAAAATCGAGCTATCTCTTAATTTGCAAATGCATTTGTATGGTTGGTTACTTCCTTATTCATTTAAATTGGTTTCAGGTTTACTGGTCATTAGTACTAAAGGAGCTTTCAGTTCAATTTCGTCGAGTCCCAAAATGCATTCTGGATACTTGTGACAGATCGAAACATGGGGGAGAATGGCTCCCTGGTTCAGTTTTGAATATTGCCGAGTGTTGTATACTGCCCAGCGCCTATCCAAGAAAGCCGGATGATGGTTTAGCCATCGTATGGAGAGACGAAGACAACGATTCCCATGTTAATCAGATCACATTACAAGAGCTCCGGGAGCAAGTAATGTATGGTTTCATTTGTCTACTTCGGTCTCCATCATTAAACATTTCAAATTTTGTTGCACCACGAAGTACCTTGCTCCATTGCTGTTGTTGGTCACCAATTATCTGAGTAAGCAGCAAAAAGTTTAGTAGTTTTATCAATTAATGAAGGCTGTGACAATTTTCGTGTGAACTACATATAACTAGAGCAATTCCAGAGAGAGTACTGTGGCATATGCATATCTACTGACGTCTTCATCAAAATCCTTCAGTATTATGTTCCATTAGTTGATGAAAATTTAGCGGTTTTAGCTGTAGAATGAATAGTAATATGCAGAGCATCTGTTCTCCTTAAATGTGAGTTTAAGCTGCTGTGCTATTCTGCGCTTGGTGTCAGTCTTCAGTTTCTGTTGTTAGAGCCATCAGGTTCTGTCTATAGACACTCTTCTTACTATTTCAGTAACATAATAGTGTTAAAGGCAAAGGCAAACAAGAACTGATATGGTACTGGCACGGCACATATAGAGAGGACAGGCTCTTTTAAGCGACATCATCCATCTGCCAACATCTTTTTAGTTTTCTTTCTCCTTTTTGTTATGCATTTACATACAAATGGCTTAATGGCTTACAGGTTGGTGGCAAATGCATTGGATTCCATATTCTCGAAGGGAGATGCAATTGCAATTGTGATGCCAATGACAATCACTGCAGTTGTTATATATTTGGCAATTATACTCGCAGGATTTGTTGTTGTATCAATAGCTGACAGCTTTGCTGCAAAGGAAATTGCTACTCGTTTGCGTGTATCAAGAGCAAAGGCTATCTTCACTCAGGTGATTTTATCTTAGAAAACCATAGTGAAAATCA
Organism: Diospyros lotus; assembly: GCF_014633365.1. Lineage (NCBI taxonomy): Eukaryota > Viridiplantae > Streptophyta > Magnoliopsida > Ericales > Ebenaceae > Diospyros > Diospyros lotus. Next base: position 14,158,927 of record NC_068338.1, read on the forward strand.
CTGTATTGCAAAAGGAAAGCTAGCAGTTTGGCCCATGCCACATTAAATGGTTTATTTTCCCTTGCTTATGTTGTAACTAGATTGTCTGGCACATCGTCCCATTAATGTTTTGTGTATTCAACGTTGACCCAGTAACAAGTCAATATGCTCCAAAGTGAGAAAGTTGCATAAATTGATGTAGTATCTCTATTGCTTTCTTGTTAATATTTGAAATACATGGTTGTCAATGGACCACGTATAGGAATTCAAAACTTAAAACACTTAAAATCCCCGTACACAATTTGCTCTTGCCAATATAATAACATTAATACTCCGATACAACAGTCTTTGAAGACTCTGCCTCTGCTATGGATGTCTCCTTATTGTGCTAACCATCTGGAAAGAGAACATGATTCTCCCATATTTGCTTGTATAATTTCCATGCATATTATTTTGGTGCAAAAATTTGAAGCAATGATCATTATTTGAATCATCTCATTAGATCCTAACTTCAACGTGAGTGTATTATATGTTTGTTGTTTTTACATACATCTGGTAAAGATCTACACAGAATTTCATCATTTTGTACAAGTCCCAAAAGAAAAAATTAACCGTTGCTATTGGGCTTATTCCATGATTATAGCTTATAGAAATTTGAAACTATGGACTTTAATTTTGAATGTGATACTTTATTTTGGCACTAATTCTTTCTTCCTTGTGAATTCAGGATTTTATAGCACGAGGAGGTCGAAAATATCAATTATATAGGTAATAGTTTTACTTTAACAATGTGCTTAAAAATGCTCACAATATCTACCATTAATTTCATATCCATGTTTAAGCCTTTTTTTATTTCAAATGCCAACTATGCAAGTGACACATGCTACATATGCTGACATAAGAGTAAACTTTAATATAACTATCATGATGTGTAGCATAGACAATGCTGCTTAAATGTTATTAAGATCTTCCCAGTAGCTCAGGGATGAGGGGAAATTTTTGAGAACCATTGCCTGTTGGCTTTTGTCATAACTCCTTCCATCCCATGCAGACCAAACTGAGGTGAAGTCTGTGATGGACATGCAAATTGGTCTCTTACATATTGAGAAAAGAAATTTGAGTGAAAGGAGTGCTTGGTGCATCTTCAAAGCTCCAATTCCATTCACTGAACAGATATAGGTTCATAGGTAACCGGAAAAAATGAAGAAGTTTCTCCTCATTATTTTAAGGCTGAAATTTCACTTGAATGGAATGCTCATTTTCCCTTTAAACTGCAAAACAGCAATTTTATTGCTGGGAGATTTCCTTGCATCACTTAGTGCAGTAAATCTGATAATATCCTGATGGCATCCTGAAGATGTGTGTATTAGTTTGAGAAATCCTGATACATACTATATTCCAGAAGACAATCCCCTTGTCCTTGTCGAATAATTTTGGCTGGTTTATCTTTTCCCTGGCAGTCGAATCATAGAAGCCCTTCCAGTAAAAGCTATTGTAGTTCCTGCATCTCGAACAGACGTGGATGTTCAATTAAGGAATCAGGACATATCGTGGAAAGATTTCCTTTCCAGTGTTGTTCATCTTTCTAGGTAATGCGAGCTTTTGTTCTGAGGTAGAAATGTACTCATATTTTTTGTTTTCACACTTAAAAGGGTCTACAATGCAATGGCCACTAGTACCAATCTTCTTTGTGTTTACCATGTACTTTCTTGTGCAATTTGTTCATACAAATTTTTTTAAAAGTATTTTCCATTTTTGCAGACCAAATTACTATTATCCAGTTTATCTACCAATAGACTCAACAACTAATATACTATTCTCATCTGGAACCACTGGTAAATTCATTGGTCTGACCACTTGTTTGTTAGCAGTTTAATTGTGGCATTTTTTAAGCAGTCATTCTATTTCTTCTTCATCAGGGGATCCAAAAGCCATTCCATGGACACAACTCTCCCCGATTCGATGTGCTGCTGATTCTTGGGCACATGTTGATGTCCAACATGGGGATGTCGTCTGCTGGCCCACAAATTTAGGATGGGTGATGGGGCCAATTTTGCTATATTCTTGCTTTCTGACAGGGGCAACGCTTGCTCTATATAATGGATCTCCACTTGACCATGCTTTTGGAAAATTTGTTCAGGTGATTCCTAGACATGCATTTTTCTTTTGTGCTCGTCTATAAATGTAACAGTCTCTTTACTGTTTTACTCCATTCAGTTGCCTCATCTCAATATGAGAGAACATCATAATCAACCCCAACCCCTGGCATGTGTTGAAGCTCCTGTATTTCATTCATTTGACATGGCATCACATGAAGCTATGCATCTGCAAGAGAAGGGGACTGATTTCTCTTTTGAATTAAAGCTGCGAGTTTTTCACTCTAATGTCTTTTCTTGGGATGTTTTATTCCCTCCAGTTGTTGAATAATAGTTACAGAAAACAAGTGCCTTCAGAATTTTGTTTGTTCATACAACTGAACATGAGAAGGAACACATGTTTTATGCTTCTTTTAGTAGGCAACATAGTATGTTTCCGCATTCTGTTTTCCTTTTTAGGTGAAATTTTTTATGCTCATTTATCTTTTCCCTAGGCGCCAAACTTTATAATTCCAGTCTGTTTTGCATTCAAGGAATTGACACTTGCTCCACAAATGCCGCCTTTTTCTTTGTTAAATATATTTAGGATGCAGGTGTTACTATTTTGGGCACAGTCCCTAGCTTAGTGAAGGCTTGGAAGACTACAAACTGTATGGAAGGCCTGAACTGGACAAATATTAGGTATCTTCGCATTGAAATTACACATTGTTATGGTTATATCAATTTTCTAAAGAAAAAAAAAATTGGGTATCTGTATAATTATGGTTATATAAATTTTCTAAAGAAAAAAAAAATTTGGGTATGTGCAGGGCATTTGCGTCTACTGGGGAAGCCTCTAATGTAGATGATGACCTTTGGCTTTCTTCGAGGGCTTTCTACAAACCGATTGTCGAATGTTGTGGGGGTACTGAGCTTGCATCATCCTACATCCAAGGAAGTCTTCTGCAACCACAAGCTTTTGGGGCATTTAGCTCTCCATCAATGACAACAAGTTTTGTCATCCTTGATGAACATGGAGTTCCTTATGTAAGAATGTTTTCTTGCATTTTTTCTGACTAAATTGTTACTTTTTCACAATTTTTTCCAACAGAATTCTGTCACTAAATCATATCATTAGCGGGAGGATTGCTGTCAGGATTTCTACTTAACTCATTATGCCTTTTCATAGAAAATCCCAGCAGCTTTTCCTGCTGACTGAAAATTTTGATAGTTACTAGTTGCATTGTTAGGATAGAATGACTTATAAAATCTTAACCATCAAGACAACATCAAACCCTATTATCTATTTGGGGATTCTTAGATGTGCATTGTTTGATTTATTTCTTTTTTTCTTTCTTCAAAATTGGGACAGCCGAATGATCAAGCTTGTGTGGGTGAAGTGGGTTTGTTTCCTCTATACATGGGGGCTACTGATAGATTGCTCAATGCTGATCACGAAAAAGTTTACTTCCGAGGAATGCCCATATACAAAGGAATGGTACGTTGATGTGGATGTGCCTTGCCATGTATTCTTAGTTAAAAGTACGAGTCAAGATGAATGCACATCAGGCATTGTAATCATATAAATATGCCCAAATTAATATTCAAACGGTATTAGATTATTCATGCAGAAAATTTTTATGCGCAATCGGATTGACCAAATCTACAGCCTCACTAGTTTATCCAAAAAAAAATCTACATCCCACTACAAAATTGGGGTGCATATACGGTTCAGTAGATAACCCATCACCAGATTGACGATATTCTTGCAGGCTCTGGATAGGTGGGGCTGTTACATTTTTGGATGCCTGATAGGGGCTCTCTGTTGGAAGGAGATTTTGTTTTTCTAGATCTAGAAAAATCATTTTAATGTTGTCATTTAACTCGGCTGCATGATCTGTTGACGCCTTTTTCATTCATTTCTTATTACTTTGGTGTATTGTTTTTCAAGTTAAACCCATCGAGAAATCACAATCCAGTTAGAAATGGCTTATGATAAAATCAATATATTGTAATTGTTTGTTTTGATTACCATTGTACTGTTGTCTATATGTAAGCAGTGGAGAACAATTAGGTGCTGATAAAATGCCATAATCCGGAGAAAAAAAAGTGACTATGTTAGTAGTCTTTCTAACTTGAGTACTACCTCACAGCAACTAAGGAAGCATGGTGATGTCATCAAAAGAATGACTGGAGGCTATTTCATTGTACAGGGAAGGGCTGATGACACCATGAATCTTGGTGGCATAAAGGTACCGCTCACCTATCTTTCCCTCTCTTGAATGGTTCTGAATCATGCTGATGCTGTGTGAGAGGCAGATGGCCTGCTCATTTGTTGTGAATTTTTCCCATTAACAATGCAAAGAAATTGAAGGCATTGGTCAACAGAGTTTTCATGGAGTCTATCTTCTGCAAATAAGTAATTTGCATGTTAATGACCTTTTTATGGGCTTGAATTCATTCTTGATTGCGATCTCAGTTTTTCTTTGATTGGATTGATTTCTGAAACCAAGAAATAACTGGCTGTCTCCTTGATTTGCAGACGAGCTCAGTTGAAATTGAGCGTGTGTGTAACCAAGTTGATGAAAGCATCTTGGAAACTGCTGCAGTCAGCACTGCACCAGCAAGTGGTGGTCCAGAGCAGCTAGCGATATTCGTGGTATTGAAGAAAGGATTTAACACTGATTTGGGCAGGCTAAAGATGCTTTTCTTAAAAGCTATTCAGAGCAACCTGAACCCGCTGTTTAAGGTTTCTGCCTCTTAATCTCCTGAACGTGCTACTTCCTATGCGTTGCCTTTTCTTATTTTCTTTCAGTGTCCGAAATCAGGATATAATTGGGGCAAGGGAAGTAACAGTAACTGTTTGCCTGCTGCTCTTCAGTCCTTATTTCCTTTTCCAAAGTGAAATTTTAAGAACATACATCTTCAGAATATTTAGAAGAGGTGAAAGAACTTCTCAATTTGTCTTGCTCTGGAAATGTAGAAATGCTTGACTATCTAGACAAGGATTCAATCATATCCGAGAGGAAATTTATTTTAGCCTAAGATGTGTTCTGCATATTTCTCCTCTCCTTTCTTTACCCTTTTTCTTTTTTATCTGATGCAATATTGGGCCACTCAAAATTTATATGTAAAAAAAATGTGGAAATGCAAATATAAATGCAATAAGGTTTATGTATTGTTATTTGGGCCAATTCTTGAGTAATACATTTGGCTAACATTTATGGTGAATCACTAGGAGTCACAAGACTTATAATCCAAAATATTTTGTACTTACTGGCAGAGAACTTGTCTATCTGCATACAAACCTGTTGTTGATACATATCTGAACGTAAATTTATGACTTGCCATCTACTTTACTCGTTCACAGGTGAGCCTTGTAAAGATTGTGCCTGAATTTCCTCGAACTGCTTCGAATAAGTTACTCAGGAGAGTTCTAAGGGACCAACTAAAGCGCGAGCTTCATGTTCAAAGTAAAATTTAATGGCAACATCAGTAGTTCTTGGTATGGAAATTTTGAACATGTAAAGCTCATGCATTTAGTTTCTGAGATGGATGAATAAGAACAAAATGGTAATTAGATTTCCTTCTGAGGACAAATTCAGTGTGAAATGGTATTATTTATCAGTTGATAGTGATTTTATGTGGAATGGTTTTATGAGAAGTGTAAGTGAACAGTTACTTTCTCAAGCAATGCAACTAATGAAATGACTACTTAATCCATTTCTTGCATAGTTTCTGTGAGATAATATGCACAGTTCTTTTATTGTACCTTGCAGATCAAACAATTATTGGCAGATGTATAGATTTATAGGTTGTCTTTCTCTGGATTCAGCTTATAATGCTGCAATGTAGTTCAAATTTACTTCACCACAACTTGCAATGATTTGCATGCTATCAGGTACATGTTATTTTAAATTAATTATTGTTCAAATTGCATGACGCAAGAATCGACCACCAATTGAATTTATGTGAGCTAATCACTTGCATTGTTGAGATGGAATTGAATTGCTTGTGTAGAGAAAACAAGAAAATTGCTCAGGGGCTCGGTTAGAATATTGCCACTCTGATGTTTACCCCAGTGGGAGATTCAACAAAAAAATGAGAGTTATGAGAACCACAATGACTTTTTCTACCTTTGGCTCACCCCTTGAGATTTTTTTTTTTTTTTTTATATCATTTGAGTGAGGATAGTGATAAGGATATTTGGTCATGCCCATATCGTAGAGGATTAGCTGATTTCTCCATGTTTTGCAAGTTTGGGATTGAGTTGAATTGAAATTGTTAGATAGATATTGATTAACTTGACCTAGGATTATGGAGGTACAGACACATGCATCAAGGGGGCTTGGGATGCCAATCCCTTAAATCTTCATACTAGATTAGATTTATCTAGTCCCTAAATGTTATGGATTGCCTCGAGTTAAATGCTTAGTTGATAAATCTTTGAAATTCTCTTATGATAAAATTGTACTTGTAATGCTAAATTGATAGATCTTTATCTTTATCTTGCTTGGAGTATGCTTCAATGTTCATCTACTTCTTAGATTGGGCTTTATTGAGAAATGTAGGAGCGAACACACAAGAGGGGGTGACTTGGGTGTTTCAAGACTTTTACTGTTTAATATAGATTTTGTACAAAAACTATTTTAAGTCATTTTATGACTTTGAAATCAATGCTAGAAATATAAACTGAAAGTGTTCAAAGTATGAAAATCAAATGTAAAAGAAATACAAAGAGACAATGCACACAAAATTTAAAGTGATTCAACATAATATGACCTACTCCACTACCTTGGCTACCCACCAAATTTTTTTGAAAATCTAATATTCAGTGCTTATTTAAAGAGGTGAGCACTATTCTCTATTATAATAGTTTTTGTTAGGTTCAGCTACAATCTTTTCCAAGTCTTTTATAAGAATAAGGCGCTAACCCTTACAATAATTTAAGAAAAAGATAATTAAGGGCAGAATCTCACAAGATAACAACTCACAAAGAAATATGAAAGAAAGATCAAGAGGGATTTAAAGAATACAAAGAGAGTATGAATGATAAAAATTAGAAAAGGCTCTTCAATCTCTAAATATTAAAACTTGAATGTAAAAGAAATCACAAAGATGAAGGCTTTGATCAGCTTCTTTTTTTTCTCTCTCTTCTTTTCATTCTCCGTAAGAGAACCTTTTCATCAAAATTGGTCAGTAACTCTTATTTCGTGCGTCCCTTTTTTTGTATTTATAGTTGCTTGAATTTTAAATTTGATCTTGAAGGCCCCTACAATCACCCACAGCTCTTTCAAAAAGCTTTATGGTCAAATAAGTTTTTTTTACACACACACACACACATATATACATATATATAAAGTACATTCTTTTTGTACAACATACATATATGCTGAGTAATGTATAGTCTCAATTAAATCAATCATATATTTAAGAGAAAGATGTCTTACATTTGTTTAGACGACATTAAAAGTAGTTACAACACCTTGATTTATGTTCCAATAGCTATATTTTTTAAATTTCTGAGACTATTTAGGGTTTATTGAGCGAGATAAGAGATTTCTGGAGTGATTTTAATATTTAGTTGATTAAGTAATACATTACTCGATTACTGAGTAATCTTACTCTATTAAGCTTTTTAGATACACAAGTAGTTACTCGACTAAAAATAATAATACTCGATTAAGAACAACTTTTAGTTGATTAACCTTTTTGAATAGCTGTCAATCCAAAAATGTTATTTGATTAAATGATCATGTCCCTTGACTAAAAAAAATAATACTCGATTAAGAATATTTGTTAGTTGATTAACTTTTTGAGTACAGAAATAGTTAAGAAGAGATACTTGACTGACACAGATGATACTTCAACTAAAATGATTTAATACTTTATTAAGATTAACTCTTAGTTGATTAGTCTCTTGAGTACCTTTCAAGAATAAAACCCGTCTAAATGATTTTGATACTATTATGCCTAGTAATCAGGAAAGGTCCATGAAAATCTGAGTGGCATAGTTGCAAATGAACAAGTATCCAAGTAGCAAAGTTACAAATGATCAGGTGGCCTGCAAATGAGCAAGTGCCTTGTAAGCCAAAACCATCAAAACCAAGCAGTAAGTTAGCCAAATGGGCTAAGCAAGCTAAAAGAAGACAAAGGTAAGTCAAAAACCTAACCATGATTGAATAGAAGCAAGTCCACCTGATCATGATCGAGTGGGGGCAAGGCCACTCGATCATGATTGGTCTTATCAACTCAAAGTGACCAAAAAGTTCATTTTGAAGAGGATTTCGCCAAGCAATAAACTATCAAGGCAAGCACAAGAGAAAAGAATGCCAAAAGAACCACAAGGTTGAGTGGAAAGACCTCCACTTGACCATGATTGAGTGTGTAACGCCTCGCTTTTTCTGAGCATTAAATAACTTAGGAATTTCGGGAATATTTTTTTCTTTAATATAAACTATTTCCCGACAATTCTGTTTTACCTTCTCAACATACTAAATAAGAATCAATAAATTAAGACAGGTAATTATCATAAATGCGGAAGCTTAAAAATCGAAACCTGATATGGTACATAATTAATTCACTTTATAACAATATCATTAAATACTTAAATACATAATTATACATGATCTTCAATATAGTATAATCTTCTAACCATGGCTAAAGACGTATCCTGAATCCACATGAATGAGCATATACCGGAACAACTCACTGAACCCATCGGCCATGTCATCAATCATCTCCTTGTCATAGCTACAAATCCTAACTGGAACGTTTGAATCTTTCAGAGGCATAACTCAATTAGAAGATAAATCTTCTAGTGAGGGTTTAGAAACATGATACATGAATATATGATGCAATAACATAAACAATCATATACCCTAGTGTAACTTTCCTGTCCCACCAGCCCGACACGAAACCCTAGGCAGAATCTTGACCTACTTTCAGGATAATCCTAACGTTGTTCCATCATTTGCCTTTGGAAAATTTCGACTACACTATTGGGGTGACATCCCAATCCCATGCACGAGTATCAATATGCCAATAATATCGTGCCATGCAACAATCATGACTTTCCATGCAATATGACAAAATGATCATAAGTTCAATAAATATCATGCATAACGAAGCAAACATGTCATATATAGGTTCTCAGGACAAAACCACTCACCTTAGCACGAAGGTCGGACTACCTCAAAAAATGCGCATTGCCTCGATATGCGTGCCCGGCCTCGACTTTCGTGCCAACTCTCGAAAGTTGCACCAATCACTTTTCCTCGAGCACATAAATCATAAAATCATATTTAATCATTAATTATCTCAATATTCCAATTTCTTTCATTTTCCCTTTATTTTCTTCCATTTTTCTTTCTAAAAATCCAAATAAATACCTATTTAACTATTTACTCAAATATTTTTCCACAAAAATTCACAATATCCTATGAACTTCAAAGGAAAATTACTGAACTTACCTCGATGACTCATTTGCACACAAAATGAGGCTGTTTGGTGAAAAAATCAAGACACCGGGAATGCCAAATCTAAATATTTTTGCACAGGCCTCTAGATCTTGATTTTAGAGGAATTTAGCAATTTTTTTTCAGAATTTTTGGAGCCCTCACACACCCTCACGCGCGCCCACTCGTGGGGCCCAGCTAGCGCGTGCATTGCACGCGCCGATCGTCTTCTTCAACGAGATTCCGACCAGTTCTGGTTTTTTGGCCATATCTCATTCGTTTGAGCTTCGATTTGCCTCTCGCTTGAATCTATGGCTTTCTCTTTTCGCCCTCTACTGAATAATAGCTTAAAATCGGTCGATTGGAGTCATTTTTTAACTGCTCAACTAGATTTTTTGATGAAGCTCGTTTTTCCGTCGAAGCTCCATATCTCTTTCATCTCTCAACGAAAATTGCTCAAATTTCACATAAATGATCATCTGGATATGGGGAACAAAAGCCTTTTATCTGCTGCTCTCAATTTTTTCCCAAACTCTCGGATCTGAGAGTTTAATTTTTCTCTTCCTTTGGCTATTCGAAAAATCTTTATTTATAGGCAACCCCGAGCCTCCGAATGCCCATGGTTGGTCGATCCAACCTCCCTGAGGACTCTACCTACCCCATATCGATCCAAAATCCTTGAAGACAGCCCTCAAAATCCAATTTTTGTGGCCCAATTTTTCGGCCACTTTCGGCTAAAAATTTGGCCATTTTTGCCAACAACAAGGCCGATTGTTGGCCTAGGCTCGACCCAAGAGCATCCTAGGTTACTTTTCTCGAGTATTTCGCCATCGAATTCGGTGATGGGAGGTGGAGGAAGCTTGGTCGGCCATGGAAAAATTGCTCTTTGTGCAATTTAAGTTGCACTTTGACCCCAACTTCTTCTCATTTTGAACTTTTGGTCCTTTCCTTGAAGCCCCTGAGCTTCCCAATAGTGCTATTGCGACGTACAACTTCTATAATTTCCATTGCATCCCCGAAGATTCTAAAAAAATGTCATTTCAACCTCATTTCCGTAATTTCAAAAAATTGCACTTAGGCCCGAATCTTCGTTTTGGCCCTAAACCTCTTCCTTTCTTCCTGAAACTACTGAAGGGTTGTTCCCTATGAAAAATCAAAGCCCCCTCAAGTTTCTGTTGACTTCCCGGAAGTCGTCTATAACAATTCGATATTGCAGCTTAATTGGCAACTGCATTTTAGCTGTACCGAAAACTGTTCTCAATCTCATTTCTTTTGATGACATAAATCATGCCTCGAAATACTCATCACAGCCATATCATTTTTCTTAGGCATCTCGGTTCCAGGGCATTCCTTATAGTCGATTTAGTCAATTTTTCGGGCTATTTAGATACTAATCTTTCCCGAAATTTCGTTTTTCTAATAAAATGCTTACTTTCAAATAATCCTAATTTCTTGAGTATTATAGAGTGGAATGCAGTATCAGAAGGAGAAGATCCTGGCAGCAATCAAAGACAAGACTGATTCAGTCAACCCAGATTTATAGCTAATTAAGATAATATCTCTCTTAATATTAAGGGATCTTAATTATATATTATATTGTCCATAATTAGCTAGGTTTACCATGTATAGATATAAATTTCCGTGTATATGTAGTCTGTGAAGGGTTTTAGAAAATTGTGAAGAATAGTTTCTCTCTTTGAAATTGTCATGGTATCAGAGCCATAAACTTTTGATTTTCGCTTCTATCTTGATAAATTCTTTTGAGAATTTATATTTTTATCTTGAAAAGGATCTGTTGCAGGCTATTCTTAACTTCTTCTTTTCGTATTATTTGTGTTGAATCTATACTATGGATATCAACAAGTATGAATCCATATTTCTGAAATTCAATGGAAGAAATCCTGCTCTTTGGGAATTTCACTTTCAGATTTTCGTTGAAAGAAAGGGACTCTCTGCTATTCTTGATGGGTCTTAGAAAGAAACTGGTAATGATGCGGATAAATGCACATGGAGAACAAAAAATGCTCAGATTGTTACATGGATATTGAATTCCATTGAGCCTGATATTGCGCTAAGCCTCGGATCTTTCAAAACTGCAGCAGAGATGTGGAAACATCTTGGAGGAATTTATTCCCAAGTGAATCAATCAAGGCAGTTTGAACTTGAATATGAAATTGCCAACATCAGCCAAGGTGACAAGAGATATTCGCAATTTTTATGTTGAAATATTGAAGATGTGGACAGGACAAGATATGATCTCTCCGAGTACCATCTCAAAGGATGCATATGCAGAAGTTAAGAAAGAAAGAGATTGTGGAAGAGTGATGCAATTTCTCATGAATCTTCGACCTGAATTTGAGAATGCAAGGGCCACATTAATCAATCGAGGTAATTTGACTATGGAATATGTGCTTGGAGAACTTGCTCGTGAAGAAACACAGTTAAATACACAAGCTCAGCTGGACACAAAATCCAATTTAGTTGACGCAGTATTTATCACTTCACGTGGTAAATTTCAATCAAAACATAAACATGGAGGACGAGAAAGTATTCAGTGCAGATATTGCAACGAACTTGGACATATGTTGTCTCATTGTCGAAAGCGCAATATATGTAATTATTGCAAAAGGTTAGGACACATTATTTTAGATTGCAGAATTTTGAAGAATAAACAGAGTCAATCAGCCTTTGTTACCATGGATTGTGACCAAGAACAAACAGGTGCTAAAGAGACAATTCTTACATCGCAAGCAATTCAAAAGATGATTCAAGAATCAATGCAATCAACTATACCAGGTGTTATTTCCTTTTTTTTTTTTTTTTGCTATTGGGTTATCAGATAAAGGAATTAAATCTACTCCTTGGTACCTTGATTCTGCCGCTTTTAATCACATGTTTGGACAATAGCATGCTTTTTCTAAACTCCAGCCTTGCTCTTTGAATCAATCAATTACTATTGCCAATGGAAGGAAATTACCTATTGAGAGAATTGGTACTGTAACGGCCTGCCTCCTGAAGCCTACTCGTGCACAAAGAGGATCCATGAGAAGGTTATTACTAAAATGATATCGAACAATAACACAATTACTCCTCACACACAACCCTTATTAAATCATAATCTCTTTTTTTTATTATTATTATAACATCTCATAATCGTTCATACATAGCTGATCACCGTGAACCTATTTGGCTTTCATAATACACATATATCTCAAACATAAAACATTAACCTTAACACAAGCGCAATGACACCTAAGATCTAGTTTCGAGAGAGCTCTGCACTTGCTACCATGACTTGATGGCTTGGACCCAAACCCCGCTGAATGTACCTGCTATCACAGGCGTTTCTCTTACCTGGAATGATGGAAAGCAAACACGAGTCGCGAGACTCAGCAAGCTCATGAAAGGAAGGCTATAGGTTTAAGGTAGGACTCTTTCCATGACACTCCATGCAATTCATGCCAAGCAACCACACCATGTCATGATCCATACGTGCCTTACTTCTACATGCATAACATAAAGTTAACTGCACATAAGCAACTAGGGGCCTACATAAGCCACACATTGGGACCCAAGTCCCGCATACAAACCTGTTGCAGCCTAACATAGACTACCATTTCATCATTCTCTTGGACCCACCTTTTCCTGACATGGTCGGCTTTTCCTGACATTCAACATTTAGCTTTTTCTGATACTTGTTACATGCTCTTCTTGATACCCATCATACCCTCATATGTTCTTCCTGTCATATATCACATAATCATATACTTCCGTGATCTTGGTCTTCCCTCGAGCCAATCCCGAGCTAATATCTAAGTCGAGCCGAAGCTCACCCGAGTCGGTACTCCCAACACCTGGCACGGTACTCCCGCCCAGAAAATAGTAACAATAGAACCATACAGTGCAACACATAAGAAATGCAATGGCTTTTGTAGCATAAACGTGATAACAAGGCCCCCATAAACCAAGCATCAGGCCCTGTTACGCCCACATAGGAATACACACATGCAGCATGCTCTAAATGCATATGCTCACATAGGATACCCAAGTTGGCTCTTAGACCAACCGGGTCATGCAAATGTTCACATATCTCATCACACACAAAGCATGTCCCCACGTGAATGCAACCCAACCCCTTGTGGCACACACATCATGATATGCACAAACCAAGGCGGGAATCTGGAGTACCAGCTCTTCTGGCTGTCTAGCGCTTATCGTAACAACCGATGACTGGCGCCCATACATCCAGCCATCAACTGCCACGACCCACGGTTGACAGTCAGTGGCTTTGTGCCCCATACCCTTAGACACACTTACTGGCACTATTAGCTTTATATTTTCTAAACTTAACATTACACAACATTTCTCCATAACTCTTAATGTACATAATCTCATGAACATCATAATACCGTTCTCTTTCTCATCTCTTATAAACATGAAAATGAACTATTTACTTTTCCAATTAAACTCTTTAACATATCCCCATAAATCATACTGACTCTTCTAAGAACCTAACCCTAGTGGGTCCGGCATCATTTTCAAGGGAAGCGGAGCGATACAAAGCTCCGTAACGGTCGGAAAGAAAGATATCAAGACACCATAAAGCTCGTTCCATTAACAATAAACTCATTAATAAAATAAAAGTCATAGGATGGTTACCACGTCGATTATTATTATTAATGCGTGGAACCGAGTCACGGTGAGGGAGGTCTTAAAATACAAAATACCTCAAAAACTTTCACGGGAAATAAATAACGCGATGAGAGGGTTAGGAGCTTGCCTGTAAACGATTGCTTTCAGCCTCTCTTGAGCTCTTGATGCAAAATAAAACGTTTTGCTGCGTTTAATAGGACCATAGCTTAAATTAATTAAATTTGATCGCATAAAATTTATAATTCAATCATATAACGCTTCTACTAATTTAATCATACAATGCTTCTACTAGTTTTTACCCACGTACCTGATCACTTTCCATGCCGAAAATCCCAAAATTCCTTTATTTTTCCTATCTTTTTCCTTCTTCTTTTTTTTTTTCTTATTTTCTTTTTCTTTCTTTTCTTTTCTTTCTTTCCTTCTCCTTCCTTTCTTCTCTTCTTCTTTCCCGCGCCCACTGTTCCTGCTTCTTCTCCATAGCGCGCGCACTAGCGCCCAGCCACCGCCGCCTCGCTCCGTTAGCCGTCGCCGCCTCGCTCTGCTAGCCGTCGCCGCCTCTTGCCGCATGCTCCGCCCTACACCAGCGTTGGCCATGGCCGCCCGCACCAACTCCAGCACACGGCAGTAGCTGCTGGCTTTCCTCGCTCAACTGCAAGCTCGAGGCCATGGCCGCGGCTTTGCTTGCTTCTGGCTACCATCGACCTTAGCATCGCACGCACCGCCACTAACAGCTCCCAAGCCATTCTTATGTCGCTGCTACTCCACCTCCTACAACCGCCACCGCACGGCTTCGCTCGGCTACCATGGCCGAGCTTCACTTGGCCAACTTCCATGGCAGTCGTGGCATCTCGTCTCTCTCACTCTCTCGATCTCTCCATCTCTCTCCCTTTCCCTTCCTCTCTCTCCCACAACTTCTCTCTTCACTCGGCCAAGCCCCCTCCCATTTTTCCCAACTCTCTCACCAGCTCTCACTCTCTCTCTCATCTATTTTAGCTTCAAAGAAATAAGGCCACTGTGCCAAACTTGGCCTCCAAGCACCCGCGTACAGCCACACAAATTTAAACATTTTAATTATTTTAATTTGACTTAAATTAATTTGGTTTATTCTTTTATTATTATTATTATAATAATTATTATTATCTCTATTACCATTAGCAATATATCTATATATATGTATTTATATATTAATGCATTAAGTTAAGTTAAGTTAACATAAGTTACACATTTATTATTATTATTATTATTATTATTATTATTATTATTATTATTATTATTATTATTATTATTATTATTATTATTATCTCTTTTATTAGCATTATTTTTATTATTATTTGATTAGCTTAAATCCTCAAATATTCATTACGGATCCCAAATACCAAAATTTAATAATTATTATCGTGTCCAAAATTTTTGGGATAGTACAAGTACTGTATGCTTAACTGATAAATCTCTTGGTTGTGATGTACAGGACCTTCAAACGGGGCGAGTGATCATGAAGGGGCATAAACATGGGCGTTTGTTTCATCTTGATTTGGATCATGAAAAGAAATATCCACTGTGTTTTACTGTTTCTCCATCTTCATCCGATCTGCATGCTAATAATACATGGGATCTATGGCATCGTCATCTAGGTCACCCACATGCTAGTAGGTTAGAATACATGTTTAAGTCTAATTGTCTTCCAGATAAACTTAATGTTAAGTTTGTTTTTCGTAAAAATTGTCAAAGTTGTGCTCTTGGAAAATCTACTAAGTTGCCTTTCACTTCCACTACTACAACAGTTGCTGCTCCTTTTCATCTAATACATTGTGATATGTGGGGCCCCTAGCCTGTTTTGTCTAGACTTGGTTATAAATATTTTTCTTTGTTCATTGATCAATTTACACGTTTTACATGGATATATTTCTTACGAGTTAAGTCTGAACTAGCAAACATAGCAAAAATGTTTATTACTATGATTGAGACACAATTTGGAACAACAATCAAAATTTTTTGTTCAGATTCCGGAGGAGAATTTTGTGCTTCAAATCTCATACAATTCTTCCATGAAAAAGGAATTTTAGCTCAACAATCATGTCCCCACACTCCAGAACAGAATGGGGTAGTCGAACGAAAAAATTAACATGTTTTGGAAATTGGTCGAACTCTTCTACTCGAATCTCGTGTTCCCCCTCAATTTTGGGTAGAAGCAGTTCATATGGCTGTCTATCTTATTAATCGGCAACCTACTCTAGTACTTGGTGATAAATCCCCATATTATTATCTTTATAACAAGTCACCAAATTACGTTCATGTTCATGTTTTTGGATGTGTTTGTTTCATCTTGCTCCCTCCACATGAACAAAACAAATTAACTACAAAGGCTGCCAAATGTGTTTTTGTTGGTTATAGCGATAAACAAAAGGCTATGTTTGTTATGATCCACAACATAAAGATTACGTGTGTCTCGTCATGTCACTTTCTTTGAGAATGTGTATTATTATATCTCATCTCCTAATTCAACAATATGTAGTTCCTCCATTTCCTTTTTGGATGATTTTTTTGATTCTCAAATCAAAGCTAATGCTGCAACATCTCCCATGTCTCCTTTTGGTCACGGTCTTGAAGGCCATGTCTCCACCCCTTTGATTGATGCGCCGACACCAAATCCGCCACCATTAAATTGATCCACCCGCATTAACTTTGGAAAACCCCCTATTCAGTATTCCCTCTTTACTAATCTTAACTCTATCAAGATTCCTTCTACCTATAACCAAGCAATGGAACAAGCATGTTGGCGAAAACCCATGGATGATGAACTTGATGCATTGAAGGAGAATCATACTTGGGATTTAGTTCCCCGACCACCTGATACTTTTGTGATAGGGAGTAAATGGGTCTATACTATTAAGGTTAAACCTGATGGTACTTTAGATCGCTATAAAGCCTGCTTGGTCGCACAAGGATATAAGTAAGAATATGGGATTGATTACAATGAAACATTTGCTCCAGTTGCCAAGATGACCACTATTCGTACCCTTATTGCTATAGCATCATGCAAGCAATGGCCCTTATATCAATTAGATGTGAAAAATGCTTTCCTTCATGGAAACTTGAAGGAAACAGTTTATATGGAGTGCCCACCTAGTTATTCACTTACTAATCATAATATGGTTTGTAAACTTCGCAGATCCCTTTATGGCCTTAAACAGGCACCTCAAGCATGGTTTGAAAATTTTCAATCTACCGTTTGTTCAGTGGGATTTCAACAGAGTTCTAATGATCACTCACTTTTCATTCATTCTTCTCATGGTGGCATTGTTATTTTTGTTCTTTAT
This sequence comes from Diospyros lotus, assembly GCF_014633365.1. Lineage (NCBI taxonomy): Eukaryota > Viridiplantae > Streptophyta > Magnoliopsida > Ericales > Ebenaceae > Diospyros > Diospyros lotus. Next base: position 14,176,408 of record NC_068338.1, read on the forward strand.
ACGGATGATATGATCATTACAGGTAACGATCACGAAGGAATTATAACATTCAAGCAATTCCTTACAGACTCATTTCGTATGAAAGATCTTGGTACTCTTACTTATTTTCTTGGATTAGAAGTATCCTACTCTTCTAATGGTATACTTCTCACTCAGCGTAAGTACATTGAGGACTTACTCAAGCTGGCCAATCTAACTGATAATAAATTTTTTTCTACTCCAATGGAGCAAAATCTGAAGTTACAACGAGATGCTGGTGCACCTATCTCAGATGCTACTTTATACAAACGCTTGGTGGGCAGTCTCATTTATCTCATTATTATGCGTCCTGATATCTCCTTTATTGTCCAAGTTGTAAGTCAATTTGTTTATGATCCTAGGCGGCATCATCTCTAAGCTCTTCATCATGTTCTTCGCTATCTGAAAGGTACTTGTGATCGTGGGCTATACTTTCCTTCTAATACATCTCTTAATGTCACAACATTTGTTGATGTGGATTATGCTAGGTGTGTTGATACTTGGTGCTCTACCATAGGGTGGTGTGTCTTCTTGGGTGCTTCTCCCATCTCTTGGAAATGTAAGAAGTAGGAACGGGTATCTAAATGATCCATAGAGGTTGAGTATCGCTCTATATCCTCTGTTGTATGCCTCCAACGACTTCTCATGGAACTTGGTGTTCCCTACACTCAACCAATTACTCTTTTTGGAGATAATACTAGTGCTATTAGTATTGCCACAAACCCGATCCATCATGAACGAACTAAACACATCAAGGTTGATTTCCATTATATCAAAGAACTAGTTCAGGATAAAATTCTTAGTCTTGTCCATATTTCATCTCATGGGCAAATTGCTGATCTTTTTACCAAGCCTATGTCTTATGCACGCCATTCATATCTTGTGAGCAAATTGATGCTAGTTGACAACTATCATCAATTTGAGCGGGGATATCAGAAGGAGAAGATCCTGGCAGCAATCAAGGACAAGACTTATTCAGTCAACCCTGATTTATAGCTAATTAAGAGAATATCTCTCCTAATATTGAGGGATCTTAATTGTATATTATATTGTCCATAATTAGCTAGGTTTACCATGTATAGATATAAATTTCTGTGTATATGTAGTCTGTGAAGGGTTTTAGAAAATTGTGAAGAACAGTTTCTCTCTTTGAAATTGTCATGCACTCCACTTTGTCATAACCAAGTAGAGTGCACTCTACCCCATCATTCATGGCCCTATTTGCTCAAATGCCCAATAAACTCATCTTTGAAGAAGATTTTTCCAAACCAGAAGCCACCAAAGCAAACACAAGAGGACCATGACCGAGTGGCATGCACTCCACTAGGTTATGATCGAGTGGAGTGCACTTTACCCAATCATGTGTTAGTGATAGTGCCCTAAATGCTAGATTTACACTTCATGAGATGTAAGTGAATGACATTGTTGATGTATTCATGATATTAATAAAGGTCGTATCTTTATTCATTTCTCTCCATCTCGCCTTTATGAACGAGTCTCTAGATTTCCTAGTAGAGTTCCGACTCTCAAGGTGTTGAAACTGTGTGACGTGAATCTCTAGTTTAAGATTTCTTAAAGGTATTCCCGATCCTTAAATTTATCAGAAGGGAAATATGATTCATCAATCAGTGGATCGACATATGGGCTACTACCATTGTTAGCATGGGATGCTAATGGGAATGGGGTGGTGAGTCACACACCACATTGCATGGGATGCATATAATAGACATATGGGTGGGTATTGGTAAAACATCCATTGAATGTGATGCCTGTGACAAATTACATGGGTTGAAGATTAATGATATGTTGCTGGCTCTCGATTGTGTATTTGGTCCTTAGACTAGAGGCGGCATAGTGTCTTATGCACTGATGTCAGGGATTTTTCATTAAGCGGAACCATCTAGTGTCAGAGGTGGGGATGCTCTTTGTGTGGTCTCCTTCTAGTGGTGTATGGAGATGAATGTTTGCTGGTGGGATCCATTAACCTCCATTGGATGGAGGTATACGTCTTGTGTTATCTATGTTGGTGGTGATTGGAAATCCCCTGGCCAAGGTAAAAATGAGATTGGAAAGAGTTCCAATGTCAGATTGGATCCGACACGCTACCTCGATCACACCTTAATAGATCAGACACAACTACCGAGTCCTGTGAGTTTAATCAGTCCATGCCTCTAACTCGATTGGAATGTTAGTCGGTGGAATGACTATAGTGCATGATAATCGAGGAGCCTTAATAGGTTCTGTTGAGTTTTATGTTATGAATGTTTTGATGATGACTGTTTTATGTTAAAAACTTTAATATTCTCTTATGTTATGTTCTCATAGGCATATTAATATGTTTTGTGTTAGTATATTGGTTAAGGATATGGTAAGCCTATTTTGATAGATTATATATTGAGGTTGCCTCAAGAATATATAAGGTCAAAGAACCTTGATAGGTTTATCTTTTGATATAATTTATCTATTAATAATCTCATATGTGTTAAACTTATTTTAGCCACATGCTTTATTGTTATTCTTTTCTTTAGGGTCATCCTAAAGATAATGCATGAGTATTTGAGGAAACTCATGATATGTTAAGTGATATATGTGGCAGCATTACTCAAAGTTTAAGACTAATGCATTCTATAATGCATATCTGATGTTAAGTGTTAGATATCAAGATTTTTGAGTAAATAGTCATATACTCAAGTGATGGTACTTGAGTTTTGATTTGTAGAATTTAAATTGTCCTTCATGTTAAGGTTGTGCTAATGATCTTAATATATTTGTGTTTAATCTTGTTTCTTATTTGTCAATATGTTTGATATGTTAGTACGTTGCTCTAGGATCTCAAGAGATATCTTAAGTATGAAAGGAATCAATAATATGGTGGTACCAGCAAAAATAAAATTTTTACCATGTATCAGATACACACAATAGAATATAATATACACGTCATACATAGCTTGGGTATTTAATCAACATGCATATTCATCAAATGAATACAAATAAATACTTACTTGTTATACGATGAAGGGAAGGAGTATATAAATAGTTTTTGTATTGAGACTAAATTCACCTTAAGAGGTGGTGATCTTAGTCAATCCACACCTAGTATGTAGTAAGGTACCATTCTGGTCACCTCTTTCCATGCTAGACATCGAGGTTTTGCGTTGTTAGGCCATATATTTCCTTGGAGAGTAAGTTTGTCCATCAAGGGATATTGAATAAGGTTTATAGTGGCAAGGGTGGCGTTGAGGTAAATACTCATGGATTGAGAGGGTAAAGTTGTCCATGGGGGGATCTTTCTGTTAGAGTTATGCCTCACAAGCTAATTATGTTTTATGTAATTGATCATACTTTACATTGGGATTCTTTATTTTCAATCAATTATTATTGTAAGGCATTATGTTTTTTATTTGTCATTGATGGTTGTCGTCATTATTTATTACAATCCATACTTAACAAAGTCCATAGATCAAATAAGCTCATAGAATATGGTCGTGTATAGAGATGACAATCATGAAACATATTCCTTACAAGTCTTGATCTTAAATGTTTCTAGTCATAGAGTTATTAGGATTGGATACTAATAACTTGGATAAACTAGCATATATGATCCATGCTCAATCAGAAGAATGTCTTGTTTCATGGACATTGGTGTGAGGACATTAGTGCATATATGTGGGTGCTTATTATAAGAATAAGTACACTGAACTGACCCGCTACAAAATTCCTAATGGTTATTATTTAATATCGAATTGGAATTCCTATGTTGTAATAGTGCAGATTGATCCTTAAACTTGAGACATCATGGTAGTCTTATATTTAACTGGTTACACTTTGGTGCTTTTTGGATTCTAATGGAGTCATTCACAAACTATCACTGGGCGTGACCTTATCACATATGAAGGCTTGTGAATGTTGAAATAGGATTCATCACTTATCGTCAAGATGAGATGATGTCCTATGTATTCCGATGATTTCATGATTGAGGAAATCCTTGGCCAATGTGAGGTAGAAATCAAAAGGTGTTTTGATTTCACCTATCAAGTCATAAATCTGGAATAGATACATAGTTATTGAATGATTAGGGTTTCGTTATAATACCATATCCTAAATTCAATCGGGACATAGATTGATAAAAGACTGCACGATAATTGCAATTGAAAAGATCCGTGTTTTTTCATCGTTGGCTAGGCATTCATGGCATGTTGCTAGACATTAACCATGATATGTAGGGTTTTAGAATTAATTTGATTAATTCTAAAACTATTAATTAAAGAGTTTAATTAAGAAACCCATGAGATGTGTTAATTAAAAAGCTCATGAGTTTAATTAATCTAATAAGTTGGGCCTTAATATAGCCCAATAGAATTGTCCCTATATCTAGTCTAATGGTGAACCTAGGGGGTCACACACATAGGTAGAGACCATTCCACAATTTAAAAGAAAGATTCGGCCCAATGTGATTAAGGGTTGGGCCTAAAGTGTTTAGGGTTTTTCCAAGGCACGATTAGGGTTTTTAACTCTATTTATATGTTGCTTAAGAAGCTGGCAAAAGATAACAAATTTCGGGTCTCTCAAAAGGCAAAGGCGCCTAGGGTTGCTAGCACTTCTCGAGGCGTCCGTGGAAGGGTTGATCGTGTGTACCGACTCGGAAGAGATCGTGTTTGCGACTCTATGGATTAAAATCGGGCAGCATCGAAGGCTGCACGATTGGCGGTTCCTATCATTTTCTTTCTCTATTTTCTTTTTCTCCGTGGGGAGTATCTTTCGGTGGCAGCTTCTCGCAGAAACCCATCTCTTTCTCTCGACAATCCCTATTGGCTGTGGTAGCAACTCTCTCGGCTAGGTCCCTCAGGAAGACCTCTGGCTGAAAGGTCTTCTCTCATCTTCTCAGCAAAAACCCAGCGACTAAGTGTTACCAAAGGGAGAATTGGCAAGGCTCTCCCATATAAATAGCCTAGTAAGAGAAAGGTTAAGGTGGAAGCAACTTCTAGAGTTCCCTACCTTTTTCCCTCTCTGAAAGAGACTTTCCTCTCTCGGAGAGGCTTCTTCCCTCTCGGAGAGGATCACCTCTCTCTCGGTTATGGCTCTCCTAGAAATGGGCTCCTCTCGGAAAGGGGTAGCAGCTCCCGGCAGTGAACGCTCCCGCGATAACCTCTCTCGAAAAGGCTGAAGATCTCTCGAAAGACTCATATCCTCTCGGTAATTGCAGAATGCCGGTCACCACTATAACTTCTGTCGGTAGCGTTCCTTCCCTCTCAGCAATCCCTCTCTCTCTGTTGTTCTCTCTCTCTCAGTGGTCTTCCTCTTGGCAAGGCCTCTCGAAGAGACCTCTTGCTGAGAGGCTTCTATCCGCGAGCTCTATTTCCGCCTTTCCACGAGTTGGTTATCCCTATGCATTTAACATATAATATATACATATATATATAACATGTGGGTCTACGTTATGGCAAGAGGGACAACATCACTTAATAAGCCTTGGTAAGCCCATGCCTACCACTAGTTTGACCAAGTTCCTAGTGAACCCCCATGTGCTATCTTATTCTCCATTGTGCCTAATCATTTTCTCATACACAAGTGATTTACAATGCGCATGTTAAACATTACAAGTCATGTTTATGATCTAATGGACAGTGTCTAAAGGCACCCTTTGCCAACTTGGAACTTTGCTCGGTAGGCCATCTAGAGGCCAAGAACCTGCTTCGACAGCTCGCCGTGAGGCTCACCTTCTCTCCAAGGCTCCCTAGGTTGACCGGCTCACAAAGGGGGATTCCTCTCAAGCCCATTCGAGTGCTACTAATGTGCAGGTCCATCCCCGATACCTAGCAATCGTATAGTGATTGACCCCTCCTTGCCAGGTAAGGTATGGCTATCTCGTGTTCAATGATAGTGTTGCTTATTTACTTATTGCACTTCTTTCTTACTCGTACTGACTTAAGCATCGGAAGGCATACGCGGGAGAGAAATCCTTGCATGCCTTCTAACTTATTCTTGTGAGCACAGTTACTCCCCAAGTGTCTGGGAAGCCACTATCTGATGGAGCAATTTACTATCAAAAGTGCCCTCAGAGGACCGTCTACAACCCCGACCAAGATATCAAGAACTGAAGCCACCCAACGCCTATCTCCACCAGCAGACTCCTGCCAGCTGTCTGCCTCGGCTCTGGCATTCTCGCATTACAAATTTCAATTGTTGTATTTTGGCAACAACAATTTGTTGTCGTCTATGGGAAACTGACAAGAAGCTAAGATCAACGGTGAAGACAGTCAAGTCTACTAAGTGCCAAAAATTAGTTGAAAAATACCAGGAAGAACAACAACCAACGCACCCTTCCTGGAGGGCTGGGGGGCTTGCTCGTTGGTGAGGTCCTCCAGAACAAAGCCATCAGGAGTTTCATATGGGTTACCATACACCCTTGACAACCCTACAATGAGGTCCTTAGGTGGCCATTTACACACCAGAGTCTTGGTTAAGGTGTCGCCAGCTGTCTGGCTCGATAAATGTAAAAGACCAAGGAAAGTTTGTGATGTATGTAGGGCGTAACAGGACGCATAAGTGCCAATTAAATTCAACCTGCATTATCGATAAGGAGGTCACGTTCACCCACTCAGAACCCTCATTACCCAAAGGAGGTCTATGGCATTAAGAAACGTGGCTGGGGATCATCCCCATAGCTTCCTTATGAGCATACAGTCAAACATAAGATAGCTGAAAAACACGAGTAGACATGAAAAATATCAACCAAAAAAGGGGTATGTCGAAGATACAACCCCAAGAAGGAGTGAGAAGCCAACTTAAAGCCTGTGGTGTATGGTCATCAGTAACCAAGGCACTGTAGAGGACCTAATATAGGACCTTTGAAGGGAAAGGCTTTTCTCATGCTTTAAAGGTATGAAAAGGTAATTTAACTCTGTGAGCAGACTCTCGTTTATGCTGAAAAGAATTTTTCTATGGTATTTGGTGATAATAACAAAGTTGATTATGGACCCAAACACAACAAATCACCTATAAGGCCGTGGAGACGACATTTGATATTCAAGTTCTATTGCCATTTGGGAAAGCTTGGGGTTACTTTTGATTTTTTGGAGGAGCAAGAGCTATTGAGATCTTCTGAGGCAAAGTATGGAAGCAATAATGAGGGGTCGTCAATTCCATTGGCTGTAACCATTCGTGAACTCTTGCGCCACAAGAATAAAGGGAATAAAGTCTTCTAGTGTGGAAAACATGAAGAGATGGAGAAACATTATGGTGTTATTGTATCAGTCAGTGTTGAATCTTGGCCTTTTGCAATTATTTGCTTTGGCAACCATGTTGCTGCATGTCAAGCTCCGAACCAGATTGTTGGTGCCATCGCAGACTGCGACCTAGCTATAGCTCTCGATAAAGGTCACACAAAGACAGTTTCTATAAGAGCTACTTTGCACGAGACAATATATTAATTGCTCCAAAAACGCTACTTTGGAAGCGCCTAATCTATGAGTCGACATAACAAAATCGTTCTTAGCCAGCGATCCCCCTAATAAATTCGATTGCCTGAGCCAACATACATTTTAAGAAAACATGGACTTTGAGTATTTTTTATCCTCTGAAAGCTCTAAGTTTGGATAAAGAGAAAAGGATAAAAGATAACTAAGGCACGTCACAAGCAAGGTGAAATCAATTTGAGTAGTTGTCTAGTAAAAGAAATTGGACATGTCTAAGTCTGATAAGCTAAGGTTACGATCCAATCAATGGTAAAGGAAAAAGCTAATGTGCAAAGAGCAGCCACTTTGGCACAACCATGGAAATAAAGGCCATTGAAACAAGGACAACCAGAGAAAGGATGATGCATAAAATAGTCCCAAGAAAAGTAACAACAGGACCACTTGGGGGTGAACCCGCACAATTACAACAAGCAAAGGCGTGCCGAGAAATTCTACGACAGATTTAAGACGAACGATGTATTAACACCATAAGACGGCATGTGATGATCTCCCCATTATCCTTACCGTCATCGTCTATCATCATCAAGCATCTCGTGAAGACTTGGAATCCTCTTAGTGAGAAAAGAAAGAAACGGGGTGTATTGGGTTAAACAATTTCTCTCAACACTTTAAACAACCACGAGCAGGGGGCTGTGATGATATTTTGAAGAATTCATGAATGTTAGACCGATGACTGAGCAAAGTCAATGACTGAGTAACTAAGTCGAACCGTTGATTCGCTACAGAGAGCCGAGTCTCTAGATGTTGGAAAAGGCAAGGCCGAAGCCCTATTGATGGCGGAAAGCTAAGCCAAGCTATAAAAGGAAGCTACTCGAGGCCAGTCATGGAAGAAAAGGCTATCTGGGAACCCAATCAGATTTGCTCTGAAGGAATAAGGGCGATGCGTTGACACCTCAGGATTGCTCCTTCGTTGTTCCCATTGTATTCATTAAGTGTCTCGTTGAGGAAATCCTGCTAAGGCAATAAGAAGGTACAAGTTAACAAGGTAAGTCGCAAACGTAGGTAAAGCATGCCAAATTGCCGAAACAAAATATCGATATAAAAAATCTCTTGTTGCAGATGTAGGCCAGGCGTGCCGAACTGGCAAAACAAAATATCGACACCATCATTCTCTTATTACGGAAGTAGGCGAGACCCACTAAACCATGAAAATAGCATATAGACACAAGCGTCCTCAAGTTGCGAATGTAGGCTAAACATGCCGAACCGCTGAAACAAAATCCTAGTACAAACACTCTCTTATCGCGGACGTACGCTAAGCATGTTGAACTGCCAAAACAAAAATATAGCCATAAGTATTCTCTTGTTGCGAACATAGGCAAGGCATGCCAAACCACTGAAACAAAATATTGATACGACTATCCACTCCAACGCATATCTATGCCTCTGATATTCCCATCGAGGAATTCTTAATGTGAAAGTAGGCGAGGTATGCCTAACCATATAAATTGTTTCATGGATAATACTCTTTGTGTATTTGTTATAAGATCTAGTGCAGGTGTCATGACCTGAACATAATGCGGAAGAGCGATAGAGCTACCTGGTATAGCGGCGATAGGCCAACAAAGGTAAAGGTAAGCCCACATCCTAGGAGGTTCGACTCAATGAATTATAATCTAGTGCTAAGACCTCGGACTTGCCTAAATTCTCATATGTGTTCCGATGCCATGCCGACAGCTAACCTGGATCCTTTACCAAAGTCTAGTGCCAAGTCTACTAGCTAACCTTAACTCCTTGGTAGATCCGGCGCATAACCTCCAGGTAAACTTGGAACAACCGATGGCAATTCAAAGATAGATCCCACGTCTAACCTAGATTCCTTGTATGGAGTGAACTCGAAAGAATGACGTGGAAGAAGAGGCCGTAACCCCGCCTTCATAGACAGGCCCACCCAGTTATGATCTGGCGCAATGGCCTCTAACCTTCCTGGATTCTCGGACGCATTCTGATGCCATACTCACAAGCTAACCTAGATCCCTTACTTGAGTCTGGTGCTAAGCCTACAAGCTAACCTTGACTCCTTGCTAGATCCGACGCTAAGCCTCTCGGCAAACTTGGAACGTCTGATAGAAATCTGGATTAACCTTGTTTATACAAGAAAGTCAGCGGGAGCGCACAAGCCTTTCTGATCTTATATGTGGATGACATCCTCTTGATGGGGAATGACATTGGCATGTTGATGTCAATTAAGTTATGGTTGTACAATAAATTCTCCATGAAGGATCTAGAAGATCTGACCTATATTTTGGGAATTCGCGTCTATAGAGATAGAGCGAGGAGATTACTAGGTCTCTCCCTTAGTCTATATATAGAAAAGATGCTAAAGAGGTTAAGCATGTAAAATTTCAAGACAGGTTTCATACCTTTCAGGCATGGAATACATTTATCTAAAAGGATGTCTCCCAAGACACCCGAAGAGATAGAAAGCATGCAAAAGATCCCTTATGCCTCAGCTGTGGGGAGTCCTATATATGCTATGCTATGTATAAGACCTGATATCGCATATGTTGTCACGAGTAGATATCAGTCCAATCCATGTATGGAACACTAGACAACAATAAAGTGTATCCTTAAGTACTTGAGAAAGATTGAGGATTTGTTACTGATGTATGGAAAGGGTGATCTTCGTGTTGACGGGTTCACAAATTCAGATTTTCAATCTGATATGGATGATAGAAAGTCTACGTCCGTGTTTGTATTTGTCTGTAATGGAGAGGCAGTTAGCTAGAAGAGTTCCAAGCAAGAAATAACTGCGGACTTCACTATGGACTCCAAGTGGGAGATTGTTAGTGTTGGTGCCCTAATGCTAGATTTAGATGGCATCTGGCATTTTTATTTATGGACTAATGATGTAATTATTGCAATATGTAATAAAATATGTTTTCATATTTAAGGTTATAGATTTCCTGTTGAAGGTCTAAGGAATCATTAGGTCTAATGAAATATGTTTTCTGAGCCTCTGCTTTATTACTCTCTCCCAGAGTTTCATAGTATGGCTCATTAATTTAATTCCTCTGTAATTTTCACAATTTTGAACATCTCATTTGTTCTTGTATATAGGAACCAAAGTACTCTTCCTCCACTCATCTGACATATTTTTTTATTTAAGGATTGTGTTAAATAATTTCAATAGCCAGGAGATGCTCTCTTCTCCTATGCATTTTCATGTTTCTATTGGTATATTACCCAGTTCTATCACCTTATGATTTTTCATCTTTTTTAATGCTTGCCTTATTTCCTTTGAACTTATGCGCCGATAAAATGTATAGCTCGTGTTCCCTTCGAAGTTACTAAGATGTCCCAACTTAACTCTTGTGTCGCCACCATCATTTAATAATTTTGTGAAATACTCCTTCCATCTCTCCTTAATCGCTCCCTCATTCACTAATATATTTTGGTTTTCATCTTTTATGCATTTCACTTGGTTTAGATCCCTTGTTTTTCTTTCTCTTTCTTTAACTAATTTATATATATATATCCCTTTCTCTATCTTTTATATCAAGTCATTTATATAGATTCTCATATGCTTTTGACCTTGCTTCACTAATAGCTCTTTTTGCTGTCTTTTTCGCTTCCTTATAATTTTTAGGTTTTCTTCATTGCTATACTGATATACAGCTTTATAGTAAGTTTTCTTATTTCTAATTTTCAATTGTACCTCTTTAGTCCCCCACCAAGACTGCTTAAAGTTTGGGGCTCTACCATTTGTCTCTCCAAGGACTACCTTTGTCGTGCTTCTTAGGGTAGTAGCCATTTCCCTCCACATTTGGTTTACCTGTCCTTCTCCCTTCCATTCCCTTCTACCCCTTAATTTTTATTTAAAAATTAATTGTTTCTCCCCTTTTAAATCCCACCACCTAATTCTTGGATTTTGTTTTATGTGATTTTTTCTCTTCCAATTTCTTACTTGGACGTCAAGTATCAAAAGTCTATGTTGAGTAGTTAAATACTCCCCCGGTATCACCTTACAATCCCTATAACATAACCGATCCTCTTGTCTCATGAGGAAGTAATCTATTTGGGTGTTTGATGTGACATTTTTATATGTGATTAAGTGTTCGTCTTATTTTTTAAACCTAGTATTGGTCATAATGAGCCTATATGCCATAACAAAATCTAGAATAGACTTACCCTCATTATTAATTTTCCCAAATCCATACCCTCCATATACCTCTCTATAGCCGTTTTCGTCTCTACCCATGTGACCATTTAAGTCACCTCCTATAATCACTTTCTCTCCTCTTGGTATCATTTGTATGAGTCCCTCTAGGTTCTCCCAGAATTTTGCTTTTATCTCCTCACCTAACCCTGCTTGTGGTGCATTTGTACTAAAGATATTCATAGTCATTCTTCCTAGACCAACCTTCACCATAATAATCCTATTCCCTATTCTTTTTACATCCACTACCTCATCATCTAAGCTTTTATCCATAATAATCCCCACTCATTTTTCACTTGATTATTTCTTATGTACCATATTTTATATCCAATTTCTAATAAAGTTTTTATTTTTTTCCTACCCATCTATCTAAACAAAATTAGGATTTAAAGGAATCTCTAGAAAAACTAGTTAAAGGTAAAAAGAAATTAGAAATGATTTTGGGTGCTTAAAATAATTTTGGAAATAAGAACGGAATAGGTTTTGATCCATTTCAAGTTAAGCAAAACAAAACTACATTTGTGAAAGCATCTTATCAAAAATATAATTTAAAGAAATCATTTCATAAGCCAAAATTTTCAAGAAATAAGAGTACATGTCATTACTGTAGTAGGTATGGACATTTAAATAACAAATTTTTTATAAGAAACAACCCATATAGATTTAAGCAAGTTTGGGTTCATAAGGAAGAAATCTATGCTAACAAGAATGGACTCGGAGAGGTTTGGGTACCAAAGAGAGCAACATGATTGTTCTTGTGATAGGTTGCTCTTACCGCCAACATTATTAGGAGCAAATGGTTTCTATATAGTGGATGCTCCAAGCATATGACATGAGATAAATGCCTTTTCAACGACATCACTAACAAGGAAGGAGATAATGTTGTTTATGGTGACAACTCTAAAGGTAAAATTCTTGGCATTGGCTCTATTTATTTTCCAAACTTTGTGCTTGAAAATGTTGTATTGGTAGATGGTCTTAAGAATAACTTAATTAGCATAAGTCAATTGTGTGACAAGGGACATAGAATATGCTTTAATGCTAATTCATGTGAAATATCTCGTCTCAAAACAAATAAAATAAAAATCATAGAAAAAAGGATAGAAAATGTTTATATCATATATTTAGACTTATCCTTATATAGTATAGAAAAATGTCTAGTATCAACTATCTCTCAAAACTCTTGGTTGTGGCATAAGAGACTAGGTCATGCAAGCATGAATGTTGTTAATAAGTTATCCAAACATGATCTTGTCAAGGGATTTCTTAAGCTAAAATATGAAAGAGATCACATATGTGAGCCATGTATGAAAGGCAAACAAATAAACATATCGTCTAAACCGATAAATGAAATCTCAACCTCCAGGCCTTTGACCTTCATTTAGATCTTTTTGAACCTATGCAAACTCAAAGCCTAGGAAGAAAACACTATGTTCTCGTAATTATGGATGACTATTCTAGATTTACGTGGGTAATATTTCTTGCATCCAAAAGTGAAACATTCAAATCATTTGAAATATTTTGTAAAAGAATTCAAAAAGATAAAGGCATATGTATTTTAAGAATTAGAAGTGATCGTGGAGGAAATTTGAAAACGAACAATTCAAACATTTTTGTGAAGATAATGGTATTGATCATAATTTCTCCTGTGCTAGAACTCCTTAACAAAATGGAGGTAGTAGAAAGAAAGAATAGGTCACTACAAGAAATGGCTAGGACCATGTTATGTGATAAAAATCTTTTGGTGGAAGCCGTAAATATTGTATGTTATATCTTGAATAGGGTTTCCATAAGACCCATCTTAAAGAAAAACCCCTATGAGCTATATAAAGGAAGAAAATCAAATATTGCACATTTTTATATCTTTGGTAGTAAATGTTTCATTTTAAACAGTGGTAAAGACGATTTGGGAAAATTTGATTCTAAAAGTGATGAAAGAATTTTCTTAGGGTATTCAACATAAAGTAAAGCATATACAGTGTTTAATAAAAGAATTCTAGCCATAGAAGAATCTATTCAAATAGTAGTTGATGATACAAATATTGGGATTCTTGAAGCACAAGTAGAAGGTGAAAATGTTTTAAGCAAGAACTTTGAACAATTATCTTTAGACCAAAAGGAAAAACATTTATTACATAATAACATCCCAAATGAAGAAAATGTATCTCGTGAGGAAAGAGAATTATCATTCCCAAGAAAAAGAAAATATGTAGAATATGTAGAAGAAAATGAAATTATAGGAGATCCTTCTAAAGGAATAAGAACTAGATCGTCAATTAGAAATTAATGCCAATATGCTGCATTTATATCTCAAATAGAACCTAAATACATTAAGGAAGCCTTAAGTGATGATAATTGGATCATTGCCATGCAAGAAGAATTGAATCAGCTTGAAAGAAATGAAATATGGAAATTGGTTCCAAGGTCTAAAGATCATCCAACCAAAGGAACCCGATGGGTGTTTAGGAACAAAATGGATGAAAGTGGAATTGTTATTAGAAACAAGGCTAAATTAGTATCTCAATGACATAGTCAAGAAGAAGGAATAGATTATGATGAAACTTATGCCCCCATAGCAAGACTAAAAACCATAAGAATCTTGTTGGCTTACTCATGCCACAAAAATTTCAAGCTATATCAAATGGATGTCAAAAGTGTCTTCTTGAATGGTTATATAAATGAGGAAGTGTATATGGAACAACTTCCAAGGCACTATATGGTCTAAAACAAGCCCCTAGGACATGATATGAAAAACTTAGCAAATTTCTTCTAGAAAAAGGAATTAAAAGAGTTCAAATAGACACAACATTGTTTATTAAGTATCATGAAAAAAAGTATTCTATTAGTCCAAATTTATGTGGATGATATTATTTTTGGATCTACAAATAAATTCTTATATAATAAATTTGCAAATCTCATGCAAGGGGAGTTCGAAATAAGTATGATGGAAGAATTAAAACACTTTCTGGGATTACAAATTAGGTAAGAAGATGAAGGAATTTACATATCTCAACAAAAATACATACGAGATCTTCTCAAGAAATTCAATATTCAAGAAAGCAAACCATTAGCAACTCCTATGAGCAGTTCATCATATCTAGACAATGATGAAATAAGACAAGTAGTGGACAACAAACTATATAGAAGTATGATTAGATCTTTTCTATATTTAACAATAAGTAGACTGGATATTATGTTTAGTGTTTGGTTATGTGCTAGATTTCAATCCAATCCTGAAGAATCTCATCTTAAGGCCATCAAAAGAATTTTTAGATATTTAAAAGAATCATCTAATCTAGAATTGTTCTATCCAAAATTAAATAAATTTGATCTTGTAGTCTATACCGATGTAGACTATGATGGTTACAAAATTTATAGAAAAAGCACTAGTGGCTCATGCCAATTTCTAGAAAACTATTTAGTGTTGTGGTCAAGTAGGAAGCAAAATACCATTGCACTATCTTCTACTAAAGTTGAATATGTAGTAGTTGGAAGTTGTTCTGCTCAAGTCCTATGGATAAAGCATCAACTTGAGGATTATGGTATAAAACTCCAAAATATCCCAATAAAATGTGACAATACAAGTGCTATAGCCTTAACCAAAAATTCTGTATTTCATGCAAGAACTAAACACATTGAAGCTAAATATCATTTTATTAGAGATCACGTTCAAAAAGGGGACATCAACCTAGAATTTGTAGCCACTGATATATTCACAAAACCACTATATAAGAAAATTTTGAATACTTTAGAAGTGAATTAGGAATGATAGTTTAGCAGAATTTGTACAATATATGTGTGAGAAATTGTTAATGTTTTATGTGCTTGTTTTCATGTTTTCAAATTTTAAAAAAATTAGCCAAAAGCATTAATCTGTTGACAAATGAAATTCAAATTGTCGATCGATTATGCAAAAAGTTTGAAATTATAGGCTGATTTCTAGAAAGTCTTAAAATCAGAACGTGATACATGGGCAAACTGTTGACTGGTTACCCCCAAATTGTTGATAGTTTATGCCCTATTTTCTTGTTCTGTCGACCATTCAAATTAATCTGTCAACCATTTATGTTGATCTTTAAATAGAACAGGCGGCCATCTGAATTCTTTTTACACCTTAGTTTTCTCTCTCTTTCTCAAAACCGATTTTCTCTCTCTCAATTTCTCTCTTCCAATCATTTTTCTTCCCAAATCAATATATTCCAGCCTAAATCTAGCATCCAATCTCCTCTATGGCACGAACAAAGAACCTGGAAAAAGGCAAGGAAAAAGCAAGCGCAAGTCATCTTTCTCATTCTCAATTGCAACCTCAACTCTTTGAGAAGACCCGCCAAAATGAAAGGTATCTTCATCATTTTGATTCAAGAGAGGTACTCCGTAGACGATATCTCGATTCTAATTCCCTTGATTCCATTGGTTTTCCTTACATTGCCACTTTTAAGGATTTTGAATGGTGGGAATTTATGAAAATACATAGAAATATTCTTGAATATGTAGTTAAGGCTTTCTATTCCAATGCTAATAATTTGTTGAATGGAAGAAGGTCTGATCTCAAGTTTAGGACTAACATAGGAAAAACCTATTTGGAAGTAAATATAAGTATGATCCATAATAGGTTTGGAATACCATAAAAAGGGGAAGACTATACATCGTGGATACAAAATTATGTTCAAGTATGTGAGGAAATATATGAAGATGAATCTATTACCACGCATATCACTGACACTACAAGAATGAGCCTAAATACTAGGTTATTACATTTGATTTGCTTTCAAATGTTGATTCCTCATAGTGGAAAATTTTCAAAAGTCATTAGGCTAGATTTATGGTTGATGCAATGCATCATGGCAAAAAGAAGACCCAATCTATGCCTTCTTATAGTCAATCATATGATTGAATCGTTAAGAGGAAATAAAAGATCCTTACCCTATGGCAAGACCTTGAGTGAATTATTAGACAGAGAAGTTGGGGGTTTGGATGGTGTAAGAAAAGTTAATCTTAACCTTGCACAACACATAAATGGAAATACAACCATTAGAATAGGATTCACAACTCAAAAGGATGGCACATGGGTTAAAAGCAAGAAAAACAAGAAGGGAAAAATCAATACTACTTTTACCCCAGTTGAGCCTTCTCTCGGTGAGCCATCTTCAGTCGTGTATGTCGATATTCCATCATCTTTCTTCCCTCATTCGTTAACTTCTATCTCTGAGGATTTACTCCATGGACTTGTTGAACTCAAGTTTGATTTCTCAAGCTTTAAGAAGGAAGTAAGACAAGAGATATGAGAGTTTCATCATCGGCACGACGAACTGCTTGAGGTGATCCTCTCTCGATTGCCACCAGCTTCATCGTCATCTCATCCACCTGCTCCTAGTTCATCATCGTCTTCTTCTCATGAGTTTTAGATCTTTTCATGTATCACACATTTTATTATGTATTTATGTTTTGCTTACGAATCGTTAACGCATGGATTGATCTACTTCTTGTTTTTTAACTCTCGTCTTCTGTATGAATGATATTGTAGCACCCCTTCTCCTAGAACATCCGGGGAAGAGGTGCTACTGGGAAAAGATAAAATAAATACTCACAATAAATCTAAAAATCTTGGAGTCATAAAAAAATTTCTAATTTGATCACATCATAACTGATAAACACCTCAAACTGTACTGTAACAAAATTCTGAACTGTGAGAGGGTTTGATATAAACTAAAATAATAGTCATTGGTTCTCAAGGGACATACATCTAATTGATACTACTGGCTAAGGAAAACCCTCATCTGAAAATAAAAAGTACTCTAAAAATTCTTAAGACACACCAACAACTCCCAGAAAATCTTTTATTTTTGAGTGGCTTCCCATGCACACTCTACTGCCCGACACTACTGGGTCCAACGTCTGGAACTCCCCCACTAGGACTTGGAACGGTGAAGAATACAAGATGAGCTATAAGGCTCAACAAGTAATAACATGAAATAATATAGCAGCTAAATCAAGGAAGATCAATACTCATAAAGTATTGGTTGTTCTTGCACAGAGGGATTATTAATCAACTATATGGTTGCACACATGTGATAAGTATTAATACACATATACTGTATGATGTAGGTAAACAACTTTGCCCCTTAGGCCCATATAATCTGAAAAACATACTTGCCTGATATGAATACTTGCAACCATAGAAACTGTAAGCACAAACTATGGGCCTTGTGCCCCTAGTCCCCTTGTTATCACTAGGCGAACGAAATCTGAATCTGAAATGTAACTGTGGGCCTTGTGCCCTTGAACTGAATCTGAAACTGAACTGTGGGCCTTATACCCTTAAACTGAAATTGAAACTTACGGGATCCCTGTGGACTAAGCCATCTCATGCGCATAATGCAGTGCAATGCACATATGCATGCTCTCACACAATATGAAGTGCTCCACATAATATTATGCTCCATGCTCATACTAGGATGTATACACATAATATCATAACAATACTAGGCATAACGTATAATCATCATCAATCATATTGGAATGCAACAATTTTATGATTTAAGATTTATGGTTTAAACATGCTAAGTTTATCACAATCTGATATGAGATATCAATATTTATGAATATTAAACCTTGCATTCAAATAAGGTCTTGCATTCGAATACATGGTTAGGCTTAATCAAATTTGGGGGATAGTTGTTCTAAGCTATTCGGACATCATAGATAGGCATTTGGATACTTTAAGGACATATTCGGATGTTCATACATGCTTAAGACATGGCATTCGGATACATTATGCAAGACATTCGGATATGGCATATGGGCATTTGGATATAGCACAAGGCATTCAGATGCACAAGGCTTATAAAACACAAGCTGCTCGGATATGATACAAGAGGTATTCGGATGTGAAGGCAAAACATTTGGATGTCATCTCAAGGCATTTGAAAATGTGATCTCAAGGCATATGTGATCTCCAATCATTCGGATGACTCACTAAGATATTCAGATGTCATTGATACAACGGGCCATATTCGAATGCTACAGGAGTACATCCGAATGATACACACAGTTTATTCGGGTAAGGCCATTCGGATGTCACTCACAAGAAGATCTTGCACCCATTTGGATGACTTCCTAGCCATTCGGATGTCACTCAATATAATTATGAGCTGAGAAGATGAAAAGATGGTTGTTGTTAAAGAAGAAGAAGAGAAAAAAAAAAAAAAGAAAGAAGAGAAAGAGTGAGAAAAGTGTTTAAATAAAGATAAAATAATTCATTTATGTAACACGTAAAGCTTTTATTATTTTTTATGTGTTTGGGGTGTCGTATTATTTTGTTAAATCTCATGAGTGTCTAATATGTTCACCTAAAATAAAATTATCAAACAACCAATCTCATTCATCTCAAATCGACTAATCCAACTTGATTCATTTCAACTTAGAGCCAAAATCTATGTCTAGAAGAGTAGGTGGCCTTGATAAAACTTGATTCTCTAAGTTGGGAGATATTTAATAATGAAATAAAATGGAATAAATAATAAATGGTAGATTGGAAATAAATAAAATGTAATAACAAATTCTTTCTCTTTGTTCGGAAAAAAATATAATAAAAATAATAAATAAATAAACCTTTTTCTATCGAGGCTTCTGCAATTTAAAAAAATAAAAAATACTTATTTAGAGTAAATTTGATGAAAAAGAATACCATCTACTGATATACCTTCCATCACGTAACATTCTACCCGGTTTCATTATTTCAAATCGTACCAAAGTCTCTGTCTGTGTCTGAATCCTTCCTGCTGATCGGAATACATTTCACTCCACCACTATATAATAAGAACGATTCAATATTGGCCGAAGAAAAAGGCTTTGGTCTATTCATGGCGATTCACAGATTCACAGTCGCTTCTTTTGTTCTGATCCTAGGGTTTCTGTCCAACGCCGCCCAATCGCTACGATTCGATCTGCAATCGGGGCACACCAAGTGCATAACAGAAGACATCAAGAGCAATTCTATGACTGTTGGAAAGTACTCTATAGTCAACCCCACCGAAGGCCATCCCCTACCCGATTCTCATAAGCTCACCGTCCGGGTATGCATTCCCTTCCCTTCCCTTCCCTGAATTCCTTGGATGGAGGATTCTTAGATCTTGCTTATTTCTGTTTTTATGCGTAGGCCAAAGGAGGTTTCTGACGATTTTTTTTATATTATTATTACAAATCGTGGATTTTGTTTCATGTTTTTTTGGTTGCCAAATGGAATAATTCCATATTTTGGATTGCGGGTAAGAAAAACGAGATGTTTTTTTTTTCTTAATTTCTCAGAAAGGAGGAGGAGGGTTGTGAAGGTTGTCGATTCCTAACTAGTTCCCTTGGTTGCTCATATTGGGATTTAGTTTTTTGTGCCCCTAAAGTAGGATATCAGTGTTCTCATTTTCTTATATTTTCTCAGCAGCCAGAAGGCGGGTTTATAGGTTTCTATTGTTGCGATAAGGATTTTGTTTGGTTTTCTTAAATTTCTTTTTTAACTGCCAGACGGACTATCTTTAAAATATCTATAGCTGCTAAATTAAGTTCTTTTTAGACTATGTATTTCAATTTTTGGCTTACAGAAAGGAAAAATGAGAACCTTCTTCTACACACACACACACCTTTTTTTCTAAGCAGTAATCAGCAGGATTATGTGATTGCCTTTTGAATTTATGGCTTTTGCTAGGTTACATCAACCTATGGGACTAGCTACCACTATTCGGACCATGTGGAATCGGGACAGTTTGCTTTTCAGGCAGTGGAAGCTGGGGATTACATGGCTTGCTTTTGGGCAGCTGATCACAAGCCACAGATCACGGTAACGGTTGACTTCGAGTGGAGGACTGGTGTAGCTGCTAAAGACTGGACTAATGTCGCTAAGAAAGACTCAGTTGAGGTGAGTCTCGTATTTCACTTTCTCTATATGTTTATTATGGTTGTGTTCCATTTCTTAAGTTCTGCGGATGTTTGTTTTGTAGTGAATGTTATATTTAGGCGATCACAAGTTTTATTTTACACATCTGAATGGAGTGGAAGAATCTTCAATCGTTATGTTCTAAAACAATTAGTCCATATTTGAAAAATGAGTATGCTTATTACTACATACATATATGTTTATTATTTTACATGCAATATGTTTATTATCTTCAATCATTAGGTTCTAAAGCAATTAGTACATACCTATATGTTTATTACTTTACACACTTGAATATATAACTTTTTACATGCTATTTAGATGAGTATGTTCTCAAATTTCTTTGCAGAACCAAAGGTACTCTTAGTTCTTTAATAGGCACAGCTGTTAAGAATATACAAAAATATTGGTTTTGACATATCCTCAATATGTTTGGATCCTCATTTTCTCCCTGTAACCATATCCTATATCTCTGTCCATATATGTACTCTTCCTTCTTACACAGTAAAACCTTTTACTTTTTTGACCTTTATGAGTTAAATCCATAGTCATGCCCTTAAGAATTGTTTCAGGTGTACAAGAGGATCTTGTCACTTCAAGGACTGTAAGCATATGACAAAAATGGTGGACATGTCTGTTTATGCAAATCAAACTGAGATGTTATAATCATTTTACGGTGATTTCATAATGTAATACTTGAAATAACATGGAATATCAAATACGAAACAAACAACTATGAGCTAAAATTTGGTGGATTTGTCTTAGATCACTAATTCTTCTAATAGCTAAATGGAAATTACACTATTACCTTTGGTATTGGGTGATATTGTTATAATGGGAGTTTGGGCCAGAGAAACTGAAGGAAAGCCCTATTGCTTAATAATGGCATAAAATGAACAAAATCTTTTCTCTGGTTTAGTGTTCTAAAACGCGCAGGGCGTTATTCAAGTGCCAGACGGGGGCCTAGCGCCTATGAAAAAAATATATATATTTTTTAATTTTAATTTTTTGATGTTATTTAAGATGAACAAGCAACAACAATAGCAAGATGATGCTTGCTGTTTGTTGTAACTTGCTACTTGCTGCAAGCAGCAAGGATGAAGATGGCGCAACAAGCAGCAAGGAGCAAGGCGATAAGTCCAGGCCGTGTGCGACCCAGGCGGCGACAAGTATAGGCCGCGTTCGACAAGAGAGAGTGAATGTGACGCCTTGACCCCAACCCTTGGGAGTCATCGTAACCCAAGGTTACACCAAAAGGTCTTACTCCGGAGGCCGGCTATGCCCTCACAACAAGGGAATAAAATAATATGGGTGCTTTGGGGGGGGGGGGGGGGGTTTAGGCTTCACCGCCTTCGGCCAACTAGAACTCGAGATTTAAAATTTACAAGCAGCGGAGAGGCACTCGCTTCGTCTCCTGCCGCCCTAGACATGGCCTCGTCAGGAAGACACGTGAGGTCCTCGTTGTCCATAATACTCGAGTGAGGTGTCAGAGGCTCGCCTTCCATGTAGTCTTGGCCCCATATCACGACCTCAGATGGTAACATTGCGGGATATGCCCCAATCCTCGTTGGATCACCTTGTTCATAGCATTTTAGTCTCGGTTACGACTTACCTCGTCCCATGTGTGCAAGCACAATTCCATCACCCTTATCTCAAAATTCTTGAACCTCCCCGTCCCAATGACACTCTCTATCGACTGAAAACCCCGCTTTGATACCACCTTGTTCATAGCACGATAATCAATACACATCCTCAAACCTCCATCCTTTTGTGCACAAATAGCACAGGCGCATCCCAAGGTGACACACTAGGGCGAATGAAACCTTTGTCCAGCAAGTCTTGTAACTGTGTTTTGAGCTCCTGTAGCTCAACTGGGGCCATTTTGTAGGGCGGAATATATATAGGGTTTGATTGGGCTTCGGGAATCAAATCAATAGTAAACTCGATTTCCCTATTTGGAACCAAACCCTGTAAATCCTCTAGAAACACATTCGGGTATTCTCTTACAATTTCCACGACTTCCATCTTCTTTTATGGCTTTTCACTAGCCACCACTTGCACCGCATATCCTAGAGCTCCCTTATCCAAACATTTCTCAGCTCCCAAAGCAGATATAATCTTTAAAGGTCGCCCCCTGATTTCCTCCCAATCCATGGTTTAAATCCACCTATTTAATTCTAAGTCTCAATGCTAATGATGGTTTCCATTACCCCTTACACGGATGGAGTTTACTTGAAATTGATAAGGATTTGCATGGCTGAAAGGGGTGCAAAATGGAGGAGAAATTAGATGCTAGTAGCGAGGCTTTCTCAAGCCCTCAACAGCCAATATGTGGTTGCCATGCGACAGCCTTTATCTTCCCAACTAGAGCTTAGAACAGTGCCGTTTTGGCGCCCCGCTGTTGGAAAATTCTAGCAAAATCAGCTTCCATCTTTGTTTCACTGCTTCTCATTTCTTATTCCACGCACATGTGTATATATATATATATATGGTATATTATATTATACATATTATAACTATGTATAATATAAATAGGAAAATTCCCCCCAATAATTTCTGTACTTCCATTTGGCATTTCTTTAATTGGTACTACACCCTTAAACATTGAATTAATATTCATTGAGATACTTAAAATCCAAAATTAATAAGTACAGTTTTGTCTTTGCACCCTCATAAGATCTTTGTTTTATCCTGAAACCACTTCAGGATTGTTCCTTACACAAAACCTGAACCCTCTCAAGATTCCGTTGACTTTCCAGAAGTCTCTTATGATCATTCGATTTTTCAGGCTATATCTTAGCCGTATTGAAAACTATCCTTGCTTTGATTGCTTTCATTATCATAAATCTCGTCTAGAGACGCTCGTCAATCACATATTCTTTTTCTTAGATATCTAAGTTCCAAGGCATTCTCTACAGTTAATTCGATCACTTATTAATTCAGTTCTTATATCGACTCTAGTTCTTCGAAGCATATGCCCTCAATGAATGAGCACTTGCGGGATATGCCCCTATCCTCGTTGGATCACCTATATACACATGTGCATGAAATAAGAAAGGAGAAGCAGCAAAGCAAAGATGGAAACTGATTTTACTGGATTTGCTGGTATTTTTTAGCAACAGTGGGGTGCCAAAACGACACCATTCTAGGCTCCAATTGGGAAGCTAAAGGCTATCACATGATATCCACGTGTTGGCTGCTACGGGCTTGAGAAAGCCTTGCTACCAGCATCTAATTTCTCCTCCATTTTGCACCCACTTTCAGCTATGCAAATTCTTATCAATTTCAAGTAAACTCTAGACGTGTAAGGGGTAATGGAAACCATCGTTTGCATTGAGCCTTGGAATTAAATCGGTGGATTTAAACCATGGATTGGAAGGAAATTAAGGGGCGATCTCTAAAGATTATATCCGCTTTGGGAGCTAAGAAATGTTTGGATAAGGGAGCTCTAGGATATGCGGTGCAAGTGGTGGCCAGTGAAAAGCCACAGAAGGTGGAGGCCGTGGAAATCTCAAGAGAATACTCGAATGTGTTTTCAGAGGATTTACCAGGTTTGGCTCCAGATAGGGAAATCGAGTTTACTATTGATTTGATTCCCGAAGCCCAATCAAACCCTATATCTATTCCGCCTTACAGAATGGGCCCAGTTGAGCTACAGGAGCTCAAAACACAGTTACAAGACTTGCTAGACAAAGGTTTCATTCGCCTTAGTGTGTCACTTGGGATGCGTCTGTGCTATTTGTGCGCAAAAGAATAGAGGTTTGAGGATGTGTATTGATTATTTTGCTATGAATAAGGTGGTATCAAAGCGGGGTTTTCAGTCGATAGAGGGTGTCACTGGGACGGGGAGGTTTAAGAATTTTGAGATGAGGGTGATGGAATTGTGCCTGCACGCATGAGATGAGGTAAGTCGTAACCGAGACTGAAATGCTTTCCCAGTTGGGCATGATTTGTGTTATGAGCTTGTTTAGAAAATGTATTTCCCCGGATAGCGAGCAGAGGGATGTGTGAATTCCCGAATTTGTGAGGAAAGTGATTTATGTTGATTATTGATTTGACCCTTGATTTGCGTGCAGATAATAGGATAATCCCGAATTTGTGAGGAAAGTGATTTATGTTGATTATTGATTTGACCCTTGATTTGCGTGCAGATAATAGGATAACCTCATGGAACCTGAAGGATCGAGTATTGGAATGTCAAATCCAAAACCCTTTACCCCGCTTGTGGACCTTCTTTTCATGCAATGGGAGCATGAGTTGCTTACCCTAATGGAGGGCGATCAACATGAAGATGAGGGAATTATGCGTTTCTTATGTCGAGTGAAAATAGTATTTTGAAATACCATATGCACAGACCTATGGGGGTTGTTTGAGAAGCAAGTTATGTTTGCGAGAAAATACTTGAATGACATTCGGAAATAGCTGTCATGATCCTAGGGTTTAGTTTAGGATTGGAATGACAATCGAAAGAAGCTGATGAATAGAATTAAGAACAGAATATTTGAGAGGAAGAATTGGACAGAAATGGGGAAAAATGTAGAGAGAAATAGAGAGAAAATGAGAGGGAGATTGTAGAGAAATTGTTGAGAGAGAATCAGATTTCATTCATTTAATTCAAGCATACCATCCCTTCCATTTACATCAGCCATATATAGGCATATTTGTCCCCTAACAGCCTTACACATGCAGCCATGTGCACTTAACTAATTGCTAAAATATTCCTAACAAACTATTCTACCCTATTACAATAATACCCTTTTATTACTCATAGGATCATGACAATTCCCCCCTCCTTAAGAGAGTTCTTGTCCCCAAGAATTTGCCGCAAGTAGCCATTGCTCTTCATCCAATTCCAACCTTCTCTATGCGGATAATCCTCCTTTCTTTCTTTCTACTTCTAGGTCTCTTCTTCGTCATTCTTAGGTTTTCAAGATCAATTCCAAGTATGAATTGGCCCATAATTTCAATAGGGAAAACTTCATTACCATCCAAAACAAATAAGAAGGGCAGATCTTCAGCCATTGTTGCTGTTACTCTATCCCCATTCAACCCACAACCATGTTTTGCTGCAGAAATATCAACAGCAGCCTCAAAATGCAGCAATGGAGGTTTGTATTCTTTCCTTGAATACTCATACCAAGGCTATTTGTGAGCATTAACATTAGGAGATGCTGCAACATCACTTCCAGCCAACGATTGCTCAATAATTGACACCTGGCCAAGTGTTTCAGCACTAGTAAGAGTGCTTGAGAGGCTGTCAATTGATTGAGTGTCATCCTCCAATCGCTTTTCCTCACTTTTTTCTTTCTTCTCATCTTCCCCTTCTTCCTTAAAGTTGGACTGCTCTTGTTGCAGAATCCCAAAAACATCACCATCGAGAACTTCTTTTCCAAAGGAATCGGTGTGTTCCTTTAATTCTCCTTTTGCCCAGACACCTTGTACCGAACCCCCGCAAAGTCTGCTATTGCTGCCAGCATTGTCATTATCGTCACCTTTCTTGTCCATTCCACCTAGGCCGATATACTTCTTCCACTCCGTATTGGAGGTAGGCAGTGAATCTGCTTCTTGCCTCCTAAATTTCTCCCTCGGCTGCTCCATTTTAAGAAACTCCTCCTTATTAAAACTTCCATGATAGTCATCAAAGTATTCGGCGGGAAAACTGTAATGATACTCCTTAGATAGTATCATTGCAAATTCTTGTAACTTCTCGCGAAACATTGGACCAACTTCCTTGCACTCTTCATCAAACCCACTACTGGTTCCTTTGTCCAATTGGCTAATCCCCTTCTTATGTTCCTTGTTGCTGCCAACTGAAAGTGCAGCCTTCTTTGGCTGCCATTGAAGCTCCATTCCAGCTGAAAATGAAGCATTCTTTTGCTGCAATTTAGGGCTCATTTGCTCCATGTATGCACTGCTCCCCTTGGCTGCCTTTGTTTCCCTTTGCTCACAGCTTCTCCTAACTTCATGAGTAGGACACCCCACTGAAAATGCAGCCTTCTTTGGCTGCCATTGATGCTCCATTCCAATTGAAAAGGAAGAATTCTTCTGCTGCAACTGAGACTCCAATGGTCTCAGATATGCACTGCTACCCATGGCTGAATTTTCACCAACAACATACTTCGACGGCTAAGGAATGGGAGTTATATACATGCTTTTGTTTTGCATGTTGTAGCAGTTCCTAGACTCGCCTCAATTGCAACTCAAGAGTCAGGCACCCACTCCTCTTTGCCTTTCCACTTTGACCCAAGTCAGCCAAAAATTTACAGCCAAAATCTACCTCTTGTTTCCTTTGCTGACAGCTTGAGAATTATTGCAATTGCTACCATCAATCAAGACTTACAACGGCTACGACCCACACCCCAATCATTGTCCAATGGCTGGGGCCACTAACTCTCCTTCAGGATTTAATCTGAGAGATGCTCACCTGCTCCGATCTGCCACTGGATCACCTTCAGATCCCAAAATCACCAGCATAGGTTGGAAGGCAACCACAACTGTAGCACACACAGTGCCGAACAAGGCAGCAATGCTCCACAGAACTCTGGTCGGAATTCTCGATCAAAACCACAACACCACAGCCGTGCCTACAGAAAGCTTATCGGTATGGTCGGACTAGTCTTCCGGTCTGGGCCATCCGCTTCACCCTCGACAACTCACGCTCACCTTGGACAGTCGCAACCCTATGGCTGTCCACGGCACCACCTTCGACAGACTCCTTACTCACTACAATCCTAACCGACTAGCTGAGAATCACCGGTTCCGACGTCACTCCTTAAGTTTGCTTGGATGGTCGAGATCGGCTCTGCTTGCGATCACTATGGATTCACGATCGCCTCCCCGCCGACTCCTCCTTCTCACCCAATCACCGACCACGGCTGGAGGACCACCGCCTCCTTGAGTTCGCCTTGATCGACAAGTCCTGGGAATCGAGTTACGATCGCGGTAGACTTCGATCGCTCTAATCTGCTTCTTTTCGATGCCTTAAATTGTTGTTCAACCAACTTCCTAGCCTAACTTCCTGCCTCACTCTAATCAGAATTGAGAGAACCGCGTCTTCCTCCTCTGGTTCTAGCTACTCACTGGAACCGATCGCTATGGACCAGCAACCTAACTCACCCCCGACACTGCTATTGAATTCACTGGACCAGATGCGCGACTTTTGAAACCAGCTTGCAACTCCAAATCCAACTTTCGCTAATCGCTGGCTTGCTACACTTTCGAAATTCGCCGACCTACGATTAGCTTCCAGAAACGACCAGCTGCTCTGCTCAATCAATTTCGCCGAGAATCAACTACCAAAATTGCACAAACCACAGCCAAAGAACGACTGCTCTGATACCAATTTTTCATTATCCTAGGGTTTAGTGTAGGATTGGAATGACAATCGAAAGAAGCTGATGAATAGAATTAAGAATAGAATATTTGAGAGGAAGAAATGGATAGAAATGGGGAAGAATGTAGAGAGAAAATGAGAGGGAGATTGTAGAGAAATTGTTAAGAGAGAATCAGATTTCATTCATTTAATTCAAGCATACCATCCCCTCCATTTACATCAGCCTTATATAGACATATTTGTCTCCTAACAGCCTTGCACATGCAGCCATGTGCACCTAACTAATTGCTAAAATATCCCTAACAAACTATTATACCCTATTACAATAATACCCTTTTATTACTCATAGGGTCATGATAATAGCATACCAAAGGTCTGATGTGGGATATGACTCTTCGATTTAACTACGGTAATTTCATTCGTGCGATTGAGTGGCAGGCAAGGGAATGGAAGTCGTGTGTGCCACTCATTGATTCAACGAGAATTGGGGCATATCCTGTAGCGTTACCATCTGAGACTATGATATGGGGCCAAGACTACATGGAAGGCGAGCCTTTGACACCTCACTCAAATGTTGGGGGTAACGAGGACCTCATGTGTCTGGTGGACGAGGCCACATCTAGGGCGGCAGGAGACGAAGTGAGTGCGTCTTCGCTACTTGTAAATTTTAAATCTTGAGTTCTCATTGGCTGGAGGAGACGAAGTCTGGACCCCACCCAGGACACCTATATTATTTTATTCTTTTGTTATGAGGGCATAGCTGACCTCCGGAGTAGGACATTTTGGTGTAATTTTGGGTTATGGTGACCCCCGGGGTTGGGGCTAGGGCGTCATAGTGAACGACCCAGGCAGCGACAAGTCTAGGCCGCACACGACCCAGGTGGTAGCAAGTCCAGGCCTGTCCGACGAGAGAGAGTGAACGACCCTGGCAGCGACAAGTCCAGGTCGTGTCCGATGGGAGAGAGTGAATGACCCAAGCGACGATTGGGCCCCATTAATTGGGCCCGATGCCTAGGGGGCCGATTTGGCCTTAATCGTGGGCGGCCTAGGTGACCGCCTTTTAGAACACTGCTTTGATCTAATTTGGACCCAACAACAACAATTATAGGCCTTAGTCCCATTAAGTAGGATTGGCTACATAAATTCTTAATCCCCAATCCAAACACCTCTATTCGTGGTGTTGAAAACTGTAAAGAACAACGAGAATATGGCCTGGATTGGGAAAACTCAGAAGCAACTGTACTTTCGTCTTCTACTATTGAATACTCCATAAGGAGTTTAAATAGACTAGAGTTCCTAAAATCTAGGAAATTTAAAATACAAACAAACCCATTTAAAATACAAATACAACAACATATCTAAGATATAACAAATCCCCTAAATTTTAGAGAGAGATAAGATCTTATCTCCTCCTAGAATTTAGAGCAGCTAGAGCTTTATCTCAATCATAAATTGAGACATTATCTTGATCATAATATCACCATTTTTCAACAGCTTACACATCATGAATTTCAACACCATATTTCAACAGCTGGAGCTATTGTACAAGTTAGTTATTCCCTTTTCCTGCCTAACCTCTTAGCCCCTTTCAGTTAGCCCCTTAACAGCTTACACATCATGAATTTTCCCCAATTACAATCATACCCCTAGGGTCATTAACCTTATGTCATATTAGGTTAAGATAAATGGATCTTGGATCTTGGGGAGGTTTTTGCAAGAAATTTCCCTTACTGATTCCATAATTGAAGTTCCTAGTTATCGATGAAATTTGTGTTTCACCTAAACCAATTCCTTTATACGAAATTGTATGCTTCTTGTATATGGTCTCTACTGTCAATTCTTGTAATTTTTCTTTCTCCGCTGCTTGCTTAACTCTTGCAGGTTGCAGCATCTTCATTGTTAGCCTCAACTCATCACTTAAACCACTAATGAAGCTAGAGACAAAATACACTTCAAAATAAGGTAGGGTTAGTAATGACCATTAAAGTCTTTTAACTCAAATTTTGTCGAATATCAAGCACTGATCCAACTTGTTTCAGTTTATTAAATTCCTCTAGGTCATATTTTTATCCCCAGACATTTCATAGAATTCTTCTGTAAAATCTTTCCATATGCATTCAACCGAAGTCTTCCCAGCCTTGATACCAGGCATCAGCAGTATCATTCAGATAAGCTGAAGCCAGATTGACCTTTTGGAATTTTGGTATATTATAAAACTGAACAAACTTTTGGCATCTCCTTATCCACCACCTAGAGTTTTTTACATCAAAGAGAGGAATTTCTAATCTTGGCATAGGGACATTGTTGTGAACATATATATGGAGTACTAGAGAAATTATTTTCCAATCTCCTATCAAGCACCTAATCTGTCAAATTATCTCTCTCACAAACGTTTTCAATCTCTAACACAAGCATTCAAGATGGTCTAGAGTTAGGACCATTACCTTCCAGAATTGGATCAGCATTCTCCTTTGGTGGGAAATCCACCAGCAAGCTGATTTGCAAAATTCTGGAAAACATCTGTAGGAAGCCATCGAGTCTTTTAGCCAATCCAGCCATTGAAGCATCCAACTCGTTGTCCAA
Source organism: Diospyros lotus (assembly GCF_014633365.1). NCBI lineage: Eukaryota > Viridiplantae > Streptophyta > Magnoliopsida > Ericales > Ebenaceae > Diospyros > Diospyros lotus. The sequence continues at coordinate 14,206,902 of NC_068338.1, forward strand.
TGATTGAATGCCTTCGTGATGCTTACTTGATCCTACTTCCAAGGCTTCTGTTCAGGTTTGCAGATTATTCACCAAAGAATTAACTTGGTTAACTTGCACCTCCAATTGTTTCATTCTAGTTCCATATGCCATCTCCAATTGATCCAAGCTATCGAAGTAGCAGTCCAAGAATCAACTGCTCTGATACCACAATTGTCAATACCTAGTCTTGAGCCTAGGGTTTTCAGGATAGAAATGGGAGAGAAGAGTGGAAGATGAAACGGAGAGAGAACAGGGAGAAAGTGAGGAGAAAACAGATTGAAAATTGAGAGAGAAATGAGAAACTGAATTCAATTCTTGATTTATTCTCTAAACAGGTTGCTTAGCTATATATATAGTTAACCAATCAATAGTTACAAATTAGTTACAACTTGTAATTGATCCTTTGCAAAAATAATCTGCTACAATTGATATACAAAATACAGTTCTACAGCCTACTTTAACCTACGAACTTGACAGCCTTTTGTTTCTTTTGATTTTATCTCCAAATTCTATATGTCTAAAATCTACTTTGGAATTTTTTCTGGAATAAGTTCAAGTTGCCTTCTAATTGCATATGATTTTTTGCCTTTTTATTTCTAAAACCCATACTCAAATCCAATATTTAGCATAACTACTGATTGCCCCTCATTGCTGACTTGTTCTTATGACTCTAGTGTGTTCTTGCCAGATTTTATACCCACTAATTATTTATCCATTCTATGCATGGATCTGTTTTCTATTTCTAGGCCTACTATTATTTTATTTCATTTTCATTTTACTCATATAATTGACATTTCTTTTCCTTTTTCCTCATGTATTTATGATTAAATAAATTGTAATTTTCTATCCATATGCATTCAACTGAAATTGAATATTGTCATGCTCATTTCTTTTATATATCTGTCTAGTTTCTTCTAAATAATTATGAAGTTTAAGGATGATCTTAGTGAAGTTACTGAAAAGAAAATATTGACTGTTAGCAGAAAGAAAGTAATGAAGAAGGTTCATGCATCATTGATTTCAATAAGGTGGGGGATTAGTTACTCTATTTAATTTATTAATAATAGCTTATGCATTCAAATTAATAATTGAAAAAAATTGAGGACGTAATCATTTAAAAATTAGCAAATACAGTAAAAATACAGTGCCACAAATTTTATGTAGTTTTATGAAAATGCATATATAAAGGGATCTGTAAATATATAAACAAGAAGTGTATTTGAGTAAGACTTTAAGGAATAAAAACAGTATAGTGGGTATCAATATTCACATGGAGTTTGTGTGCATTTTATTTTGTTGAACTTTGAAACTCATTCATTTGTTAACTGTTACCATCTTAATATAGAAAACGAAGAGACAAAATAGAGAAAAAATAAATAAATAAATAAAGGGAGAACTACATGTTTTGACCAAAGCACAAATGAGTACTTTACACATATGTTTAGGCACCTACAATTTGTGAACTTATTTATATTTTTCTATGTTTATTGTTAATTGAGGTGGTTTTGCAACAAAAGAAATTATAATGCCTCTTAGCTATATTACTGATTTTTTTTAATATAATTTAATTTATGTCGTGTCACATATAGTTATTAATTTCTAGAATCAAGGAGATTGTAGTGAGTCACTCTTAAGAACTTGGAGAATAAGACATATGTTGGTAAGTTTGACTTAGTAACTTACAATTGGGTTGTTGTTGTGGTAATAGAACAATTGAAACTTGTTTGTTTTGCGGAAGCTCAGCCTAAGGTCGGTAGGGCTAGGCAAAAGAATAAGGTCTGCTCGGAAGAGGTCACCCGAAGGGGGTCCTGTGGAAGGGTGGCTTCGGAAGGAGAAGGGTCTTGGAATGTGTGGAGTCGCAGAATGGCCTTCTGAGAAGCTGCGGAAGAGTCTTCCGAAGGGGTCTTCAGGAGAGATTTGGGTCTTACAATCTGCTAAGCAAAAGACAGTCAGAGGGCATGCAAGGATCTTTCCCGCGTAGACTCTTCGATGCCTAAGTTAGACGCGATCATGTTGCTGAAGGATGCAGGTGCAATGCAAATTTGTGTTAGATGGTATCTTTCGAAGAGTGGGAGGTCTTTAGAAAGGTATGTGCAGAAAAGTCAGAGAGGCCTTCAGATTCCTCGGAAGGATCTGAAAGACGAGGGGTCGGGGGATATTTATACCCCTTGAAGGACTGGGACGCGTGGTAGGCCAAGACATGTGGCACACATGGCACGACCCTTCGTATGATGAGGGTGTTTGGCTATCACTGGGTTAGGCTTTAGGAGGACCAAGCTTTCAGAGAAGCTAGTCACCGAAGGGTCTTTGGAAGACTGCCTAGGCCTTCGAGGAAGCTAGTTCCTGAAGGGTCTTTGGAAGGCTACCCAGGCTTTCGGGGAAATTAGTCCCCGAATGGTCTTCGAAAGGCTGCTCAGGTCTTTAGGGAACAGGGCCCCCGAAGACCCTTATGAGAGAAGACATTCTCCCAGGCACGAACTGACTTCTTCAAGGGAACTCACTTGGAGGCCCTTTGTGTCACGACCCCAAGGAACTCCAAGGATATATTAGTAATACATGTCATGTATTTTCCTTATTAGTTGCATTTTATATTGTTGTTGTTAGCATTTTCAATTGTAAGCCTATAAGTAGGCTTGAGTAGTTAGAGAAAGGAGCTTAATGAATGATTTGAATCTCAATTCCCTCTCTCAATACTCTCTCACGGCTTTTCTCTCTCCCTCAATTCTGTTATGTTCTTCCTTTCCCTCTCTTTCTGCTCTTCCTTCCTCTAATTCTTATCCAAATTCCTTCCTAGACCCTAGCTAAACCCTAGGGTCATGACACTTTGGAGGAAACCCCGCAGAGGGTATGTTACAACAGGGGTCACTCAAGTTTACTTTGCATAAAGTATGCGAATGAGAAATTATATATGTATAATATGAAAAATTAATGTATTAATTAACTGTTGAAGGAAGTAAGAAGATAGTTATTTTCCTCGAAATTTTGATCACATATATATGAATTTCATTTGAAATGAACATAAAAAAAAGCCATGATCTTCCAAAGAAAAAGAAAAAAAATGCTTAAGAGTGGAACAGACAAAAAGAGAGAAAATGAAAAGTAAATTCAATTAAGTCATGTACTGCTCTCTCTCTCTCTCTCTGTCTGTGTATCTTTCTACGGATCACTACTAGGGACAAAGGAACAAAAAGACACAAGTTTGAGTACCTTATGAGGGGAAAAGAGAGTAAGTAAAGATTAAAATCAAAATAAAGTTGGTCACTTATATTCATATATATTGTAGCAACAAAATTTTCATGAAAGTCTACTGATCATGGGCATCTTTATACATTTACATGCACAATTTTCATAAGGTAATGGTAACATGAACTAATGGCATAACTGGGGAATCAAAGAGAAAACTCAAAACAAATCTCAGAATATTGATATTTATTTTGGAAGGAGGAATATGTAATCTAAACCTGAGATGTCTTGAAAGCAAGTCAGTTATGAAAGCCTTGGTACTAGTAGCCACCTTTCATTTATTGTACATTGATTTGAACTTCTTTTATTTCTTGGCCCGTGAAGATTATTCTGTTTATTGTCTCTTTATTATCATACCTGCTTTTTGGCTTCCTGCCTATATATTGGAAAATAACTGTTGTTTGTGTGTGGTAATTGAACTCTAAAAGGAATCTGTGATCTGGCTAGTGCTTAAGGGGCTGTAAGTTGTGGAAAGCAGCCCCAGTTTTCCAGAAAATCACTCCATAAGAAATGGAAAATTAGAGAACTTGTTCAAATACAAAAAGTTTCCAAATAGAAAAATGCAGATTTAGAAAATGCGGTTCTCCAAAATTGTTACACAAGTTTCCTAAATCTCCAAAATTGTTACACAAGTTTCCTAAATCTCTCCATAAATTTTTCTCAAATCATCTCCATCTCCTTCTGTAACACAAATTTTCCTAAATCTCTTTCATCTTCTTTGAACATATGTTCCAAATTTTTTTGATTAGAAATTAGTTTTCTGTAATTCTAACATGTGAATGCGCTTTTCAAATTTTCTATGAAAAATAAAAACTAGAGATTTTATAGAAAATTGGACATAGAAAACTGGAAATCATTTTCCACAACTAAACAACCCCTAAACTGTTTTGAGGGAAAATCTTACATTATTCTGTTTTGATTGGATTGTCTTTCAAATTTTGAGTTCATTTTGAGGACTCATCTACACTGTTTGTGATAATGTGCTTGCTAGGAAGGCTCTTTTGAGCTTTCTGTCAGAACTGTTCAATAACTGTGATTATTTGTATTGATGTAAAAATGTTTTTTTTTTTTTATTAGTATCATATAAGATTGGTGAGCTATAAAATTCATGTAGCTGACCCAACTTGGCTAGAGTAAGGCTTGAGATATGTTGTTGTATATGTAGTATGATATAAAAATCTTCATAACAATATAGACAAATGACAATATCTTACATGCGAAAATAGCAGTAGTTTTTATAGTACTTTTATGATTATCTGCAGCTTATATCTCATTATTAGATTCAGTAGCTCTGACTATTTGAGGATTGAAGTAGTTCAGTTTCCGTTGTATGTAAAAGTAAAAATGAATGTTTAACCAATTTAATATTGTAAAAGAACACTAATGATGCTATCAACTTTTTGGGCTTTTACTGATTCTATCAACTTTTTGTCTCGTCAATCGTAACTGTATATGGTTGTTTTATGTTCTAAGAGCTTTTAGACTTTTACTGATTCTAGGTTCATAGTTTCTCATTTAATATCAAATTTTGTGTTTGATGAGGAAGGTATAGGTATAGTGTATTTCTGAAGCAATTTATTTAACTTAGGTGAAACTAAGAAGTTGGATGCTCTTAAATTGTCCATCATCTAACTGTGCTTTTATATAATCATTATATGAATAGCTTCTGGTATGGCTTATAATTGTTGTGTAATTGTTCTGAAATGCTTGCTTTGAGTGTGGTGCTATATCCATGGTGTGAAATTTGAAATGCATAAATAAGTTACCTAATGACCAAACTTAAATTGCATCGCTCTGTGTGGGCTTAATTTGTGAAACACCTGACAGTTGGCTTGTTAAAAAAAGAAAACAAAAGAAAAATAGAAAATAGAACTCCTGATTTACATTCAGATAAATTATTGGTATTATTAATGATATTCCAAACCTGCCCCTTCCTTGAAAAGTGGTTCATTTTGAATTGTGGAAGTAATAGCCAAATTGTGCACTTTTATCTAACATTAATGCTAAACCTTTAGCTATATACTCTTTTCCAACTTCTAATTTTTTTTTTTTTTTTTTTCAACCAACCAGGCCATGGAGTTAGAATTGAAGAAGTTATATGAAACTGTTACATCTATTCATGATGAGATGTTTTATCTCCGTGAGAGGTAAGTGGGAATATGTTTTTTTTTTTTGTTTTTTCCTGTTTATTGAATTATCTGTTTTTGTGGATTGCTGTTATTTTGTTATCTGAAGCAGTTAGTTCTCTATTACAAAATCTTCACGAATGTTGCAGGGAAGAAGAGATGCAGGAGCTTAACAAAACAACAAACTCCAGAATGGCCTGGTTGAGTTTTCTTTCACTTCTTGTTTGCTTATCTGTGGCGGGTTTGCAGCTGTGGCATTTGAAGACCTTTTTCGAAAAGAAGAAGCTTATATGATATAAGTCCAGCCCACAGTTTGCTTGTAGTTTTTTATGTACAATTTCCCAGTAATTTACTAAAGAAACACACCCTCCTCTAACTATGTCATTGATTTTACAAATAATTAAAAGAACATTGTCAAAATTGGCGTTATACCTCTTTGGCATTTTATTTATTGGTTTAGTCTGCACCCATCTGATCTCATCTCATCCTTTTCTCCTGTACGTTACTAAAAATGACATTTCAAACCAAAAGTTTCTTTGTTGATTTAAAATAGCAGGGCACCTTCTTGGTTTGCTTGCTATATCGATTAGTTACGTCCTGGATTGGAAGCAAAATCAAGCAGCTACTCAAAGGCAGTTCAACTCTCAGTGCCTTGGACTTGCCTTAATCTGAGAACTGTCTGCCAGATCAATTCAGCTAGTAAATGATTTTACTTTTTAAAATTTTTAATTAACTAATCAATGAATAAACTTCTTACCTGATAAATTAAATATAACAATACTGAGTAAACTTGGCAAGTTCCATTTGAAAATGTTGTCGTTTTCAATATTTATGTTTTATTTTCAAAATTTGATGATAAATTTTTGGACTAGGTTATATGTAAATGAAAACGTGAAACGTTTTTAATATGAAACGAAAACGTGAAAACGAATATTCTTATAAAAAAATAAACATAAATAAAGTTTGAAACGAGAATGAGAAACATTTCGAAAATGTTTCGAAAACGGAGAAACAACTCCTCTAAGTCGTTTTTGTGCACAGCTCCTCTAAGTCATTTTCGTGCAACATATTTTTGAAATGGAATGAAAAAAATGAATAGTTTTAAAACCTATTATGTTTTTATTTTTTTTTATTCATGTTCAAAAATTATATCACATCCTTTCTTTTTCCTACCTATTTTGAGAAGGCCTTTCACCCTGTGGCCATCATCTGACACCGACACTCGTGATGCTTTTGACACGATGTTTTTATTTCTTTTTTTTCAATTGTTTATAGTAAAATTAAACATTTTCAATTTTTATTTTTCTAAATAGAAATGAAAATTATTGGACTAGAATGAAAATAAGAAAATAGAGTGGAATGAAATTTTTTTACAACGTTTTTAAATGGCCCTTAAATTCTTTATTTACATATTTTACTTTTTAATTAGTAAATAATTATAATATTACACGATGATTGGAACTAGGAAACATTCAAGAACCAACTTTCAACAACAGAAATCTGTCTAAAATTTAACAATAACAAGGCTAAAAATAAGATTTTATAAAGAATAACCAAAGCTTTGTAAGAGAGAATAGCAATATAATCCAATGTACCCTTAATAAAACCATAAGTTTGTTGAAATCTAAAAATGTAGGCTGTGTTCACTTTATTTTTTAATTTTCAGTTTTGAGTTTTGAATTTATTTTCAATTTTCTGTTTTGGTAATCTGTATTTAGAAAATTGAAAACGCGTTTTCTTTATTATTTTGAAAAACTATTTCTCAAAATAGAAAATTAAAAAATCCGTTCACTTTGAAATTTTGAAAATAATTTTTTAATAATATTTTATTCAATAAATTTGATTATTTAGTAAATTAAAAATATTTAATGTTAATATTTATTAAAAAAATATATGCATTTTAAAGTTAATGAATTTTGTAATATTATTTTCCATTACAATAATAAAATATGAATAAATAAATAAATAAATGTATTTTGAATTTAAAGTTTGTTTTGAATAAAAACACTAACAAACAACAAAAAGAGTTTTCTTTACAATTTTTTTTTTGTTTTTAAAAATACATTTTTAAAAACAGCAAAAAGAATGCGTTTTCATTATTTTAGAAAATCAAAAACTAAAAATGACTTGAAAACAGTAAAGAGAAAGTAACCTTAGTAATTTTTCCTTTTCAAATCTCTTGTTCTCTCTACTTTCGAACTTCAAATAGTTAGGTATTTATAACTTTTGATCTCTCTTCTTTTAATATAGCAATTATAAGTTTCATACTATAAAAAAGTAGTAGTTAATAATTTCCTAACAAAAATGGTCAACAATTTCAAAAAATAGTCTAACTATTTATTTCAAAATTTTGAAAAACCAATCGATAGTTTTTCCGAGTTCAAAAATTAGTTGATTGTTTAATCCTAAAACATTGATCCAGAAGCTATGTGCACTAAACTCAGTCGACTTATTTTAAGTAGTCACTAGTTTCTCTTGATCAGTCAATAGTTTTGAAAAGAAAGTTGACAGTTTATTCTAACTTTCAAAAAATAGTTGACAAACTTAGAAAGAGAATCAATAGTTTTGCCTTGGATTCAATAATTAATTGATTTTTCTTCTATTTTAATGCTAATTTCTGTCTTTTAAAACTTTGATCATATTTTAAGATCCATAAGATTTCATTGATTCAAAAGATAGGTTTAAAACCATTTTCAAGAAGCATTCAAAATAGTTTGAGTTCAAAACCTTGAAATCCAAAACCTTTAACTTCAAAAGACTTATTTGAAAATCATTCATTTAGGAAATTTGTTATTTCCAGAATGCAACATTTGAATTTTTTCGTCTTAGGAACAACCAAAGCAGAGTCTCTCGAGGAAACAGTAATGTTCGGGCTACCACGCAAAGAATGAACAGAGGTTGGGGAGTGCTAAGGCTTCAGGGGTCCTTGGTGAAAGGGGAACACCAAGTATTGGTCTATCAAGACAAAGGTTTAACTGGTTTTTAAAAATATTTTTAGAAAATGACAAATAAGGCAGTTGAAACAAACATCAAAATCACCTTGCAAGACTCGTTTCCAATGTTCATATGCTATACAAAACTAAACCATTCCATAGGGGGTTAGAAGATATACCTCTTGGATGGTTTGAAGGCTGATGTAGAAGTCAGTATCCTTCTGGGTAGCAACTATTGCTCATCTAAGCTCCTCTCGAATAGCATTTCAGTTAGACAAACTGATCCCTGAAAGCATGGGGGGCCTAGTTAGTTCCATGCTCTAGTGAATGGATGAATCCCTCAACTCATTCTGTGCTAGCCAGCGAGAATGAGGGAAATTGGACTAAAAATAGGTTTAAATGGATGGAAATTCCAACCCAATAATAGTCTCACTATTATGGTGGAATTGCTACAATAGTAATAAGAACAAAGGAGTAATGAAGGGCTAGGGCTCTAGAGATAAAGAAGAAAACGAGCAAGGTCGAGAGGCTTGATGCAACAATTAAAAAAAGCTAAGCTATACCTCGTTCTTCTTCCTTTAGGCTTATATATGGAACCTCCAAAACCCTAAATGACCCAAGAAAGGGTAAAACAACAAGGGGACCAAGAGGGGGTAAGGGAGAGAGAGAAAGAGATGTGCAAAGGATGCACACTATCATTTCCTTGTCCTCCTATTGTTTGCCTTTGCCACGTGCCCTCTTAAACCGTTGCGGAAACACCCGCCATTAGCTCTTAATGACCTTTTCACCATCCCATGATGAAACCAAGGCTCTCATTAAAACTTAATGATATGCCTGTCAACTCTTGACACTTGCTCCTTATTAATTCAATCATTGAACCCAATTTGTTAACTCTTAACGGTGACATCATTAACTCTCAATGATGATTTCAGCTTTAATCACTTAGTTAACCACTACAACCGGACATGCATGTGGCTTTCTAGGTTCACTATTAAGTAGCAATCGGGACTCGTCAACCACTTTAACGCTGACCAAATATTTTGGTCTACAATGATGATCTCTCCATTTCCTCGATGTACCCTGGAAGACTCTAAGTGACAACTAGCATTATGTCAAGGTGATTCTACCAATAATGAAGTCTTACTTCATAATAGAATCTATTTGGGCTTTCAATTCCCATGTACTATAATCCTTTTATCAATTAACATTTCGATCAAGTGAGAGTCATGGACTGATCAAATTCACTAACTTAAAGGCTATGCCAAAATCAGTGTGGTGTGATTGAGATGACATATCACTCTTTTTGACATTGGAACATTTTCTAATCAAGTGCACCCTGACCAGGGGTTTCTTCAATTAGAACCACCACTAATTGCATATGATGTTCACCTCACGACAGAGGTCGACGGATCCCATTAGCAGTCACCTGCCTCTGTAAGCACCCCCGCCCAGATATTCCAACCACTCGGACTACCCAAACGGAAGCACTTACAGGAGGAGAAAGAATGAAATATAAGACAAAAACTACCATGGCATGCATAAATAAGAATTAAAACAACGGAAGTGAAGCTATATACATGCATGCACTACGGGAACACCGCTAGCACAGCGATCACAAGATAAATAAATGAATATAGACTCTTGTGCCGACATACACAAGACTCGAGGAATGACCTGGCACAGTAAACATAATAAGGTAAATCCTACTCAACCATCAGAGTTGACATGGACTGACGGGACTACCTGTACACTATACTGACTCTGTCGCTAAAGTTGACTCCTTTTCCCATGGCCCACGCTGACACTACCTGGAATAATGGAAAACAAAGTGAGTCGAGAGACTCAGCAAGCATAAATAAAGAAAGGCTGAAGGCTATACATATCCAATAAACTCTCCCCAGAACATTAACCCCCAGGTACACACAAGCCATGAGACGCACAACACAGTATAAAAGCATAAATAAAGCACGTATCGGTCATTGGGGCCCACACAAGACACACGACACCCAAGTTCCATACCAACTTGTCGTTGCCCTAAAAGACAACATATATCTCCAACAAACCTGTGCACGTTGTCCCAGGTCGGTGCTCCCGTCACCTGTGTGCTCGCGTCGGTACTCCCGACACCTGAGCTGAAGAATAACCGAGCCGTAGGCTCCCTCGGAACGGTCTTCCCGTCCGAGACCTGTGATCTGTCGGTAACCATGCAATGCACATAAAATGCAATGGCGTAGTGAGCATTAACGTGATACACTGGCGCCCATACATCCAGGCATCAGGCCATACTCCGCCCACATAGTAAACCACACACAATGCATATATGCCCATGCCAGATGCAACCTAACCACACTAGAATGCATGTGTCCAAGCATACTCAGTAAATGAATATCCCCACATGCAACCCGTACCCATGTGCATATCAAACCATGAACGGTAATACAACAGCTCAAATCATGCAATAAATCACATACTGGCAGAGCTAACCAGCAGTGTCCGGCACCGATCAACGGTCAGTGACTAGGAGTGTCCTCTCGATGGTCTACATCAGGACCATACGATAGTCTACTCCAATGCCACCAAACATCCGACCACTACCCCACTGCTCGATAGCCCCAGCCGAACCATAAACAAACCCAAGAAATCCATAAATAAACCCGCACATCTAGGAACCTAGTCCCCAAGTTAGGTTTGACATCATTCCGAAAGGACTAGGGGCGGTATATGAAGGATCATAAACGAGGATTCATAGCATGCAACGGAAGTGTTTTAATCAAAAAACCGTTCCTCATATTGATTAGAATCTAGGAGACTTACTTTTTCAGCAGATTACCGGACGGAATGGAGCGATGGGAGCAGGATGCGCGGGAGCTTCTTCGCGTGGTGGAGACGACGGCTGTCCTACAATCCTTCTGCTCCTTCGCATCAGAACTTGAAGGCTCTCTTTCGGTCTTCCGAAGTATGACTCGAACTCGTGGCCTCTCTTTCCGGTGAAGAAGAGTAAAAACGACCTTGGATGAAAAACAACTAAATGAGAGAGTATATATAGGGAGAACCCTAGGGTTAAAACCCTAGTGGGCCAAACCCTAATGGGCCAAGTCCATTTAATTAATTTTCTAATTGGGTTAGCCCAATTAATTAATTAAAAGCTAATGAACTATTATTTTATTCTAGCCCAATTAATTATGGACCATTCTGAATAAAATAATTCTCTCTCAATGTAATTCATCCAACAAGCCAAATGTATTAAATAATACATGAGTTATATCGAGCTACCCCGGGGACCAAAAGACAAATTATTCACGGCTACTAAAATGACCAAAATATCCCTACTACCTAGTAGCTATATTTTGTCATTCTAAGTGTTCCAACTATCACCATATGATAACACTGACCCCACGAATAATTTTGCATATGCCATGTCTTTGACCTACTAGTGTAATGACGAAAATACCCCTCTGCGTAACACCCATCATTTAGAAAGGAATAATGTACTAACACCTCTCTAAATGATTTCTATCATCCTTATATCACTAGTCCAATAATCCGTGACTACTCGAATGTACTTGCTTATCACTGGGAGCTACCCAGAAGCACACACTCTTAAGTCACGTTCCCAGGGCCCTGGATTATTTGATTATTCTTGGACAATCACAAGAGGATGAATCACAGAAACTATCTTGTATTAGTCTGTCTTAGCTAATTAGAAACCATACTCCCAACTCAAAAGGTTATTGATCTTTGATAGACCTCACCTACAGTGAATCTAAGAATATAGCTCTAGGTTCACTAGACCACCAACTAATACTCAAGTATTAGAGTACTCGTCCACGTAGTAGCAGTGATAGACTAGCTCCATGATAATTAGTACTTTGTCATTAGCTTCTATCACAGGTCCACTCTACGCATTCCGAATGCGCTTGTACAATTAGAGTAAACGGACTGTTTACTGGCTAAGGCAAGCCATCCTCCATTAGGATCTATTGCACAATGATCTTATCATGATAGAATGCTCAGTTCTATCAAAAGATCAAGAGTAATATTTTCTTGCTTATTAAGTACCCATGATTCATGCCTAACTGTGAAGAACGACCCATCACATGAATCACTTACTTAATAGCATGGACACTTTTCCAACAATTAAATGCAAATAATATATGTGCCATAAACTGAATAAAAGAAACATCATTACCATAAATTAAACAAAACGTGTCTTTAGGGCATACATTTCAAACAGTATAAACCCTAGTAGGCTTTCAACAATTAAAATTCTAGAAGTCTCGGATTTAATTTAAATTAAAACAAATGAATAATAACTCAATAAATAATACTAGGCGCCGAATTAGAGTAAGGGAAGGGATAAAATACGAGAAATCACGGAGACTCTCACATGAATTAAAGAACAAGAGGAGAGGGTTAGAAACTTGCCTTTACACGGCCGTTCCTTATCCTTCTTGTACTCCCGCTGCGAAGTAAAATGTTTAATAGCGATTAATAAAACCATGGCTCGCATTAATTAAATCTAACCGTGAAATATAACTAATTTAGCCGTATAAAGTTCTTAAACATATACCGCTTCTAATAATTTTTACCCATTTTCTCAAAACAACATAAACATTTATTTTTCTTTTACATCCTCAAATTATTTCATAATGACTTCAAATACCAAACTTAATAACTAATATTTATCTCCAAATTTTAGGATGTTACAGCCTCTATATGCTATTGCACATGGACCACACAATGCATCTCTTACCCGGTAACCAGATGGTTCTTAGCAACAACAAATCCCTAACATCGACATACAAGACAACTGTGTTGCCTCCAGTCTAAGGACCAATAACACAATCGAAGCCTGTGATAGATCATAGATCCTCTCATCCATGTGATCTATCACGTGCATCATATTTAGTAAATGTTCCACTAGCATCTATTCACATGTATACTATATCCATCTCATAGATTATGGCATGCGACTCACTATCTTTTGTCATTAGCATCTCATACTAGTCAAAGGTAATATGTCATGTGCCAGTTCGTACTCAACTAATCATAGACCCCTTCTGAGAAGTCTAAGAACTGGGAATTAACTTTAAGATATCCTTAATACAAAGGTCATTGGTCACATATTCTTAACACTTAAGAATAAGACCTTTATTAGGAAATCTAGGGACTCATTCATATATATTGATTGAAGATGTATGAATGAAGATATGACCTTAAAATATGAAAACATAGTTTATTATATTTGTAAGAATGACATCATTAGTCCCATTATTTTAATTGCTAGATGACATCTAAATCTAGCATTAGGGTATAAACACTAGTAATCTTCCACTTGCACTAATGCTGATTTACAAGCTACAGGTCCTCATTGTATCGTCGGCTGGTATTTGATACCCATCTTCTCAAGATAGCAATCAAGATATAGTGGAGTCCGTAGTTATTTTCTATTTGGAACTCCTCCAACTAATTGCCCCTCCATTACAGACAAATACAAACCCAGATGTAGACTTTCTATCATCTATGTCAGATTGAAAATTTAAATCAGTGAACTCGTCAATACGGAGATCACCCTCTCCATACACTAGTAATAAATCTCAGTCCTTCTCAAGTACTTAAAGATACATTTTACTGTTGTCTAGTGTTTCAAACCTAGATTGGACTGATATTTGCTCACAACACTCACAACATAGGTGATATCTAGTCTAGTACATAACATGACATACATGAGACTCCTTACAGCTGAGGCATAAGGGATCTTTTCCATGCTTTCTCTTTCTTTAGGTGTCTTAGGAGACATCCTCTTAGAGAGATGAATTCTATACTTGAAAGGTATAAAACATTTCTCAAAATTTTCTATGCTAAACATCTTTAGCATTTTTTCTATGTACAGACTTTGGAAAAGACCTATTAATCTCCTCACTCTATATCTATAGACGTGGATTCCCAAGATATATGTCATATTTCCTAGATCCTTCATGGAGAATTTATTGGACAACCACAATTTAATTGACAACAACATGTCAATGTCATTCCCCATCAAGAGGATGTCATCCACATACAAGATCAAGAAGGCTCGCACGCTCCCACTAACTTTCTTACATATACAAGATTCATCCATATTTCTAATGAAACTAAACTCTTTGATCTCATTATCAAAGCGAATGTTCCAAGACCTTAAGGCTTGCTTAAGACCATAGATGGATCTCTTAAGCTTACACACCTGATTGGCATTAGAAAACTCAAAACCACATGGTTGTTCCAAGAATATATCTTCCTCAAGATAACCATTCAGGAATGCCATTTTGACAACCATTTTTCAAATCTCATAATCATAGTGTGCTGCTATGGCTAGCATTATTCTAATGGACTTAAGCATCATGATTGGCGAAAACATCTCCTCATAGTCAATACCATGTTTTTAACGATATCCTCAACCACCACCTGTGCTTTGAAGGTCTACACCTTTCCATCTGGACCAATGTTTCTCTTATAAATCCATTTGCATCTTATAGGAACTATTCCTTCAGGTGGATTTACTAGAGTTTAGACTTGGTTGGAATACATAAATTCCATTTTTGATTGCATAGCCTCCAGCCATTTCTTAGAGTTGATGTCTAACATCACCTCTTTGTAGTTAGTAAGGTTAACGTTTTGACCACTATCTCCATACATGAACGCTTCTTGTATCTCCTCCATCATGAAACCATATCATTCTGGAGGACGAGATACTCTACTAGATCTATGTGCCTCATGTGGAATGATAATATTAGGACCTAGTTCTTCTGGATTGACTTCTTCATTGGGCTCGGCTTATGGCTCAGAAGACACCTCTTCTAGTTCTACTTTCTTCCTGGTGTCACTCATTTGAAGAAACTCTTTCTCCAAGAATGTGGCATCCCTACTAACCAACACTCTTTGATCGCTAGGAAAATAGAAGTAGTACCCTTAGCAATGCTCAAGGTACCCCACAAATCTTCCTTTACTAGAACGAGATTCTAACTTATTTGTCTTGAGTTTCTTTACATATGCAGGACAACACCATATCCTAACATGCTTAAGATTGGGTTTCCTTCTGGTCCATATCTCATATGGTGTACTCTCGACAGATTTACTAGGAGCCTTGTTATGGAGATAAATTGTTGTTTTTAAAGCATAGCCCCATAAAGATAATAGTAGATCGGCAAAGGTGATCATTGATCATGCTATGTCCAACAGGGTATGGTTTATTCTCTTAAAAACACCATTCAACTATGGGGTTGCAGAAGGAGTTAACTGGGAAATAATGCCATTGGCCTTAAGGTACTCATTAAACTCCGTATTCAAGTATTCTCCATCTCAATTCGATCGAAGTATCTTAATAATCTTTCCAGTCTAGTTTTCTACTTTAGCCTTAAACTCTTTGAACTTTTCAAAGGATTCAGACTTGTACTTCATCAAGTACACATATCCATACCATGACAAGTCATCAGTAAAGGTTATGAAGTAGTGAAAACCACCTTTTTCCATTATAGAGAATGGTCCACATACATATGTGTGGATTAACCCTAATACTTCACTATTTATCCCACTTTATCCAACAAATGGTGACTTAGCCATTTTTCTAAGGAGATAAGATTTTCAAGTTGGCCCTAGTTCAAAATCTACAGGATCAATTAATCCTCTTTTGGCTAATTCACTAATCATTCTCTCGTTAATATGGCATAGTCTAAGATGTCATAGGTGTTTAAGGACAACACCATCACTGCGAGAACGTTTCTCACTGCTAGTGGATGTAACATTTATATTCCTCTATCTAACACTCTCATGCAACTCTAATATATAAAGACAATTCGCCATAATGCCCATGCCAACTAAATCATTACCATAATGAATGTGACATGCATTAGAAGTGAAAGAAAGTTCATAACCATCTCTTACAAGTCTTGGAATGGACATTACATTTCGAAAAATATTAGGTAAAAATAAAGTCTTTAAGATTAAGTGCATGCCTAAAATTGAGAGTAATAGAAGTTGTCCCTATAGTTAATGGCTCAATTAGAGCTCTATTCCCAACTTTAAGGATAACTTCCCGCTTCACAAATGACCTACTCTCCTCGAGATCCTGCAAGCAAACACAAATATGAGAAATTGCACCTGAATCAAGAATCCACGAGATGGGAGAATGACCAATCGCATTGATCATCTCAATAACATATAAGAAATATATACCTAATCCCTGATTCTTGGACTGCTTAACCTTTAAGCTGGCGAGATACTTTGGGCATTTCCTCTTCTAATGCCCATCTTTCTGGTAGTGGAAACACCTTCCTTTCGATCCTTTCTCTTTCTACTTGCTCTTGGAGACTTCCCTCTTTGGCCTAAGCTTATTCTTTTTAGTGGAAGAACTCTTCTTCCTCTTAAAAGACCTTGAAAATAGGATATTGCAAGAACTCCTTCTTGCCTCTTTCCTTTGATTTGGGATTGGACATTTTGTTAACATATTTAACAACTCTGGGAGCAGTTCAAGTTTGTTCATGTTAGAATTCATAATGAATGGGACAAAAGATGCTGGGAACATTTAGAGGATGAGTTCGATTTGCAGCTTAGGATCCGTGTAGAATTCTAGTACTTCAAGTTGACCAATCAAATTGATCATCTTGAGTACGTGGTCTCCCACATCAGTGCCTTCTTCCATCTTAGCCTTGAACAATTGCTTGGATATCTCATATCTCACTATTTGACTATGTTTCCCATAGAGCTCTTGTAGATTTAAAATCATGCTACGAGCGTCAACCATGCTCTTGCTGACGTTGGAGCTCATTAGACATAGATGCCAATATGTATGTTCTTGCCCCCAAGTCGTGCTTTTTCATCTCTTCCCACGTAACTTGCTCCTCCTCACTTGAGCCTTCAGGAAGAGATTCAGGGACATGTCAATCCAAGACATCAAGAAGTTTCTCCATTCCCAAAACTAGTTTTAGGTTACGAAGCCAGTCTTTGAAGTTAAGGTCCAGTTAAAGTATTTTTATCTAAAAGACACGCGATAGGGTTTGAAAGTGTCATTTTTTAAAATGATGTAATAAATAAATAAACGATTGTCAATCTTACATATACATTTAGTTTCGATCTCAAACCAAATGATACCTCCCACTCAAGTTTTCGAACCCCACACTTCCTAAGTGGAAAATGCGAATCCCTGAGCGGACTCATGGTGGGTGTTGAGTTCTCTCCTAGATGAATACCCCTCAACACTTTGGTGTTATGTTGGGATACCCACATATTCGAGTAGGCAACTCTTGCCTATCACATCTCATGTAAGGTTTGATCTACTGACCCATATGCCACCTATTTCTCAACTTTTTTGTGGTATGTTAGAGAGTGTTCTACATAAACAAGACCCACTATCTCAACTAGTGATCCACTTGAAACGTCTATGACCTCAACACTTTGGTGATATGTTGGCCATATCCATGTGGGGTAACTAGCAACATCACATGCTCAAATAGAAAACTCAATTAACTCTCATGAAATGCACCCTCAATGCTTTAGTGGTATATTGGGTACACCTAATCGAGCGACGAATTCCTAAGTGGAGGTTCACGATAAATCTTATATCATGAGCATTAATCGGTTTTGTATTATAGTAATCACATTGCATCAAAACAATAATAAAAAATCCCAAAAAATTTCTAACAGTACCTAAAACGATTGACCATTTTCTGGGTTTCTTCAGGGTCGGTCAACAGTTCGAAGAACATGTCGAAGGCTCCTATTGAAACATCAAAATGGTCAACAACTTCAAGGTTGCCTATCGATCATTTTTGGGTTTAATTGGTTTTTAAAAACATTTTTAGAAAATGAAAATAAGGTAGCAGAAACAAACATCAAAATCACCTTGCAAGACTCATTTTCAATGTCCATATGCAATACAAAACTAAACCATTCCATAAGGGGTTAGAAGATATACCTATTGGATTTATGCAATCATTCCCTACTTTCATAATTTTACATATACAATTGCTTTGCCCCCCCCCCCCCCCAAAAAAAAAAAAAAAAGTTGGGGAAAATTGGCATCCCCAAGATAGTTATACTAAGGAGCAGGGTTTTCTTTGTATATGTGTGTGCAAGTACTCACAAAACATACAACTCTCATTTGATGTGATCAAGTCCTTCGCATGATTATCGATAATCGGTTATCATCTTTAATAAGCATTCATTTACAATATCTTCCAAAGCATCGATAGTCTTTGGCGTACCTCCCATAATTAAGTCTGATGGCATCAAGGGTCTCGAAGGAGACTCAGGCACAAGCGGACTCCACGAACTAGTAAGATTGGACAAATCATCCTTCTAACTAGCCTTTAAGTAATCCTCTAGTGTAGTCAACTCTAGGTCGCCGAACTCTCACCAATCAAGAATGTTGTAGCCTGACACCCCCAGTATTAAAACTAGCTTTGGAAAGATCTACTCAAGACTTGTCTTTTCCATGTAGCCTTGAGCTAAGTAAATGCCATACTTCATGAAGCCCGAGGCATACTCCTCCTTCCTCGTGTAACATTCCCTAGAGAACCTATACTCCACCATCGTCGCTCGGATGGTGTCGACGTCCACTTCCCTCAGCTGATGGGTAGCTTCTTTAGCTTTCCACTCTGCCTCCTAGAGTTGGACACACAAGTTCTTTGTCCCGTCCATCATGCACTTATTCTCCTCTAACAACACAATGTTGGCAGTCTAAAGGGCCAAAGTGATCTTTCATTGTTCCTCCAGTTCATACCTTATTTGATCACGTTTATTCTTGAAGGAGTTTCTCTCCCTCCTTATTCTTTCGGCATCTCGCTCAAGGTCCTGGGCTCAATCCCTACAACCCTTAAGGCCCCTGACTCTGTACTCAAGGAAGATCCTTTCTACACAAAGGCGAAGGCCTTCATCTATCCACTTCTGCCTGTCTGCATTAACTTTATCAAGGTGGCAATAACTTGCATTTGGACACTCTGCATGTAAAATCAACACATTAGAACTTGATCAATATTTCAACCAAAACATCAAAGCCAAAAACTACTTACCTTGACTAAGTGTCATTCTGTAAGATCCAGAGCCTTCGATGTGCACCACACAAACTCTCATTCGTTGCATGGCACCACTATGGCATATATCAGTCTTACCCCACACCGAGCTCTCCCATTGAATCTATGTTAAGAAGCCGCAGACACACTTGAAATCCGTACCCCTTTAATTATCGATATGGAATAGGGGATCTCCCCTTCATGAATTAGCCCCAAGTTAGGGAACATGAGCGGATGTGCCCTAGACTCTTTCTATAGCTCCTAGTGGGGTGGGAGCTTCGTTCCTCAGGGGAGTGGGAGTTAGCACACTGCCCGATATTGGTTGTGATACCTCTCTAGCAAGGCTTGCTCCCATTGAGCCCTCGCCTCTTCCTTGGCCTTCGCCTCTTCCGCTGCCCTAGCCTTAATAGTCTTCAACGTCACCTGTGTCCTTGGGCTTAAGGGAGAAAATGGCTTCAGAAGCTCTCTTTACTCGAATTCCCCATTGGAAGCTTATGAGGATTGTGGCCCTGGAAAAAGAATGACAAGGGGCAAGTAAAAAAAGTCATCTACCATCAGCTCTATGGCTACCCCTACGTCTCCGGTGCCTTCTCATTTCATCCTGGTTCTTTTTCTTCTTTGAGCCAGGGGAATTTCCCCTTCTCTATTTGTTTGGAATCAGGGGCGCAAGCAAACTATTATTGTTATTGTTGATACTCTACTCGTCACTACCTTTCCTCCTACTCCTAGGTCTCCCGAGGCAGCCTTATCGTCTTAGCCAGCCTAATCCTCTAGAATTGCTCCATCTCTACAAATCAAAGAAAACAACAAACTGTTAGACTATTCCAAAAGAAAAAATCAAAGACGATTGAACAAAAAAGAAAAGATAGGGTAGGGTGAGCACCATAAAGTTTCGTCTCCCTCTCATACCCTTCTTCTTCCTCATCTCCTATGACGTCAACCTCCTCCTCGTCTTCTTCTTCTTCTTCTTCTTCCTCATGATCATGATCATCATCCTTCTCTTTCAACAAATGGGATGCTTGGGGAGCAACCCCTCTAGGTTTAGCTCGATTTTAAGGCCCAGTGCCTTGAGCTACGGGTTTCGATGGGCTAACACCCTCCTCCTCCACTACCATCCACCCTATCGCCATCAGGCACTCATTGACAATTAAGTCAGGTAGGCCACTGGACCCCCTTGGTCTAGTTTATCAATCTCCTCTTGGGGATTTTACACCATCAACCTATTGCTTCTGTGCGCCAGAATCACGATGCCTTCTAACTTACGGGCGGTCGAACAACCAACCACCTAGTCTCAAAGCCATCCACCTTTTATGGCATGCCCCTAAATAACTTAACCCTATTCACCATATTTTAAAGGGCCACACATTCCTTTACTCTCCTCTTGGTTAGGACATGATAGAAGTAATGAAATATAGCAATTGTAGGCTCTACCTTACACTCCTTGCACGGGATGAAAAATCCTACCAACACAGCCCAACCATTTGGCTGCAGTTGGGCCGACGCTAATATCTACTCCTCCAAAAATCGCATCCCAAATGGGTGCAATGGAAGTCTATTGAAAGTAAATCAAGATCGCTACGGGACAAGCAGCGTAGTTCAAAAATTTTGAACTTTACCCTAATCCCAATGATTGGATCAATGTTGAAATCAAAGCATTCACTTACATAATAAAATAAATCTAACCTTTAAATTTTTGAGTCGTTATGGATTCGAGCCGTCCAAGTGTTTGGCCTCTAACTCGTGATACGCGACATGCATTCTTTGGCGAGGAGAGCAGAATGGCAGTGCTAGCTCCTTCTCCTTTTCGTGGCTTGTGTATGGACGGAAAGAACCTTCCCATTTCAAATCAATGTGGAAAGAAAAAAAAAGGAAAGAGTGAATGGCAACCTATTTCTCAACTCTTAAGAAACAACAACACACAAAAATCACACACCTTTTGGGCAACCCCTAAAGGGGTATTTATAGAGGAGTAAGGCCTCCTAGGGTTTCCTAAACCCTAATGGATATGGGTTGTCCCTTTACTAGTCCAATTAGTAATTAATTAAATGATTTTATCCTAGTCCAACTAGGAACTTAATTAAATAGCCCAAATTCAATAATAAGTTTAAATAAAATATTTGGTCTAAATCTAATTAACGCCCAAATATAATATTTAATTTAATATTTGGCCCAAATACTCTATTTAAGTCCAAATATATATATATATATATATATTATTTTCTATTTGCCACTTCAACAAATATAAGAAATTATTACATAAGAAACTCAGTCCTAATTTAATCAATTACCATTTTAGGAAACTTTTTTTTTTTTTGTGATGACCCCTCGTCAAATCGATGTCATCACATCTATTTATTCTTTTTTCTTGAGAATCTAAGACGGTACAACTTCTTGACAAAGTGTTCCATTTAACCATATGTCCACTCTCTTGGTTTAAGCTAGGGACCGCATCTTTTGCATATGACTCATTAGACTTTCGAATATGTTGGCAATGTATTGGTACTAACACATAAGACAAGATTGACCTCTAGCAAGGTATCATGCCTACCCAATTATTCAAAAAAAATTATAATCCGTAAACAACCTTTCACGAGCGTGGTTACCATGTAATTTGATTCTCTCATCAATGTATCTTCTGTGATCTCAAGTCTGGCAATGTGTTGCTTGATTACGATCATATGAGTTTTCTTTAGTTCTCTGGATATCTTTACTCAATAAAAAGTGAATCAATAACTCCTTATTAATCTCTTTCACCATGGCCATGGATTTAAAGTGAATATCTACCGAATGAGCCTTAGATACATCATCCTCTTTTAAGGGATAGATGAGTCCCATCTTGGTTATGCACCCATTTTCATAAGCCTCACGATATGCCCAACGATCGCCTATGTGCAGCCTTTATTTGGGCCCATCATAACTATGTCAAAGCATACCCATCTTCTTATGAGATAACTGTGACAACCTCAGGTCCAAGGATTAATTACACCCATCTCGTATGAGAATTCCATTAACATATAACCAAAATGGATTCTCATGGCGAGTCATGTCCAGTGACATGCTCCCCAACATTGGTCACTTATGTACTTGTTTAGGCATCCCTATGTCTATGGGTGTGAGACCCCCAATGCTATTAGATAACAAAAACATAGTACATACAAGTCTTACTACAATTATCAATATCTATTTTTGATATTACTACAACTTGGGACATTTAATGATGTCTACAAACTGTAATGCATCATCTAACATCTTTATAGATTAATCATAATATACATCATATGGACTTCTATCTAGTTTCATTCGATCATTACAATAATAACAAGAAACTAATAGAATGCTTTCTTGTGAAATTGAATAACTCTTTATTCGATAATAAATATGATTACAATTGTCAGTGCAATTGTCAGTGTACAACATGCCCTCAATCTAATTAGGTCTAGAGCACCTATACTAATATTTGAGTCCTGCCCTCAAACTATCCATGCGAATTACTACCTCGCCACCCATAATTGTGGTTGTGAACTCCTTTTTATGAGGCCTCCTTGGCCGCCATTACCTCGGGATGCTGAACGCCCATGCCACGCTTTTCACATCCCTGCTCCTTAGTATCAAACGTTGTAATATGGGAGAGATGGTAACCCTATTTCCACTCGACATGTCTGTTTGTGGCTTAGGGATCGGTTGCGAAGAAGCAATGAGGTTTACCTTAGAAATTACAAGTGGTTTAGAAGAAAAGTCTTCAAGAGAAAAGTCTTATAAAGTCTTGGAGTCTTCGAAAGAGTCAAAAGGCTTGAAAATAGTCTTTTGGAAGGGTCAGAAGACTTTTTGAGTACTCCAAATGACTCAAAGCTTTCGAGTAAAAATCAAGTGGAAGGCTTGCATGGAGCCACCACCTATTTATAATCGAGTCTTCAAAAGTCGAATCGTCGCCAAGTGATCCAAAGACTTCCTTCCAATGACCTAAAGCAAATCATCCTTGCCTTAATCCAAGCCAACTTCCATCTCAATCTTTGCAATGCACGGAGAGACATTATACTCTTCCCTTTGCCTTGTAGCTAAAGGAAAGAGTGGGGAGTCATTGTTGTGAGGTGCCCTAGAAAAATCAAATCCAAAAATGTAAAAATTCCAAATGCAAGAAGGCCAAAGACCTGGATGACCCCAAAGAGTCTTCCGGATAAGTGTCTCTCGAAGACTCCAAAAAGTCTTCAAGACCGTACCCTTAAGATCTTGTTGGAAATGTATGCCCTAAAGACACGTTTTGTTTAATTTATGGTAATGATGTTTCTTTTATTCAGTTTATGGCACATATTATTTGCATTTAATTGTTGGAAAAGTGTCCATGCTATTAAATAAGTGATTCATGTGATGGGTCGTTCTTCACAGTTAGGCATAAATCATGGGTACTTAATAAGCAAGAAAATATTACTCTTGATCTTTTGATAGAACTGGGCATTCTATCATGATAAGATCATTGTGCAATAGATCCTAATGGAGGATGGCTTGCCTTAGCCAGTAAACAGTCCGTTTACTCTAATTGTACAAGCGCATTTGGAATGCGTAGAGTGGACCTGTGATAGAAGCTAATGACAAAGTACTAATTATCATGGAGCTAGTCTATCACTGCTACTACGTGGACGAGTACTCTAACACTTGGGTATTAGTTGGTGGTTTAGTGAACCTAGAGCTATATTCTTAGATTTACTGTAGGTGAGGTCTATCAAAGATCAATAACCTTTTGAGTTGGGAGTATGGTTTCTAATTAGCTAAGACAGACTAATACAAGATAGTTTCTGTGATTCACCCCCTTGTGATTGTCCAAGAATAATCAAATAATCCAGGGCCCTGGGAACGTGACTTAAGAGTGTGTGCTTCTGGGTAGCTCCCAGTGATAAGCAAGTACATTCGAGTAGTCACGGATTATTGGACTAGTGATCTAAGGATGGTAGAAATCATTTAGAGAGGTGTTAGTACATTATTCCTTTCTAAATGATGGGTGTTACGCAGAGGGGTATTTTCGTCATTACACTAGTAGGTCAAAGACATTGCATATGTAAAATTATTCATGGGGTCAGTGTTACCATATGGTGATAGTTGGAACACTTAGAATGACAAAATATAGCTACTAGGTAGCAGGGATATTTTGGTCATTTTAGTAGCCGTGAATAATTTGTCTTTTGGTCCCCGGGGTAGCTCGATATAACTCATGTATTATTTAATACATTTGGCTTGTTGAGTGAATTACATTGAGAGAGAATTATTTTATTCAGAATGGTCCATAATTAATTGGGCTAGAATAAAATAATAGTTCATTACTTTTTAATTAATTAATTGGGCTAACCCAATTAGAAAATTAATTAAATGGACTTGGCCCACTAGGGTTTGGCCCACTAGGGTTTTAACCCTAGGGTTCTCCCTATATATTCTCTCCTTGGTTGTTTTTCATCTAAGGTTTTTTTTTCTCTTCTTCACCGAAAGAGAGGCCACGAGTTTGAGTCATACTTCGGAAGATTGAAAGAAAGCCTTCAAGTTCTGATGCGAAGGAGCCGAAGGATTGCAGGACAGCCATCGTCTCCACCACGAGAAGAAGCTCCCGCCCATCCTCCGCCTGTCGCTTCATTCCGTCCGGTAATCCGAAGGAAAAGTAAGTTTCCTAGATTCTAATCACTACGAGGAAAGTTTTTTTAAAAAAACGCTTCCGTTGCATGCTATGTATCCTCGAGATGATCCTTGACCCTTAAGCCCAATACTCGCTCTGAAGAGTCTTCCAGGCCCAAGTCTCCCAATGACTTAGAGTTTTTGGGGAGATCCATCCAAAGGATTCTCGTTTAGGGCATCTCATCCCCAAAGGAACCTTTAAACCCTCTGGCCTCATCCACAACCTTTTCCCCCAAAGAGTTAGGTCGCACGTGCATGCCACGTGCCACGTGGCCCCCACCATCAACCCCTATAAATACCCTCATGTACGTGCCAAAAGAGAGAGGAACCAAATCTAGGACCCAAAGACTCAGACCCAAGTCCAACACAAACCAATCCGAAGACGAATTCGAAAACTTCCATCCGAAGACACTTATACAAAGCCTCACATAGCATACATCCATACTTTACTCTACAGTATGACATCATTTAACTTAGGTATCGGAGGGCCCGCATGTGGAAGCTCCCTGTGTGCCTTCTAACTTGGTTTGTGTTGTAAACTCGTCCAAAGATTCCCCCAACTGTCCTAGAGCCTACTCATTCGGAGACATCTTCCATAGCCAATCCATCTAAAGACTCAAGGCATTCTCTTTACTCTCCCAGATAAAAAATTGAGTCTTGCCTTGAGGATCATGCTCTCCCGAACAGCAAATTGAGTTATCCTCCATCCAGGCTCTCGTTAGCACCCCTTGCTGACATAGACCTTATTCCTATTGTATCATATTTTTTTGGTATATGAGAAAATGTCTTTGATGAAAAATCATATGAAAATCTCATATTTCGAAATAAGTTTTTAATATTTCAAAACATGCATGATTAGTGTTTTGGCGCTAAAGGTCAAATGTTTTAAAAATCCAATTTTTATCATATCATGTTTCGAAACATAGATTTGTAATGTTTCTGTGCATATTCAAAATGCTCTTTTATATTTTTGAATAAATTCTATTTTAGGCATCATATTTTGAAACATAGTTTCCATGTTCCGAAACATCAGTTTGACATGTTTCTAAACTTGTTTCGAGATGTATATTGAAAAGGTTTCAAGTTTTGCTTAATCTATATGTTGTATTTCGAAATCTAATTGAAATCTAAGATTATGTTTCGAAACCTATTTAGTATATTTCGAAACCTCTATCAGTAGTGTATCTTTGTTCAACATGTTTTGAAACATGTTTCTGAAGTATGTTTCGAAACCTACTTTTGATATTTCGAAACATCTGACTCTATCAGAAGAATTTAAAAAAATCTGTCATGACTTTGCACTTTATTTGCAAAGCTATTTTAAAAGTTTATTTTTGAAATTATACCCATACCCTGATGTTCAAAATTCAGATATGTTTTAAGTGGAGAATAAAACCAAATTATTTTGTTTTTAAAGAGATGTCTTCCACTCATTTTCGAAACCTCTATGTAAAAATGTGTTGTTTCGAAACCTAATAAGTATATTTCGAAACCTACTTTCTTATCTTGTCTCTAACGGTTATAATTAGTCAAAAGTCTATCTGTTTGTTATATATACCAGCTCTTTGAAGACAAGAAAGCTCTCTCTCAAGCATACACAATTTTACATATCTACAAGAGATTTCTGCCACAAGCACAAGTGAACAAAGCTCTTCTAACGAACTCTCAAATAAGTTCCTGTCAATTATTCCTTGGTGTGCATTGTGGTACAAATAAGAGAAGCAAGCCAAAACCAAAGCTCTCATTCCTTCAAGCTCTCCTCATTCCATACCAATAGGTTTGTTATAACTATTTGGTAAGGTGTTTTAATTACATTCAAATTGTTGGGTTGTAAAAGATAAGTGTTATTTATCTTGTTGTAAGGTTTGAGTTGAACCCTTAAAAACTCAGTGTGTAAGGTTTTAGGGTGAACCGTGATAAAACCCTTGGTGTCATTGATCGCTAGTAAAAGTGATTGTGGTTTGCAAATCCTTCAAGTAGGTAAGGTTGAAGGTAGTGGAGTAGGCAAGTGCCGAACCACTATAAATCTTGTGTATACTTGATTTCTCATTCCTACTTGTTGTTATCCTTGTTTATGTTTTTTTAAAAGAATCTTTTTTGAAAATCTAAAGGAGTTTCATTATTTGCAAATCAGTGAGTAATATTTCAAAACATACCTTAGTAGGTTTCGAAACATACATGCCAGTAAGTTTGATTTCGAAACATACTCATCTATATTTTGAAACATACTTAACAGAAAGGTTAGTTTCGAAACATACTTCCTCAAGTTTCAAAACATAGTATCCTACAAGCCAAAGTTTTTTAAGTTATCGAAAAATATACCCAAATCCCAATTCACCCCCTCTTGGGATATACTTGTCATTATATAGAACTAACAATTCCTCAACTCTTTGTCGGGCTTAGTTAAGCTATTTCCTAGGATATATAAATTTAATTGTTGTATTCCAGCAACAATAGTACCATTTATTAAAATTTTGTGTTAAGATACTCGTCATCAAAATTAAACCAATAATCTACCATTCTTTTATGATGAAAAAACTTTAATAAGATTTACCATTTCTCCCCTATTTTTTTCATAAATCAAAAATATAGTTTGAAAACATTACTCCCCCTTAATGCAATACGCCCCCCCCTCTCAATGAGATCATTCGCAAGAAAAATTGCAAATTAAAATTAAACGAGAGAACAAGAGGACAACATGAGGAATATTTCATCGTATGACATTAAACAAGTTATTTTACTACCAAGATTAAGAGTTTACAAAATGAAAGATAAATGTTAAACAAGTTGTTTTAATATCAATATTAAGAGTTTACCACATCAAAGATAACTATCAAACATAATCAAAATCCAAATCCAAAACATAATACAAAAATAAGTCATCATATGCCAAAATAAAGATGTATGCATATATAGGGAAAACAAAGAGGCTCATTACTCAGTAAGAGGTGGGGGTTGAGGAGACTGGCTAGGCTAAACAAGCTAGAGTGTAAGGAGGAGAGTCTTCAACTCAAGCATGTCACAATGAAGACGAGCCATCCTAGAGGTCATCTCACTCTTAAGTGATGCTACCTCACTCTTAACATCTTCTAAGTCATGAAATAGAATATAGATGTTAATAGCGGCGATAATGAAGGAGAGATGATTATGAGTGGAAGGTCTTGTCGTGTCAGGCAGAGTAGTGGCCAGATCTTTCTCCCTAGTCTCAAAGTTTGATGATAAAGGCAATGAATGAGCTTTCCTCTTACTAGACATAGTCTAATACCCATTTTCATCCTCCTTGAATCCCATGCATACCAAGGTTACCCGATTTAGGTTTGGGTTAGATTTGTGGAAACCTTTTTTACTTTGCCCAAATCACCTACTACGACATCCAATATAGCACTAACCACCATGCCATAAGGTAATGCCCTAATTTTCCCATTGAATGCATTGATCATTTGATGGATAATATGGAGACAAATCAACCTGATGTCGAGTGATGATCATGTACATAAGTCAAAGGTCCTCTTCGGTTACTTGAGAAAAATTTCCTTTTCTTGGCACTAATACTTGTGTACAAATGAGATAAAGAAGTCACCGATGAAGAAGTCGATGATGGATGGACAATTTTTGTGGTGTAAACCATAAATTTGTTAATGTTTGATCCTCAAATACAATTTTGGTGGCTTTTAACACATTAAATGTCCAAGATGTCTATGTCGCCCCACCCTTAGGAATTCCAAATCTATTGTGAATCAAATAATTGTTTATTTTAAATCTATGACCTAACACATTTGTTCTAATCCTTATTTTAGATATCTTCCTATTGTAGTTATTAAAGGTTCCATAAGAAGAATAAATTGGAAGTACACTTAAAGGTTCCACTTAAAGAGAAAACTTCTATTATCACTCAGAACATACCAATTACCACCAAGACAGACTTCCGAAATACCTCAAACAAGAATTTGATCCTCAATTAATTCTAATTTGATCTCCTCATCTGATCCTAGGTTAATGTTGTTGATACAACTATTTCTTCTGTTAAAACTTCCATAAGACTCAAGGCTACACCCTAACCCTCGTTACCCTTGAATAACCTATGAAACCATCACATACTGTTTCCTTATGGTAATCATTCCTTATTTCCTTTGTCATTATTTCTGGTCCTTTTATCGCAATATCCTCATCATTATTTTCGAATTCCTAAAACCCTCAAAGAGCGCTTATTGAACTATCTTGGGTTTCTTTCTTACTTTGAGTCGTTTCTTAGAATCCTTGATCTATACTGAGTCATTCTTTCTCTCGAGTTTTTATACCATCCGATAAATACCTGACTTACAATTAGGTTATGTCATATCAGACTAATCGTCCACAACTTGCTTCTTCTTAATAACCACTTGTTATCCCAACATTCAGCGAAAAGGATTTGACTAATGATCTCCAATCTACAGTTTCCAGATCTTACGAATCCTCAATTATGGTTTATTGAACCAACCTTTCATTTGAATCATATCGTTGGATGCTAACTCCCAATCCAATGTTCTATCACTTAGCAAGGTCTAGTATTCTTCAATTAAAAATCTTAAAGACTTCAACGAATAAACCCCCAAATCTCTAAGTAGAGATTTTGTTTTTACGATCCATCAATTTCTTTTCCCCTAAGTCTCCATTCGGGATTTCCACTAATTGGTTCTAATTGAACCCGTTCCTCTTAAGTCTCCACCTCGAGTATCCAACTCAAGCTTAAAATTTACATTAACTGTAAGTCATTCTTACTCTCCCACGTCCCTTGATGAGCTCTCCTAGTAACACTACAAAAAAATAGGCATTTTGCGGTGATTTTGTTTGCATTTAGCGACGGTTTTGACCAACCACTGGAATAACCGTCGCTAATCACATTTTTTTGCGGCAGTTTTAAAATCGCCGCAAAATTAGTGATTTAGCGACGGTTTATAAAATATATAGGGGCGGTTTTCCAACCGCCGCAAAAATAAAAAAAATAAAAATTTTAATTTTAGAAAAAATTAAAAATTTTAATTTTAGAAAAAATTAAAAATTTTAATTTTAGCGGCGGTTTCTAAAACCGCTGCAAAAATAAAACAAAATTAAAAATTTTAATTTTAGCAACGGTTTCTAAAACCGCCGCTAAAATTAAAACAAAATTAAAAATTTTAATTTCTTCCACTCGCCCGCCTGCCCATGCCGTCCAGCCACGTGGCGAGGCTGAAAATTAAATTTCCAGCCTCCCCTTCTCCAGAGTTTCGATCCCGCAACCTCCACTGTGCACGTGTGCGCGCGCGACCGTCTGATCTGCTAAGCCCCCTTGTTATATAACCACATATATAAATTATATACCAAAACAACCACTACTTTCCATAATTATATTTTATATTTTTTAATATAAATTAAAAAACATTAATTAAATTATTATTTTTTTAAAAGAGTAAAGGAATAAATTAAAAATAAATTAATTGAATTAAATTAACTAAATTAATTGATTAAAAATAAAAAAATTATATATTTTTAAAATTATTAAAATTTTGTTAAATTTATTTTTATTTTAATTTTTTAAATTAAATTTTTAATTAACTAGTGGTGAACCCATGTGATATATGGGAGAGTTTAATTTAAAAATAAAAAAATAAATTTATTATTTTAAATAATTTTAACAAAATTGATAATTATAATTTTTTTTTAATCTTTAATCATGTTGAAAAAATTTAAGTTTACTTAATTATTCACTATTCAATATACTAATGGAAAACACTTTTAATTTAATATACTGTCATTCAATTAATGTATTAAAGAATAATTAACATATTAAATAGGTCACTTGAGAAAATACTTATAAATTTTTTTTATTATATTATATTTATTTATAAATAAATATTTTCACTTAAAAACGTTTGTTATTTTCTATTTATTATATGATAATTATAAATATAAATTAAAACTCTTAAATATGAGTAAGAATAAGTTTTTTCAATAATAACAAAATTTTAAAAAAATTAATTTTGATTTTTTCCATAGTCTTAAAAATGTGATACTTTAAATATTAATTAGCATTGAAAAATCGTAGCATTGAAAAACCGTAGCATTTGACAACCTTAAATAATTTTTTATGAATTTGTTAAGACATCACATTTTCAAAACTATCATATAATTATTAAAGTAATTAATAATTAATTAATCACTATCTTTGATTTAATGCAAGTTTTTGAGGGAAAAAATTCATCATTGATTGACACTTGGCAAAATACTTTATTTGACTATCATATTTTAATATTATATAAATATACATAGAATAAAGATATAAAAATAATATTTTAAATAAATGAATAATTTTCTATGACTTAATTAATAGTTTAAGTTGTCTATTAATATTTCTCATAAAACTCATGCAAATTTAATACAAAACAATTAGCATTGAAAAACTCGTATATTTAAAATTTATTATTAATTTTACAATAATTAGTACATATTAATGTAAATTATGTAAATTATTAATGTAATAAGTACTAAATGCAAATCATTAATACAAGTTTTGGGAGAAATTTTATTACTACTTATTATTTCAAAACAATTGAAAATTTTAAATTATTAATGCAAATTACAAAATATAAATTATTAATACAATAAGTATTAATTGCAAATCATTGATTAATGCAAGTTTTGGGAGGAAATTTCTTTTTTCAAGACTATCCTACTTTTATATATATAAAGATGCAAATTACAAAATGTAAATTATTAATGCAACAAGTACTAAATGTAAATCATTAATGCAAGTTTTGGGAGAAAATTTTATTACTATTTATTACTTCAAAGCAATTGAAAATTTTAAATTATTAATGCAAATTACAAAATGTAAATTATTAATACAATCAGTATTAATTGCAAATCAATAATTAATGCAAGTTTTAGGAGGAAATTTCTTTTTTCAAGACTATCCTACTTTTATATATATAAAGATGCAAATTACAAAATATAAATTATTAATGCAATAAATACTAAATGCAAATCATTAATGCAAGTTTTGGGAAAAAAATTTATTACTACTTATTACTTCAAAGCAATTGAAAATTTTAAATTATTAATACAATAAGTATTAATTGCAAATCATTAATTAATTCAAATTTTAGGAAGAAATTTCTTTTTTCAAGACTATCCTACTTTTATATATATAAAGATGCAAATTACAAAATATAAATTATTAATGCAATAAGTACTAAATGCAAATCATTAATGCAAGTTTTGGGAGAAAATTCTATTACTACTTATTACTTCAAAGCAATTGAAAATTTTAAATTATTAATGCAAATTACAAAATGTAATTATTAATACAATAAGTATTAATTGTAAATCATTAATTAACGCAAGTTTTAGGAGGAAATTTCTTTTTTCAAGACTATCCTACTTTTATATATATAAAGATGCAAATTACAAAATATAAATTATTGATGCAATAAGTACTAAATGTAAATCATTAATGCAAGTTTTGGGAGAAAATTTTATTACTACTTATTACTTCAAAGCAATTGAAAATTTTAAATTATTAATGCAAATTACAAAATGTAAATTATTAATACAATAAGTATTAATTGCAAATAATTAATTAATGCAAGTTTTAGGAGGAAATTTCTTTTTTCAGGACTATCCTACTTTTATATATATAAAGATTTTGTAATTAATTTAAATTAAATTTTTAATTTCTTTTTAAGATTTTATATTTATTTTTATTAATTTAATTCAATTTAATTTTAATTTTGAATTATTTAATTATTTTTAAATTTAGCGCAGGTAAAAAACCGCTGCTAAATTAAAATTTTTAATGAATTTTGCAGCGGTTTTTAAAATCCGCCGTTAAATTAAATTATTTAATAAATTTATAATTTAATTTTAATTATAAATTATTTAATTATTTTTGAATTTAGTGGCGATTTTTCAAAAATCGATACTAAATTTAATTTTTTAATGAATTTTGCGGCAGTCTCGAAAACCACCGCAAATATTAATTTAATTTTAATTATAAATTATTTAATTAATTTTGAATTTAGCGACGATTTTTCAAAAACCGCTGCTAAATTAAATTTTTTTAATGAATATTGCGGTGGTTTCGAAAACCGTCGCAAATATTAATTTAATTTTAAATTTTAAATTATTTAATTATTTTTAATTTAGCGGCGGTTTCTCAAAAACCACTGCTAAATTTAATTTTATTTTTTAATTATTCAATTATTTTCTAAATTTAGCTGCGATTTTTTAAAAATCGCCGCAAAATGTTAAAAAAACAGCCGCTAAAATAGTATATTGCGGCAGTTTTAAAAACCGCCGCAAAAAAATCGTCGCTAAAAATCAATTTTTTTGTAGTGTAACCTCAGTCTTTTCACTTAGCTTGTCAGGGCATGACATCACCATTACTAACATGTCCCAATCGGGAGATACTAAAACGATTTACTATAATTCTTCCAAAAGAGATTTTATACTATGCTTCAAGTTGTACCAGAATCACCAACGTATTCATTCTTCTAACATTTTGTTGATCGTATATCTATGTCCTTTCGACGACTCTTATTACCGGCTCTCTCACTCCCACTGATGTGTCTAAAATGTGAATAGAATTTGTCTGTCACCTCTTGTCACTAAAAGTATATTCAAATTAAACACCTCAAATCTCCTTCCTAGAGTTCCCATACTCATTTCATCTATGTCTGAATGACCCTTAGAATCCATAACCCTGTTCTAAGTTCTCGTTCAACAGTTCTAACTGTGTTAAGTTCAACAACCTGTTAGGAACCGACCAACCGTGTAGCTTCGATTCTGCCTTCTTTGATCCGTAGAGTTGCAAGCGCAAACTCCTCCAAGTCGGTCCACACGATCGACCCTTTCCACGACGCCTCGAGTAGTGCTAGCAAACCCTAGGCGCCTCCAATGAGAGATCCGAATTTTTCCTGTCTTCTTCAACTTCATAAGTGGCATATTTATAGAGTTAAAAAACCCTAGTTGTGCCTTGAAAACCCCTAAACAATTTAGGCTCGGCCCTTAATCATATTGGGCCGAATCTCTCTTTTAAATTGTGGAACGAGCTCGACCTAAATGTGTGACCCCTTAGGTCCACCATTGGGCTAGATGCAGGGCCAATTCTATTGGGCTATATGAAGGCCCAACTGAATAGAATAATTAAATTTATGGGCTTCATAATTAACTCATCTCATGGGCTTCTTAATTAAACTCTTTAATAAATAGTTTTAGAATTAATCAAATTAATTCTAAAACCCTACATATCATGGTTAACGTTTAACAACATACCATGAATACCTAGCCAACGATGAAAAAACACGGACCTTTTCAATTGCAAATACCGTGCAGTAAAATCCTTTCATCAATCTATGTCCCGATTGAATTTAGGGTATGGTTTTATGACGAAACCCTAATCATTCAATAACTATGTATCCATTCCAGATTTATGACTTAATAGGTGAAATCAAAACATGTTTTGATTTCCACCTCACCTTGGCCAAGGATTTCCTCAGTCATGAAATCATCGGAATACATAGGACATCTTCTCATCTTATCGATAAGTGATAAATCCTATTTCGATATTCAAAAGCCTTCATATGTGATAAGGTTGCGCCCAGTGATAATTTGTTAATGACTCTATTGGAATCCAAAAAGAACCAAAGCATAACCAGTCAAATATAAGACTACCATGATGTCTCAAGTCTAAGGATCAATCTGCACTATTGCAACACAGAAATTCCAATTCAACATTAAAATAACCATTAGAAATTCTGTAACGAGTCAGTTCAGTGTACTTATTCTTATAATAAGCACCCACATATATGCACTAGTGTCCCCACACCAATGTCCATGAAACGAGACATTCTCCTAATTGAGCATGCATCATATGTGCTAGTCTATCCGAGTTATTAGTGTCCAATCCTAATAACTCTATGACTAGGAACATTTAAGATCAAAGCTTGTAAGGAATATGTTTCATGATCGTCATCTCAATGCACAACCAAATTCCATGAGCCTATTTGATCTATGGACTTTGTTAAGAATGGATAACAATAAATAATGACAACCATCAATGACAAATAAAAACATAAATGCCTTGCAATAATAATTTATTGTTCCTAAAGAATCAAAATGTAAAGTACGATCAATTACATGTAAATATAATTGGCTTGTGAGGCATAATGCTAACACAACCTAGCTTAACCATCTTAGGGTTTTAACCTAGGGCTCTGATACCAATTGTAACATCCCACCTCGCTAGGCGTGTCACTATAAGGGTATTTTCGACAATCTTTTTTCTTTTTCCAAGTTCATCATGCGCAGTGATTTCAAGAACAATCTTCACCTGCAGATATCGAATCCCGAGAACCCCACCCTTGCCTGTTTAACAAATAAGATCACTAATCTTAACAACTAAACGAGACATATCATAACGCAGCGGATACATTAACATTAATACCGTGGCCTACCACGAGTTCCATACAAGGCGTTTCTACACCGAACTACATACTACAAACTACCAAATGATAACATCATTAACTTACAACTGTTCATACATAAACTGAATTACATACTAAAGCCTCCAGAAAGATACAATAACTATCAAACTAAACACCATTGGCCCTTAACTGACCACGTCCTTACCCTCGCAGTAGTCCCTGGCTAGAACATCAAATGTTCCAGGGGCATAACCCAGGTTAGATGATAAAACATCTAAGTGATGGCATGAACACTTTACATAATGCATGAACAAACATACGAGCATGGCATACACAGACCAAATGACATCATACAAACACGTCTAACTTGAGAAATCTCCCTGACATACTCAACCTCCCATGGAAAACACATTCCACACACCGTTGGGGTTGACCTTGCCGCGACATACTTAATCTCTTGAGTGCCCTACTGTGTCACTCGTTTACCTAGATTAACCTTGTCCCATTCTCACCCACACAGACCCAACAACGACACGAAAACCAATACCCCAATGATATGAAAATCACACACCATGCACCGACTCTTTTGCAAGTAAAATAGTTGATACAATATACCACATGATCAATATGCAAATGATGCCATTTATACATGAATAAAACGCATAAGCATAACATCTTGAGTTCTGGTAAGACCGCTCACCTGAACTCACTACACTCACACCAAGACATTTCCAAAACAAGGGTAAAACTAGAGTCAGACCACTCACCTTATTCGACAAGTCAATTTGTGCCTCGTAATGCTTGCTAAGCCTTAAAAATGCGCGTCTGAATAATTTCCTGGCTTTGGCATGCTCCTCTAGCCTTAAATAAATTCATAGAATTTTCCAGAAATTTTTCCCATTTTTTTTTCCTATTTTTCTTCTTTTTTCTTTGTTTTCCTTTTCCATTTCTTCTTTTTTTTTTTCTTTTTCTTTTCCCATTTTCCTTTTCCTTCTCTTTTTCCCTTTTTCTTTTCTCCTTTTCTTTTTTTCCTTCTTCTCCCCTGCTCCTTCTTCCTTCCAGCGCCCGACCTGCGCGCACCTCATGGCCAGCGTCGCTTGGCCCTTCACCGGCCTCTTCTCGACCCTCCATCGGCTGCCATGGCCTTGTCAGACCACCGCTAGCTTGCTGGACCTTCACTACGGCCCGTTGCTGGCCACCCTGCTCGCTGCCCACCTCCCAAGTGTGCTGCCATGGCCGCGACTTGTGGCCATGGATGCTGTGAACAGCTTCGGTTACCATTTTGGCTTCTCTCGCGGCTGCCTCCAGCCACAAGCTTCGATGCCCAGCTCCTTCTCGATCACCTAGTTAATTGCTTGCTGCCATAGCCACCCCTGTTCGCTGCCTTTGCCTTCACGGTGCTGCCATGCTTACTTCTTCTTTCATTTTCCATTTTGCTCTCAAATGACCCCTATTTATAGGCTAAGCACCGACTCAATTGCCTTAGCCACCACTCCTTGCTCCCACTTGCATCAAAACTTGGCCACTACGACAAGGAATTTTGACCATGAAGCTTCACAGAAGTTGCCACAGCACACACACACATATGCGTATATATATATAACTATATATTACTCTATTAATATAAATAAATTACACATTAACCCCCAAATTTCCATCTTAATTTCACTTGAGTAATTCTCTAATTGCGATTGCATCCTTAGATCTCAAATTAATTTGCATTATAATACCAAAAATATAAAATTAATAACTTCAAAACTACTCGATAATGGAAATTTCGCCCCAGTGTCCTCACCGGGCTATTGTTTCATCCCGAAACCATTGAAGAGTTGTTCCTTATGAAAAATCGAAGCCCCCTTAGGCTTCCGTTGACTTCCCGAAAGTCCCCTATAACAATTTGGTTTTTGAGCCTAATTTGCAGTTGCATTTTAGTTGTCCCGAAAACTATTCCCGATCCTACTTCTTTCATCACTAAAAATCATAATTCAAATCACTTGTCGATACTATACCATTTTTCTTGGCTATCTAGGCTCCGGGGTACTCCCTTCGACTAATTTGGTTGCCTAAAGTTGCGTTAGTGTACCCTATAGTCTCATTTTTCTGAGAATTCCACTTTTACCCTTCATCAAATATTATTTATAGCCTTAAATCATTCTCAGGTATTACATAGCTAATGCGGAAGAAGTGTGTAGTAGATGGTCATGAAGAATAAGAAATTCTCCCAAAGAAGTGTGTGGGAGAGTCGTTCAGGTGAGTTGAAGGGTTGAAAAGTCGAATGAGGGATCCCCATACATGCACATGGCAAAGGTGTGCAACTCTCTTGGTTGGATAAAACTGCCCCAAGTTAGGTTTCAAAAGGAGCTTGCTGAGAAACCCCTTTCCCCAGAGGGTTCTTCTAAATGAAGAAAGCTAAAAGAAGGGCAGGTCACATTGTACAAGACAACGTGGGTCAGCAATGAGGGAGACGTGTCTCCCGAAGAACCTCCCCATGAGAATTACTTTTTCGGGTGGTGCCTACATATGGGCCCAACCTTTGGGGGACTAACCCCTGAAGGGTTGATAAGCCAAGTCTTCGACAAATGAACCCCTGAAGACTCTTTTGGGAGAAAACCTTGTTCGAGAAAGCTTTAGACAATCTCTCCATAAGAACCTCCCCTGGAGGATATGCTATAACAATGGATCCCCATTTTTGTGTTTAACTAGAATTTAAGAGGGGAGAGTATACAAAAATACGAGAGAGTTGTTCCAAAGAAATCAAGGCCTGCTCCAGGTTTTTGCTTTGATTTTGTGGAAAAATCCATCTAGAAGGATATTGAGGCTAACTATTCTATCTTACAAAGAGTCAAGATGCCTTAAGTCTTCCAAAGAGTTGAAACGTTGTTGTTGCAGAAGAGCTTCAAGAGCAGCAAATGACTTATCAATTTTTGGACTTGCGAAAGACTCACATGATTACGACCCAAATTCTAGTGCACATGCAAAAAAGGCAGTGGTCATTCACATGCCCAAGGGCCCGTCTCTAAATAGTGAAAGGTCTCCCATGTGGGTCCTACTAATCTCTTCTGCTACTTTAAGGTCTTGCACCCTAGAGATTAGCCGAAGATTGCTTATGAAGGATCTACATCTCTTCGGAAGATTTCATCATCTCCAAAAGACTTGAGATCGACTGCTTCATTTCCTATTACCAACTCAGAAAAATTGCATCATTTATTGAAAAGGGTTAAACATCAAAGACTCGCATCAAAGACCCGAGGCCATTCGAAGGTGTCTTCCAAAGGGTTATCATGAAGATTCAACTTCAAGGGACTTGAATTGACTTCCCTTTTAACTAAGGTAATTAAGCATGGCGTGTGTCAAGTTCATCCATGAGTAAAAGAAAGGAGTAAGGAAGCGTTTGAGGACTAAAGTGGTGGTGTCCTCCAAATGTCAACACTCTATTATGAGTGACAATGACGTGGAAAGATCAAGTAGGGCTTTTAACATGCCAGCCTGGTGGGCACCAAGAAGGCCAAAGGAAGATGAGAGAACACCAACTGTCAACAGGGTAGGTGTAGCAATACACTTGGATAGCCTAAGGATGGGTCTGGGACTCCCCCTCTACCCTTTTGAGATGGAATTTCTTTAAGAGAATATGCTAACACCAACTCGATTTCATCCCAATGGGTGGGCAGTGTTAGTAGGATTTTTCATTATGTGCAAGCAATGAGGTGTGAATCCTACCAATGAGTTATCTGGTTGTTTCTATCATCCAAGGACCACAAAAGGGCAAAAGAAGATTATCACACTCCAAAGGGTGACAACCTTTGAGTCTTCGTTCATTGAGTCCCTGGAGAAGATGCACAAATTTGAGACACATTGGTTGGTAGTGAGGCCTCTGCCATCATGGAAGGCATCACAGTTCTGGTGTATCACTAAAATGAGCGAGAGCCTACTAAAGTTTTCGGACATCAGACTGGTTTCAAGAGCATACCAGTTAGAAATTAGCAAGTTGTTGAGAGGTGATCCGATCATGCTTTCAAATTTACTAATGAATGAGCGTCTGAAAGACATTGGGGGGATTATGAGAATAGACAATGCTAGACCTTCACAAGTGACTGCACCCGAGGGGACCACTCTCCAAGAGAATGAGGGAGAAAAAGAAGAAAGTAGTGATGAGGAGGCAACAAGTGAGGAAAAAGATGAGGAAATGATGGAAGAAGAGGAGAAAGGGTGTGAGAGAGAAACAGACGCCAAGGGTGCTCGCCTTTCCATTTTCCTTTTTCCTCTATTTCCTCAAATGTTAAGTTTTGTTTATTCCTCATACAAAATTACTCATGGTCATTCATTTTGCTCTTTGCAGAGATGGAGCAGTTCAAAGTGGTTATGTTGAAAAAGATGGCTAAGAAGGAACAATGGGCCCTCGAGATGTGTGAGCATAAGGAGAGAGCCCCAATTGTAGAAAAACCAAGCACTGCAGGATCCGACCTCGTAGTAAAGTGTCATTGAAGGCTAAGGAAAAGATGGAGAATCCTTAGCAAGAAGAAATAAAAGAGAAAGGACTGGCAGTGAGAAGGAAATTGGCCCTTCAAGAAAACCATCGATAACCAATATGCTTGATCTCCCCCCAATTGCATTGCCCAAATGTCGCCATCCCCTGAGCATCTAGCAGGGTTTATAAGTCAAGGAGATTACGTTCTTCACTCAATCCTGCCACCCAAGAAACTCTTCGAGTTGTGAGCGTTAAGATGGCAGTAGCAACAGAGGAAGAGGAAACCTCTAGGATTGATGCGGTAGCATTGGATAAATACCATGATCAGCATCGAGCCACGTGTAACTACCTCATTCCTTAACCAATAGAATGTCCACCGAGGAAAGAACTCAACTTAGAGCCTCGTACACAGCCATCGTTGTTTCCAGAGCTCCCACCTATCCATAAAGATGAAATTTATTTGCCCCACTGTCAACTAAAGGGACATGAGGTCAATTTCCACCTAGGGCTGCTAGACATTATTATGTTACATGCCTCAGTAACTGTTTTCTTAATGGCTGAGAGTGTGCAACATGCTACAGCCAACTTGACCAAGTTTTTAGGAGTTTGTTATTAGTTGTTTATTTTTAGTCTAACAGTTATGAGAACATGGGCAACGTTGCAGTTTGTTTGCTGAGTTTTCTATGTACTTAAAGGGTTTCTCAGTTAAATTAAATTATGTGTCTTTCCAGCAACTTTGATTTTCTTTGTGAGTTAGGTATTTTTTTCTGCCAACAAAGTGGTATTAGAGCACTTCTTCTTAAGGGATTGTGAGAGTTTGAGGGTACACCACACATTCAAAACCAAACCAACCCTGTTACACCCATTATGGATTCTGATTCACCTTTCACAGCCGCTGCTCCTCCAGTGTTTGAAGGTGTGAATTATCAGGTATGGGCAGTTAGAATGGAGGCATATCTTGAAGCTTGTGATCTTTGGGAAGCTGTAGAAGAGGACTATGTGTTTCCTCCCTTGCCTAATAACCCAACTCTTGCTCAAATCAAGAATCACAAAGAAAAAAGGCAAAGGAAATCAAAAGCAAAGGCATGTCTGTTTACAGTTGTATCATCAGCAATCTACTAGAATTATGGCCTTGAAATCAGCAAAGGAGATCTGGGACTTTCTCAAGAAAGAGTATGAAGGCAATGAGAGAGTTAAAGGGATGCAAGTGCTGAATCTGATCAGGGAGTTCGAAATGCAAAGGATGAAGGAGTCAGATACTATAAAGGAGTATTCGAACAAACTTCTCAGCATTGTGAATAGGGTAAGATTGCTTGGAACTAAATTTCCTAATTCTAGAATAGTTCAGAAAATTCTAGTTACTGTCCCAGAAAGATTTGAATCAACAATTTCTTCTCTGGAAAATACTAAAGACCTGTCAAGCATTACCTTGGCAGAATTATTGAATGCTTTACAGGCTCAAGAGCAAAGAAGACTCATGAGACAAGAAGGTTCCATTGAGGGAGCTCTGTAGGCTAAGCTTGAAATTGGTCAAATTAGCAAAGGGAAGAAAAAGACAGCAAAAGGCAACAACTGTGCTCAAACAAAAGGTGCGGACAACAACAGTAGCAATAGAGGTTATAATAAACAAAGTTACCCTCCTTGTCAACATTGTGGCTGAAGAAATCATCCTCATTACAAGTGTTGGAGGAGGCCGGATGTCAAATGCCATAAATGCAATCAGCTGGGTCATATTGCAAAGTTTTGCAAAAATAAAAACCAGCAGCAACAAGTTGAAGCACAGATTACAAGTTAAGAGGAAGAGCAATTATTTGCAGCAACTTATTTTGCTACCAGCAACTCAAGTGAGAGCTGGTTAATTGACAGCGGTTGCACCAATCATATGACATACAATGAGGAATTATTCAAGGAGCTTGATAGAACTGTTGCCTCCAAAGTCAAAATTGGTAATGGAGAATTTATTGTTGTCAAAGGAAGAGGGACAGTTGCACTGGAAAGCAGTTCAGGTACTAAAATTATAACTGATGTTCTTTATGTACATGAAATTACTCAAAACTTGTTGAGTGTTGGGCAGTTGCTTGAAAAGGGATATAAAGTTCTGTTTGAGGACAGTTTATGTCTGATCAAAGATATAGCGGGACAGGACTTGTTCAAAGTGAAAATGAGAGGCAAAAGCTTCTCATTAGACTTGATGGAGGCGGAGAAAGCTTTCTTTCTTAGTTCAAACAACAGTGTAGAGCTTTGGCACAAGAGGATGGGACACTTCAACTCTAATGCACTGCTGCTAATGAGGAAAATGGATCTTATGCAAGGCCTACCATCGCTGAATGAACTATTGTCAAGCTGCAAGGTGTGTCAATATGGAAAGAAAACCAGGCTGCCTTTCTCACAGACAGCTTGGAGAGCAACAAAGAAGTTGTAGTTGATCCACACTGATCTCTGTGGACCTCAGTCAGAACCATCATTAAAAGGAAGTAAATATTACATTGTCTTTATTGATGATCTAACCAAAATGTGTTGGATTTATTTTTTAAGATTCAAATTAGAGGTTGCAAAAGTTTTTTGGAGATTCAAAGCTTGGATTGAAAATCAAAGTGGCTGCAAAATTCAGATTTTGCGATCAGATAATGGGAAGGAGTATACATCAGCACAGTTTAATCAGTTTTGTGAAAAAGCTGGAATTAAACACCAACCCAACTCACTACCCCTTACACTCCACAGCAAAATGGGGTGAGTGAAAGGAAGAACAAAACAATAATGGAGGTGGTTCGATGTTTGCTACATGAGAAAGGACTTCCAAAAAACATATGGGCAAAAGCTGCTAATACAGCAGTGTTTCTGCTAAATAGGCTTCCTACAAAAGCTGTCAATGGGAAAACTCCATTTGAAGCATGGTATGGTTATAAACCTTCACTACAAAATTTGAATTTTTTTGGTTGTATCTACTTTACTCATGTCCCTCAGGTGAAAAGAGATAAACTTGATAAGAGAGCAGAACCTAGCATTTTTATTGGTTATAGCAACATCTCTAAAGCTTACAGAATTTATCAACCTCAAACTGGTAAGATTCTAGTCAGCAGAGATGTTCATTTTGTGGAAGAGCAACAATGGTGTTGGGAAGGACAAGAAGAAAAGCAAATTTCTGAGCAAATTATTGACTTTCCATTGGAGCAAAGTGAACAAGTTGATGAACCACCTGTTAGAGGAACCAGGCTGCTCGCTGATGTTTACCAAAGATGCAATGTTGCAGTGTTAGAACCAAAGGGATTTTGTGAAGCAAAAGAAGATCCAAAATGGGTAGCTGCAATGCAAGAGGAGCTAAAAATGATTGAAAAAAATCAGACTTGGAAGCTAGTTGAGAGGCCTCAACACAAAAATGTTATTGGAGTCAAATGGGTATTTAGAACCAAATTGAATTAAGATGGTTCTATCAACAAGCACAAGGCCAGACTTGTAGTGAAGGGGTTTGCTCAAGTGTTTGGAGTTGACTTCTCAGAAACATTCGCTTCTGTTGCACGACTTAACACCATCAGATTGCTCTTGGCATTGGCATCTCTAAAAAGATGGAAAGTGTTTCAGCTTGATGTAAAATCCGCATTTCTTAATGGTTATTTACAAGAGGAGATATATGTTGAGCAACCTGAGGGATTTATAATGCAAGGGGAGGAAGACAAGTTTTATTTACTCAAGAAGGCCTTGTATGGATTAAAACAGGCTCCAAGAGCCTGGTATAGCAGAATTGATGAGCATTTGTTGAGTCTTGGTTTTGCAAAAAGTTTGAGTGAGTCAACTCTTTATGTTAAGCACTCTAATGCTGATACTCTGATTATTTCTTTGTATGTGGATGATCTCTTAGTGACAGGAAGTAATGTCATGCTCATTGAGCAGTTCAAGCAGGAAATGACGAAAGTCTTTGAAATGACAGACCTAGGAGTAATGGCATATTTTCTTGGAATGGAGATCATGCAAGATTAGCAAGGAATTTTCATTTGTCAAAGAAAATATGCTAAGGAGATTTTGAAGAAATTTCAAATGGAGGATTGCAAATCAATGAGTACTCCTATGAATCAAAAGGAGAAACTTCACAAGGAATATGGTATAGACAAGGTTGATGAAGTTGTTTATAGGAGTCTCATAGGCTGCTTGATGTATCTCACTGCAACCAGACCAAACATACAACAAGTAGTGAGTGTATTGTCAAGATTTCTACATTATGCTAGCGAGGAGCATTATAAGGTAGCCAAACGTGTGCTAAGATATGTCAAAGGGACTCTAGATTATGGAGTTTTGTTTAATCATGGTCAAGATTATCATTTCCATGGATTTTCTGATAGTGATTGGGGTGGATCCATAGATGACATAAGAAGTACTTTAGGGTATTGTTTTACTCTTGGATCTGGTGTGTTTTCATGGAGCTCAAAGAAGCAAGAGATAGTTGCTCAGTCTACTGCTGAAGCTGAATTCATAGCTGCAA
Organism: Diospyros lotus; assembly: GCF_014633365.1. Lineage (NCBI taxonomy): Eukaryota > Viridiplantae > Streptophyta > Magnoliopsida > Ericales > Ebenaceae > Diospyros > Diospyros lotus. Next base: position 14,251,303 of record NC_068338.1, read on the forward strand.
TTACAGTTGTAAACCAAGCATTGTGGCTAAGGAAAATCCTGGCAGACTTACATATGGAGCAGGAGGAGAGTACTAAAGTGTTTGTGGATAATCAAGCAACAATTGCAATCTCAAATAATCCAGTTTTCCATGGTAAAACTAAACACCTCAATATCAAGCTATACTTTCTCAGAGAAGTACAGCAAAATGGTGAGGTGAGTCTGCAATATTGCAATACAACTGATTAATTAGCCGATATATTCACAAAGGCGCTCTCTAGGAGCAGATTTGAATTTCTAAGAGAAAAGTTGGGACTGTGCAACTACTGACGCGGGAGGAGTGTTATGTTACATGCCTTAGTAACTGTTTTCTTAATGGCTGAGAGTGTGCAACATGCTACAGCCAACTTGAACAAGTTTTTAGGAGTTTGTTATTAGTTGTTTATTTTTAGTCTAACAGTTATGAGAACATGGGCAACGTTGCAGTTTGTTTGCTGAGTTTTCTATGTGCTTAAAGGGTTTCTCAGTTAAATTAAATTATGTGTCTTTCCAGCAACTTTGATTTTCTTTGTGAGTTAGGTATTTTTTTCTGCCAACAGACATGTATTGTAGCAGACCTTAGTATTGGTGTGCGATTGATTTATTCAATAGTTTTGCCTCTTGATGAGCAAAAATTTGTGAAGTAGGCTCCAACAAACACTAACATGACAGAGCAATACTTGGTGGAGGTAATCTTTTAGAACTTATCCATTTGAATTAAATTTTAAACTTGTTGAACATTAATGTGTTATTGTTTACGACTATGTAGGGCATTCAAAGGCAGGTAGTTGCCAACCTTTGAGTGAAGTTTGCATGAGCAGAGGCAAACCACCACATGAGAATTGAAGAAACCACATGGTGGCAAGAAGAGCGTCACTGTCTCAAGAGCAAAATCCAAAGCCTTCAAGGATATAAAGATTGGGCTAAAGACACAGGGATAGAAAATAAGAACCTGAAGACCAAAAACTATGCCCTTGAGGAGAAATATGAAAAAATGAAGTGCAAGCATGAGGAGCTATGCAAAGAATAGGAAGAGCAAGGAAGGACATTAAATGCAACCCAAACTTCCAATGTTGCCTTGGTTGAGGAACAGGCGTCCTTGGTCTAAAGATGCGCGCAACTGGTGGAGGAGCTAAAATAAGCTTGCGCTGACATCTAAGATTTGCAAAAGAGAGTGTAAGAGGCCGAGCACAGGTTAGAGAGGACAAGTGTAATGGTAACACGCTCAGCAACCATTAAGGAGTATTGGCTGTCCAGGGAATGCTTCAAAAGAAAGCAAAAGTATGCTTTAGGTTTTGTGCGGTATCAAAACATGGCAAGAATGCAACTATACGAGTAAAATGACTTTTCATTCATATCTACCCAATCAAAATCACACATAAGTCAAATAACTTACCCATTACTTGACTGAGTCAAACCATCTTTTCAGTTACAAATATTAAATACTCAAGTAGTTCTTGAAAGATAGAGATAAGTATCATTCCTAAACATTACTACTCAATTTCATTTAAGCTCTACTCAAGTGATTAAACATCACTCGATTGGCAACCTAAAGATTTTAACACCTTCGACAAACTTAATTATCTACTTAAGAATTTGCCACTCAAAACATAATTCAACAACTTCTAAATCTATCAAGAACTTGAATGATTTACTTTCCAAGTAAGAAACATTCATCATTTAAGTTCTTCAAGTGTTCATCCATTAAATTTCAAAACATTGAGAATTTTAAAAATTTGATACTAAATATCACATAGATAATCTATGGATTAGAACTCAAGAATCACCATTTGAGTATATAATCATTTACTTAAATATCAAGAATGTATATGAAATTCATTACATTGACCTTGAGAAATGCTACTTGGTGTGTTACTCGAACAACACATGTTTTTGAGCACTTTGGGATATTATCTTAATCCTAATGCTTATTCTAAGAACCATGAACTCCACATGACACTCATGCATTAAGGATACTTATAGATATTCCATGAAACCTTAAAGCAACTATTAACAACATACTAATAGATAAAACAACCTCGACGCATATAAGAACATTAATAGATAAAACATATTAACATGTTAAGGTTCCTTGCGCTTTCCATCATCAAATTAGCTTCACATATCAAAACATTGAAGCTCAATACATCCTCAAGAGATATGAGGATATTATGAGAATATAAAAGCATTAAAGTTTTGCATTAGACAATCATCATCAAAACAATCAAAAACAAATTCAACAAGCTCCTTCGTGTATAGTTTGAACGAAACCTTAGCAAAGAATTGCAACTGACGTTCATTTCCCTTTCATACTTATTTAAATGAGGATATTCAAAGCGATAGGGAATAGGTTCATTAAGTACATGGTTTGAGAGATGAGCCAAGGTTGAGCAAACTATTTGGCATTCATATCATCTTCTAAGTCTCTACTCCACATAACATATGATGTCTCGGATTTCTATCTTACAAACTTTGACTACGAGATCAATTTTTCTTATCATGACCATCTTGTTCTTCTCACCTTCATTCTTTGCACTAGTGTTCATCATTAAAAGGATTTTGGTGTGTTCTCCTTCAATAAGGTGATCTTACATTCCAAGGAGACGAATTTCTTCCACTGCCTATATTGGTATTTCTCTTATTGTTGTTTACCTTGGTTTGATCTCCTCCTCCTACCCTGGTATCCTCTGGTGGTTGTTTCTGCCACCACTATCTTGGTTAGCATTAGTTTAGTTGCCTCCTCTAGTATTATTTCACTTTGGCAACTTACATAAGGATTGGGATATGTCTTCTCATCTCATCCAGTTGCGTGAGCATAACTAACGATTTACTATCTGCTCATTACTAAGTGCTTTGTTGAATTTTGACTTAGTAGCTGCTGATATGGTTTGAAGAAGTCAAAATAAATTAGGATTATCCATAACCAATAAATTAGCAAATATCTGATATTGTTTGTTAGTTGTTTTGGCTGGATATTATGCCATATTATTCTCCACTTTATGCTCATTTCAGTTTACATTTTAGCTGTATAAATTGGAGTTTATGATTAAATAAAATATATTACTTTTGCTTTGGTATTTTTTTTCCCTTCTATTTTCTTCTTTCTTCATAAAATACCAACAAATGGTATCAGAGCCCTTCTTCTTGAGGGACCTGTGAGATTGAGTAAACCAAAAATGGAGGGCCCAAAGAAATATGTGTTTGTAGATGTTTCTCTTGAAGAAACATTACAGAAGAGTTCTTTTGGAGGTTTTGAGGAAACAACTGCATTAGAATCATCAAAGAATGCTGAGGTTGTGAACCAAGTTTCTTAGAATAGAACTGCTTCTGCACCTGAGGTTGGTGTTTCTCAAGGTTCATCGTTAGCCTGGAAAAAAAGTTCTGGTTTGTCAGTGGAAGCTTTGAAAAAAAATTATGCAAGATCCAACTATGCAGAAGATGGTTTATCCATATCTGCCAGAAGAGATGAGGAATCCTTCTACATTTAAATGGATGCTGCAGATCACAACAATAAGAAGGAGAAGCTAGAACTACTGCTGACCAACATGAGGAGGAGGAGTTATTTTAACTCTACTAAAAAAAAACCAACCATACCTATATCTCATAACTATAAAATCATAAAATGCCCATATGCTATATCCAAGACATGCCAAAATTTAAAATTTACATTTGCAGCCCCAAAGTCAAGGAGGAGTGTTAAATTTTGACTTAGTAGCTGCTGATGTGGTTTGAAGAAGTCAAAATAAATTAGGATTATCCATAACCAATAAATTAGCAAATATCTGATATTGTTTGTTAGTTGTTTTGGCTAGATATTATGTCATATTATTCTCTACTTTATGCTCATTTCAGTTTACATTTTAACTGTATAAATTGGAGTTTACAATTGAATAAAATATATGACTTTTACTTTGATATTTTTTTTCCCTTCCATTTTCTTCTTTCTTCATAGAATACCAACATGCTTCTTCATGATTAATATCAGAATTAGTTGGGTGTGTCTTCCAAAGTTGGGTGTTCTGTCATCTGGAAATCCCTCCATTCTCATAGAGGACCCCAAATTGATGGTGTTAAGATCTGGTTACTAATTGAATTTATATGATTTGGACGAGACTTATATCACAAGCTAAGATGGACTGGATTTGAATTACTTGCATAGACAAAAACAATGAGGACTCCCGTGGGGCTTATTGAGATTGTCACTCCAATTTTTAAGTCAGTAAAATGTTGGATAAAGATTTTTTACATTAATGAGACTAAGACTATGAGTTATCATTGTTGGTATTATTAAGTTATTGTATATTTTGAATGATTTTGACTTTTTCCAATTGATTTGAAAACGAAAATTAACCTAGTTTGATAATAAATTTTTTAATCTTACTAGGTGTTATAAAATAAAATTGATGATAATCGTTCCTTATTATAAAGTAGGAATACTTAGGAAGCGAGGACATGAATTTGGGATATGAAATAAATTAATTAAAAAAATGTAGTAGTAGCCAGTAGGGCCCTAATGGACCAAATTTAAATTGCCCTCAACAGCCCATTAATGGGCATGTAAAGTGGATCTTGCCAGATGGGCTGACCCATTTCGCCCACTTATAGTTGTTTAATTTTAAAAATAATTAAAATTACTATTGTCTCAAAATGCTGGCGAATGAAAAGTTAAAATGTACATACAAATTTACAATTTATATATAGATTATAATATACAAAATTACAAACAATACATTATATAGAACAATATATGTGTGTGTTAAATAAATTATTATACTCCAATATATTCATTTACAATTATAATTTATTAAAAAATCGGGGCAAATGGGGCTGTGTTTTGTGGAGTCATGAACGGTAGGACCCATGACTTGGACCCGACCCAATTCATGTGGAGCGGCCCTTGGCGTCTTACACGCCTAGATAATTAATTAAATAGTAATTAATGAAGTAATTAATAATGGAAGATGCACAAAACCAATGGGTACGATGCATTGGGTGGGTTGCTGGGTTGTGGAAGATGCGCCACCTTCGTCAATTGATAGGTCAAAATAATCAAATTATTTTAAGAGTATATATTTGGCTTAATTTATTTACTCATCAACCTAACCTAGCTATATATGGTTCTACGTACTCTAATACTAATAGCACCTTATATATATAATACATTATGCTAGCTAATTGATTCAGTTTTCACGCGTATCATCCAAGGATTTTGCCCAATTAATATAACCTTCCATCCCTAACACCTGGTAGAAAATTTTTATCAAGTGTCATAAATTTTTTATTATGATAGTTGCAGTAAAGAAGGAGGAGGAGTGCGGTGGCAACAAATTTTTATTATGGCAATCGCGATAAAAAAGGAGGGGTGTGGCAGCAACAAGTAGCAATAAAGGAGGAGGTGTGCGACGACCCTAAGCAACGAAGGAGAAGGTGTGTGGTGGTAGAAAAGAAGATAGTCTGTGACAACAATGAACGACGATAGCTGTCAAAATGGAGCGTGGAGGCTATGGTGGGTGGCAACCGACTATGAGTTTGTTGGTCTTCTTCCTTTTTTTTTTTTTCTCTTTAACTCTTAAACCTTCAGTTCATTTAGGATTTTATTTCATTTTAATTTTTAAGCGAAGTATTTATATGGTGTGTTTATTTTTTAGTTAAACCTAATTTGGAGAAAATTTAAGCAAACTTAACCACACCAATTCTATATTGAGATACTTAATAATTTGATTAACAATTAATATGTCTCAATTATTACATTAATTAATATAAATTGTAAAAGTTTTTATTCTTTTGCATATTACTCAACAACAATGTGTTCAAACTTCCATATCCTTTAAATAATTACTTACTATGTTTTTATGTCACCATTATATATATAATTATATATATATTGATGTAATACTACTTAATTTATAATAGTCTTACTCAAAATTAACAATAATTTTAATCACTATTATGAATTATTGTTAATTTTTTATAGTATTATTATAAACTATTATTGATTTTAGATAAAATTATTATAAATTTTATTTGTGAATACAATACTTGAAATTAATACAACATTAGTCAAGCAAATTAAGTATTGCTTGAGTAAGTCTTTTTGATATTTAAATAAATATGACTATAATCAACTTGTAATTTTAATTTAATCAATTAATAATTATTATATCTAAAACCTTTTCAAACACTACAAAGTATGGTTGACTCATAATAGGCGGCGCCAAACAGCACCCTGCATCCATAAAACCAGTTCTTGATCGGTGGTATCATATATTATGGCATTTTGCGATTAATGTCAAACACTTGTTTATATCAACAGTACTTGCCTGCGATTAATGTCAAACACTTGTTTATATCAACACTTGCCTATATATATATATATATATATATTAACAGTTAAATGGTCAATCACGTATATATATATATATATGTTGGACGGGTGGATGCAGGAGAGTAGCTAGCTAGTCTGCAAGCAACAACCCCATCATGTAAATGGATGAAGGAAGTAAAGAAATGAAGGAAGCATGCAATCATGTGACTGTGTGATCGAGGAAATTATCACCTGTTCTCATCCAACATATATAGCTAGTTGCTTAATTTTATATATATACATTGTGTTTAGTCAATCGCATGCATGCAGCATATAATTATAATTTTCTAATCTTAAAGGTACACAAATGCATGCAATAATGGAGCAACAAGGTGGCAAATTAGTCTTAATAAAGACTTGCAATCATACATATATATATGCAACCTTGGTAGTTAATTACTTAAATTACCTCAGTTTCCAGTCCATCCTCCATACAACTCTTGCAGCCCTGCTCTACTACTAAAAACAAATGTGCTTCATATTAATCCAACTTGCATCTCTCTCTCTCTCTCTCTCTCTCTCTCTCTCTCTCTCTCTCTGCATATATATATATATATATATGGCAAGCTTATCCATATTACTACACAATAGCTTGTTGCCACGTAGCATGAGAATGCATTTAACAAATGCCATCGTCTTCAAATGAGATTGATATATATATATATATATATATTAAAGAGTAAGGCTTTAATAGATAAACACATTTAACAATTAGACACTCAATTACACTATTTATTTCACTCTTTTCTAAGCCTTAACTTGTTCGTCAAAAGCCATATCGAGAGGCAAAATCCTACCCTTTCTGAAGAGTTCACAACTCAAGCATACTTGGTGACCTACCCTAATATCATCACCTTCATTTATACATAAACTAAAAATTTATCACTTGTAATACTATGAATGAATTCTGATGAGACTTTTCTAATAAACAAATTGGCATGGAATTATGGAATTAAGTTATGACAAAGCGATTTTAATTTATTAGGCATCTCCATTCTATAAATTAGATGATAATGACTAGTTCTTACGACCACAGATAATGTGGTCATGTTTTATAATCTGTTCAAATGCAAGTTGGCAACTAACTAATTAACCCCAATCCTGAGGGCTATATTTTGGGGAGAAGTGGAGCTTTTGTTAATTATATTCATAGGCCAATATGTGTTGTGCTACTCCAAAGTGGGTATAGTTTCACATGTATGCTATCTGTATGACATTGAAGCCAAGCTAGGTTGGTCTAATACTGATCCATTGGTAATTATATATGTCAAGATGTTACTAGAAAACGCAACAAAAAAATTTATGTACATTTTTATTTTTTATATATGCATGGCAGCTTAAAAAGGACTTATTTTTTGAAAAATAGGAAATTTAGTCAATTGAGTAAAGATAACATGCCCAAAATTCAATTATATATATATATATTTTGAGACATTCAGTCGATTAAGTCTGTCTTTCAACCGACTCAGTGAAGGTAGAATCAGTTTATAATATAGGCCTCTAATTCAGTTTGTGGGCAACGTGGAGTTCTAATCTCACATCATATTTTCAAAGTACCAAGTATTTCTTAAACTATATGGTGAAGAACTCGCTACTCATAGCACAAGTTCTTTAAACGAGCTAGAATTCATTACGTACACTGAGTAACAAGGTTCATTCTAATCTCGCTATGGGTAACAGCGAGTTTAATAAGTGCCAAATGATGTTGTTTGGGCTTTTGCCAAGCAGCAAGTTGGACCTTCACTCTTGGCCTCTAGAGCTTCTAGTCGAGGATTGGCTTTGAAAGAACTCACTAGTAACCTAGACAGTGTGTGATTGTTGAAGCTTTCCCCTAGCTTGCTGGCGAACTACAAACAATTAATGATCGAAGCTACAAACTTCCCCTTGCTAGCGAATTTTTAGATGAGGTCGTTGTCTATCTCACATACTCTCACTCACTCTCTATATGTCTATGTCACTTACTCTTGTTCACTGATTCTCTATCACCGACCAACGACAATCGTGGGCTCGAGGTCGATTACAGCATCCTTTTAGCCCAAGTCCCTCTCCTTCTCATCATCTTTATAGTTAGTTATCTTTCCACCTCTTTGCTATATTTATACAAAATTCTGATTTAAGGTTTACCATTTGGTTATTTGATCTAGGGTTTGCAATTGGGATTTCTTGATTTGAGATTGTTTCATCTAGGGTTTTGATTTAGCTTTTGATGTGATTTAGGATTCTTTGATTTAAGATTGGATGCGATTTTTGAATGTTTGAATTAAGACTTCAATTTGGGTTTCTCGATTAGGGGTTGTTTGATTCAAGGATTTCATGTAGGGTTATTTGATTTGGGGATTTAATGTAAGGTTGTTTGATTGAGGGATTTGGTTGATTATTTTGTTGATTCTGAATTAGGGATTTATTGGTTAGGAACTGTTTTAAGAAAGGTCTGTTGATTGAGAATTGATGTAAATAAGGTGGGATTTTGGATAGATATTACGGACTATATTTTTTTTATAATTGTACAAATTGGTAAATAGGTATTCAAAATAAATGAAAAATGGTATGAGATATTTTTAATTTTGTAAACGTTTATACTAAGTATATACCATTCGATGCAAGAACTTACTCTCTGCGTGATTTTTGAAAAGGTATGAACAGTCAAACCCTTACAATTTGATGTTACTAAAAGTGGTTTAGGTTGGTTCTAGGGATAATTTGACTTGCGACGGATATAGTGCGATTTTTGAGGTGGACTAGGGGGTTGATTGTAATATCCCTTCAGTTATAGGAAGGATTGAAATAACTTATTTTGATGAATTTACGTAAATTTTTTAGAGAGTTATTTATCTCTGAGCTTCCCCAACTCAAATACATTTAACCTAAAAGTCATTTACATACATTCAACTCAAAAAGTATCTACCTGGTATTGTTTCATTTCTCTGAGCTCTTGGGATATTATATTATCTCTTTTTGAGCACATGACGTTCTTCTTATACGACCTTACAACTGGTCCCAGCTTTTCCCTGTCCAGTATCCCCAGCCTTGGGCTAGTACACGGTCCCAATACACGCCCCGAGTCGATTCTGATACCACCTATAATTAACATCTCGCATCTAATAATAGAAAGAATCGAAACAACTTACTCTTGATGGGCCTACGCGAATTTCCTAAGGGATTACATCCATGAGCTTTCCCAATTCAAGCATACTTAATTCGAGAATTATTTGCCTATATTCAGCGCAAAAGGTATCTAGTTAATATTGTTTCCTTTTTTACTTATTCTCTTCTCTAAACTCTTGGGGTATTATATTAACATTGTAATACCCCAACTAAGAGCTCTTAGATTTTGATTTTCAACCTATTTCTCTTCTTAAACCATTAGATTTCAATTCTTTATTTATGATTTGGAAAATTGCTACTAATAAAATTTGTTGACCCGTGGTGATCAAAAGGGATTTCTCATTGACTAGATTTCAACGAGTTGCCCCAAAAATCTAAGCTAACCTTTAAAACAAGGGGTTGGATTTGTAATACTCCAAAATTTTAATAATTTTGAAATAATAAGAAAATTAAGGTGGTGTTCTCTCCGTGTTTTAATTTTGAGTTTTGAGTTTTGAATTTATTTTTTATTTTATGTTTTAGGTATTTATGTTGAGATTATTGAAAATGTATTCTATTTGTCATTCTGAAAAAATGTTTCTCAAAACTGAAAACTAAAAATGCATTCACTTTGAGATTTTGAGAAAAATTATTTTATGATATTTTATTCAATAAATTTGATTCAAAGTAAATTGTAAATATTTATTAATAAATTATAAATTTAATTTAATAAATTTAAAATATAATACCAAGAATAATCAATGATTTAATCATATATAATAATGTATTAAAATTACAAAATACTTTTTAAAATTATTTTTAATTTGATTCAACTAATAATTTCATAATAAAATTATTTTTACCTACAAATAAAATTTTGACATTAATTTTAAAATTTAGATTGCTCACCATAAATAGCAACAGAAAAAATTTATTCAAAATCATTTTACAAAATAGAAGAAATAGTGTGGAAGACATACGTAATCACAGAAAAGAAATGGCAGAAGGTAAAGGCGATGGGGGTGATGGCAATGGCGGTGGTGGTGGTGGATCTAGGCTTGGAGGGCAGTGGCGGTGATGGTGGTGGAGGGCAATGGCAATGGTGGTGATGGCAGTGGCGATGGAAGATCTGGTTCTCTTGTTGGAAAAGAGCAAGTGGAGATTGGAAGAGAGAATGGAGAGGAAGTGCGTGAGAAGGAAAACGCTTGTGTTTTTCGAGTTTTCAATTTTTGCCGTGTTTTGGCTGAAAACAGCCAAAACGATTTTTTGTTGTTTTTTATTTTCTTTACAAAATTTTTTGTTGTTTTTGAAAATGCGTTTTTGAAAATAACAACGAGAACACATTTTTAGTGTTTTAAAAAACTGAAAACAAAAAATGGTCTAAAAATGATAAAGAGAACACGTCATAAATTTATGAAGATATGTATAAATTGGGAATAAATATAATGGGAAAAATTATGAATTTCAAGAATTTAATTAGAATTTTTTGGAAATAATTTTGTCAAGGAAATATATGTATGCATATATATTTTTTGAAAATAAATTAATAAATATGTAAATATATGTTTGGGAATAAAATAAAAAATCTAGAAAAATATATATGTACGTATGTGCATGAAATATTGAAAATTTTCAAGAATATTATTAAAATAAATAAAATTTTGAAGATTTATCCTAACGGAAAAGGGGGCTAGTTGCAAATAAATTTTGATATCATCTTTAGGGGCCAGTGCTATAAATAAATATTTTAGAGGGGTTAAAAAATATTTTTCTACTTTTGGGGGGTCAAAATGTAATAAGGAAATATTGAACCTAAGTGTGATAAAAGTGGGACTGAAATGTAATTTACAGAAAAGAAAATTGCCAAGGATTGGCAGGTGCATATGGTCATTTCCAGCCACGGTGGCACCAGTAGAACCCTTAGAGGAGGCCCAATGATAACTCTATGGTCAATATATATGGCCTTTGATCAGTGGAGAAGCCCCTATTCTCCCTATAAATTGAAGTGTTTGGCCAAGGGTTTGAGGCACATATTTGAGTTTTTGAGGCTTAATTCAGTAAGTTTGGGGTAGATTCTGAGAATTCTGGTTATGGGGTTTTTGGTTCAAAAGGGTTCATTTGGGATTAGCTTAAAGGAGCTTAGTGTAGAATTAAGGGAGTTCTGGACTTGGCTGGAAACTCGGTACTTTGTCGAAATTTCAACCAGTTTTTGTATTCATGGGATTCTTTCTAGGTTGATTTGGGGTTATGTGTATTCTAGAAAATGAGGCAGAAAGATGCAAAGGGCCCTTTCCATTGGGATTTCGATGCAAAAATAAAAGGGTTCGGATTAGTTTTTGAGTCGTAAAAAAATTGGCCAATTGTTGGAAAAATGAGTTTGGTACGGCTCTAAATTTGACAATTTGAAGAAAGAATAAGTAAAACAAAAAGAGAAAAAAAATAAATAATAGAGTCGGTGGTGGCAAAGAAGCGACTGGCAAAAAAGAATTAGGCATGTACAAAGCACATGCCAAATGAGGTGCGTGTTCAAGTCAAATAAAGAAAAAAAATAAAAAATGAAGAAAATCCTCAAAAAATATAAAAATTTTCAAAAAAAAATTATTGGAACTTCATTTCACTTTCCAAGACAAGTAAAGGTTTAAGCAACAATATGGCATGCAAATCAAGATAGGGCATGGAAATCCAAACAGTCAAATATAACAAAATCCGTGTGAATAGCCATCATCCCTTTCATATCTGCATATTGGGACATACATAATCTTTATGTGAAGATTCATATCATATTTTTCATTTCTATTGCAATTTCAACCATTATTTATGAATAATTGCATTTAGTGACAATTTCATCAACAATAGTCATGTTCTAATTGGTGACAATGGTGAGTTCATTTGTAATTATTTACTTGTGTAATGTAACCTATGTGGTGGAACTCCCATATGTCACATAGTGATACTTAGAAATATGGAAGCACGATATACCATCTATTTGAATTGAATATAAATTTGTTCTAATTCTCACTTAAATATTTATATCTTATATTGACATATTCAAACATAATAAAGACAAAAAGATAGTGAAATTTTAATATTATAGTTGTTATTACCTAATTTTTGCTATTTATTTTCAATTTAAGGATATTGTTATATACCATAAAACGCTCAAATAAGTTATAAATTTGTTATAACTTTTCAAGTTATAAAATTTTTATCTAAAGTTACGGATTTTATTTTATTAAAATTATTATGTTATTCATGTCGGGTAAAATAACATTTACCCGATAAAAGTAAAATCAGAAAGAGGGCATGGGCTCTACCCCCACCATCGTGTGCTCGCATTGGAAAACATTTCTATAGTTGAAAAATAAAAAAAATTGACTTAAAATAATTATACCATAAATTTAGGTTCAATCTACATCATGTTTTGTGCTGAAACTCTTATTCTCTATCTAAACTTTATTTTTGAAGTATTTACATTAAGGGGGTAAAAAAAAGAATATTTTAAAACATTTGAGCAAAAATACAATTATTGAAAAATTTTCCAACTCCCAAAGTACTGCATCTAAGAAATATTAGGGTACCACAAAATTGCACTGTGGATATCGTAAGCTCCAAACCTAAAAGGACTTTTTGATACTTAATTAAATTTAAAAATTAAAAAAAAAATTAGAGAATACGCGTCTACTAATCATAGCGATGACGCAATCAATAAACAAAATAAGAAAATGAGAGGCAAAGGTAAGAGATTGACTGGTGATGTTACTTGGGGTACAAGCTTATTTATAATGTAATTTTGAATATATATTTATTTATTTATAAAAGAAAAGATATTTGGTTGACCATTTCATAATTTTGAAATTGAATTGAAATTGCTTGAAACGTTCTAACGTCCTCGAGTGCGTTGACATTTTGAAACTCAAGAGCTTGCTCCACAAGCTAATATTCCCACGCGCCTGCGCGTGAACCAACCAACCAACCAGTTTAGATACCAACCAAACAGTACGTCACCGACGGGGCCCACTAAGGCAGCTCTGTAACTTACATCACCCACCGTCCATCCAACCCCTGCAACGGTGGTGATCGATCTCGAACGCTTCGTTAATTGGACGTCGGTGCAGCTGACTTGTGTGAGCGTAACCGCGTTTTGTTGGAAGTTCTACGCATTAAAAAATTACAAACCAAACGGACACTGCCCAGCTGTGACAACTGACTGGTGAATTTAATATTCCCTCCTCTCTCCGTACTGGAAGTGGCGTACAGCTGCTGCTGCTGCCTTGCGGCCCCCTACTTAGTTTCGATCGGAAAATTCAATCCAAAGTCCAAACTATTATTTTAGGGATTATTGTTATTCTTATTTATAAGATTTTATTAATGAATTCATATATTTAATTTTTAATATATTTTTTAAAATTAATTTTAGTATAATAATTAAATAGAAATAAATAAACTTTAAATAGATAAAATTATTTATTAAATTTTATTTTTAATATTTAAATAATTCTATTAATTGATTAAATAATTCAAAGCACAATGTATTTTGTATTAATTAATAAAATTATTTGAAAGTTAAATTTTTATTTTATTACACTCCAACACTTTTTAATTATTAATAAAATATTTTAAAATTCAATAAATTCATAATGAAATAATAAAAGTATTTAAATACTAAAAATAAAACATATATTAAATATATATTAACGACAAAACTTATAATAATTCAAATCATACCACAACTTCTGTAATTAATTAATAACAATGTAGTCCTATTAATTAATTAATTAATTGCAGGGAAAGGATGGGGGCAAGGGAAAGGCGTGAATATTTGGCGGAACGTGGAAACGTGGCTGATTGAGAAGACAACACGTGGAAGGGAGTTTGAGAGTAGCTATCCGTTGAGTTGAGGCTGCCTGGGGATCTGCACGGACAGTTGTATTTGAGGGTGTCATGTCTGATTTTTTTCGCTTTAAATATATTATAATAATTATAATAATAGTAAAATACGAAACCTCCTTTCCTTCTATATAAATATATAATAATATGATCTTACACTTTTGCAAAACCACCCCCTCAATTTATGAAAATTATCTACTAGCTTAAGCAGCAGTGCTATAAAATTACTCATATATTGGCCAACATTACTGTATTCATTCATAGACCCTAAAGGGGGGATGCAATTTTGGTGGATGGAGGGTGCTGGTGTTATTTAGCTCCAAAAGGGGACGTTATTGCAATTGTAAGAACATTCAAGGGCATTGTACAATTTGTCCACAATTGCTATTTAGATTTGGTAGACCAAAGTTGATAGGTAACAGTAAGATATAGGAATAGATATATAGGGAACACTACAGAAGCCACTCCCGAGGTTGTGATTTGGCTGCCCGCCGCTTTCTGGCATCACACGATTTAACATTTTTTAAATCTCCTTAATCATATTTAGTGTGATATTTTTATATTAATTAAATATATAATATAATATAATAATATAAGAGTGTTATATTAAATATTATTTTTAAATATCTAAGTAATATAATTTTGTGAAGTAAAATTATAATTTTACTGTGGTGTCGGTGAAAATTATTTTTTTTTTAAGTTTTAATCCAACTAGTTTTTATTCTGTTATATTTTCAGTTAAGTATAATTTTTGAAAACAATAAAAAAAAATAACTATAGAGTGTAATTAATTTGTTTGAGTGATTGATTTTTTTTTAAAAAAAAATAATTAAAATTGATTGTGTACATTTGTTTGTTTTGTGTTATTTAATATGTAAAAGGAGAAGAAAACAAGAAATTAAACATTCATACGTATGCATACACTTACTTAATAATATTTATTTATTGGACAGATAATATACTGCATATATATATATATGTATAGTTAGTATGTACATGCAGGAGCTTATTAAATTCAAGAGGCAATTAATTAAAATAGGGATAGTTGGGTTGTGACACAAGAAATGAAACATTCATACGTATGCATACACTTACTTAATAATATTTATTTATTTGACAGATAATATACTGCATATTATATATATATGTATAGTTAGTGTGTACATGCACGACGAGCTTATTAAATTCAAGATGCAATTAATTAAACATATATAATTAGTGTGTTTCAGTCCTACACATATGACCCTAATTTCTTGTGTTGCGCTGCAGTCAATTAATAACTCTTCAAATTAAGAAACCCTAATTAATTAATTATTAAAGGGAGTTCCAGGTCAACCAGCGGGTCTGGGTCTGGGTCTGGGTCACTCCAGACCAAATGCATGCAGTCAAGTTCCAATTACGTACTAGGACCTGCCCCATTTCACTTTCCATTAATTAGTATTCAATTCAATTTATAAGTCAAAAATTAAATTGTTAATTAATTCAATTATATTCACCGACCCGTCAAATAAACAATCCCTCGCTCGCTCTCTCTCTTTGTAAGAGGTGATCCATTTTATGCACACCTAAACGAGAAGGGTTTTTTTGTTTTGAATTATGTTTTATTATTAACGTCTTTAGTCACCTTATTTTTAGAGCTATATATATTGAAGAGGTAAATTACGAAATGTGTCAGAGTGATCAGGGTGGTAGACCTTGACACCACTGATACCACTCTCAAGATCTTTATCCAAAAACAAGTCTTCTATTTCTCCTAAAAATCGAATTGACACTAGAACCCTTCAAATAAGTTTTCAATTTGTCCTTTTACCACTCTATTATGCCTCGCGAGAATGAAAAGATTTTGCTTTTTTTTGGGGAGAGGGGTGATCTTTGTGTCCTTATACGAGTGAAGGTCCTTGAAGAGAGGTAGTACATTGCAAAATTGAAACTCTATTAAAAGGCATGTAAAGAGTTATTTTACATAAATTTTTTGATGTTTAAGTCAACAAATATAAGTAAATGTTTATGTTAGATTCAATTTTAAAGATTTAATCTTCTAAAAAGGAAAAAAAAAATCTCCTGCACAAATACTGAAGGTGTCCTGCACGACGACATCTTCTTTAAGACTCTTGACTTGCTTATTCAAGACCTCAAGTAAATTAACATGTCTTTGGGTTCTATTGTGTTTGATTTGATTTTTCTAGAAAAAATGAAATATGGAATTATATATAAAAAAATTAATGTAAATATTGTTCCAAATGTTAATTGTGTAAATTATAAATTTTGTATTTGTTTGGATATATATCTTTTAAATCACTTAATTGCATGCTTTGGTTGTATGGTAATTTCTCCTAATTTGCTTGTTGAGATAACTTAGGGAAGGGTGTTTGGTAATTAAATAAAATTTAATATTTAAATTTGATTTATAACAAAGAAGTTACTATATGTCTTTCTATACCGTGTCAAGAGTGCTTAAAGAATAGACTAACTTTGTAAATTACTTAAACCAATTCATGTGACTGAGTCCAAAATTACTTTAATCAAGTCTTTTCTTGCCCAGAATTACTGAGTCCAATTAATGTTATTAGTTATATATATAATTTATTATCTATTAATATGTTTTGTGCTGTGCTATTCATGTTTTATAAAATCTTAATATTTTGGCATCTACATGTTTTAAACTAAACTTTTCGGGACAAATCCATATATTTGACCATGTAATTTTACGTTTTTTTTGTAATTATTTAAATTTTTTATTATTTCAATTACACTCTTACACTTGTATTTTTGAGTAATTTAATTTAATTTAACTTTTTTTCATGTGATAACTTAAATTTTGTTATTGTGATTACATCAGTGAACCAATATTTTTGAATTAATTTAATTTTTTTATTTTAATATATATATAAAAAATAAAGTAAAATAAATCAATTTAATTTTTTTTATACGTTAAAGTATATAGATTAAATTGACTAAAAAATATCGGTACATAAATGTAATCGAAATAACTAAAAATTTAAATTATCATACGAAAAAAAATATCAAAGTACAAGTATTAAATTAACTCGAAAATACAGATTTAGTAGTGAAATTGAGACAATAAAAAATTTAGATTATCATAAAAAAAATCAAAATACAAGAAAAAAAAAATATGAATTTGACCAATATTTTGGAGTAGTCTATAAATTTTTAGAAATCAAGACACTATCCAAATTTTTAAATTTAATTAGATTCACTTAATTTCATAAATTCAAAAATATATCCATCAGGACTGATTTTGGTCTCGGTCTATGTAACATGGTGAGTAACTCAGTCCATAAACAGTATTAGAAGAAAGAAAAAAAAAAAAAAAAAACTGAGTCAATAAACGTGGTGACGTCATGGCATGGGACATCCCAGCGAGTAGGAAAGCTTGCAAGTTAAGTTAGGGGAACGGTTACTTGGAGAGGAGAGGCCGTGGGTTGCTGACATAAGGGATGGCGATAAGGAAGCAATTCATACGTATGAAGAAGGGGTCAATTCAATAGCCAGCGGAAGAGAACTTTCTTACAAATTCAGAGTGCCGTTTTGTTCACCCCTCCCCCGCGTTAACGGGGGTGAACAAAACCCCAATTAGTTTTGGATTAAAACTAATTCAAAACTTCTCTATTCCCTCGTCTTCTCTTTCTCTTCTTCTACGCAATAGCTTTTCTCCCGTCATTTGTTGCTGCACCCTCGTCAATCTCCACTACATTCTCTTTCTTCATGGTAGTCAACGAGGTGGCGAGAATGTAAGAATGATTGGCGCACGAGAGACAAGACGCAACGATAAGAGAAAGACGGTGAGAGACTTATTAGAGAAGAAGAAAAAAGAAGGGGAGAGAAAGGAAAAATGATAAAAGAGAGAAAAGAGAACGAGAAAGAAGCTCAAATTAAGTTAAAAAAAAAATTGATTGTCCCTCAAAATTGATGAGGGTTACATTCACCCCATTAAAAGTGTGAACAAAAATACACTCACAAATTCACTTGAAAAAGACACTCATTTTCCGTTGCATAATTTGTTTGTCTTTTCCCTTCATACCCCCACATTTGGGAAATTAATCAAAGTCAAGCTTTTAT
This sequence comes from Diospyros lotus, assembly GCF_014633365.1. Taxonomy (NCBI): domain Eukaryota; kingdom Viridiplantae; phylum Streptophyta; class Magnoliopsida; order Ericales; family Ebenaceae; genus Diospyros; species Diospyros lotus. The sequence goes on from NC_068338.1 coordinate 14,269,735, forward strand.
CTTCTTTTTCTTATCATTTGGGCTTTTATTGGGTATCCTAGTAGTAAGTGATTACGTTGGCAAATTTAGAATTTTGTGTATAAATTTTATGAGTCTCTTGTGTCTTGTTTAATTATTTATTTTTATTAATAAAATATAAAAATAAAAAAATTAATAATATTATTATTAAATTTTAATAAATAACATTAATATTATCGTACATCTGAATCACAACTGAATCAAGTAGTGTTTTTTATTGACGATTATAAATTCATGGAGTCTAACTTTTGGAAGCGACAAGAGTTAAAAAAGAGTCTAATCTCACCATACACAAAAACTTTGTAGTATTTAGCTTATTCCTTTTTGTTATATGATTCATTAATAAAAATGTTAATAAAAAATAAAAATTTCCAAGAATTGAGTGAGAAAAAGGTCGAGGGCTTTCATTTACCGAAAGTCCAACCTCGTGCTAGAAGACCACTTCGCTCTCTCCCTCTCTCTCTGTGCCACATCGATCTCTCTCTGTCTCTCTCTGTCTGCGCCTTGGTCTCTAGTAATTGTCTATATAAACCAAAGCAAAGCAGGGTCATGGGGCATCGCTTTAAGCACAGAAAGCTCTCATCTTTGAGAAGTAACTCTACATTCATTGCCCAAACCTCCATCCAATTCGGATTCTCCACCCACTCATACCCATCAGTTTCTCTCTCTTCCTATCCCTCCTCCCTCCTCAATTCTTTGCCTTTCCAAGGGCCTGGCTTCGACATTTAGGTAAACACGAGTTTTTTTTCTGGGTTTGTTTGTGATCTCTGCTATCTTAACGAAGAAAGATGGTATCTGCTATTGTTTTACTTGCTCACTATGTTGAATGAATGAGTCTAATGAGTTTCCTGCATTTCCCTCTATTCGTCCTTTTATCTGATTGAATACTCGAAACATTGCCAATGGCTTCTGTAGATATTTTTGCCGCTTCATTCTAGGGTTGATCCACTGAAGGATTTATCTGATTGAACTTTTTTCGTCGCTTAAATTCAAAGATTTGGCCGTTCACCCAGGCCATGCTTTGCTTCTTAAATATAATGTGATTCTTAAGTGGCAAATGACATCTAATGTAATGGGCTGTTTTATATGTTGTTTATAGCATTAGGTATCATGAATTTGTGTTATTTTGTTGATGGGGTTGTCTGAGATGTTCGATTAAATCGTTCATATTCTGGAAAACTGCTATTCAGTCTAATTCAAAGGATGTGGGTGTGTTAAGTTTCATGCCATGGGTAATGGAACTGCATTTCTTTTTCAATTTCTTTCATAAATTTCGTTTTTATTGTGCCATTGGGATTGCAGATCTTTGCTTCTTCTGATGGGTCCATTTTCTGGCATTCGATCTTTTTTTTTTTTTTACCTCGTTATTTCTAGAGCTACAGCTCATTTGTGCTATGTCTAGTTTGTCTTGTTTTATTCATAGATACACCTATATATACCTATATAGACCAGATGGGTACTCTGGATTCATCTATTTATTTTGCTTCATTGGCAACATCTCTAATTGCTAGTAGTTGGGATACTGTGGGTTATATTGCATTTAATTTGATCTCTTTTTGTCACATTCCTCTTATAAGTGATTGTTTGTCTTAACAGGAATCCAGATCACATAAGCTGTTTAAAATTGCTTTTGAAGTCGCATGGGGATTTCCTTTTCATGCCCATTTGCTGCTTTTAACGATTTAGAGAACGGTTTTGAATCTGTTGTTTTGAAATCGATTAGCTTTCTGGATGATGAAGTGCAAACTCGGGTCCGACCCATCAGCTTTAAGAGCAGGGACTCGGAACCTGCCATATTACAATCAAAAACTTCTGGGAATACGGTGACAGAAGAATCAGTTAATTTCAAAACAACAGAAACTGAAAAGATAGCCTCGGATGAATCTCTTTCAACGAAAGAAGGGGCCATACTCACCAATTCTAGTGCCGTTCAGCACAGAGAGATGGATGAGCAATCCCCAAGGTCGGATGATTCAACAGAGAAAACTGCCCAATTGCCCATTTTGGATCCAAGCAACCCAAAACATGAAGCGGCGATAAAGTTGCAGAAAGTATACAAAAGCTTTCGAACAAGAAGAAAGCTTGCAGATTGTGCAGTTCTCGTTGAGCAGAGCTGGTACACTTTTCTTTAACGTTTGCGCATTTCTGTCTGTTTCTTTTTTCCTCCCTGATCTTTTTGAAACTTTATCAGTTTTACTTCCTTCTAATGCAAAATTAAATAATTGCAGGTGGAAGCTGTTAGATTTTGCAGAACTGAAGCGAAGTTCTATCTCTTTTTTTGACATTGAGAAACATGAAACTGCTATCTCCCGCTGGTCAAGAGCAAGAACTAGAGCTGCTAAGGTGAGTTTGAGACAGATTGAGTGTTTCTGTCGATTTCATATTTAAGTTCTATCCGTAGTTAAAATGTTGTTTTCCTTAATTCATCTTCCAGGTTGGAAAAGGCTTGTCAAAAAACGGTAGTGCGCAAAAACTTGCTCTGCAGCATTGGCTTGAAGCGGTAAGTAAATTAAATTAATCTTGATGGTTTTCTTCTTGTCCCATCCGTTCTTGGCTGTTACTGATTCAGATGTTTTCTTCCTGTCTATTAACAGATTGATCCACGGCATCGTTATGGACATAATCTTCAGTTATACTATGTCAAGTGGCTTCAATCTCCAAGCAAAGAACCATTTTTCTACTGGTAAACTTTTTAAGAGATTTTATTGAAAATGTATTTTGCAGTCTACATTTAAATGTTTAATTTCAAATTCTGATCCTAAGCTTGTCTCTCTGTAAATGCAGGTTGGACATAGGAGAAGGCAAGGAAGTTAATCTTATTGAAAAATGTCCAAGGTCAAAACTTCAGCAGCAATGCATCAAGTATCTTGGTCCGGTAAGACCCTTACGATTATCACCCTATTGTTTTAAATCACACCTTTTCTATTCGATTCCAAATTTTCTCTAGGTTCTTGAGAAGTATGTTATTTATGACTTTGTTTTTTGTTCCTGCTGGCTCTAACAGATGGAGCGGAAGGCTTATGAGGTTGTAGTGGAGGATGGCAAGCTCCTATGCAAGCAATCTGGGGAGCTCCTTGACACCACCAAACCTCAGGGTGCAAAATGGATTTTTGTCCTCAGCACATCTAGGACCCTCTATGTTGGCCGGAAGAAGAAAGGCACGTTTCAGCATTCCAGCTTTTTGGCCGGTGGAGCCACATCTGCAGCTGGGAGAATAGTTGTTGAAAATGGCATCTTAAAGGTATTGTTTTGAAAATGAATTAGACGAAACTTCTCAAGGTTCTAATTACATCTTAGACCTTCATTCCATGTTAACTTAATTAGTTTGAGTAATGACTTTTGGCGATGACTTAATAAAGTTCCTTCTGCAATTGTCTACAGGCAGTCTGGCCTCACAGTGGCCACTATCGGCCTACGCCAGAAAACTTTCAGGACTTCATCTCATTCCTCAAGGGGAACAACGTGGACCTCACTGATGTCAAGGTACAATCATCGTTTTCTATTGCTGTTGAATTGCCTCCCTACACAAATTAAAAAAACGAGTTCTAATTCAAAATGGTTCATGTATAAACAGATGGACCCAATGGAAGACGAGATTCAAGACGAGGAAGAATCTCTTAGCAAACAGAGCAGTGTTGTCTTGAGAAGTGTCTCATCTGAAGAAGACCTGACTGAAAAGGATTGCTTGAAGACAGAGCAGAGGAATGCTGAGCATCAGAGGAGTTCAGGCGAAACTAATTCAAGAGACGAGATGGATGCTGCTGCCACCACCGCATCAGAATCTCCTAAACCAATGCCATTTGTTAGTCTTCAAAGGACATTAACCAATCTTTTTATACCCGGTAAGGGTGATTCGTCTGAGAGATTCGAATTTGAGGATCAAGCTGCCAATGTCTTAGGATCAAAATCCTTGTTAGAAGAGTATGTACCAGCTGAAGGTTCATTTGCCTCTGAACCCAATCAGATGGTTTCCAACCAGGACTTGTCGGATGAGGAAGATGATGAAAAGAAAGAAGAGGCTATTCCCAAGGAATCTATTCTAAAAAGGATCAATTCACATAAAGGTCAGAATTCGTATCAGTTGGGGAAGCATCTCTCTCTCAAATGGACTTCTGGAGCTGGCCCTCGAATTGGCTGTGTGAGAGACTATCCTTCTGAACTCCAATTCCGCGCTTTAGAGAAAGTGAAGCTGTCTCCAAGAAGTGCTTGCCATTTCAGACCAGTCTCCACTCGTGAGTCTATACCGAAAAGTTTTAGTGGAGAGATCTGCATCAAAAAGACGAGTTTTAGTGGAGGCAGATAGCAGTTCTCTCACTTGTATGACAGAAGCTCAGAAAGTGGAGTAACCAAACCGTTGATCAGCAGATGGGTTAAATTTATCGATTACTTTATTCTTGTGTCAATAGGAAAGATGATATAGGAATTCTTTCTCATTCTTATCTGTTTGAATCATTTGTACATTCTTTTCACTTGTTCTTTATTGTTCTTTGTTCATCTTGTTCCATACAAGATGAGAATGTACAGTTTTGCAGGTTTAGAACCTCTATAATTCGAAAGAAAGTATTATATTTTCTTCTTAATTGTTTGATACTGGAGCTTTTGAACTTGATATAATGTTTAGTTCTCTTTCTTGAGGCTCTGGTCCTCAAGAAAGAGTCTCAGTTTCTCACATTGAAATCGTATTCAGGACTGTTGGAGTTGAATCTGTCAACAGTACTGAGACGTGTTTGATTGAGTTGAATCTGGATAGCCATCCAAAGCTCTGAATCAGCTGACAGTGTTTAGAAGCTCTGCATTTATCTATATATATTTATATATGAAAATGATTCTGTGGCATGTTTCTCTTTATAGACTAGTTCGATGTACTGTTATTTCTCTTGGTTTACTCCATTAATTCAAGTCATTAGAACACTGGGACCTTTGACATTTTTGTTTAATTTCCTGGGTAAAGATGTTTTATATAACAGAATTCGGAATTGGGATATTTGAAATGAAAAGACAAATAAATGGCATTTTTAGTACTATGGCTCTTCGCTTTTTGAGGATTAGGAGAGGGTCATACGAAACTTTCCTTCTCTTGCTTTATATAAAGAGGCTATTTTTCTTAATTTGTGTATATATATGCATGCTACCAAAAACGTTTTCTTTTCTTTTCCTTCCAATGATGAGAATTGTGATCTATATACGAAGCTGTGCTGCTGTGGATCTCAACAACAATGAGTTGTTAAAAGTACAGACAGCACACAAATCTGGATCTAATCCTCCATCCATGAAGCTGAGAAGACATTTTTTTTTAAAAATCAAATCTTAGTGCAGGCAATAGTGGGCTACTGTTAGTCAATTAATAATATATATATATGTATTTAGTACGACCATACGAAGTTGTAATGTTGTGGGAGATGAAAAACATATATATGATTGTTTAAAAGTACTAGACAGTACAACATAAATCAGCATATAATCTACAAGATTCTCCCATTATTAACCTTTCAACAATTATTGGATCAATCAGTTCATGCACTAACACTGCACGCAGCTTTTCAGTTCATTCGGTTTCACAAAAGATTGGCATCTCTTCTGAGCAAGATAATGTTAGTTGTCACGGCCATAATTAAGATGGTAAAACGAGGAGTGATATGTTGATATAATTTAATAGATTATGAATTTAATTATTCTTTATATATGTGCAAAATATTGCCTGTAATTTATCTCTTTTTATGTAATTAGAAATACGAGCATAGGGGATCACGTAAGACGAATATTCCGAAATAATATGTATTAATTATAGTTTTAAAGACACAATCCTATAGAGTTTTAATAAGAATGAAGATAGGAAACTAATTTTATTGGGACACTTATCTATTATTGGTCATCTTGTTAGTTTTTGAGGGATCCCTCATCTTTACTAATTTGGGTTATTAAGGACAATATTATCTAAGTACTGTGATAGGATAGATAATCTTTTTATTTAAAAATTTAGGTCTTGTTTTTTTATTATTTTTAACTCTTTTTTAATTTTTAATTTTTTAAAATAGTAAAAATGTATTTATTTTTATATTTTAAAAAATTTATTTTCTAAAATAAAAAAATTATAAAAAAATTTAAAATAATAAAAAATTATTTTAACTCTGATCATCACGAATAACTCTCAAAATTTTTAAAATACAAAAAATACAATAGATAAAAAGAAAATATATTTTTAATAATTTTAAAATAGACATTTAAAATAAAAAATAAATTTAAAATTTAAAACTAAAAATTAAATTACCAAAACAAGAACCCCTTAAATTTTTATTAATTTGATGAATTTTCCCACTATTGTGGGATGGATGACATATATGTTCTTTCTTTTAATTTTGTGTGTGATGGCCTTGATCCAATCCCAACAGTGTAGCTGTGGAAATGGAAGTGCAATAATAATAATAATAATTGGACCTTCATTCTGTCAACTCTGAACTAATTACGTACATGAATAATAATAACTGGTGTTAATAATATCCCTATGCATGTATGAGGACAGCGAGAGGTAGGTAGGTAGGTGGATATGAGCAGCCATTTAAAGAAGGATAGGATTGATATGACAAATGAAAAGTAGCTAAGATGAGCTGGCCTGTCCAGTCCTGTCCCCCTGTGGATATTAATTTAATTTGAACTGCCAACCTTGGAACTATATATATATATATATATATCTGTGTGTGTTTGTCATACATCATGTTGAAACTCCACCATAATAATGTCCGGCCCCTTGCCTTTGACAAAATCAATCACGAAACGCCTGCACAATTCATTTGAAGTCTTCCATGCTCTGGTTGTAAAAAATGTTCTTCGTATATATCACCTAGCTAGGTAGGTAGGTAGGTGCTGATATACTGAAACGAGTATAATTAATATTAATATTATTTTAAAGAGTCATAGTAATAATTTTTTATTTAGAACTTGTGAGAGAGAGAGAGAGAGAGAGAGAGAGGATATTCAATTGATTTATTTGTATCTTCCAATTGAAGAAGTTAGGTGTACAACTATGATTGATTTAGATGTCCTCAGCTCATCCTATATATATATATAGGATAAATTAGCCAGGTTAAGAAAGAGGGAGGGTCCATGAATTAGCCAGCTAGGGCAGACCCAAGAAGAATTGACTTACTGCCTAAATCCTTTGATCTCTTCCATTCTTTCCTTCTTTATCTTTTCATCCCCAGGCATGATCTTCCTAGAGAGTCAACACCACAAGTGTGGCAGTGCAGCAGCTTGAGTAATTTTCAAAAATTACATTTTAACCTTCTATTTTCATTTATTCTTTTATTTAGGCTCTTGGAGCAGGTCTTTGGGGTTTGGTGAGAATACTTCAGAACCTTTCTAGATTTTTGGTTCTTCGTTTTCATACCCCAGATTTTGGAATTTATACCAACAGCCTAAGAATCTTTGAAAAATGACACTACAACCCTATTTTCTTAAAAATTATTTCGTTTATGCCCCTAATATGTTTAAACCTATTGGATTATTACCTAAAATTCCCTTAGTATAACAAGAGTGTTTAACCAAGAGGGACGATAAATTGGGTATTAAAAAAATTAATTTGATTAATGATATATGTAAAAACCGTTTTATGATTCTTTAGGCCTTTAAAAGATAACTTTGCAAGTATGAAATGAAGATTGAAATAGAAAAATTAAGTGCAAGTGCTGCTAAAAAAGAAAATCAAAATGTAGCACACAATAAATTTATATTGGTTTGGACCCACTGCCTACATCCACTATTTTAACTCTTCATTAAGTATTTTAACAATACATTTAACTTTTACAGGTTCAACTATATGTAACCTCAACTTTTACCAATAGCAATTGTAATCTTTACATAACTTTTCAAGAAGTAGTTGGAACCTTTACAAGTGCTTTGACAGTGCTTAAGCACAAACCTTAATTATAGCTTAAACAAGCTAAGAAGAAAATAAAGTTGGAACACTCAATGAATATTATATAAGATAGCACTTAAATAATAATGAGGCTTTTAACAAAGAAATGAGAGTTTGTAAAGATATAAGAATAGGAAACACTCTTAGATTTTCATTGAATGAGCAAAAGTTGTATGTCTTTGAAAGCTTTCAGGCTCGAGAATGGTATTGAAAGTATTAGGGTCGACAATTTTATCTTGAGACTTTTCTTTATTTTATAGCTTTTTCATTCTTTAATTTCTGTTGGCTTTTTTTTCACTGGGTAAAAACTTCATACTTGAAATTCAAAAACATTCATTTTCCACCGAGAGTAATGGTTAGTATTTCAAATTTCATACCATACAAATTTCAAATTTCATGCCATATAAGAAACATTCATTTTCCACCGAGAGTAATGGTTAGTATTTCAAATTTCATACCATACAAATTTCAAATTTCATGCCATATAAGAAACATTCCTTTTCTTTGGCATATATTTCAAATTTCATGCCACGTAAGAAACATTCCTTTTTCTTTGGGAATATAATAGTTAATACATTTCAAATCTCATGCCATATTAAGAAATATTCCCTTTTCTATGGCATATGTTTCAAATTTCATGCCATATGAGAAATATTTTTTTTTTTTGAGAAGATAATAGTTAATACATATCAAATTTGATGCCATAGAAAAAGGAATATTCCATATAAGAAACATTCGGCAAGATAATAGTTAATATTAATGGATATATGTTTAATTTAAACTATATTATAATTTAAATAAAAATATAAAATTATCATTTAATTAATATTTAAAAAATTATAAGATCTAGTCCTTTTGTGTCACTAGAATTGACCTTAAGGGCTCACATACAATAGGTTATAGCTCCGAGTGCACTCCAAGCATATTTTAAGAAAACATGCCAATCGTAATAATTGGGGTGAGATAATACTAAAACAGTGATATTTTATCTTACAATTATACATGGAGGGTTAAAATTAGACCATACTCGTCTCAACAAGTATGCTTGTATCTTTCCTGCGATCTTCAAATCAAGGAATGAATGGGGTCACCGCCGTTCGATGCAACGCAAGTCGTGTTGCCGTAGTTTCAGGGCCTAGCAACTTCATGCAGACTTTTTTGCAATCTTCGTGCAACTCAAATATTCTTGTCACAAGTTAAAGAGTAACGAGGATTTTTCCTAAGATTCGTTCCTGCATCTTAACTCAGAAGGCGACAACAATCTTGCAAGTGTGCGAAGATTAATACTTGGGGTGAAAGCCCGTGATTGAATCCTTAGCCAGGTCCTAGTCTCAGGTATAATCATCTATTAGCATCAAGGACACAAAAGATTACCTTGAGATGAGCATAAGCGAGACTTAGATCGTCTGAAGGGGCACCATGCACCTGGCTCTCTAGTACGACTCAAGCTCAATCCTCGGTTTTTTTCCATGTAATGCTGTTTCACTGCAAGACACGGCAGCCAAGAAGAACATGTATATATGTGTGTCATGGAAAGCAGAAAGTAGGGGTGGATCCAGGAGGGGGTAGGCACGGGCTGGAGTCGATGCCAGTCTCAGCCCTTCCCCAAATCTGTCCTGCAAATTTGTCCCATTTGGGAGGAGTGGGGTTGAAATGACCTATGAATTTGGGGTCAATCCTCTCTCAAATCTGCCCCTGGCAGAAAGTGTAGGTTAGTAGCATGCATCACGCATGCGCACACCACTATCCACCATGATTTTCTGTACAAGTGTTTTTGATCATGTGATTCAGTGCATTTCACCTACATGTGCAGAAGTACAACGAAGGGTGAACTTCCTAGAAGGGTCTTACTCATGCAGCTTGAGTTGAATCTGGATAGCCATCCAAAGCTCTGAATCAGCTGACAGTGTTTAGAAGCTCTGCATTTATCTATATATATTTATGTATGAAAATGATTCTATGGCATGTTTCTCTTTGTAGACTAGTTCGATGTACTGTTATTTCTCTTGGTTTACTCCATTAATTCAAGTCATTAGAACACTGGGACATATGACATTTTTGTTTAATTTCCTGGGTAAAGATGTTTTATGCTACCCATATAACAGAATTCGGAATTAGGATATTTGAAATGAAAAGACAAATAAAGGGCATTTTTAGTACTAGGGCTCTTCGCTTTTTGAGGATTAGGAGAGGGTCATACGAAACTTTTCTTCTCTTGCTTTATATAAATAGGCTATTTTCTTAATTTGTGTATATAAATGCGACCGAAAACGTTTTCTTTTCTTTTCCTTCCAATGATGAGAAGAGTGATCTATACGGAGCTGTGCTGCTGTGGATCTCAACAACAATGGGTTGTTAAAAGTACAGACAGACAGCACACAAATCTGGATCTAATCCATCCATGAAGCTGAGAAGACATTTTTTTTTTTAATCAAATCTTAGTGCAAGCAATAGTGGGCTACTATTAGTCAATTAATAATATACATATTTAGTACGACCATACGGAGTTGTAATGTTGTGGGAGATGGAAAACATATATATGATTGTTAAAAGTACCAGACAGTACAACATAAATCAGCATATAATCTACAAGATTCTCCCAGTATTCACCTTTCAACTATTATTGGATCAATCAGTTCATGCACTAACACTGCACGCAGCTTTTCAATTCATTCAGTCTCACAAAAGATTTATAGTTAGGTTTTCTGTTAAGGACTTTGTAAACATTTTCTTTTAGTCATATATTAATGGAGAATTCATGTGCTCATATTCTAGTTGTCTGTTTTTTGGTTTTACAGGTTTGTGTTTAATTAGTTGGTGAATGCTTATTATTTGTTTATTGGGTTGGCCTTAAATGACAGGTTTTGATGTTCCAGTAGTGGTCTTGTTGAAGTGAATGCTTGTTTGCCTTTCACAGTTAAAAGACAATTTTTTTTTTTTTTATTTTAAAAACATGCCTTTTGTTGGGGCCAAGTGGTCGGTATAGACAATCCTAAGAGGAACATTTATAGTGTAAAGCGTTTCTAATAAAAGCAACTCAATTCCTGATAAATCACAAGTGTGGGGAACGTGGAATATGAGGCAATGAGTGTGGAGCGTTATTCCTTCTGTTATACCGACGCTCCTAATAGGAGCATTTTTGCCTCTGCCACCCAACCACAAATGGTCCAACACTAATTTGGTAAATAGTTTCAGATGACTACTCTTTTACGGTCTCTCAATTCATTTTAAATTTTTTTTTTTAAGTCTAAAATTCCCCAAGTGTCACGATTAACATTCAAAACCTAACATAAAAAGTTAGGATCCATTCATTTTTAAAAAATATTTTTTAGTTTAAATTCTAATTGTATAACAAAAAATGTCTTAACATTTTATGTTTCAAAAAGTCATAGCATTCAAATTAACAAGCCATATATGTTAACAAACCCTATATTTTGTATTTATTAAGTGAAAAAGCATGAAAGCATGTGAAAAATGTATGTAATTGCTTCAGAACTGGTTAGCTTAAAGAAAAAGATCTTTAAAAGTTGGGAGACTTCAACTTCAAATGGTGAAGTTCTGCAATCCCTCTTCTGGTCTCCAAATTATTTGATTATGGTAGGAGCATGCATTGTCATTGATTCTTCCATTAATGAAGGTCACTAGCATGAAAGAGAGAAAGATGAAGGAAAGAATTAAGAGAAAAAGTACAATTGAGGAAAGAAGAAATCTAGTATTGATTGATTATTCCCAGTTCAAAGTCAAGTCTTTAGACCTCTCTCTCTTCTTGACAACTTCCTACCTTCAGAGAGGCTATAGGAGAAGATACAACCAATGCTATAACAGCATCTCCAACTGAAAGTTACGCCTTATCATAACAGAAAATTGACCCATCAAACCCACAATCTTAGCTCTGATCCTCTGCTTCTCCTTATTATCGCATCTAACTCTGCTCCAGCAGAAACTTGCGCTTGTGGATTCCTTCTTAGAACCCTGATCTTCCTCCAGATTCTTTCCCTTTGAAAAGACAGAAACTTTGCTTCTTTGTCATCAAAAGATGGAAGTGCAATAACGTTTGAGACATCCCCAGCAAAGTCGACCGTTACCTTACCATTTGAAGTGCCCACTTGCGCGTCATCGCTAGTCTTTCTGTTCAAACGGGGGCAGCTGGGTGATGCCCTGCTACGGCACTTGTGGCACCTAAATCCAATGAGACTACTAATGTTCTCCGTGCTAAGCCCAAAAGCTTCTCCATGATACCATTCTGCCAAATATTTGGAAACAATTTGAAAGATATTAAGAGCGAAAGCATGCATTCCCTAAGTTAGTAGGATCCTAGACCCACCATAAGAAAAAAAAAAATGAAGAAAAGATAGATGGATGTTAGATACCTCAACAGATTTCACAACCAACATAGCTCAACGTGGACGCGGATTCTGGCTCTCCACAGAGACTGCATTTGGGTTGATCAACAATGCCAATCAACTGTTCAGATGGCGCAACAAACTTTCTACTTCTGAAGTGCATAACTCGCTCATTATTTGGCTTTCTCGACAAGAAGAGACCATTGAACCAATAAGCATGATACACTGGTGCTCTTTTCTTTTCTTTGGTTTCTTTAATATCACCTTCCGGATTTCTGCTTTTGTGGTGTTTTTGTATCTTTACCAGATTTCTTACTAATTCTGGGGCGCAGTGCCATCCTCTTCTTGGTCTCAACCATTGCAGAGTTCCCAATGTGGCACATATGACAAATGGATGTACATTCAGCAAGGATGGGTCCAGCAGCCTTCCTCAAATGTCTTATGGAAAATGCCTGAAAATTGGTATTCCAATCATCTTTAGTTTTCATAGACAACAAAGACCAGAAAGGCCCGTTGAAGGGCCAAAGCTAAATTCGAACTCATCAGATCATATACAAGTATGCTTATACAGAAACATACAGTGCCAGATTAAAATAGCAAGCATGAAACCAGCAGGTCCAGAAAGGCACCAGACATTTGATATTCTTATAATGTGAATTGACTTCTAAAAGTCACATTGAGAATAAAAATTCATGTAAAAAAACAATTAATGCGGTTAAATTTTACTTGGGATGCCCTTCCTAACACAACTCTCTAGTGAGAGAATGATAATATAAAGTTCTGATATCATCTTTATAAAGAAACGATTCATAAGATGGCATCGATGAATGAAGATAACTGATATGATAAACATTTGATATTAGATATTACGTGACAGGAAAATTAATCTTTGTTATACAATTCTATCAACCAAAAAGCACGAACTGGAGCTTGACAAACTCAAGAATCAACATATCACAGTTCACCAACTACAAAAAGGAAAATGAAAGAAAGTAAACTTTAGCTGTTCATGTTGATTAGAAGTGCAAGTCTGTTTAAGAAGTTTCAGCCATTGACAGAAGCATTCTTTGATCTACTTGGTTATATCAGCTTCAGTTGAGGGAGAGAGAGGGGGAGAGACTTGGGGTGTTCAATTGGAAAAAACTGCCCTAGTTTTTTAGAAACTTATTCTATAAAAAATAAGAAAACTTGTTCAAATACAAATGTTTTTTAAATAAAATATGAAGATTTGAAAAATGCGGTTTTCAAAAACTCAACTAAACTTGGAAAATACCAAAAATGATTTTTTTTTAATTTTCCCTCACTAATTTCGAGATTTAGAAAATGCGATTTTCTAAAATAATAAATAAATAAAGCATAGGGAAAAAATAACACCATGAACCTTTGTTAATTCTAATACCATTTATAATACCATGGACCTTATCCAAAGTACTAGTTGAAAGTGATTTATGAGTTCATGAAATCAAGTAATATACCAAAGAACTCCCAAATAGACTATTGATGTGTAACATGTGTTCTTGGGTTAGCTCTAATACCATAACACTATACGCCCTTATCTAAAAGTACTGATTGAAGGTACCTTGTGAGTTCAACAGACCAACCAATATAGTCAAGACCTCCCTAATAAATTGATGTGGGATTGACTTATGATAAATGAACAGCTAGTACCTCTACCACCAATCAACCGGTCCAAAAGGTTCAATTGCTACTGGATTTCGATATGAGTTTGGCAAAGAAGCAAGATTCATGACGCTAGATCCCATACAAAATAAAACCAGTCTCAGCTTCTTGCAAAAAACCTATTGCCACACTAGTCTTAAAGAATATTTTTGTTTTGACTTTGTTAAGTCTCGACAGATAATTTGAAGTACCGTGTGAAGCAGATTGAAAAAGAGAAACTGTATATAGCAACTAGAGGTCTAAGGCACCAAAAAAATTCTTCAGGAAACTTGTTTTTCCCCTTCCCTTTCTTTTGGCTGTGAACAAGTGTAAGGTTGTCTATTATATGATAATGGTTGCCAGTGTCTGTGAAATAACTAAACATTGCAGAAACGAAAAGGAAATGTTGCAACCAATTGAAGCCAAAAAGGAAATGTTTGCTTCGTTTCAGCCATGGCTGAGGCAGTCGCCGGCGGCCGTGTTCGTCATGGTCGGTGGGCTTGCTGCTCGTGGGTCTTCCTTGGCCGGTGGGGTTGCTCTGTTGCGTCGCAGGCGGCCGCGTACGTCGCGGCCATTCGTGTCGCCGGCGAGCGTGGTGCGATGTCGGAGTCGCCGACCGAGGATGGAAATCGTCCATGGCCGTGGGTGTCGAGCCGTCGGTATTACTTGCTGTTGCCGAATGGTCGATCGCTTTCGCCCGTCACCGGCGGCCATGGCTTGATGTGTTCGCCATGGCCGCGACCGTTTGCCTTCTGCTCGCCTTAGTCGCCTTCTCGTCGTGGGTCGTCGGTCATCTTGGCCGACCGATAGTGGGTCATCCTCTTCGCTGGTTGCTCGATGCTTCAAGTCGCCGTCGATTAACGAATCGTTACACGATTTTAGTTCTTCTGGGCTACCGTCTTCTGTGCATATATAAATGTATTATATATATGCACTGTGTGGATAACGGCGATAGCCATGGTGGCCGATGGCGAGGTGAATAAACGACGGCCATAACGACGGCTATGGCGAACGACGACAATGGCAACTGCGAAGAGGAGGAGGCCGGCGATTATTTGGGGAGACACAAACGGCCGCGACGACGCTGGTACAAGGGTTAAAACCCTAACTGATTGGGGAAGAAGAAGGTGGGTTGACACATTAAGTTTCTGGGTCAACCCACTGGGTCGGATCCAAAGCGGATCTGGATCAACAGCACTGCGCAAGTGACGGGCCGTGGGAGGCGCGTGTGATCCACGCGCCGCCCTAGGTGACCACCAGCTTCGGTATTCAGTCCCACTTTAGGGTTTTGGAATCCCCGATTCCATTTGCGATATTAGTTTGTACCTCAAATTTTATGTTTGGATTAACTCGGCATAAAGGCGAGATCGAGATTCATTTTACAACTTGTAAAAATTTAAATTTGATGTAATTAATTATATTATTTATTCTAATTTACATGTTTAATTAATAATACATGCTTAAATAAATTATTTGTTATTTTTGGTCGATTGATTCACTTGCAAACATTTATGCATAATTAATGATGTTATGTGTGCATAAATTTTTAGTACTTGTTTATTATACATGCATGATCTATTGGAAATTATTATGCATAAAATTGGTTAAATGTCATGTAATTAATATAATTTTAATTAATTGAATACTAGCCACAATAACTTTAATTAATTAAAATTATATATTGAGTTGCAAAGGTCACATAAGATTAAATGACATTAATTGTAATTAATCATATTTAATACAATAGATTTTATCTCATAGGAATTTTTGTTGTATTTGTGTGATTAATATTAGGATATGGTAACAAATTATTTTTCTTAATTTATTCACATGAACTAAGGAAAAGAATATAATTTGTTAGTCATATCTTGAAGTTTATATTATGAATCTGTTTAAATATAAGAGCTTAGCCCATAGATAGTTGTTTTATGTTAGTGATTCATAATTTGTTACATACTTTATATTGGTAAAATATGACATTGAGATATAGTAGTCTTATGTTTAGTTACATAAGCATGAGTATTTGTTTTATTCGATACACCTATTTTACTTGTGAATTTCTCTAATATGAAGCGTGATATTTCGAATTTGAGTGGTGATAACTATAAGACGTGGAATGAGAGTATTTTTTTGTAATTAGGGTGGATGGATATTGACTATGCCATTCGAAATAATGAATCACCTACAGTTACTCCTACTAGCACTCAAGTTTAAATTACTGAGCATGACGATGGGAGCGATCTGATCACCTTAGCATGATATTCACACAAACCAAAATTTTTGCTAGTATTTGTGGTTCAATTCTTGAATGTAAGACAGTCAATGAATTATTGATGGCTATTAATGAGCAATTTGAGTATTTAGATAAGACACTTGCTAGCTCCCTAATGGAAAAGTTATCATTAATGAAGCTCACCAGTGTTAAAGGTTTGCGTGAGCACATCATGAAGATAAAGGACATTGCAGCCCAACTTGTAATGCTCTACTTTTCCAAATACGCAATAACTTGAAATATAATTAAGATATCACCTACGGATGTTATGGAAACCCTTACCAATGGAAGTATTAGATCGAACCTGCAACCTTAATCAAAGTTAAATAAAGAGGTTTCCACTAGATTTCTTTATATGTACAGAAAATGCATACAACTTTCAATAAACCCAAAAGACACAACTTATTACTTATAGGTACAACTGTAGGACGCCCCCCCACACACCTCTTACAACCTTGAGTATCCTGACTGCTATTTACAATACATCATTCTGGTTACATAATAAATCAAAAAGAACCATAATAAATCGAAAAGAACCCAAAGCTAGCAAAGCTCTACCTTTTTTCCCATGCTTTGAACTGAAACCTGTAACACCTGATACTTCTGATAAAGTTGGGACGTTGAATGTCTCAGGGGTATAAAACACCCAAGTTAGATAATAACATCTAAGTGAATGGTACAAGGAAAGAAACTATGCATGCAAGAGCAATATGCATCTTTGCTAGGAGACATGCAGAAATAAGAACGAAATCTCCTAAGATTACGGCTCACTGCTAGAGCATGAGGTCTAGGCTCATCGCAAGAGTACGAGATTCCTTGTGATGTCCCAACAACTAGCCATAAATACAAATATCGAGACGCATATAAAATAGGCAAGACTTGTTCAAAAGCAATAAACACATGAGATGTAACCTCTCGGTCCCCTTACATAGGCACGAGATATCCTTCTTACTTGCCATGTATGAACCCCTCGGCCCCCTTACACAAGCTTGAGGTAGCCCCCTTACACAGGCCCACGTGGTCAGCCCTCTTACACACGCCCCCGTGGTACACACACGACAAGCCACCAACTAGCCACAACCACCAAATGACAAGATGTATGACAAAGCAGAAGGGATATGATCACAAGCCACACACGAAATATGTTATGGTCAAACTCGATGCAACAAAGTAGAAAGGATATGCTCGGAACAAAGGGAACATAAGATGTAAGCAACAAACCATCCATAAGTGAAAACCAAGAGTGATCAATAGGAATCAAGGAACATGCATAAGAACCACTCACCTTGATCGTTTTCTCTTCAATAGCACTGTTCATAGCCCGATTTCGAGCACTAGGGGCTGTTTCTGCAGAAATTACGTATTTCAGTGAACCAAAACTTAAATATTTTTACATGGAGTTGTAGGAAATTAAAATAGGAGAACAAAGGTGAAAATTTCATGTCAAACGGAGGCCGGACGCGCCCTCACGCTCCTCCGGAAGAGTGGCCACGCGCCGTCTCCTTCCCTGTTATGGATTCTGCAATCTAAAATTAAAAATGCTATAACTTGCTCATTTTTGCTCTGATTCGCTTTTTGTT
Organism: Diospyros lotus; assembly: GCF_014633365.1. Lineage (NCBI taxonomy): Eukaryota > Viridiplantae > Streptophyta > Magnoliopsida > Ericales > Ebenaceae > Diospyros > Diospyros lotus. The sequence goes on from NC_068338.1 coordinate 14,287,519, forward strand.
TGAACCTACGGACTTTTCTTTTCGTGCTCTATGACCCTATAAAAAAAGAATCAACTTACCTCTTCGATTTTCTTATTGTTTTTGCTACTTTCCGATGAGGTATCTTCACCCTTCATCTTCTTTGCTTTCTTGGATTTCTTTCCTCTCTTTGTTGCACTTGTTCTTTTGCTATGTTTTAACTTCATGTGGGTCTCTCCCCCTTCCCTTTATATAGCCTCTAAAGTCCCCAAATCTCAAGATAACCCTTAGCCTTTAAGTCACCCATTTTTCTTCCCAAGCCATCATTACAATCCTTGAATGTTCTTCTTTGATTTTATCCTCCAATTCAAGCTTCCCTTTCCTTCCAATCCCAAGCCTCCAAATCTCACCTTCACATGAATTCTAGGATAAGAACTCATCATGGCCCTTATCTCTTCATTTCCAAGCCAATCTCTTTCTTCCAAGCTAAGCCATCCTAAGACTTTTGGTGTAAGATTAATCATTCATTATTACAACTTCCAAGCTAAGCCACCTTAAGACTTTTGGTGTAAGATTAATTATTCTTCCATAAGGCTTTAGGGTGAAGTTCCAAATCCAATCCTATCTCTCCAAATCATGTCCTCTAGGATAAGGAATCATCATTGCAATCATTCCCTTTATTACGTTAATGCTCTAAATCTAAAATACCATCCATTTTGCTACTATAATTTTCATTACAACATTTAAGTTTTATATCAAGTTCCGGGGTATTACACAACTAAAATCCATTGAGGTTACAATGTCATATTCTTTCCTAGTACATTTCATTTTAAATTCTCTCCCACAATAGTATAGTCCTGTTAAAATATCTTATAACATATGCAAATAAATGGTCTATTAATAAACTTTTGACCATGTGTGTTCAAGAGGAAGGGAGGTTGATTATGGAAATGGGTGCACATATGGCCATCCAAGGAAAGAATAAAATTGCTCAAGACAGACGCAAGGAAAAGGGTAAAATACTTATCCAGTCTAAGATAAAGAAGGAATCCAACCTGTAAAAAGAAGGGACACCTGAAGAAGCCTCAAATTTAAAACTTGGCTTGAAAAAAAAGGTAATCTAACCTCACTCATATGTTATGAATTTAATATGGTTGATGTTTGTTATAACACATGGTAGATTGATTATGGTTCTACAATCCATGTTTGAAATACCTTGCAAGGTTTTTTAAACTAGAGGAAACTAGTGGAAAATGAACAAAACATTTATTTAGGAAACAAGATGCGTTCACATGTGGAGCTAATTAGGACATGCATACTTATTTTAAATTTTGGCATTGTTTTAGATTTGGAAAAGACTTTTTATATTCCAAGTTTTTCTAGGAATTTAATTTCAGTTTCGAGACTTGTATCCTTAGGATATTCCTTTAACTTTTTTAGAAACTTTTTTAATTTATTTTATAAATTCGAACTTGTTGGGAATGGTACATTTTCTTATGATCTTTTTGAAATTAATTTGCAAAACAATGCCTCTTATAATGTAATGTATACCCAAATCAATGCAAATATTAAAAAATGTGTCATGAATGATGATTCCTTTATGTTGTGGTATCGGAGATTAGGAAATATCCCCATAGAGAGGTTTAGAAGATTAGTAAATGATGGAGTACTCAATACTCTAGATTTTACTAATTTTCATATTTGTGTAGATTGCATAAGGGGAAAATAGACTAACAAGTTAAATAAATGTGCCAAGAGGAGTATATAAATATTAGAGATCATACATATGGATATTTGTAGTCCAGATATAGACTTGTATGGTCAGAGATACTTCAAATCATTTATAGATGACTATTCACGATATATGTATCTTTACTTGCTTCATAACAAGAACGAAGCATTAGATGCCTTTAAAATTTTCAAGGAAAGAGTAGAGAAACAATGTGGGAAGAAAATTAAGATCATGAGGTCAAATAGAGGTAGAGAGTATTATGGAATATACACAGAGGATGGATAGACACCTGGTTCTTTTGTTAGGTTTTTCGAGGAAAATGGGATTGTGGCTCAATATACCATGCCAGGGTCTTCAGACCAGAATGGTGTAGCTGAAAGGAGAAACCAAAAATTATTGGACATGGTGAGGAGTATGCTTAGCAATTTCAAGCTTCCTAAATCCCTGTGGACTAAAGCTCTTAAAACAACTGCGTCTATATTAAACGGGTTCCACCAAAGCTGTCCCTAAGATGCCATTTGAGTTATTTAAGGGTTGGAAATCGAGTTTGTGGCATATACGCACTTGGGGATATCTATCTGACTTAAGAGTTTATAATCCACAAGAAAGAAAACTAGACCCAAGGACTGTACGTGGGTATTTCATTGGATATGATGAAAAATCCAAGAGATATAGATTTTATTGTCCATCTTACATCATTAGGATTGTGGAATCAAGAAATGAATTTTTTTTTGAGAGTCACTTGTTCAGTGGGAATAATCAATATCAGAATTTGGCTTATTTTGAGAAAAAATATTCAGATATTCAAACTCCCATTTCAAGTGAAAGATTGATTGAAGTTCATAGTGCCCTTTAAGATCAAACGAGTGCTAGATGTCTAGTTTTTGATATTCCACAAGCTAGTGATAACAATCTAGAAGATCTAGTTATGCATGATACTCCTCAGGAGAATACTATTGAATAGTCATTTGTGCAAGATACTCCTAAAGAGAATACTGTTGAACAATTAGTTGTGCAAGAAACTCCTTAGGAGGATATTGATACAACATTAAGAAGATCAACTACAATGAAGTAATCAGTCATTCCTAGTGACTATGTTGTGTATCGTCAGGAGTCTAACTATAACATTAGAGTTATAAATGATCTTGAAACATTTTCACATGAGTTGCAAAGAATCCAAATTGTGGTATGATGCTATGGAAGATGAGATGAATTCCATGGAAACTAATGGAGTCTGGGATCCTGTCGAGTTGCCTGATAAGGCTAGGGCCAAAGGCTATAAATGTATCTTTAAGACCAAGAAAGACTCATTAGGAAACATTGAGAGATATATGGAAAGACTTGTTGCTAAGGGATTTACTCAAAAGGAGGGAATCGATAAAGACTTTTTCTCTTATATCTAAGACATATTCCTTTCGTGTAATAATGGCATTAGTAGCGCATTTTAATTTGGAATTGCATCAAATGGATGTCAAAATTACATTCCTCAATGGAGATCTAGAGGAAGAGGTCTACATGAAACAACCAGGTGAATTCTCCTCTAGTGATGGTGAGCATTTGTTATGCAAGCTTAAGAAATTTATATATGGATTGAAACAAGCCTCCCGACAATGGTACTTAAAATTTCATGATGTGAGATCTCTTCCTTCGATTTTCTAGAAAATGTCATGGATCAATGTATGTACCAGAAGGTCAGTGGGAGCAAAATATGTTTCTTGTCCTATATGTGGATGATATCCTACTCGTAACCAATGGTAAGGGATTGCTACATGAGGTGAAACAATTCCTCTCAAAGCACTTTGATATGAAAGATATGGGTGAGACATCTTATGTCATTAGTATTAAGATCCATAGGGAAAGATCTCAAGACATTTTGGGATTTTCTCAAGAGACTTATATTAACAAACTTTTAGAGAGATTTCGGATGAAATTGTGCACTGAGTGTAGCACTCATTGTAAAGGGTGATAGATTCAATTTGAACCAATGCCTAAAAAAAGAACTTAAAAAGGAACAAATGCGCAACATCTCATATGCTTCAACTGTTGAAAGCCTAATGTATGCTCAGGTTTGCACAAGACCTAGCATTGCATTTGCAGTGGGAATGTTTGGAAGATATCATAGTAATCTAGGTTTGGGTCACTAGAGGGCTGTGACTGCTATGCTACCCTGCACATTTATTTATCAAAACTACAACCAAATTCATCAGATGTCAATCCTTTTATTAGAGTAGGTATAGGGCAATTATACTCGCCAGTGTGCGAGTGTGCGTGTAGTATAATTTTAAATTTATATTTCAGTGAGTCCGAGTCGGTTCACAGGGAGATTATTTATGGTTGAAAGTAAAAATCATAGAATATTTGTTTTTAGGAGGTGATTAAGATGATCTAATGGCAAAAATTAAAACTAAACTAATACTAAATTTAAGTAGCTTGGGTCAAGACAATTTCAGTGCCAAAACCAATTAATTCTCGATTTAATAAAAAAGATCAGTAATATTCATCTGATTTGAGTTTTGTAGATCTGTCAGAAATTTTAGTTCAAGATAATCATAATTCTTGTTTAAGCAATCTCCATACATGGCATGAAAATTCTAAGTTAAGCAATTATCATAAATTGAATTATATCCTGAAGACAGAATTTATAGGTACAGATTAATCATTTGGGCTTGGGTATGAAAACATTTCCAAGTCTAGCAATCTCCATACGTGGCATGAAAATTCTAAGTTAGGCTTATGCTTTAATCCAAACTCAAAGATACACTATATACACACTGCTCAAATTAAATCAGATTAATATTACACATTTGAAGCGCAGCTTTCTTTGGGAATCATTGGCGTTGGACATTGTCCTTGCCTTAACCCAAGATTGGATTTAGCTACTTATCTTCATTTTTAAAATAAATTGGCAGGAATTTAAATGACGGGAATTAAAAGACAGTATTTAAAAGACTTTTTTTTTAATCGACCATATAGGCGGTATATAATGAAAAGACAAGAATTGAAAGACTATTTTTTAACCGACCATATAGGCGGTATATAATGAAAAGACAATAATTGAAAGACTATTTTTTAACCGACCATATAGGCGGTATATAATGAAAAGACAAAATTTAAAGACAATATTCAACCGACCATATAGGCGGTATATAATAAAAAGATAATATGAATAACATAATACAACTATATGGAAACAAAGGTTGAAAATTTAAGAGAGAAATTCTAAGAATGAAACTATATAGAAACTAAAGTGAAAAATTTGAGAGAGAAATCCTAAGAACACAACTATGCTTTTATTATAAGAAAATTGAATGGTTACAAATGCACCCCAAGTGCTCTATTTATAGGCTAAAAGATGCAATAGAGACTACTCAATTATATGATTTAATAATACAAAATATCTAAAGAAAAACAAAATAACTAATTTAAAAATACAAAGATAAATAAAATATCTAATTACTTAAAAAATCCGGGCCAAAGTGTAGTTCTTGAAACTTTATGACTTGATGTAAGCGATGACATCATTCCAACCCATGATGTAAGCAATGATGTCATTCCACCCCATGATGTAAGCAATGATGTCAGCAATTTGTGGGACTTGGGCTTTTCATATTTTTGGGTTTGGGCCTTCCTTGTGTTGGGTTTGGGCCTGGGCATTTCTTGTTTTGGACTTGGGCCTTCCTTGTGTTGGGCTTGGGCCTAGGACTATCTTGTTTTGGGCTTGGGCCTTTCTTGTGTTGGGCTTGGGCCTGGGCTTTCCATATTTTTATATTTTATATATATTTTTATATTAATATTTTTAAACATGCACAAAATCACAAAATGCATAATAATATTCAATTTAAATCATTTTAAGATCAAAATAAGGGTGAAATTATAACAAATTTTTTACAAAATTGACCGCTAATCAGGCTGCTAAAAAGGTTATAAGGTACCTTCAAGAGACTAAGGATTACATGCTTATGTATAGATGAACTAATCATTTAGAGGTGAAAGGTTACTCGGATTCAGACTTTGCTAGCTGTGTTGATTCTCAGAAATCAACATCTGAATACATATTTATGTTAGTCAGTAGAGTCGTGTCATGGAAGAGTGTAAAATAGGGTTTGACTGCTACCTCCACTATGGAAGTTGAGTTCGTTGCTTGTTTTGAGGCTATGTCGCATGGTGTATGGTTGAAGAGTTTCATTTCAGGGCTTAGAATTGTTGATTCTATTTCTAAGCCACTTAAGTTGTATTGTGATAATTCAACTGTTGTTTTCTTTGCTAAAAACCACAAGAATGGTAGTCGAAGTAAGCACATCGACATTAAGTATTTAGTATAAGGGAATGTGTTAAAGAAAATAAAGTGGTCATAGAACACATTAGCACTGAGTTGATGATAACTGATCTTTTAACTAAATGCATGTCAATTAAGATTTTTAAGGATCACGTAGAGTGAATGGGAATTGGTCTCATGATATAATTTAGTTGTATGAACAACTACTGATGTAATGAAACTCTTATTCAGTTGTTTGTCTATTTCTCATTTTGGGTGTACACATTTATGTTTGAGAATAACAAAATATTTTGAACCCTAAGTAAACGAAGGGTTTATTCATGAAGTTATGTTATGACATTGGGAGTAGTGGGAAAAGAATTGAATGCATTATGATACATGGAAGGTAATACTCAATTCTAGAGGACATATTGCCATGATTCATGTATTTAGTTTCTTTTTTAAGCATAAGGAGCTATGGATATAAGGTGTTTCTTTGGTAAGATAAAATGTATGGATCAAGTGGGAGACTATAATTATCTATTTGTATAATTATTTGTTAGGTGGTTCTATTTATCTGATAAACACTATTTAGACAATTGAAGATTAGTTTCCTAATATTTATTCACTAGCTAAGGAGTGATAACTATTTCTCAAATTAAATTCAAACTAACTTAATGGGGTTAGTTTTGAAAAATGATATATATTGTTTACTTTATAAATAAAGGGGTTCCTCTATTAAAAAATATACAAAAAGCAATTTGAATCCTCAATCAAGAGCCGATAAGGGCATATCGAACCTTGCTAATTTCTCCATACTATATATGTTTCAAACTCAAGTTTATTGTACATTCCTCAAAGTAAAACTGTAACATCTTGATAATTCGGGAATAAGTGATAATTATTAATTATTGTATTTGAGGTGATTATTGAATATCTGTGTATTTAAGGGGAAGTATTAATTTATTTTGTACTAAAGAAATGGGCAAGTAATTGTTAAAAAATTTGAGGTACAAGAGTTATTATTAAGTAGGGTGTGTGATAATTTCTGGAACTTATGAGTCTAAGTGTAAATTCTAGAAGTTAGCTGGGGATTACTTAAAAATTAAATTGGTGTGTATATAGGTTGAGTGAAGTAGCCAGTGTAGGTGGTACATGCGCTAGGGACCTGGCCTAGATGCAAGATTTCACAAGGCTAGGAAAAATGCTAGATTTTTCCAGCAAAGCCATCCTCGAAACGACGTCATTTCGGGGAGGCGATAGCTATCCTAATGGCTGCCATGTGGCTGCACCTTAGCGGCTTATTTTTTCCTTTTAAAGCCCAATTTGGGTAGAAACTCAAGCAGAAAAATAGAGTGCAGGTTGGAGAAGAGGAATAGGAGAAGAAGAAGGCATAGGGGCTAGGAAAAATCCAAGAAAAATAGGGAAGAGTTCGGTTTAATTAGCGTTTAAAGCGACTGGGTAAGTAAAAAAATTTATTGGAAGCTTTGCACTGTTAAATTATAAATTTTGCGCTGTTGGAATTAATTATTTAGAGCCATGATCTCATTATCATTTGTAAACATAATACTTTGCAGGGGGTTGCGAGAAGGAAGAGAATCAACTATTTGGAGGCAATTTCTAAACCCCTTGAAGTGCTCTGTATTTCTCATGCAAGATCCCACCATTTTACATAATCTAATCCCTCCCTTACCTTGACTCGTTCCCACGTATTAATTATGTAAATACACATGGTAACCATGTTATAATTTGTGAGTCATTGATGAGTCTGTTGATGGTGGTTTTAAGCTAAATATGATAACCTTTACGATATTTAGTTTTAACTGTCATGGGGCTTCGTATCGTCCCGCTTCCTTGGCAATGATGTTGAACCAGTTCGGGACTAGGTTCCTAGAGGGTTAGCGGGATTTGGTTGTGGTTATGGTTTCCTACAAGTGTGAGTCGTGGTAGCGGGGTGCAAGAGTTGTTGATCGGTAAGGTGACGGGTTGATCGTTTGGTGACACTGGAGCGAACCATCGACCGGGCTGAGGACTGTTGTCGACTGGTTGTCCCTAGTATAGATTGTCAACAGGTGCTTGGTCATTATCGACCAACTCTGCCGTTATGTAACATACCGCATGGCATTGTAGTGCATGGGATTGGGCTTGCATTCATTGGGGGTCATGCTTGTATGTGTTGGGAGTGTGAGCATTGGCATGACACAATTGGTCTGTTTAGTGATGACTTGTGTATGTTAGGCGAGCATGTGCATTTAGAGCATTTGCTTGTGTGAATTTCTACGTGGGTATAGCATGGCCTGATGCTTGGCTTATAGGAGTCTTATCATCATGTTAATACTGCAAAAGCTATTGCATTCCTTATGTGTTGCATTGCATGGTTACAGGTTGATGTGGATTGTGGTATGGAGTTAACCCTTGATAGCTATGAGTGGAGCACGACTCCAGGTAGCTATGACTCATAAACTCCGACATGTGGTTATGATGAGAGCTTCGGGCTCATGTGGATTTTTGTAATACCCGGTATTACAAGATGTTGGAAAGAATATGATTTCTAATTTTTTTTTTTTTTAAAAACCTTGAGTGGTCTGGGGAGCCTGAAAGTTGGCTTTGAGAAAAGAAGTAATAAATTGCTGAATCGGTGACAAGGAATGCCCTGGAACTTGGATGTCTAGGAAAGAGGGCATGGGATTGGCAAGTGTCTAGAGGGGAGGCTAATGACGCTGAAAGCAGTCAGATTGGGAATCTTTTTTGTGCAAGCTTGAATTATGGCCCAAACTGAATATTTGTAAGGGACATCCGAAAAGTTAACGGGACCCTGAGGGTGGTCTAGTTTTGCAAGTGGGACAATGCTGAAGTGTTTTTGGGAGGAATAGAGGTCCCGTGTGGGCGTAGGGATGAAATCGATTTTTATCGAGTAAGGGTTAGATATTAATTTTTGGAGAAATCAAGTCTTAGGATGGTTTGATGGTAATTTGTTCTTCCCTAAAATGGAGAATTAATGAGGAATAATGGATGGCCAAGATGGAGGATCATTCTAGCATTTATGAGAGGCATGACTGTGTTGGAATAAAGAAAATCCAATTGAATGGAAATTAGTCTCTTGAAAATGGAGAGATTTATTTAAATTGGAAAATGTTGAAAATGGTCTTTCAAAGGTTATTCTTGAAATTAGTCAAGAATTAATTAATTGAGAAATTTGATATTTTATGGGAAAGTGAGACTTGATCCAAGGGTGGAGATTAAGTCATGAAATTGGAAAAGATCCAAGGGTGGAGATTTGAGTCTTCAAATGGGCATGGATTTCCAAATGGGTTTAGTAATTCAAAGGAATAATGAGGTGGATGGTGGAGATTTAATCTCCAAAGAAATCCATGGATGGTATTTAATCTTCCATAAGCACATGGATTGTGTTTCTTTGTAGGGTGGAGATTCTATCTCCATTTTTAATCAAGGGTTGAGATTAAATAAGACTAATGGCTTGGATTGTGCATCTTTAGAGGGATGAGATTTGCTCTCATAAAGTTGAATCCAATGGCTAGGATTTAATCTTGAAGCTATAAGATATAAAAGGAAAATGGAAGAAGTCTTCCAATGTGAAGGAGAGGAAGAAGAAGAAGAAATGAAAGGAAAGAAGAAAAGGAAAGAGAGGAAGAAAAGAAACAAGGTAAGTATGATAGAATTGAATAGCTATGGCAATAATACCCAAGAGAGGGGGGGTGAATTGGGTTATTTAAAATTTTGATATAAAATTGAAAATATCCTTACTTAAGAAGAACAAAATTTTGATGCAAGTTAAGGATGGTCAAAAGTTTGCATGGCATAAATTATAAAATGTAAAGTAAGAGCAATTGAGTGACACAAAAGTTTGTCCACTACTACCTTAGCTCCTCACTAAGAATTTTCAAGCAAATTACTATAGCCCTTATATCACACCGGATAGGCCCTCTAGCGTCAAGCTAGGAAAATACAATCCTCTTTCTTAGGTAAGAAAGCCCTTTACCAAAACTAGGTAAAAATACAACCTCCTACTTAGATACAAGTAGGTCCTCTAGCTATATGATCTAGGAACACAAATAGTGATACAGGAAATGAGTCTATAAGAGTATGCCTTCTTAGTTACAATGTAATCAAGAACAAAAATAAGGCTAGAAATACAATTCTACACAATTAAACATAAGTCTTGAAACAAGGAGATTTAGGGCACCAATAAAGCACAATAAATGATGAGCACTTGAGAGCTTGTAGATTGATCAGTTGGGTCTTTTGAAATCTCCATTTGACTTGTATATATAGTCTCATGAAGGCCCATGCAAGAATCAAGTCGTTGATAGTGGTGAGAGCACTTGAGAGTAGTGGACAAACTAGCCGTTGTGCGATTCTGCGAAACAAACGGTCGACAGATGAAGTCATCGGTCGACAAATTAGTAAAAATTCAAATATCTGTCGATAGTTCCTTTGCAGCTGTCGATAGTTCCTTGTGCAAGTAATCTATAGGTCGACAGATGCATAAGCATCGGTCAGCAGATGGCTTGCACACTATGGACAAATAACCTTACTGCTTTTCAAAATCTTGCTTCATTTTGAATCAATTTTTGACTAACGACTTCATATGATCTTTTGAATATAGTTTTTCATAATGATATGTATAAGGGTTGATTTGATCAAGATGGCTAGTTTCACAAAAACGTTTTGTTTATCTTAATGACAAATGGTTTTCGGTAATAGATTTAAGAAAAACCAAAAGACATTTTTCAACATCAAAACTAAACACACATGTTAAACATAGAACCGATCACTAGATACATCATTCTCCTCCTTTTTGATGATGAAAAAAACCTAATATTTAGATTTCAAAAATGATTTTTCATCTATAATTTCCCCCTTTTTGTCATAAGTCAAAAAGCTTTTGATTTGCAAGAGACATGAGGTAAGAAAAAATCGTAACTTACCATTTAAGCTAAGACTCCCCCTTCAGCCATACTAGGGGTGTATCCCAAGAACGTTTCTTTATCCTCAACGAAAAGTTAAAAACAAAACTACATATCCATTTAAATGGCTATAGATATGCACATAAACGGCTTCTTAAGTTTGCATAACGATAAGAACAATCACATCTATATATATAAGTCCCATGCAAGCATAAAAGTACATCGCAAAAGGGCATATATCTCAAAGTAAAACAATCTTATAACCGATCAAAAACATAAATATCATCCAATACATAAACAAAACAAAAAATGCCAAAAATAAACTTAAAATGTGTGATACATGAGAAGAAAATCTAGATGTCCTCAGAAGATAATGAAGATGATGATGGCGAATTGGATGCAGTAGGGCGAGATGATGATGAAGCGACTAGCAGTCGAGAGCAGATAAGTTCAAAGAGTTCATCGTGATGATGATGAAGCTCTCTCAGCTCATGTCGAACTTCCTCCCTAAAACTTGAAAATTTAGACTTGAGTTCTACCAATCCATGAAGAAGATCTCCAGGAGTTGTGGAGGATGAAGTAGGGACAGAAGATGGCTCAACGGGAGTGATAGTCTTCTATTTCTTGCTTATTTTTCCTCGCACCCATGCCCCATCTTCTTGAGTAACCAATCCTATTCTCATAGCCGTGTTGCTGTTGATGTGTTGTGCGAGATTTAGATAGACTTTCCTTGCACCTTCCAGACCTTCAACTTCTTTTTCTAAAAGATCACTTAGGGTCATTCCATAACGTAGTGATCGTTTATTTCCCTTAAATGACTTAATCATGTGATTTACAATAAGAAGTGAAGGATTAGGTCTCATTTTGGCTATAATGCACTGCATTAACCATAAATCAAGTCTAGTTGATGTTTTACTATTGTGTTTAGTTTTGATGATGAAAAATATAAAATGGTTTTATACTCTAAATCAAAGTATATGATTTGAAAACAAAATTCAATTTCAAGTGTTTTGTTAAAATGAAAACCAAATTATTTATAATTTTCTATAGATGGAGATTTGCACAAACAAGTCTTAAAATTTAAAAGGATCTCCTAAATGATTTTACTAAATTGGTTTTGAATAATTGGATAGTGGATGTTTTTACCTTTAATATAATTTTTCTAAGTCTGGAAGATTAGCAAATTATAAGGAGATATATAAGAAAATGTTTTCATTTTGAAAAACCATCTCTTGATATCTTGATAGCTAATATTCATTGTTGTTAAAACAAGTTTTAATGAATTTTTTAATAAATAGAAGGTATGTATTTTGAGAGTGGTAAATTTGTTAAATCATGACTTTGTACTAAAACCAAAATTCTATTTTCTTATGATTGCGGATTTTGATTTTTTTTCTTTGATATTTTTATTGAGTCCAAATAGGGTGTACTTTCTTATTTACATTTATTATTGTAAATGTAAGGTAAAATATAAATTAAAGAAAATGAGGACATTTACTTAAATTAAAGAAATGTAAATATGTTGTAATGTGGACATTTATGTATCAAATCTTTAGCTTTTAATTTGTCGACTAAATGCTCTTCATTTGTCGACTAAGCCTTCAAATTAGTTGACTAAGTGCTTTATCTGTTGATTATGTGCTATGAAACTGTCGACTATGCCTTTCATTTGTCGACTGCCAAATTGAATCTGTCGACATAAAGCCTTGTTTCTGTCTACTAATAGTGAGCCATCTTGTTTGTTTTTCTCATTCTGCTGACTAGGGTATCAATTTTGTTGACTAATAGTGTGTATGCATTTATATGATGCTTCATTGGCCTCTATCTATCAACTAAGATTTCCATTTTGTTGACTAACAGATTTAATAAATTCATTCTGTTGACTAAGTGTATTAATCTGTCAATTATGTCTTGTTTTGTTACTTGATTCTATAATGACCCACTCGCACTTTTGGGTGTCACTTGTGAATAATTGACCGGATTACTCACCCGACAAACCAAACACTGAAGGATTGGACTATGTTTCAATAGGAAACGCTCTAGGTGGGAACTAGGCTTCGTCATTCCATTCGCTCCACTTGAGGAATCGGTCTCAAACACAAACAAGGAAACAGAGCAGAATGGGACCCGAAACCCGAGTGAGCTTCACCTTTCTCCACCTCGCCTCATAGCAAGAAAAATGTGACCTAGGCACAAAACTAACATAACAAAACACTTCGCTGAGTATTGGGGATTTATGGGAACATACATTTTTATACTTGATCCGAGCTCAGCTCCACCAATTGAAGCCATATACATCAAACCATCTCACAATCACTTATCACACCATGGTGATTATAGTAATAGATACTTTTATCTCCTAACAACATATACATTCAATCACGGGATTACATACATGAAAAATGCATAACATACAACTCGGGCAACACCGTTAGTTGCCACAACAGCCTCTTGGCACCATCCCTGCTTGCATCTGGACTTGTATCATCTGCAACATGAGGTAAAACCTAATGAGTCATAAAGACTCAATAAGAGTGCAATGCATAAGTAAATGAAGCATGAGAAAGCATGTAATGCAAAAATGCAATACAACATGGGTAGTCTTCCATGGCCTTATAACCTCCATAGGTCAAGGCACCGACCAACCCTTCCCACCACACTAGTCCTCCATATGGTCATAGGTACACTAGAACTCATATCATGCAAACGTTGACCACTACATGCAACTCATAAAGAAACACTTACAAATGCAAGCAAGATCACCACTCTCCGGGTCTCCCTTACCTAGCTCGAAGCCTCATCTTTGCCTCGGCACAAACTCTAGCTTGAACCCTGAGCTCCTTTAGGATCATTGCCTTCCCGGTCGAATCTAGATGCAAACACACAAAACCCCAACTCCATTAACATCAGACATTAAACCAATGCCCTCAACTTTTTTGTTCATCACAAAACATATCAACAAATTTTCAAACAACCCCGACCCAGGGTTTAATCCAACGAACGCTAATTCCACATTATCTTGCATAATGCAATTAATTTAAAAGAAAATAACTCATTTACCTCAATCCATCTGGAGGAGAAAATCGACCAAATGCCCACACTGTGTTGCCTTATCGGCCATAAATCTTGTGTTCAGATCTCATTCTTGGGCCTTCGGCATGCTCTTCGAGTCTTAAATTCGTTTCTAGAATTTTTCCTCATTTTTCTGAATTTTTTTGACATTTTCTCCATTTTTCCCAAAATTTCTCTCTTTATTTATTTTTTTTTCTTTCCTCCTCCTTCTTCCTTCCTTCCCACACCTCCTGTTCACCTTCTTCTACCTCGCGCGGCTGCACTTGCACTTAGCTGGCCATTGCTGTTGGTCCTTGGTCAGTTGTCGCTTGCTAGCCATCGCCGTTGTAGCCAGCACCTCCTCTAATGGATGCCACCAGCTGACGCGCCACCGCCACCATCGGTTTCCTTTGCCACGAGCAGCCATAGCCGATGCCGACCTCCCTTGCGTGCAGCCGCTGCTAGCCCAGCTGAAACCAACACCATTATAATACCCCATATTTTCGTGAAGATGCCACGTATTTTAAGTGAGTTTAAAATACTAAAAAATATGTTTGAAATGACAACAAGTGACCAAATTAGTCGCAGGGAGTGCCCTAGAGCTTAGATACCCGAGGATAAAGGTATATTTTTGACGAGCATCTCGATGCGAGATTTATGACGCTGAAAGAAATTAAATCAAAGACGATTTTTCAATTAAGCTAAGTTGTAGCCTAAAATAGCTGAATGATGGTAAGGGGCTTCAGGAAATCGTACATATCGAGTAATTTTGAGTTATTAATTTTGAGATTTTAAGTATCTCAATAAATTTGATGTTTGAGGGTGTAATTGTAATTAAAGAATTATCTAAACGAAATAAGGATAAAATTAAGAGCTTATGTGGTAAAATATTAAAGTTGAGGACTTGAAATAAGGGCCAAAATGTTATTTGGGAGAAGTTGGGGGAAATAGCTTGGATTTCAAAAGCCATTCAATTATATCTTTGAGTCTTTGGAGTCCATGGCTTATATTGTGACAAGTGGCATAATGTAATTGGTTGAAGAAATCTATAAATAGGCACCATGGGTTGTTCTCAAATCATTCCAAGCAAGTTTGAGAGTTGAGGCACTCTAAGAGGAGGAGCTTGCTCTAGAGAGAGAGGAGGAATTTCAACAAGAAGGCGAAAAGAAATCGAAGGAGAAGCCGAGGAAGAACGAGCCTCGTCGAAGTTACGAGCCTTCGCCAGAGTTTGCCAAAATCAGTTAGAAAAAAAGCAAGGTAAGTCTAATTTCTTTTTGATAATCCTATAGAGGGGGAAAAGAAGGTCGTGTAGGTTTAAATGGGGGTCGAATCGGAGTTAAAACGAGGGAGATATGGCTGAAATACGAAAACGACGCAATGTTGTCCGAATTCTGTTGTGCAGCGCGTGAGATACACGCGCCGAAAATGGCTGCGTGTGAAGGCGCGTGGGCCACATTCCCAGGGCACGTGAGAACTTCTTTCTCCATGAAATTTTCCAATTTTGTCCCTACTTTAGTGCCCCTCAACCCTATATAAAAATATTTGAGATTTGATTTACCAAAACATGTGTTTTCTGCAGAAACCTAGGTCGTTTGCTGTGAAATTATACTGCCGAAGAGATAAACTAACAAGGTGAGACTCCTATACTCCAAATTCTATTTTTTATTCTCTTATGAGAGACTTCTACTGCATGAGACGTGTTTTGTAAAGTTCTTGTACATAGACTCTTGTTATTCTCTTACGTGAAATCATGTTGCATATATGAAATGTATTTTTTTCTGAAAAATATATGATGTTTGCTTTTTAACTATTGCATTTATAAAATTCGTGTGGCCATATTGTTGTACCTATTTGTTGTTAGCTGAGGGAAAAAGTCGGATATCCCCCGAGAGGTGCTATGTGTGCGCCATTGAGAAAGCTCTTGTGGGGAAAACCGTGAGTCTAAGGAACAACGGATATGGTGCTTGCATGAGTTCTATGAGGTCGGGCTGAAGTGACATGGTTAGGGACCTCCCGAGAGGCGCTATGCGTGCGCCATTGAGAAAGCTCTCATTGGAAGAGGTTGACGTGTTCACGAGACACTTCGGAGTAGTTCTTGTTGTCTTCTCATACATTTTATACCTGATTATGCATCGATATAAACTATTTTTGGAGTTTCTCACTAGAAGATTCATCTTCTAATTGGACTATGTCCCTGAAATATTCAAATGTTCCAGGTTCGACGAGCGACTCTAAGGGAAATGAGGTAGCTGAAGAATTAGCTTAAATTACTGTTTGTAGCATGATTAGCATATTTTTGTTTATGTGCGAACCTATATAATTTTAGATATGTTTAAGATGTTCAGTTATCACTTGATGATGTCTATGTAATATATTTTGTAGACGTCTTGAACAATTTTATGATAAATAAAGTATTATGGTTGTGAACCATATCAGGTTCGATCTAGCTTCCACATTCGAGATTTTAACGCCCGTTTTAACTATTCGATTATTGGGTTTGTTAAGCTGAGAAGGTAAAAATTAGGATTTTTGGGATATTGTGTGATGTATGACAACTATTGTGATATGAAATTTTTTATATTCCCGAAATCCTAAGTTATAACATGCTCAAGAAATTTGGGGTGTTACTGTTGGTATTAGAGCGAACCTAAGGAAAAGTTCGCATGTGGCTAGATGAGTAAAGCCACAGTAAGTTTTGGGAATTAGGTTAGGATTTTTGAAATATTTAGTGGCATACTCTTGTTGCTTATTCAAATTGAATTGTACCATGCCGTGATGAATTAATAGATTGCCCTGTCTTCTTGCCAGATGGTGAATACAAGAAGGAACATGCGCGAGAGAGGCAATGGCTAAGAAAGCAACACCAACCTGCACCAGGAGGTGGTGTGGAAGGTCAAAGAGATGCACGAGCTTACCTCGGTGAAGGCTGGATTGATAGGATCGAGAGAATCATAGAAGGCATGGCTGGGCGAATTTTGGAGTTGTTTCCCTAGCAAAGAAGAGTAGATGTTTTGGAGAGGTATCTACGACAAAACCCGCCAGTGTTTCAAGGAAAACCTGCAGATGACCCGCAATCAGTGAATACTGGTTGGACCAGACCGAGAAGATCCTACAAAGATTGAAAATCATGATTGAGGACAAGGTTGAGTGTGCGACCTATATGCTGGAAGAGGAAGCTGCCTAATGGTGGAGGTCTATGCAGCGAGCGATACCTAACCGGACAGGATCTCAGGGGTAAGCAACAGATGTAGAATTGGGGGAGGCACCCCAGATGTTGTGGGAACTGTTTAAGGAACTGTTCAATGGAAAATTCTTTCCCATTTGCTAGAAGTTGGGTAGAGCTCAAGCATTTATGAACTTACGCCAAGGACCAAATATGTCTGTGGCACAATACGAGGCTGAATTTTTGTTGTTAATCAATATATGCCATTGTACGGGATGGACGATGTGGAAAAGAGACGAAAATTTTTACAAGGCTTGCGAATCAAATTTCAACAGTTGATGAGCCTGGTCCATGTGGAGTCTTATGCAGACATAGTTTTCAAGGCTATGACCGTTGAGGAGAATATGACGTGGGTGGCAGAACTAAAGGCCACAACTGTTCAAACTGGAGGACAATCTAAGAAATCCCACTCGATTATGGGACCTTGGGATGGGAAGATAGTGAAAAAAAGAAAGGCGTGCTTTAAATGCAAGAAGAGGCACCCAGGTAAGAGGTGCGATGGCCAAAGCATTGTCTGTTACACCTGTAGACAACCCAGGCATACTTCCAGAAATTGCTCGAAGGGAATGGTCCAAGAAGGTAAGGCCATAACAGCAATACCAATGAATGTGATTTGCTACAATTGCAACCAGCACGGGCACATCTCGAGGAATTTTTAGAAGAAGAAAGAGCAACAGCTAAAGATTGAAGAAGGTAAGGGGACCAGACAGGGGCGAGTCTATAATTTGACCAAGGAGGACGTATAGGCGAATCCTGCAACTATCCAAGGTACTCTTTTTATTTTGGATACTCTTGTGCATGCATTGATAAATCCAGGGTCTACTCATTCTTTTATATCGCATGCTTTGGTTGGGAGTTTGAGAGTAGAAACTGAGTCTATGGGGTGTCTTTTGGTGATTTCGACACCTATGGGTAAGAGTATGAAGTCCTTAGAAATGGTAAGGGGATGCGAAATTAGCCTTAGTAATGTTCGGTTCCAGGCTGATCTGATTCTGTTAGAAGTATATGACTTCGACATAATCTTGGGGATGGACTTCTTGTCCAAGTACGACGCCAATATAGACTGTTATAGGAAGATAATGACCATACGAAAACCCGAGGGAGGGTGGGTCAAATTTCAAGGGCAAGTCAACCCCGAGATTGGAAAGATGATTTCAGCAATAAAGGTAGCGAAGTTGTTGAGTTGAGGAGCTCATGGATTCATAGCTTATGCTCAGTTAGAAGAAAGAGAGGTACCGAAGTTCAATGAGGTGCGAGTGGTACGAGAATATGAGGACGTGTTTTCGGAAGAATTACTAGGACTACCTCCACCTCGGGAAATCGAGTTCTCAATTGAGTTAGTACCAGGAACCCAGCTTATATCAATTCCACCATACCGAATGGCTCCGGCAGAGATGAAAGAATTGAAAAGTCAGTTACAGGAGTTGACTGATAAAGGGTTCATTAGGCTAAGAACGTCGCCATGGGGCACACCAGTACTATTTGTAAAGAAGAAAGACGGAAGTCTAAGGATGTGCATTGACTACCGTCAGCTAAATAAGGCCACTGTAAAGAACAAGTATCCGTTCCCAAGGATAGACGAGTTATTTGATCAACTATAGGGAGCGAAGATGTTCTCAAAGATTGATTTGAGATCGGATATTATCAGCTGAGAATTAAACCAGATGATGTTCCGAAGACGACATTTCGGTCGAGGTATGGCCATTTTGAGTATTTTGTAATGCCATTCGGATTAACTAACGCTCCAGCAGCGTTTATGGATCTTATGAATAAGGTGTTTAAGCCCTACCTAGATCAGTTTGTGATCGTCTTCATAGATGATATATTGGTGTATTCTTCAAATGAGAGTGACCATGAGGAGCACTTGAGAATAGTGCTAGGAACCCTCAAGAAACACCAATTGTATGCCAAGTTCTCAAAGTGCAAGTTCTGGCTATCCTAAGTGGCGTTTCTTAGGCATGTGATCTCAGCCGAAGGAATCTCAGTGGATCCAGCTAAGATTGAGGTTGTTCAAGGATGGAAGCAGCCGACGTGAGTGACCAAAATACGAAGCTTTTTGGGATTGGCAAGCTACTGTCGAAGATTTGTGGAAGGGTTTTCGAAAATAGATGCACTTATGACGAAGCTCATATGGAAGGAGGTGAAGTTCGAATGGACTGCAAAGTGTGAGGAAAGCTTTCAAGAGCTCAAGGACAGACTGACCTCAGCACCTGTGCTGGCAATGCCTAGTGGCCCCAGTGGATATGTTGTATACACCGATGCCTCGAAGGTTGGTTTGGGCTATGTATTGATGCAGGATGATCGGGTGATCGCATATGGATCACGCTAGTTGAAGAGACACGAAGTGAACTACCCAACGCATGACTTGGAGCTGGCAGCGGTGGTATATGCTCTGAAACTATGGAGGCACTACCCATATAGAGAGACGTTTGATGTATTCACAGACCACAAAAGTCTAAGGTATGTGTTCTCGTAGAAAGAGTTGAACATGAGGCAGCGACGATGGATGGAGTTCCTGAAGGACTACGATTGCACCATCTTGTATCACCCGGGGCATGCGAATGTGGTAGCTGATGCTTTGAGTAGGACTATGCCTACTGTTATGGCCGGGTTGATGGACCAAGAGTGGCTGCTGATTGAGGCTTTTAGCCCGATGACGGTGAGTGTAGTGTTGAAGGGATCTTCTATCCTAGTAGCTGGCCTGGCGGTTCGGCTGGATCTGGAGACCGAGAAACGTGAGGCTAGTGGAAGTGACCAACGTATACGTCTATGGGTAGATGAGTAAGGCCAGCCCAAGGGTTCAGATTTTGAGATGCGAAATGGAATTCTCAGGTTTCAGGGTAGAGTGTAGGTGCTAAAGCTTCGGAAGTTGAGGTAGAAAATTTTAGATGAAGGCCATAGAGGTAAGTATACTGTGCACCCGGGAGCCACGAAGATGTATCGAGATCTTCGAGAAATCTACTGGTGGCCTAGGATAAAGGCCAGTATGGCTAGGAGGGTGGCACAATGTGATATATGCCAAAGGGTAAAGATTGAGCACTAGAAACCCGCAGGGTTGATGAGACATTTGGAAGTTCCTAAGTGGAAATGAGAATATATCACAATGGATTTCGTGACAGGATTTCTGAAGAGTCGAAGGGGCGATGATGCCATTTGGGTGGTGGTAGACAGGTTGACAAAGTTAGCGCATTTCCTGCCTACGAGGATGGATCAACCGATACAAAAATTTGTAGAGCAGTACGTAAAGGAAATAGTACGACTCCATGGTGCACCGGTAAGTATAGTTTCAGATCGGGACCCGAGGTTTACCTTGAGGTTTCGGGAAAGTTTGTAGGAATGCATGGGGATCCAGCTGAAATTGAGTATGGCTTATCATCCGCAGACTGACGGGCAATCAGATAGGACAATTCAAACACTTGAAGATATGTTGAGATCCTGTGCCCTTTATTTTGGAGGAAATTGGGAGGAGCATCTGCCATTGGTAGAATTCACGTACAACAATAGTTACCATGACAGCATCAGGATGGCTCCTTATGAGGCTTTCTACGGGAGAAAGTGTCGGTCGCTTATCTGTTGGACCGAAGTTAGGGAACGATAGATGTTGGGGCCTGAGCTTGTGCAACAGACTATCGATAAGATTCGAATAATCCAAGAGAGAATTCGAGCTGCGTAAAGCCGACAAAAATGCTATGCTGATCAAAGAAGAAGGCATCTAGAGTTCGAGGTAGGAGATCTAGTGTATCTCAAGGTGTCACCCCAGCATTTGGTGATGCGTGGAAGCAGTAAAGGAAAGCTGAAGCCAAGGTATATAGGATCATATCCTATTGTGGAAAGAGTTGGACCTTTGGCCTATTGATTGGAGCTTCCGCCTAGCTTGTCCGGGATTCATAATGTGTTCCACGTCTCCCAACTTCGAAGGCATGTGCCAAATCCAACCCTCGGAGTTCGGGTGGAGACAATTGAGCTAAGGAATGACTTAACATACCCAGAGTCACCTAGAGCAATTTTAGATCGCTGAACTCAAGTGTTGCGGAATAAAGAGATCCCGTTAGTGAAGGTTCAGTGGGGAAAGCACTCGGATGACGGGGCAACGTGGGAACTTGAGGAAACAATTAGGAAGAAATATCCTCATTTGTTCGAGGAAATGAAAATAGAGTAGGAAATTTTTATATTTTCTTCCAGAAATTGTATTCCAGAATGCAATAATTATTTAACCTTTAATAATTTTGAGTATGTTTCAAATTTCGTGGATAAAATTCTTTTAAGGGGGGGAGAATATAATACCCCATATTTTCGTGAAGATGCCACATATTTTAAGTGCGTTTAAAATATCAAAAAATATGTTTGAAATGGCAATAAGTGACCAAATCGGTCGCATGGAGGGATACCTGAGGATAAAGGTATATTTTTGACGAGCGTCTCGAGACGAGATTTATGAAGTTGAAAGAAATTAAATCAGAGACAGTTTTTTGATTAAGCTAAGTTGTAGCCTAAAATAGTCGAATGATGGTAAGAGGCTTTGGGAAATCGTACATATCGAGTAATTTTGAGATTTTAAGTATCTCGATAAATTTGATGTTTGAGGGTGTAATTGTAATTAGAGAATTATCCAAACGAAATAAGGATAAAATTAAGAGTTTATGTGGTAAAATATTAAAGTTGAGGACTTGAAATAAGGGCCAAAATGTTATTTGGGAGAAGTTAGGGGAAATAACTTGGATTTCAAAAGTTAAATTCATTCTATTTTTGGATTTCAAAAGCCATTCAATTATATCTTTGAGTCTTTGGAGTCCATGGCTTAGATTGTGACAAGTGGCATAATGTGATTGGTTGAAGAAATCTATAAATGGGCACCATGGGTTGTTCTTAAATCATTCTAAGTAAGTTTGAGAGTTAAGGCACTCTAAGAGGAGGAGCTTGCTCTAGAGAGAGAAGAGGAAGTTCGGCAAGAAGGCGGGAAGAAATCGAAGGAGAAGCCAGGGAAGAACGAGCCTCGTTGGAGTTACGAGTCTTCGTCGGAGTTCGCTAAAATCAGTCAGAAAAAAAGTAAAGTAAGTCTATTTTTTTTTGATAATCCTGTAGAGAGGGAAGAGACGGTCGCGTAGGTTTAAACGGGGGTCGAATTGGAGTTAAAACGAGGAAGATATGGACGAAATATGAAAACGACGCAATGCTGTCCGAATTCTGCTGTGCAGCGCGTGAGATACACGCGCCGAAAGTGGCTGTGCATGAAGGCGTGTGGGCCACATTCCCAGGGCGCGTGAGGGCGCATGAGAACTCCTTTCTCCATGAAAATTTCCAATTTTGTCCCTAATTTAGTGCCCCTTAACCCTATATAAAAATATTTGAGGTTAGGTTTACCAAAACATGTGTTTTCTACAGAAACCTAGGCCGTTTGCTGTGAAATTATACCGTCGAAGAGATAAACCAACAAGGTGAGACTCCTATACTCCAAATTCTATTTTTTATTCTCTTATGAGAGACTTCTACTGCATGAGACGTGTTTTGTAAAGTTCTTGTACGTATACTCTTGTTATTCTCTTACGTGAAATCATGTTGCATATATGAAATGTATTTTTTCTGAAAAATATATACTGTTGGCTTTTAACTATTGCATTTATAAATTTCATGTGGCCATACTATTGTACCTATTTGTTGTTAGCCTAGGGCAAAAGTCGGATATCCCCCAAGAGGCAATATGCATGCACCATTGAGAAAGCTCTCGTGAGGAAGACCGTGAGTCTAAGGAACAATGGATGTGGTGCTTTGATAGAATGCATATTTTCATATTATTTAGCCCTCATATTTAGTCTTTTTGCACGTTAGTTGTGTCATTTTATTCATCTTGATTTTGTTTTATTTTATTTTATAGGAATTGGGCTTCACACTATTTTATTTTATTTTGGACAGATTAGGGCTTCCTGGGTCAAAAGAAATTTTGATGGCAAGAAGGGAAACAAGGAGATTGGAGACAAAGAAGCAAAAGTGTGCTGATAGACTTGACCTTCTGTGCTTCTTTCAAATTTTTTGCCAAGTTATAATCTCATAACGTGAATGATGTCTTCAGAGATATTGTAGAGGACTTCTTAGGCTTTCTGTAATGGTATGGTTTGTCCAAATCCGAGTTCGTTTGGGCCTCCAAACATCACTTCAAAGTCGGGACCAGATAGCTGGGTTAAATTAGGAAAGCTACACTGGACACTGATTCTTTAAAAGGCCATAACTTGGGCTTCCGATATCCAAATCAAGTGATTAAAAATCCCAAATTCATCTACTCTTCCTGATCTACAATTTTTATGAAGGGGACGAATCCCAGAACGCACTTTATCCTATTCGAAATCGGATGTGAAGTTGTGGTAACCTAGGGTTTCCTTTTTAAGCTCTATTTAAGCACCTTAGGAGGCCATTAGGTGGGAGATATATATATATATTTTTTGTCTCATGAACAGTAGCCATTTTTTCTCTGTTTTTGTTTTCTTCTCCATGGAGGGCTAAACACTTGTAATTAGTTGCAAATCCAAACTTATTCCATGGTTTGAATCCCGAAAGCTTCTACGAAATTTGGTTTGAATTTCAATTATATTTGTTTTAAGTTTTCTCTACTTCTTTTCTGCTTATTCTAGTGCATGTTCAAGACGGTTGTATGAACATATACGGGGTGGATTTCTCTTTTCTATATTGCGGTTTTAATGTTATAGTCGGTTGATACAACACACGAAGGAAAGAAGCAAAAACAAATAACTTGGTATGGATGGTTATGGATACTAGGTTCTGGAATCTGTGTGAATGAAGATTAAAATTGGTAGACTGATTGAATGAGGTTTTCTTTGATTTTTATATCAGCTTTGATTTGATCTCTAGACGGTTGTTGGAGATTTATTTATGCAGATTTTGGGTGTTGAAACTCGGCTAGATCTAATCTATAAGAAGGGATGATGAAAACCTGGTTTAAGGGAGAGATTTGTAACTGGTTGCGTTTGGATCCATAGACAGTTTCATTTTTATATTTTTACTCAATCTTCATACTTTCTTTTTCATCAAAAAACCTCTCTCGTTCAGTTCTTTTCATGACAGATTTGTATTGAGGTTCCTTTGAGAGACGACTTTGGGGTCGCACCCTTGCTGCAGATCCAAAATATATATATTTTTTACAATCATTGAGGTTCGACAGCCTCGATCATGCTTGCATGAGTTCTATGAGGTTAGGCTGAAGTGACATGGTTAGGGACCTCCCGAGAGGCGCTATGCGTGCGTCATTGAGAAAGCTCTCGTTAAAGGAGGCTGACGTGTTCACGAGGCACTTCGGTTTAGTTCTCATTGTCTTCTCATACATTTTATACCTGATCATGCATCGATATAAACTAGTTTTGGAGTTTCTCACTAGAAGATTCATCTTCTAATTGGACTATGTCCCTGGAATGTTTAAACGTTCCAGGTTCGATGAGCGGCTCTAAGGGAAAGGAGATAGCTGAAGAATTAGTTTAAATTATTGTCTGTAGCATGATTAGCATATTTTTGTTTATGTGCGAACCTATGTAATTTTGGATATGTTTAAGATGTTCAGTTATCACTTGATGATGTCCATGTAATATATTTTGTAGACGTCTTGAACAATTTTATGATAAATAAAGTATTATGGTTGTGAACCATATTAGGTTCGATCTAGCTTCCGCATTCGAGATTTTAACGCTTGTCTTAACTATTTGATTATTGGGTTTGTTAAGCTGAGAAGGTAAAAATTAAGGTTTTTGGGATATTGTGTGATGTATGACAGCTATTGTGATATGAAAAATTTTTATATTTTTGAAATCCTAAGTTATAACACGCTCGAAAAATTTGGGGTGTTACAACCATCGACCGACCAAGACGGTCTTCGCCACCGGCTCCAGCAACTTCCAGCCGCTTTCATCGACCTCCATCGCTGCTTGCCATGGTGGCTGTTGCTCCAGCTTCTGGCCCGCCTCGCTTGCTGCAGCCATTTTAGGCCGCCAGCATCCGCCGCTTCAGGCCGGCCATCGACCCTCTTTCTCGATCTCTCTCTCAATCACTCTCTCCTCTACTCTCTTTCTCTCGGCCTCGGCTTTCCCGAGCTCTCTCTCTGATTCAAAATCTAATAGGGAGGAAGCTTCCTCCCCACTTTCACACAACATATATATATACATATATATTAAACATTAATCATACTTAATTCTCATAATTCCATTTGAGAAGATTAATAATTTCACTTTAAGCTCTCCAAGGCTTTAATTAATTGCCATCCAGCCCACCAAAACTTAATTTTTTTCAAAAATTAATATTTGGTATTTACTTGAAACTACCGATTTCATCCCTGCACATGGATGGGACCTTTTCTCTACCCAAAAATAGCTCAGGGTTGTCTTACTCGCAAAATCGAACCATCCCTAGGGTCTCCTCAGCTTCCTAGAGGTCCCTTACGATCATTCGGTGTTGACAACTATTGGGGCTTATATAGAATTTATTTAAAAAATTATTCTCGGTTGGATTTCTTTTAGCATCACTAGCCTCATCTCGAGATGCTCATCAATCTCATGCCCTCTTCCCTGGACATCCAAGTCCTGGGGCATTCCTTGTTGTTAGTTCGATAATTTTTATTAATTAATTTATCGAAATTCACTTCTTGGGCTTCCTGGACCACTAGAGGTCCTTTCAAAATAATAAAAAATTATTTATTTTTCAATACCATGTAATATAAGGTATTACAGATCCTGTCGACTATCTATTTCATTTTGTTGACAAACTCTTTTTGCAGAAAGCCATAATGACTAGTTTTTTAAATCCCAACGGTCACAAACAACTATATTTCTCTTGAATCCTTTGAGATGCTTATAAATACAAGTCATGGATGAACTTGAGAAGGCTAATGGATGAGAACAAGTTGATCTAAAGATCACAAATCATTTTATTCGAGCTTACAAGGGTTTGTGCTTTCATTGTTGTATTTTCTCTCCAAGGCTTCCTTCTATTTTTGTAAATTCATTCAATCCTTGTTTTGTACTTTGAGAGATCTTGTAACTAAGAGATTATCTCTTAGATTCTCTCTTATTGTTGAAATCTTATATTTCTTAGCTTGTTGTGCTAGAGGACTTGCTATTTGAAGCAAGGGGTTGTAATACCTAGTTAGGTGCTAGAGGGCTTGCTTGTATAAGCAAGACATTTATAATTTCATAGTCTTGGACTAGAGGGCCTACTTGGTTAAGTAGGAGGATTAGTGGATTGGTTTTCAAAAATTCTTAGTGAGGAGCTAAGGTAGTGGATTAAGTTTGAGTTAAGCTGAATCACTATAAACCCTTGTGTTCATCTCTTGCTTGTGCTTGTGTTCTTTGATTTTTGTCTTTCCAAGCATTTGTTTATTCCTCACTTGATTCACATATTTATCTTACTTGCATTATATTCTTATATTCGTTGGAAAAAGATTTCAACCTCAAACTATATTTTTTTTTTAAATTACCCAATTCACCCTTTCTCATGGGTGTGTGCCATAGCATTTCAAACCTATCACTAGCAACTTATGAAAAATTCATACTTCGAGGAATCAATATTTGAGAACAAATGAGATGTAATATCCTAGTATTTAGGCTCATCCTTGTGGTTCATTAACGTGGGTGGTTATGGATTTGTCTTCATAGACCTCTTTACATGCTTGAATGAAGTTCTGAGTCCAAGCGACATAGTCCTCTCCCCCTTGAGGTATTCCAAAACGGTTTTGAATCAGACCTAGGTTAATTTTGCCTATATTGGTCCTAACACAAGCATTAGATCTTTGACCATTAAATAAATTATCCACATTTGCATAAAAAGCCCTTATCACATCTTCTAAAATATTCCTATGGATCGTTAAGAAATCCAACCATCCGAATTCTTTGAAAGTAGCAATGTAAGGGAAATCAATCGCTTCAAGAAAGCTATTATCTAAATAATGGCTAAGGAGCACCTCTCGTGTAACACCGAGTGTCATTTTACATGTATTTATAAATTTTGCGTAATTTTATTGCTTATGCCCATATAAATGACTTAATTATAATTGTTACTATCAATTATTGAGCCTTGTTATGCAGTGGAGGAAATGGACGTCGTCGTGCTCAATGTGCCAATTAGAAAAAAAAAATTATAATCTGTTATTATGCAGTTCAATGTGTTACTATTGATTTAAAAATTTCTAAGTGTATTATAATTTTATCAAATTCAATTCAAGTGGCTAAATATATTTATTTGGGTTTGAAATTTTTAAATAGCACTCAATAGGATCTAGAACACAAAGTCATTTAATGTTGGGTTTAATTTATAAGAGACTCATTATTGGCCCAATGGGTGAGAAAAAAAAATAATAACCCAAAAGCCTAATTAAAGCCCACCCAACTCAAGACCCCCCCCCCCCCCCCCCCCAAAAAAAAAAAAGAGAAAAAAACCCTAATACATCTCTTTTCCCCCTCCCATAACTCACGTCTCTCTCTTTTCTCTCAACACACACATCACCCCTTAAGAAGAAGAAGAGAAAGAGAAGAAGAAAAAGAAGGTAACTTTTCTTTTATTTAGTTTTCCGAAAATAGCCTTTAATAAGATGGGTATTTTACATACAATATATATACATAGATGTGGCAGAATACATATGATTGGTTTGATTTTCTATTGATTGGGTATTATATGCATGTAATTTTGATAGATCTAATGGAATAACAATGTTGCCCAGATTTAACAATTTTTCTTCTCTTACTTTAAAAATTCGTCAAAAATTGTATATGTTGAATTTTGGGGAGATTCAAATTAGAAAATAACCCCCTATGAGTTTTCTATCATCTGGACTTGGAATGACCTCATTTGGAGGCTCGTATAAGTTTTTATGACCTCTTTCATATACATTGACAGGATAGAAAAATATTTTGGAACCCCAAACGTTGTTGTAATGAGCTCATTTTTTTATATGATGAAATTATAAGAGTTTAATACATCCTTGTAAATTTTATAATTTTACGACATCGTTTCCTATTTTTAAATGATTTTTGAAATACTTTACTATATGTTGCCAGAAAAAAAAAAAATTCTGCTTATGGATTTGGAAAAAATATTTTGAGGGTCTTGTAATCTGAATCTTGATGTGAATTTAATTGAGAATGTGTCTCTATGAGGTATTTAGCCCACTAAATTGGATTCACGTAATTTTGTGCTAAGAATTTAAATTTATGCTTGTCTTCGTAAGGGCTGACAATTTGAATTTGTAAATAGATAGTGTTTCACTAGTAGGTCTCTATTGTAAATGTCTTCTTTATGTTTTTGCATTGAATGCTATTTATACATGTAGTATTATAATGAATTAACTTAATAAAAATAATAGTGAATTGGAGTCATGTTTAGAAGGTAAGGATTATTGAAAATTTTAAAATGATTGATAATGAATTAGGATTTTTGGCACATTGACGTCGTGGGCAACGAAGACTCATCCACTTGCAAATCCAAGAAGTGAACTTTAAAGACTTCAAGTAAGTAGACTCTCTCTAATTTTCATCCTACGTTGAACGGTTAATGTGGAAACATTGTGCTTTATGGTTGGCTAGTAGATATTTAATGCTAAATCTTCTGGTTACTTTGTGTCATTTCCTTACATACAATGAAAATGATTAAGCATGTATATATGACATGTCATTGCATCAATGAGCACGCATAGGCATTGATTAGAGAAGGTTAAATGTTTTTCGCATGAAAGATGTGTAAATGTGCAAATTTTCTTTCAAAGATATGTAACTCAAGTTTTAAAGGAAATGGGTGAATGTCTATGCCATGAATAATGTGAGTGGGAAATGGGGCGTGGGGGACTGACGCACCCTACCTGTGAAGAAAGGTGAATGTGAAAGTTGAAAGTGGAACGAAATTTTTAACCGCTTTGCGGTACTATCGGTGGAATGAATCTGGTTCCAAATAAGAATTTCCCACTGCATTCTGACTGGCTAGATGACACACCCTGTGAGCTCACGATAGTAATGGAAAGTTTTCAAAAGTTAAAATAAATGGGGATGCATTTTCCAAACTTTATTCAAACTTTGCATGTCACAAGCATGCATCATGTGCATGGAGTTTACTTGTTGAGCTTTAGCTCATCCCTTTATGTTCCCCACGTTTCAGGTGATGAGAGCTAGATGAGTTGAGGAGATCACTTGGAGGTAGACTCACCCAGTAACCAATGGCATAGGGTTTTAGTTTTGGACTTGTCTTGTTCGTTATTCATTTATTTACCCATTTCCTTAATTGTTTAATCTTGAAGTTTCGAATAAGATAGTTTTGGGTTAGTTGGTTAATATTTCTATTGTTGTGGGTGTGTTGTCCCTCTATAGGTTGGGTAAGTCTAATTTACAGGGGACACTCTGTCGAAACTTTTATAGAATTTTATAAAAAAAAAGAAGCTAAAAATAAAATAATTTTTGCATTTAAAGTAAGGTGAACGTTAACACATCTAGGTTTAGGACTTCTAAACTTGGGGTGTTACATTTATGGTATCAGAGCTAAGAGTTTTAAAAGCAATTCTGTAGACTTTAAAAACTTGATTAAAGGGTATACGGGTGCTGAGTCATGCCACAAGTGAGTCCTTCTCGATCATCTGGTAAGGTCAATTTTTTTTAAAGTTATTGCATGTTCTTTAATGTTAGAATATTGTGATTTGCCTGCATATTAATATGTAGTGTTTCCTTATGAGCATGATTGTCACTTTGTTTTAGTAATGGCTTGTACCACCCGTTCTCAAGCCCAAGAGGCAACTTCTCAAGCTCAGAATGAAGGGACAGGCAACAACGTGATCCCTCAAGGCACTCCGATAACCATGGAGGCTTTCATGCAAATGCTGGCTACTTTCGAGCAAACCAACCAACCAAGGAGAAATGAAACACAAGGGCATGGAAAGATCTCTGAATTTAAGAAGCTGTCCCTACCATCATTTGCTGGCACTACTGATCCCCTCGAAGCTGAGAAATGGTTGATTGAGATTCAGAAAGCCTTCTCAGTTATGGAGTGCACTGATGGGGAGAAGGTTAAATATGCGACATACATGCTCCAGGGAGATGCATATGATTGGTGGCTAATGGTTCGACGCCAACATGAGAAAGACACTAGCCCTTTCACCTGGAAGATGTTTACCAAGGCTTTTGATGACAAGTACTTTCCCAAGAGCATCCGCCAACAGAAAGAGAGGGAATTTGTGAGGTTGGAGCAAGGAAGTCGAACAGTTGTAGACTACGAGGTAGAATTTGCCCGATTGGCTAAATTTGCTCTGGATTTAGTAGCGACAGAGGATAGAAAGGCGAGACATTTTGAGGAAGGACTCAAGCCTCAAATTAAACAAGCAGTGATTTCGTTTGACCTTCCCACTTACTGGGAGGTGGTCAACAAGTCTCTTCTAGTGGAAAGGGCACAACTCATGTGCAAAGAGGAGATAAGAGTTCAACTGAGTGGCCAGAAGTACAAGGATGGGAACTCTAAGGGCTGGAACAATAATGGGCAGAAGAGGAGAAATGACCTAGGGAAACATCAAGGTCACCAACAGAATAAGCAGCCAAGGAGGACCTATCCGAAATGCGGGAATGAGCACCTTGGTGAATTCCTTTAAGGCAAAGGTGTGTGTTATAAGTGTGGGAAGCCAGGGCATTTTGCTAATGATTGCAAGGGAGTATGCTACAATTGCGGGAAGCCGGGACACATAGCTAAGAACTGCAAGGAAGAAAAGAAGACTACTCCAACACAAGTCTATACCATGTACAAGAAGGAGGCTGAAGATTCAACAACTGTAGTGTCAGGTACTTACAATTTACAATTGAGTACCTTTATCAATTAATATGATTTGATTATATGCATACATACATATATATTCTATCATGTAGGCACTGTGTATGTGGGTGACACACTTGCGACTATCCTGTTCGATTCTGGGGCTACCCACTCATTTGTTAGTCCCACATTTGCTGAAAAATTGAGTAGTCCAACTCCGCAACTAGATACCCAATTTAGTGTGTCAACACCGTCTGGAGCAGTATTGAATTCAAGATATGTATTGAGAAATTTCCCGATTGTAGTGAATGGGAGGGAGTGGTTAGCAGATCTCATAGCATTGGATATCCACGATTTTGATGTCATATTGGGGATGGATTGGCTATCACGGTATCATGCTACAATTGACTGCCATAAGAAGAAAGTGGTGTTTGAGCCCCCGAATGAACCTCGTTTCTGCTTTGTTGGAGCTGAGGTGAAGCCTTCAATTCCAATAATAACAACAATAAAAGCTCGCCAACTGGTGAATAAGGGTTGTATGGCCTACTTAGCTGCAATAATTGAGATGCCCAGGACGGACCTTTCTATTGAACAAATTCCAATCGTCCAAGAATATCAGGATGTGTTCCCAGATGACCTTTATAGTCTACCACCTGAAAGGGAGATTGAATTCGCCATCGATTTAGTGCCTGGAACAGCCCCAATATCCAAGGCACAGTATCGTATGGCTCATACTGAACTTAAAGAGCTTAAGGAGCAGCTACAGGATCTCATGGATAAGGGTTTTGTTCGACCCAGTTTTTCACCATGGGGTGCTCCTGTGTTGTTTGTGAAGAGGAAAGATGGTTCCATGAGGCTTTGCATAGACTACAGAGAGTTGAACAAGATGACAATAAAGAATAAGTATCCGTTGCCAAGAATCGAAGACTTGTTGGATCAGCTTCAAGGTGTTGAATATTTTTCTAAAATTGATTTGCATTCTGGTTACCATCAACTGAGGATTAGAGAAGCTGACATTCCAAAGACCGTTTTCTGTACTTGATATAGGCATTATGAGTTCTTGGTAATGCCATTTGGGTTGACAAATGCCCCTGCTGCATTTATGGACTTGATGAATCG
This sequence comes from Diospyros lotus, assembly GCF_014633365.1. Taxonomy (NCBI): domain Eukaryota; kingdom Viridiplantae; phylum Streptophyta; class Magnoliopsida; order Ericales; family Ebenaceae; genus Diospyros; species Diospyros lotus. Next base: position 14,319,552 of record NC_068338.1, read on the forward strand.
GGTCTTTAAGGAGTATCTAGATCAATTTTTCATAATCTTCATTGATGACATATTGATCTATTTGCGGTCCAAGGAAGAACATGAAGGGCATTTGAGGATGGTGCTTCAGAAACTCAGAGAAGAGAAGCTATTTGCTAAATTCAAGAAGTGTGAATTCTGGCTAGATAAGGTGCCGTTCTTGGGGCATATTGTATCAAGGGAAGGTATTGCAGTCGACCCGAGTAAGATTGAGGCAGTTTGAAACTGGCCAACACTAGTTAATGTTGGAGAAGTCCGCAGTTTCCTTGGGTTAGCTGGTCATTACCGAAGGTTTGTCGAGGGATTTTCAAAAATTGCCTCACCTTTGAATTAATTGACCAGGAAGAATATGAAATTCTAGTAGAGTCTGGATTGTGAACTAAGCTTTGAGGAGTTAAAGAAATGGTTGACAACTGCGCCTATCTTAACAATTCCACAAGGTAGTGAGGGGTTTGTTATCTACAGTGATGCTTCTAAGAAAGGGCTCAGCTGTGTCCTTATGCAACATGGAAAAGTGATTGCCTACGCCTCAAGGAAACTAAAGGAATATGAGAAGAACTACCCAACTCATGATCTCGAGTTGGTAGCTGTTGTTTTTGCATTGAAGATTTGGAGGCACTACCTTTATGAGGTTAGGTGTGAGATCTACACTGATCATAAGAGTCTCAAGTATTTCTTCACATAGAAAGAGTTGAACATGAGACAGCGTAGATGGTTGGAACTTATTAAAGACTATGATTGTGTTATTAACTATCATCTTGGTAAGGCCAATGTGGTCGCTGATGCACTTAGTAGAAAAAGCCATGGAGCAATAGCTGCCTTACAAGTCATTCAAAAACAATTGTTGGTAGATATCTAAAGGCTTGAATTGGAGATCATTCCGCGAGGCAAGTCAGGCTATCTCGCCAATATGACTCTAAAATCAACACTTCGTGATAGGATCAAAACCTTACAATTCGAGGATCCCCGAATGTTAAAAATTCAAACTAAAGTAGCTGAAGGAAAACGTTTTGACTATGTTATAACTGCAGATGCTCCTCTTCGGTATGGTAATAGACTGGTGGTCCCTAACAATGAAGAACTGAAGCAAGAGATTATGAGGGAAGCTCATAGCACCCCATACTCGATTCACCTTGGAAGTACAAAGATGGTTCGAGATTTGAGAAAACATTTTTGGTGGGTTGGCATGAGTCGTGATGTGGCAACTTACGTTCAGTGTTGCCTTACTTGCCAACAAGTCAAGGCTGAACACCAACGACCCTCAGGCCTGTTGCAGCCCCTTATGATTCCAGAGTGGAAATGGGAACGAGTAGGCATGGACTTTGTTGTTGGCTTACCAAAGACAAAAAGGTTATAATTCTATCTGGGTGATTGTAGATCATCTTACTAAGTTAGCACACTTCTTACCAGTAAAGACTACTTATAATATGGAAAAGTATGCAGAGTTGTATGTGGCAGAAATTGTCAAACTTCACGGAGTTCCATTATCCATTGTATCTGATCACGACCCGAAATTTACCTCCACATTTTGGAAAAGCCTACATAGGGTTATGGGTACACAATTGAGGTTTAGCACAGCCTTTCATCCGCAGATCGACAGGCAGTTAGAGAGAACAATTCAAACCCTTGAGGATATGTTAAGAGCTTGTATAATTGATTTTTGGGGTACTTGGGATGAATTCCTCCCATTGGTCGAGTTTTCATATAATAACAGTTACCAAGCAACGATTGGTATGGCGTCGTATGAGGCGTTGTATGGAAGAAAATGTAGATTGCCAGTTCATTGGGATGAGGTTGGAGAAAGAAAATTATTGGGCCCAGAGATAGTATAACAGACTGCTGAGATTGTTGAGAAAATTTACCAATGAATGAAAAGAGCGCAGAGTAGATAGAAGAGCTATGCTGATAAAAAGAAGGAAGCCATTGGAATTTGCTGCAGGTGATATGGTTTTTTTTGAAAGTGGCACCAATGAAAGGAGTTTTGAGATTTGGAAAGAAAGGAAAGCTAAGCCCGCGATTTGTTGGACCCTTTAAAATACTAGAAATGGTCGGTGACTTAGCTTATTGGGTTGCACTGCCACCAACATTATCGGGGGTACACAATGTATTCCATGTCTCTATGCTAAGGAAGTATATCCCGAACACATCTCACATCCTCAGTTATGAGTCACTGGACCTTCGTGAAGATTTAATGTAGGAGGAATCACTTATAAAAATTTTAGAAAAGGCCGACAAGGAACTTAGGAGGAAGAAGATCACATTAGTCAAGGTCCTGTGGAGAAATCATGCGGTAGAAGAGGCCACTTGGGAGCGCGAGGATGAGATTCGCGCTAAGTATCCACACATTTTTGGTAAGTTTTAATTTCGAGAACGAAATTTATTTTTAGGGGTAAGGAGTTGTAAAACCGAGTGTCATTTTACATGCATTTATAAATTTTGTGTAATTTTATTGTTTATACCCATATATGTGCCAATTAGAAAAAAAAAATTATAATTTTTTATTATGCAGTTCAATGTGTTACTATTGATTTAAAAATTTCTAAGTGAATTATAATTTTATCAAATTCAATTCAAGTGGCTAAATATATTTATTTGGGTTTGAAATTTTTAAATAGCACTCAATAGGATCTAGAACACAAAGTCATTTAATGTTGGGTTTAATTTATAAGAGACTCATTATTGGCCCAGTAAGAAAAAAGAATAATAACCCAAAAGCCCAATTAAAGCTCACCCAACTCAAGACCCCCCCCCCCCCCCCCCAAAAAAAAAAGAGAAAAAAAAACCCTAATACATCTCTTTTCCCCCTCCCATACCTCACGTCTCTCTCTTTTCCTCACATATCTCACTTCTCTTTTCGCTCAACACACACATCACCCCTCAAGAAAAAGAAAAAGAAAAAGAAGGTAACTTTTCTTTTATTTAGTTTTCCCCAAAACAGCCTTTAATAAGATGGGTATTTTACATACAATATATATACATAGATGTGGCATAATACATATGATTGGTTTGATTTTATATTGATTGGGTATTATAGGCATGTAATTTTGATAGATCTAATGGAATAACAATGCTGCCCAGATTTAACAGTTTTTCTGCTCTTACTTTAAAAATTCATCAAATATTATATATATTGAATTTTGGGGATATTCAAATTGGAAGATGACCCCCAGTGAGTTTTCTATCACCTGGACTTGGAATGACCTCATTTGGAGGCTCGTATAAGTTTTTATGACATCTTTCGTATACATTGACAGATTCATACGAGAACTGTATTTTTGGAGGATAGAAAAATATTTTGGAACCCCAAACGTTGCTATAATGAGCTCATTTTTGTATATGATGAACTTATAAGAGTTTAATACATCCTGTGTAAATTTTATAATTTTACGACATCGTTTCCTATTTTTAAATTATTTTTGAAATATTTTACTACATGCTGCCAGAAAAAAAACAATAATTCTGTTTGTGGATTTGGAAAAAATATTTTGAGGGTCTTGTAATCTGAATCTTGATGTGAATTTAATTGAGAATGTGTCTCTATGAGGTATTTATCCCACCAAGTTGGATTCACGTAATTTTGTGCTAAGAATTTAAATTTATGCTTGTCTTCGTAAGGGCCGACAATTTGTATTCGTAAATAGATAGTGTTTCACTAGTAGGTCTTTATTGTAAATGTCTTCTTTATGTTTTTGCATTGAATGCTATTTATACATGTAGTATTATAATGAATTAACTTAAGATAAATAGTAGTGAATTGGAGTCATGTTTAGAAGGTAAGGATTATTGAAAATTTTAAAATGATGGATAATGAATTAGGATTTTTGGCACATTGACGTCGTGGGCAACTAAGACTCCTCCACTTGCAAATCCAAGAAGTGAACTTTAAAGACTTCATGTAAGTAGACTCTCTCTAATTTTCATCCTATGTTGAACGGTTAATATGGAAACATTGTGCTTTATGGTTAGCTTGTAGATATTTAATGCTAAATCTTCTGGTTACTTTGTGTCATTTCCTTACATACAATGAAAATGATTAAGAGTGTATATATGAGTCATTGCATCAATGAGCACGTATAGACATTGATTAGAGAAGGTTAAATGTTTTTCACATGAAAGATGTGTAAATGTGCAAATTTTCTTTCAAAGATATGTAACTCAAGTTTTAAAGGAAATGGGTGAATGTCTATACCATGAATAGTGTGAGTGGGAAATGGGGCGTGGGGGACCGGCACACCCGACCTATGAAGAAATGTGAATGTGAAAGTTGAAAGTGGAAAGAAATTTTTAACCGCTTTGCAGTACTACTGGTGGAATGAATCTGGTTCCAAATAAGAATTGCCCACTGCATTCTGATTAGCTAGATGACACACCCTGTGAGCTCACGATAGTAATGAAATGTTTTGAAAAATTAAAATAAATGGGGATACATTTTCCAAACTTTATTCAAACTTTGCATGTCACAAGCATACATCATGTGCATGGAGTTTACTTGTTGAGCTTTAGCTCATCCCTTTATTTGCCCCACGTTTCAGGTGATAAGAGCTAGATGAGTTGAGGAGATCGCTTGGAGGCAGACTCACCCAGTAACCAATGGCATAGGGTTTTAGTTTTGGACTTGTCTTGTTCATTATTCATTTATTTACCCATTTCCTTGATTGTTTAATCTTGAAGTTTCGAATAAGATAGTTTTGGGCTTAGTTGGTTAATATTTCTATTGTTGTGAGTGTGTTGTCCCTCTATAGGTTGGCTAAGTCTAATTTACAGGGGACACTCTGTCGAAACTTTTATAGAATTTTATAAAAAAAAAGAAGCTAAAAATAAAATAATTTTTGCATTTAAAGTAAGGTCAACGCTAACACATTTAGGTTTAGGACTTCTAAACTTGGGGTGTTACATCTCGATGATATTTTACTCTTGTGTTTAGTTTTGATGATGAAAAATTTCAAATGTATTTTTTTTCTCAATCAAAGCATATGGTTTGGAAACAAAAATCAATTTCAAAATTCTTTGTTAAAATGATCTATGATCTTTTATACTAGTTGGAGATTAGCATAAACAAGTTTTAAGATCTAAAAAGAATCTCCTTGAAATCGTTGGTCAAAATAATTCTAAGGCAAAAGACCAACTAGAACATGTTTTTGAAAGTGTGTTCATTTTAGAAAGTGTTCATTTTAGAAAACTATCTCCTAGTATTTTGATATCTAATATCTCTTAGTAATGAAATGGTTTTGATGAATGTCTATATAAAAATCAATTTCTATCATGTGGATTATATGAATGAGAAAATGAATTTTTAGTATATAAGCTTTGAAGCAAGATATGAAAACTTATAGAAGAAATATTGAGTATGGTTGAGAGTGATTTGAAAAACTTGCTTGTTGAGAGTGATTTGTTTCAAAATATACTTTTGATAATCTCAACTTGCTTTCAAGATAATCAAAATGAGGTTTTAAAAGAATCGAATAAGGATGTATTGAAAATTCAAGATTTTCTATAGAATAGTCGACTATCAGGATCATTCTGTCGACTATGCTTCAAAATAGTCGACTATTTTTGATGTTCTGTCGACTATTTAAGCATCTGTCGACTATTTTAGCATCTGTCGACTATCGAGTAAAAATAGTCGACTATGCCTTTTGATCTGTCGACTATTTTTGTTCATAAGTTTCAAAAATTTCTTCATATCTCAGCATCTGTCGACTATTGGAATGTGTCTGTCGACTATTGAAATTTTGTGTTATAAAATAGTCGACTATTCGTTTTGTCTGTCGACTATTTCTTGCTTTAGTTGTAAAAATAGTCAACTATATATTTCTTCTATCGACTATTTCTTTTTGCAGAAAGTTCCAACGGCTATTTTTTCAAATCCCAACGGCTCCAAACGGCTATATTTCTCTTCAACTTCATGGGACACTTATATATACATGTCATAGATGATCAAGAGGAGACTAATGGACGGAAACAAGATGATCTAGAATTTGGAAATCATTTTATTTGAGCTTACAGTGTTCTCTGTGCTTTCAATTTTATATTTTTCTATGCAAGGCTTCGTTCTATCATTGTAAATCTATTCTTAAGCCTAGTTTTCATTGTGAGAGAACTTGTGACTAAGAGTGTTAACTCTTAGCTTCTCTCTTTCATTTGTATCGTTGTTATTTTCCTAGCTTGTGTAGCTAGAGGGCCCATTTGAGTGGGAGGTTGTAATTCCTAGTCTCGGACTAGAGGACCTACTTGGTTTAAGTAGGGGGTTTTAGTGGATGGTTTGAAAAATCCTTAGTGAGGAGCTAAGGTAGTGGATTAGGCTTGGGTTAAGCCGAACCACTATAAATCATTTGTGTTCTTCTCTTGTGCTTGTGGTTTTATTTCATTTATTATTTCAAGCAATTCAATAATCCCCACTTGCATCGAATTTTCCATCAAAAGGATTTCAAAGTTTTAAATCAAGTTTTTAAAATCACTAATTCACTCCCCCTCTTGGTGTGTGTCATAGAACCTACCTGTTCTAACACTCGAGTCTCAAATTTTTGAATATACCTCTCGGTTTGTCGATTGCTTTCAAACAGTTGAGGACGTGGGTGAGAACGAGGAGGATGACTCGAGGTTGCCTTCTTTTTCCCTTTTTTGGATTCTTTGTGAGCGTCATCGTGACGTTCTAGGGTTTGATTGATGATTGGAAGAAGAGATTTTGGAAAGATTAGCGGTTTGAAAAGAGAGAATCGAGTGAAGAGGAGACGATTTTGAATGAGGGTTATGGTGTGAAATGAAATTGGGCGGTTGCTCGATCCTTTTAAAGACTGATTAAAATGGTCGACAGATCATTTGATCGATCGATAGATGGGCAATTATGGCAAAAATGGTTGACAGATATAACATGATCGGTTGACAGTTATGCCCAAGTATCACAGTTAATTTTGGCCTTTGGATGAACGGTCAACAAATGGGGAACCATCAGTAGACAGTTAAGTATCATCTGTTGATAGATTGATACTTTTGGCCAACAAATAAAATGTAATAAGGAGAAACCAAACCAAAATTAGGCACATTTAACAATTTATCACATCATAAATTCATTCTAATGAGTCATCATTCACTCATAAAATATTCAAATTTTTCTTTGTCAAGAGCTTTTGTGAAAATATCGGCAATTTGATGATTTGTGTCTATGAAGTCAAGTTCTATATCCTCTTTTTGCACATGATCTCTGATAAAATGATGCTTAACCTCAATGTGTTTAGTTCTTACATGAAACATAGGATTTTTGGTTAAGGCTATTGCACTTGACCATGATACTAGTGAGTTTCCTAGAAATTCGCATGAGCCACTAGTGCTTTTTCTATCAATTTTGCATCCATCATAGTCAACATCAATATAGACTTCAAGAAAGAATTCATTTGACCTGGGATAGAATAATTCTAGATTAGATGATCCTTTTAAGTATCTAAAAATTCATTTCACTACTTTTAGGTGAGATTCCTTAGGATCGGATTGATACCTTGGACATGAGCACACACTAAACATGATATCCGACCTATTTGCTGTTAGATATAATAATGACCTAATCATGCTTCTAAACATCTTATTGTCTACCTTTTGTCCTATCTCATCATTGTCCAAATATGATGAACTGCTCATAGGTGTAGCTATAGGTTTGCTATCTTGAATGTTGAATTTCTTAAGAAGATCCTTAATGTATTTTTGTTGAGATATATAAATTTCTTCATTTTGTTGCCTTATTTGCAATCCTAGAAAAAATTTCTTCTCCCATCATACTAATTTCAAATTCTCCTTGCATTAATTTTACAAATTTATCACATAGAGATTTATTTGTGGATCCAAAGATAATATCATCCACATATATTTGAACTAACAGAATGTCTTTAACATGTGTTTTTATAAACAATGTTGTATCTATTTGCCCTCTTTTGAATCCTTTTTCTAGAAGAAATTTATTAAGTCTTTCATACCATGCCCTAGGAGCTTGTTTCAAACCATGTAGGGCTTTAGAGAGTTTGAATACACGATCCTCAAATTCTGGATCCTCAAAACTAGGGGGTTGTTCCACATATACTTCCTTATTTATATAACCATTTAAGAATGAACTTTTAACATCCATTTGATATAGTTTAAAATTTTTGTGACATGCAAATAACAAAAGCATTCTTATGGCTTCAAGTCTAGCCATAGAGGCATAAGTTTCATCATAATCTATTCCTTCTTCTTAGCTATATCCTTGAGCCACTAACCTAGCTTTATTTCTTGTAACAATTCTGTTCTCATTCATTTTGTTCCTAAACACCCATTTGCTTCCTATGATTGGGTGATCTTTAGGTCTTGGAACTAATTTTCACACTTCATTTCTTTCAAATTGATTCAATTCCTCTTGCATGGAAACTACCCAATTTTCATCATTTAAGGCATCATTGATATTGTTAGGCTCTATTTGAGATATAAAAGCAGCATATTCATTTCTAATAGATGCTCTTGTCCTAATTCTTCTAGAAGGATCTCCTATAATATCATTATTTTCTACATAATTTCTTTCTCTTGGGAATGATGGTTCTTTTTCTTCTTGAGGAATGTTTTGTTCATTTTGACTTTTACTACTTGAGGGTTGATTGTCTTGATGACCTAATGGGAGGTTCTCAAGATTCTTACTTAATTCATTTTCATCTTCTTCTTGAGACTTAGGGAAGATAGAATTTGTATCATCAACTTTTACTTGAATAGATTCTTCTACTGCTAATGTTTTCTTATTAAATACTTTATATGCCTTATGTTAGTTCTATATAATGGCAAGTATATCCCAAGAGGGGGGGTGAATTGGGATTTGGGTAAAATTTTTAAATAACTTGAAAACCTTGGCTTACAGGATACTATGTTTCGAAACTTGAAGAGGTATGTTTCGAAACAAACCTTTTTGTTAAGTATGTTTCGAAATATAGATGAGTATGTTTCGAAATAAAACTTACTGGCAGGTATGTTTCGAAATATTACTCTTTGATTTGCAAGAATAACAAAACTCCTTAAGATTTTCAAAAATGATTCTTTTAAGAACATAAACAAGAATAACAACAAGTAGGAACGAGAAATCAAGTACACACAAGATTTATAGTGGTTCGGCACTTATCTACTCCACTACCTTCAAGCTTACCCACTTGAAAGACTTGCAAACCACAATCACTTTTACTAGCAATCAATGACCCTAAGGGTTTTACCACGGTTCACCCTAAAACCTTACACACGGAGTTTTTACGGGTTCAACTCAAACCTTACAACAAGATAAATAACACTTATCTTATTACAATCCAAAAATTTGAATATAATTTAAAACACCTTACCAGATAGTTATAGCAAACCTATTGGTATGGAATAAGGAGAGCTTGAAGGAATGAGAGCTTCAGATTTGACTTGCTTCTCCTATTAGTACCACAATTCACATCAAGGAATGATTGAAAATAACTTCATTTGAGAGTTCACTAGAAGGGCTTTGTTCACTTGTGCTTGTGGCAAAAATCTCTTGTAGTTGTGTAAGAATTTGTGTATGCTTGAAGAGAGAGTCTTCTTGTCTTCAAAGGGCTGATATATATATCAAACGGATACACTTTTGGCTAATTATAACTGTTAAAGACAAGATAAGAAAGTAGGTTTCAAAATATACTTATTAGGTTTCGAAACAACATATTTTTACACAGAGGTTTCAAAACACACATAACAGGTTTCGAAACATACATCCTTTACAGCTGGATATGCACCAAAAGACAAAATGGGTGGAAGACTTTAAAAACAAAATGATTTGGTTTTATTCTCCACTAAAACATATTTGAAATTTAAACATCAGGGTATGGGTAGATTCATTTAAAAAGGATATTTAAATGTTTTTTGATTAAACAAACATTCAGCTCCCATGCTACTTGGTTTTAAAGATATTCTGCTGACACAGAGTCAGAAGTTTCGAAACATAGATATACGGTTTCGAAACATACTTCGAAAACTTCTTTCAAAACATATGCAACTCAAAACCAATGCTTGAATGCTCTGCAGACAGAGACATAAGTTTCGAAACATGATAAGGTGGGTTTCGAAACATACTTCTTAAATTCAATATAGGTTTCAAAATATGATATACAGATTTAGCAAACAATGAGATCTAGACCAAGACCATTTCGAAACATATATAAAAACATATAAGAACAGTGTTTCGAAACATAGACATTTGGTTTCGAAACATCATTTATGCATTTGGAATCTTTCAAACATTTTAGCTAACGCGCCTAACAACTACTTATGCATTGTTTCAAAACATGAAAGCCTATTTCGAAACATGATTTTCTCAAGAGGGAATTTGCATCAAAACTCTTTTTCTCATATACCAAAAAATATGATACAACACCTTAGTAATGAGTATCCTAAAACTATACCTTCATTACATTCGGAATCAAATTTACCCAAGTCATCCTTATTATTTAGAATAAAGCATTTACTACCAAAGATGTGAAAGTAAGAAATATTAGGTTTTCTTCCTTTATATAGTTCATATGGGGTTTTCTTTAAGATAGGTCTTATAGAAACTCTATTTAGAATATAACATGCTGTATTCACTGCTTTTGCTTAAAGATTTTTTGTGAGATTTTTGTTGCATAACATGGTCCTAGCCATTTCTTGTAGTGACCTATTTTTTCTTTCAACTACTCTATTTTGTTGAGAAATTCTAGCACAAGAAAAATTATGTTCAATACCATTATCTTCACAAAAATGTTTAAAATGTTCATTTTCAAATTCTCCTCCATGATCACTCCTTATATTTGAAATGCATATGCCTTTATCTTTTTAAACTCTTTTGCAAAATATTTCAAATTGTTTATACGTTTCATTTTTAGAGGTAAGGAATATTACCCAAGTAAACCTAGAGAAGTCATCTACAATGACAAGAGTATAATGTTTTCCTCCTATGCTTTGGGTTCTCATAGGTCCAAAAAGTGAAGCAATGTTAGAGGTCTAGAATTGAAACTTCATTTAAGGGTTTAAAGGAAATACTTATTTGCTTACCTTTCATGCATGCATCACAAATATGATCTCTTTCATATTTTAACTTAGGTAACCCTTTAACAAGATCATGTTTAGATAATTTATTAACAAGATTCATACTAGCATGACCTAGTCTACTATGCCATAACCAAGTATTTTGAGATATGGTGATTACTAGACATCTTTCTATACTAGATAAGAATAGGTCTAGGTAAATTATGTATACATTATCTATTCTATTTCCTACAATTTTTATCTCATTTTTTTTAAACATGATACCTCGCATGCATAGGTGTTAAAACACACTCTATTTTCATTGTCACATAATTGGCTTATGCTAATTAAATTGTGTTTAAGACCATCGACCAAAATAACATTTTCAAGCATAAGATTGGGAAAACATATAGAGCCAATGCCACGAATTTTACCTTTTGAGTTGTTATCATAGACAACGTTACCTCCTTATTTGTAGGCGATGTTGTTGAAGAGTCGTTCATCTCCGCTCATGTGTTTTGAGCAACCATTATCTAGAAACCACTTGCTTCTAACAATATTTGTAGTAAGAGCGACCTGTCACACAAGCAATCAACTTGCTTCCTTTGGTACCCAAACCCTTTTGGGTCCATTCATGTTAGCATAGAATTTTTCTTTAGGTACCCAAATTTATTTATATCTATGTGGGTTGTTTCTTATGAAACATTTGTTGATAGAATGATTATACCTACCACAATAGTGACATATGATCCTATTCTTTGAGAAGTATGGTTTATGAAAATGATCTTTTGAAATAGATTTTTGATACGAGGGTTTTACAAAAATAGTTTTGTTTTCATTATCTTGACATGGATCAAAACCTATTCCTTGTTTGTCTCCAAAACTCCTTTGAGCACCTAGGATTATTTCAAGTTTCTTTTTCCCTTCAACAAGTTTTTCTAGGGATTCTTTAAGTCAAGATTTTGTTTAGTAAGAGTTTCATTTTCATCTATTAAGTCCTTTTTCTCATTTATCCAAGAATCTTTTTCAATTTGTAATATTCTTACTTCACTATCTAATGATTTTGACTTCTTCTTGAGAACATTGTATGTGAAGCTAAATTCTTCAAACTCACCCATAACTTCATTGAAAGCATCTTGTAATTCTTCAAGAGTAAATATTGAAGGATTTGAAGAACTTACCTCTTCAAGTTTGGCCATTAGATAAAGATTGGCTACTACCTCATCTTAAACTTCATCTCTTGATGAAAATTCATTCTCGCTCCATGCGACTAAGGCTTTCTTATTCCCTTTCCATTCATTTTTTTTCAAGAGAGGACATTCGGTCCTTATGTGATGTGTTTTCTTGCTTTCATAATGTCTAATTTCTTTACAACCTTCTTTCATTTGGTCATTATCTTTCTGAAAGCGCCTTCTTTGATTGAATTTACTATTTCTCATAAATATATTAAATCTCCTATCAAACATTGCAAAGTTTTCAGTATCACTATCTTGTGAATCTTGGTTATCGGTTTCTACCTTAAAAACTAGATTTTTATTTTTCTTTGATTCATCTACATCATTTCCTTTCATCATAATTTCATGTGTCATTAGTGAGCCTAACAAAGTATCAAAAGTTCAAGTATCTAGGTCATTGGCTTTCGTTGTGGTGGCGACTTTTAGATCCCAAATTCTAGGAAGACTTCTTAAAACTTTTCTAACTTTTTCTCCATTTGCATATGTTTTTCCTAGTGATTCTAAACCTGAAACTAAATCATTAAATCTAGTGAACATATCCTTTATAGATATCCTATTTCATGGAGAATAATTCATAATCATGAACAAGTGAATTGATTTTTGTTTCTTTTACCTGTTTTGTACCTTCATATGTTACCTCTAGCTTGTCCTATATTTCTTTGGTAGTCTTGCAAGTTGAGATACGGTTGAATTCTTCCGCACTTATATCAATGCATTCATTGCCTTTGTATTGATTTCCATGTTTCTTCTTTCCTCTACCGTCCAAGTCTCGATTTTCTCCATGTCAGCTAATGTGATTTGCTTCGTGATGGCTTGCATAAGAATGGAATCCTACATAAGATAAATTTGCATTCTTGCTTTCCAATAGTTATAGTTAGTATCATCAAATAAAGATGGATGAGCGGTGCTTTGACCCTTGGAATGGGATGAACTAGCAAAATGAGCCATAGACGGATCTTGTCCCTAGGTTGTTAGACCTACTTGAAAAGAATGAGAACTTGGATCCAATACCAATTGATAGAATTAATTAGCTATGACAACAATACCCAAGAAGGGGGGGAGAGGTGAATTGGTATAAAAAAATATTATTCTTTTTCTTCAATTTTTTTTTTAATAAAATGGAGATGTCATCTATGAAGAGCACGATTTCGTTAAATCTCAAGACCTTGAGATGGCACGATGAAATATCAACCGTATAAAGACAATCTTATCTTGAAAATGGAGAACATAAGGTTAAAAGAAATTTGAAATCTTTTCAATGAAAGGATAAAATGAAGAATATAGAGATGCTTAAAGAAAAATAAATAAACAAAGAACACAAGGATTTATAGTGGTTCAGCTTAAACAAGCCTAATCCACTACCTTAGCTTCTCACTAAGGATTTTCAAGAAAAACATTATAACTCTCCTATCACACCGGATAAGCCCTCTAGCACTAAGATAGGAAAATACAAACCTCTTTCTTAAACAAGCAAGTCCTCTAGCAAAGCTAGGTATCACAAAGCCTCATACAAGAAAAGTAGGCCCTCTAGCGAAAACAAGTTAGGAGAATACAAAATGTTACAAGATAAGGGAGGATTTGAGAAACAATATTCTTAGTTATAAGTTCTCTCAAAAATTAAGACAAGACTTGAATAAGAATTACATAACAATAAATACAATGCCTTGAAAAGGGAACGAATTTACCAATGAAGCACAACAATCATTTTACCATTTGGGAGCTTGTAGATAGATTGCTTAGGTAATTTGAAATCTCCTTATGACTTGTTTTTATAGCCTCTTGAAAGCCCAAGTTTGAATCAAGCTGTTGTAAGTGGAGAAAGCACTTGAGTGCAAAAGATGAACTAGTTATTGTGTTTCTGTGAAGCAAACGGTCGATAGATGAAAGGCATCGGTTAACAGATTAGTAAAAATTCAAAATCTGGTGGACAGATCATTTGAGACTGTCGACAGTTCCTTGTGCAAGCATTCTGCCGATCGACAGATGCATAGGCATTGGTCGACAGATGGCTTGCTCACCATAGAAGCACCAAGGATTGGCATTCTGCCAGTTGATAGATGCAAGAGCATCAGTTGACAATTTCATGGGAAAACATAAGATTGGTTGACAGATGGCTAAGCATCGGTTGATAGATTAAGCCATCCTTTTAGAAAACACATACTGCCAGTTGACAGATGCATAAGCATTGGTCGACAGATGAAGCCAATACAAAGGCTGGTCGACAGACAACAAACAATCTGTCGATAGATGGATGTCTTTTCAAGGACACCCATTCTATAGATTGACAGATGCATAAGTATCGGTCGACAGTTGGGCCAAAATTTGAAAAATGGTCGACAGGTCACATTGACCAATCAACAGATGACCTTACCTTTTGAAAATGCTTTGAAGATGTTTTGTTTTTGTTAATGACAAATCATTTTCAGTAGAAGATTTTTCAAAAGCAAAAAGTGAAAGATATTTTTCATCATTAAAACTAAAACTCCTTATATTTGAACATAGATCTATCATGTGATTCATCATTCTCCTTATTTTTGATGATGACAAAACCTATACTTGGATTTTGAAAATTTTCAAAAACGATTTTATTCACACAATTTCTGCCCCTTTTTGTCATAAGTCAAAAAGTCAAAATCATTGAAGCATACATCATTTAAGCTAAGCTCCCCCTTAAACCAAAATGGGGTTGTATTCTAAATATAACCACTCATTCATTGAAATGATCATAAACATATATATAAATCCGATATCAATGTAAAAACGTCCACATAGTAAGAAGGCATGTATTTAATGGAAAATAACCACACATAATCCATCAACGACATAGTCATCAAAACAAACATTGTTTAATAATAGAAAATACCAAAAAAAATGTGTCATACATAAGACGAAACATCTAGATGTCCTTAGAAGATGATGATGATGAGGTAGATGCATCAGGACGAGGTGATGATGGAACGACTGGGAGACGAGATGAAATGAAGTTAAAAAGTTCATTGTGGCAAGGATGAAGCTACCTCAGCTCATGTTGAACTTCTTCTCTGAAGCTTGAAAATTCCTACTTGAGTTCCGCTAATCCATGAATAAGATAATCAGGAATGGTGGATGATGATCATGATGGCTCGACTTGAGTTATGGTCTTCCTTTCTTGCTTATTTTTCCTCGGATCCATATTCCTCCTTCTTGAGCCACAAACCCTATCCTCATTGCTGTATTGCTTTTTATGTGTTGTGCGGGATCTAGGTAAATTTTTCTTGCACCTTCGAGAGCTCCCACTTCTTTTTCTATAAGATCACTTAGAGCCATCCCATAAGGTAGTGATCGCTTACTTCCTCTAAATGACTCGATCATGTGATTCATAATAAGCAGTGAAAGATTTGGTCTTCTCTTAGCCATAATACACTGCATGAGCCATAGGTTTAGTTTAATGACTTCTGAAAAATTTCCAGTTCTAGGAATTAGCATTTGACAACAGATGAGATGCAATATCCTAGTGTTCAGGCTCATTCTAGTGGTTTCATTTATATGGGAGTCTATGGAGTCATCTTCATATACTTCTTTACAGGCTTGAATGAAGTCTTGTGTCCATGAAGTATACTCTTCACCTCCTTGAGGTATCCCAAATCGGTTTTGAACCAAACCTAGGTTTACTTCAAAGTGAGTCTTGCCTATGTTGGTCCTAAATCAAACATCTGATCTTTGACCATTAAATAGATTATTAGCATTAACATAGAATGCCCGTATTACATCTTCTAAGATATCTCTATGTATTGTCAAGAAATCCCACCATCCAAATTCTTTGAAAGTGGAGATGTAAGGAAACTTAATGCCTTCCAAAAAGTCATTATCTAAGTATCGGCCAAGTAGTACCTCTCTAGATTCAAATTTCTGAAGGTACCTTTCGTTTTTTCAGTTGCTCTCAAAGAGTTGAGGCCAAGGAAGAGAATGAGGAAGATGACTCGATGTGGCCTTCTCCTTCTCTTTTTTTGGATTCTTCGTGCACGTCATTGTGATGATCTAGGGTTTGATTGATGATTGAGAAAAAGAATCTTGAGGGATAGATGATCGAAAGAGAGAAAATAAGAGAGAGAGAGAGAGAGAGAGAGAGAGAGAGAGAGAGTCCGTTTTGATAGAAATTAGGGTGTGGAATGAAAATGGGTGGTCGCCCGATCCTTTTAAAGACTGATCAAACCGGTCGACAGATCCTTTAATTGGTAGACAGATGGGCAAAAACGATGGAAATGGTCGACAGAAATGATATAATTGGTTAACAGTTTCTAGGACCACTTGGAAGGCGATGGTCCTAGAAGAGCTCAGACTCCAGGCTAGTGTTCTTGCCCTTGGCAGAAGAAGCTACGAGCCAGATAAGGGACGACCCCAAGGGTGGCAGTCTTGTGAATGTTTGGTAAAATTAATAAAAATATGTTGTGCATGTTCTATAGGTGGCTTAGTGGAGTCCTATAGACTTGGGAAAGACTAGATGCATGTTAGGGGTCATATGGGAGGTTAATGCCTCGAACAGGTGGGTTCGAAGGGTAACGATGCCTCGCCATTCATGCATACTTACTTATGATTACATCTCATATATTATCTTGTTTACATTCATTTGCACCCTTACTGAGTTATTGTGACTCATGAGGTTTTACCTCGTGTTATAGATATTGCGAGTCCATATACAAGTAGGGATGATGTCGAGAGGATGAAGTGGCGACTAGCATTGTTGCCTGAGTTTTGTATGCTGTATATATTTCTGTATATATATTCATATGTTGTTGACACTAATTGGTTGTAATTAACATGGTGTAGTAGTTGATTATGAGACTGCGTGTTGTATGTGGGTTTAATTAGTGGAGCCAAGTTTCAGATTGTGTAAGAATCAAAATGAATTTTCCATAAATCCCCAATACTCAATAGATTTGTGATATGTTATATTTTGTGCCTGGGTCACCTTTGTGAGAGGAGCTGAAGAAAGGTGAAGCTCACTTGGGTTTTGGGACTCATCCATTATGCTTCTTTTTATTATTTTGGGACCGATTCCTCAAGTGGAGCGAAGAGAAGGATGAACCTTAGTCCCCACCTAGGGGGTTTCTCGTTGAAACATAGTCTGTCTCTACATTAATGGTTTGTTGTGTGAGTAATTTGGTTGATTATTCACCGGTGGCGCCTGTAGGTGGGAGCGGGTCATCACAGATACCCCTTTGCCACCTTGTGTCTTGTATTCAGATTTGTGGTTTGGGTATTCGGATACCCCTTGTGCATGTTTTGAGTCTCATATTTAAAGAGGAAGCTAGCTATTCGAATACCCTATGAGTTATTGTCTCTTATATTCGGATAAACCCTAGTATATTTAGATAACTTTTTCTGAAAACGACTTTTTAGGCCACTTTCTCGACACAAACCCCAATTTTTAGGCGATGGTGGATGAATTTTCCTTTGTCCTTACCACGCGTCCAAACCCATTTCCATCTATCTCTTGCTATATATATGTATAACAGATGAAAAGTTGAGAGAAGAGAGATTGGTTGAGAGTTCGACCGAGAGTAGGAAGAAGAAGAAGTCGTCGGCCAAGCTTTCTAGATACGGTCTTTTCTGTATTTTAGGCAAGCTCTTTCTCCCTTCTTACTTCTATAACATTTGTTCTTTGGCTTGTGAGAAATTCTGCCACTCTTATGAACAGTTTATTCTCCTTACTATTGAGTTACGGATGGTTTTATTTGAGGATTATAGGCATATTTCTTGTTAGTTTTCTCCATCTTGGTTAGATCATCGCCAAATGGTGGATCTTTTCTTATGAGCTTTGAAGGGCCCAGTTTCCCCTTCTGTTTGTTGTTGGAATGAAGCTAGGATGTTGTATGGGCTAGTTCTCATTGGGTAGTGTAGGCTGTTGTTGTGGTCAAGAGTATACATGTGGTCTTTGTAATTTATTTATAGTATTTTATCATTTGAAATGCATGCAGGGGCTTGGGGATATGCATTTGAGGGATCCATGTGACTTGTATACTTGACCATGGGCATGATAGATGGTTTTAATATCTAGGTTATCTAGGCACAAACACTGCATCATATGTGACTTCCTATATGGGCGAGCAAGGTTTGATGCATGGTTTTATGGGGGTTATGTATCACATTAATGCTCATTATGCCATTGCATTATATTTGTGCAATGCATGGTTACTAGTGGCATGTGGGTGTGTGCAGCTGCTTTACAGACTGTTATGTCATGCCAAGTTTACGAACGTGGTTAGCATGTCGGGTTTACAGACGTGGTTAGCGTGCTGGGTTATACAGATGGTATAATGTGTCGGGTTTTTCAGGTTTCGATAGCTTTGGCCCGAGGTAGCTTCAGCTCGGGATGTTACTTATATTGCCTTTCAGGGCAATGACAGGTTTGTGATAGGGACTTGGGTGCCATGTGTCTTATGTGGGCCCCAAGGACCGGTATGTGCATATTTTATTATGCGGAGTTTTTATATATTTGTCATGTGATTCATTGACATGTGATGTATGGTTATTGCATGTGGGGTGCGGATTACTCTTTAGCTTCCATACTCTTGTCAGCCTTTCCTTTCTTATATACTTGCTGAGTCTTATAACTCACTCTTGCTTCTCTTCATTCCAGGTAAGGGCAAAGCTAAGTATGGGTGCGAGGCTAGAAGTCCTTGAGCTATCTCGTTAGCTGGTGTACAGGGCAGTCTTAGCAAATCTTGTTTGGTTTTTATCTTGTGGTGTTGTATCATGGATGTTTAGCTTTTGAGTGTTTGGCTACATTTTGTATATGTATATGTATATACCATGTAATCCTGTGGGCTGGTTATCTTTTGTATGCATGCTTAGGATGTGAGTTACGCTTCCATTGCCATTTCTTCTATATGAGTACAGGTGATCCTAGTTGAGCATGCATGGCAGGTCAGGGTGGTTCATCTCCTGTTTCTTTACCCTTTTAGGCCTTAAATTCTCCACAATTTCAACCGAGTGGGGGCCTTTCAGCCCACCCCCCTTTGCTCCTCAATTACTACTTCATTTTCTACTTTTTTAAATTATCGAGTAGGGTACTTGCTAGATTAATTAATTGGGATGAAGCTTGGGTCAATTAATTAATTGCCTTGTTTCACCTTCTCCTCAATTGCTAATTGATCTTCAAGCGCCAATAATTTAATTGTTTAAATTCCCAAGCTTCAATTTCAAGTTCCTTAGATTGTTTAAATTGATTTAATCCTCAAATGCAAGCTTCATATTTTAATGTTGTTGATGGGTTGTGGCTTGCTTCCACAGGCCTTTTGCAGGGCATATCAAAAGTTAATGTTCCTTGTTCTACTACTGAACTTTCATTTTGTGACTCTTGTAAATTGGGTAAAATGCATGAACTTCCTTTTGTTAGTTGTCAAATTACAGCAAAGACTCCCTTGGAATTAGTTTACTTAGATTTGTGGGGTCCTTCTCTTGTTCTTTCTAGTAAGAGGTATCATTATTATATTGTGTTTGTGGATGCTTACACTAGGTATACCTAGCTATATCCCTCGAGACTAAAATATGATGCTTTATCTACTTAAGACCTTTAACAAATTTGCTGAATTACAATATCAATCAAAACTTAAGGCCTTCCAAATGGACAATGGTGGAGAATTTAAGGCCTTCCAAATGGTCAATGGTGGAGAATTTAAGGCCTTCCTACCTTACATACATGCCTATGGCATTCAACCTCGGTGTTCCTATCCTTATACACACCAACAAAATGTAGTTGTAAAAAAAAAACATAGACACATAGCTGAGATGGGCCTTATTCTCTTAGCCCATGCCCACATGCCCTTAAAATTTTGGGTTGAAGCCTTCCAAATAGCTGTCTACATCATTAATTTGTTACCAGCTTCACCACTTCAATTTCAAACCCCTTTTGAGAAAATCTATCACAAATAACCTAACTACATGCAGTTGCAACCATTTGGTTGTGCTTGTTCTCCGTACCTTAGACCTTACAACAAGCAGAAGTTCATTTCCATTCTACCATGTGTGTGTTTCTTGGCTGCAATCATGTGCAAGCTAGGTATAAATGTATGCATCCCTTCGGTAGAATTCATGTGTCCAGACATGTCCATTTTAATCCTGAGGAGTTTCAATTTCCTCAACTATTCTCTACCTCTTGTGCCCTTCAGTCAGTGTCTAATGGTTTGTGTACAATGGTTCTAAATTCATTTTTCCTTCTAACTTCTTTGATTTTTCTTCTTGAGTAGCACCACCTGACTCCTCTATCTCTCCTGCCATTTGTCTTATTCTATCTACTGCTGAGCAGCATTTTTCTTCTCCTTCATATTCTGTTCTTATTGAGCCTGTTGCTACACCTAAGTCAACTAAATCTAAGGTTTCTCTAGCACCTTCCATTCACCCAATGATCACTAAAGCTAAAGCAAAATAGCTTGCTATTACTTCTCCCCATGCCTTAGTGAGCTCCCTAGACCCCAATTATGTCCAAGAAGCTCTCTTAGATCCCAATTAGATTAAAGCTATGGAAGAAGAATATTCTTCCCTACAGAGGAATCACACTTGAGATCTTGTTCCTTTTTCCTCATATATGAACCTCATTGATTACAATTGAATTTTTAGGGTCAAGTACAATTCTGATGGCTCTGATACCGTGAAGTGAGAGCTTCACGATGGAAAGAAAAGAAGAAGCTGACATAGAGAAAAATTAATCTCGTTCAATTGTATTGAAAAAATGAATTACAAGATACCAAAAAACAACTGTGAGGCTAGCTTATATACTAGCCTCAAACCGCTTAACAAACATAACCAAATTAACGACAAACACAACTGCCTACTTGATAAAATAAATCTTCTACAACAGAACACATAATCTGAATAATACAATCACTGTTGATGCTATCAGTAGTCAACCCGACACCAATCCTTTTACAGGTTCAAACTTGCAATAAGTGCCAGAGGGATGCTCCTCTATCTTCCTCACCTGTAACAGATATCCAACAGATTTTCGAACCTATTCCCTTTGCACAATGGGGGTTGGATATACTTGGTTCATTTTCCATCACTTATGGACAACGAAAATTTCTACTTATAGCCGTTGACTATTTCACCAAGTGGGTAGAAGTAGAGCCCTTAGCAAACATCATAGAAAAGAAGGTGGAGAATGTAGTATAAAAGGATATCATCTGTCGCTTTGGAATCCCTAGAATCCTCAACACAAATCATAGCACATAGTTTGATTTTGATGTTTTTCGTGCCTTTTATAGCAGATGGGAATATGCTTTGTATGGCATCAGTTGCTTATCTACAAAAGAATGGCCAAGTTGAAGCAGCTAATAAAATCATTATCCGCGGCCTAATAACCTGGCTGGATAAAGCAAAAGGTGCTTGGGTAGAAGAACTTTCAACTGTCCAATGGGCTTACCGTGCCACCAGCCAAACATCCATTGGGGAGACTCCTCTTGACCTTGTGTATGGAACTGAAGCCCTTATCTGTGTTGAGGTAGACATTCCATCTCCATGAGTCCTAGCCTTTGATGAGTAGAGAAATTCAAAGTAACTGTTTTAGTAACTTGGATTTAATGGACAAGTTAAGAGACCAAGCTAGCATTCGGTTGGCAGCTTATTATTGGAGAATAGCCAACTATTACAACGCCTGCGTCCAAAACATAACCGCTGCAGCCAGGCGATTTAGTATTCATAAAATATGTGATCACAGGCGCTCTTTTTGAAGAAGGCAAACTTCGGGTAAATTGGGAAGGTTCCTACAAGATTTAGGAAATGTTGCGCCCGAACACCTACATTCTCTAAACGCTCCAAGGGGAAAAACTTGGTAAAACTTGGAACACAATGCACTTGAAAAAAATACTTCACTAGATAGAAGTACATTGTGTCATGTTCCCTTAGGCGTGGTCCAAACAAGTCAAACCGTGAAGGGCACCACAAGAAAAAATGCATGACACAAATAGGATAAATGTTAGGAATCCATAATTCACATTCCAATGTAACTATAATCGGCCAGGTACAATGTTACATTTGCCTCTATCCATAGTCATATAATAGAAAAATACTTCGATTCCATTTGTTTGGCACCTCTTGAGTATTTGTCATTCTTGGAGAAGAAAACTGTTGCAGAATTATCATAATAAATTTTCAATGGCTTACTTACAGTGTCAACAACCCCAATCCTTGAAATAAAGTTTCATAGTCATAATGCATGGATTGTGGCTTCAAAATATTCCACAAACTCTGCCTCCATGGTTGATGTAGCAATGACAAATTTTTTCACACTCTTCCAGAATATTGCTTCTTCTGCTAATAGAAACAGATATCCAAATGTGGCCTTTCTGCTGTCGAGGTATTCAGTAAAATTTGAATCCAAGTGTCCAACTATTTTTAAAATATTGGATTTTCTGTATATGAGCATATAGTCCTTTGTTCCTTTCAAGCACATTAACACTTTTATTTGCAGCTTTCCAATTATCCAAGCTTGGATTACTTTGATACCTACCTAACATGCCAACTGCAAAACTTATGTTTGGCCTAGTGTAGGTTTGCACATACGTAAGATTAATGCCAACAACTGAAGCATATGGAATTACTTCTATCATTCTTTAGACATTGCATAAAGCTGAATTCGTCTCTTTTCTATACTTGAGCAATTTCAGCTGAATACTTATCCAACTTAAATCTCTCCAAAATTTTTCTAATGTAATCTTTTTGAGACAATGCCAATATTCCTTGTGATATGTCTTGGAGTACTTCAATTCCACATAAGATACCTCTCCTATGTCTTTCATTTCGAAATTCTTTGAGAAAAAAACCTTTAGTCTCATATAATATGCCGAAATCATTACCAGTAAGCAGGATGTCATCAACATATAGGATTAGAAAAATAAACTTGCTCTCATTGACCTTTTGGTATATACATCGATCAACAATGTTTTCCTTAAATCCAAAAGACATTATGGTATCATTAAACTTGATATACCATTAGCGGGAAGCTTGTTTAAGTTCATATATTGACTTCTTAAGTTTACATAGCATATGACTTTTGCTTTCTATGGAACGACCCTCAAGTTGATCCATATAGACTTTCTCCTCCAAATTCGCATTAGGAAATGCTATTTTCACATCCATTTGGTGTAACTCCAAATCATATTGAGCCACCAGTGCCTTAATTATCCTCATTGAATCTTTCTTTGAGATAGGCAAAAATGTCTCTTTATAATCAATGCCATCTTTCTTAGTATAATCATTAGCAACCAGTCTAGCTTTATGTTGTTCGATGTTTCCATGTGAGTCACGTTTAGCCTTAAAAACCTATTTACACCCAACCCTTTTACAACCTTTTAGCAACTCAAAGAGATCCAAGACATCGTTTTGTTCCATTAATTTTAACTTATCTTTCATAGCATCAATCCACTTATCAAAATTTTCAGTTTCTATGGCTTATGAAAATGAAACTGGATTTTTATTGATTGCAATGTCAAAATTTGACTCTTACAAATAAACCACATAATCATCTGAAATGGTTGATCTCGTTAACGTTGTTTCTTGTGGTTGATCTACATTGGCAATTTGTGAGCTAGTGCCTTTAGGTAGTGGTTGTTCAACAACTTAAGGTAGTGATTCTTGAACCACTTGTTGTTCAGTATAGTCAAGATGATCTTCAGTGCTAGGGACAACATTTGTTGTAAATGTGGAAGAAGTAACATATATGGATAAAGGGACATCTACCCTAATTGCCTTTAATTCCTAATTATGATGTTCTTTTATTTTCACATTTTGGCGTTCATCACTCCCACTAACTTCACCATTCTCTAGGAATCTTGCATTACCAATTTCCATAATTTTCAGACTATGGTTTGGATAATAAAATATGTACCCTTTAGACTTCTGTAGGAAACTAATAAAGTAACCATTAGTCTTTTGAGAGTTTAGTTTCCTTTCATATGGATTATATATTCTCGCTTCCACTGGGCAACTGCAAACATGTAGGTGCCTTAAGCTAGGTTTCCTCCCTGTCCATAATTCAAAGGGGTCTTTTGAACTACCACAAATATGCTATAGTTTTGAGCGTATACATCCACAAAAATTTTGGTAATGAAGCGTTACTCATTATGCTCTGAACCATATCCATTAGTGTCTGATTATGCCTTTCTGGTACACCATTATGTTGTGGTGTGCTTGGCATAGTATACTGTGCACATATGACATGTCTTTCGAGGAGTTTAGCAAATGGAGTAGGACACTGATCTGACTCAGTAAACTTTCCATAATATTCACCACCTTTATCATATCTGATAACTTTTATATTTCTATCTAATTGCCTCTCAGCCTTCTTTATGTAAGCTTCAAGAGCATGTATTGATTGATATTTTTCATGAAGCAAATAGACATAACCATAACGTAAGAAGTCATCTATAAAGGTTATGAAATATTTCTCTCCATTATGAGTTGGAGTGTCGAAGGGTCCACAAATATCAATGTGCACAAGTTCAAGAAGCTGAGCACTTCTTGTGCCTTGTTTCTTACTGTCTTTGGTTTTCTTACCTTTAATGCAATCCACACACATTCTGAGATTAGTAAAGTCCAAGTTAGGGAAAATTTCATTATTTAGTAATCTCATTATCCTTTCTTTGGATATATGACCCAAATGCTTATGTCACAAGTAAGTAGAATTTTCATTCAACATGCTACGCTTAATTCCAAAATTATGATGCATTGTAAGGAATTAGTAAAAACATTATAAAGTTTTAATTTATATAAACCATCAGTAAGAACACCAAAACCAACAACTCTAGCATTCTTAAATAAACTTAAACTGTCAAACCCAAACTTTACATAAAAACTAAAAACATCAAACTTTGAAATAGAAATAAATTTCGTAGAAATTGAAGGTACATAGAAAGTCTCTAATAGGTCTAAGTAATGAATCCTTGCATCATATTAGGCACATGAGTTGTAGCACCAAAATCTAACCACCAGGTATTATAAGGAACTTCACTTAAATTTGATTCAAAACATACAAAGGTATTTGAATTACCTTTCTTTTTAAACCATGCCTTACGTTTCAGGCAATCTATTTTATAATGTCCAAACTTTCTATAGAAATAACATCTATCCTTTTTGCGTTCCTTCATTTCAACCTAAGAAGCATTAGTAGGCCCTTTTCTTTTCTTAAACTTGTGATCTTTCCTTTTCATTCCTTTCCCAAGCTTGTGTCCAGCGAGATTAACTAAGTGACTTTCATGATTCTTTAGCCTTTTCTCCTCCTGAACAAGCATATTGGCTAATTCATTCATATTCCACTTATCCTTAAAAATGTTGTAGTTAATCTAAAATAACCCATATTCAAAAGGTAGTGAGTTCAAGATGAACTACACTAGAAATGAATCCTCCACAGTTAATCCTAGGGACTTCATCCTTGCTGCAATATTTATCATCTCAATAATGTGCTCTAGCATAGTTTGAAACCCATTGAACTTCATGGTCATGAGCTCTTCCATCAGAGTACTAGCCAATGACTTGTTTGTAGAACAAAAACATTCTTCCACAAACTTCATGTATTCTTTTGCACTTTTTGTTTGTGGAATGGTTGACTTAATGTTGCTAGCAATAGTCATCTTAAGAAACATCAAACATAACCTGTTACTCCATTCTCATGTTGCATAATAGGACATCTCATCCTCACTTCTTATTTCCATAAGAGCAATAGGTTTGTTCTCTAACAGAGCCAAGTCAAGTTTCAAAACTCTTAGGTGAAAATTAACTTGCTCGTTCCATTCTGAGAAGTTCAAACCATTAAATAGAGTACTAGACGATGCTTGATATTGGATTGTAACTGTTGTATAATAAATTAATGCTCATAATTAATTTCTAAATAGATTCAGATATTAAAACATTAAATATACAGTAGTTCTTCTTTGGATAGACACTACCATACATTATCATAAATAAATGCCATATATTATCTTTAATTGGTGAATAAGATATTTCTAACTAAATACATTTGATATCTTTGGTTACACAAATGTATTTCATTAAAATACTAGTATACCTTGATTATGCTCACTAATCATGACTAACGATTTATCTTTGGGTAAACCTTGAAGTTCTAATGATTAGTAAACACAATTTATCCATGTAATATCTTAATAGGCATTTTAATAATATGGATAAATTATTATTTATGCAAGTGAAACATTCTAGTTTGGTTACTTTGGCGACTAACAAACTATAACAACAATACATGCATTTTTCGTAATTGCAATTGATGTTTATGCATGTGAAACCTTCTAGCTGGTCACTTTGGTGACTGTCAACTTAACAATAATACAAACACTCTTCATAATTACCAAGAACAGTTCATAATTCCCTAAAATGGCCTTCATATTTTTTTTTAAAACTGAAAATATATTTATTTATTTATTTTTTTAACTTATTAATGGGTTAGATTTAGTGGGTCGAGTCTAGAGATGTCAAAAGGGTCGGCCCATGGGCTTTTTAAAAGAGCCGAGCCAGCCTATTTACTAAAAGGGCTGGGCCTGACCCGACCCTTTTTGTCGTGGGTAAGGCCCAGCCCAGCCCAGCCCACGTGTAACACCCCGCTCTCCTAGGGCATTAGGTAACGTAAGATTTCGGGGACATTTTTTTCCAACGAAAACTCAACACAAAAACCGTTCCTCGAAAATCCCGTCACACCTTCACAGTAGATCAACTTAAAATTATTAATAAACTAAGATAGGTAAATCACCTCAAATGTGGAAGCTAGATCGAAACCTCAATAGAACATAACTGAAATCACTATTCATATCATAAAGCCAAACCAGCGTTTTACATGATGTCATCAAAATAAATTACATAATTGAAAATAACATATCATAAACTATCCATTAATCGTCGTCACTACTCGACAATCCCTTTTCCCTTCGCACCGCTACCTTCACCTAGAACATTTGAATATTCCAGGGACAAAATCCATATTAGATGATGAATCATCCCAGTGAGAGTTCAAAACACATTTTCATGAATGAATGCAAGACATGAAATAAACCAATACCACTCGGCAAGTCCTAGGCCAAGAGAATCCCACACAGTGCTCAACCCTACCACGAGGAGAGAGTAATCTCTCTATAGGCCATGCCACCACATCGACACGACGCAGTTCTAGCTTAAGAGAGGCAAGGTCAACGCATCTCCCCAACATCTCAGGAACAATCATTACCACTCTCAGCCTAGGAGGGTCACATCAATGCAAGAACCAAGCTCACCACAATTACGTCGGGGATTACGTTCCCACTCAAAAGCATCTAGGAACCACTACCCAATCCCAACTCAAATCCCATATGGACCACCTAGTCATCCTAGTGCAACTTTCCTAACCAAACGACCTAGCATGGAAACCAAGGTGGCTATCTCGGCATGCACACCAGCACAAGGTACCCCTATTATTCCAACAATACCCTTGGGAAAATACAACTACACTATCCAGACAACATTTTGGGCTAACATTCCATATGAACAACAAAAACGGATGACTATGCCACATTTCACAACTCAATGCATCATATAAACAACATTTTATAAAATGCAATGCACAGGTACAAAAGGTTTAGGGACGAACCTTTCTCATGAAACCAACTGTCACCGGTTTTCGTTCACATGCAACAAAACCATTTTGCATGGAATCACAACACATTTAAGTAACACAAACACCAAGTTTTAGGGTAGAAACATCTACAATAAATCAAGTTTTGGGGGAAAACCACTCACGAGTTAAAACCAAGTTTCTAGGTAGAATACTCACAATAAATCAAGTTTTGGGGGAGAACCACTTACCTCGAACGTATTCGGAATGCCTCGATCCATGTACACGACCTCAATTTGTGTGCTAAACCACAAACACCCGTACCTATACTCAACCTTGAGCGACAATACTCCCTAAACACCATATTTAATTAAAGAAGCATCAAAATCCATTTTCCTCAATTTTTCATAATTTCCTCTATTTTTCTCCTAATTTTCACCTCGATAATTTCAAAATAATTATCTCCTCAAACATTTTTCAAAATTTTTCAACATGATAATTCCTAAAATAATTTAAGAAAAAAATTAAAGTGAAATATCGAAATTGCCCCAGTCCCACGCACCCTCACACACCCTGCGCGTGTCTGCGGGTGAAGTGTAGCGCGTGCAGCTGACACGCCACCTTCTTCCTCTATTTTGGCTGCCTGTGACTCCTTCAATGGCCAATCTGATTCCACCCCCTTAAAGCCCTTACTTAGTCGATCCCAACGACACCACTTTCCGGTCGAAAGCTCATCAGAAAATGTCTCAAATGGCGAATTATAGGTCGGCCCTAGGCGGTCCGCCTCGCGTCTCCAGCCAAGCTTAGAATAGCCTCCAAACCAGTGCTAAATGCTCCCAAATGCTCCAGAATCCTTGCTCTTGATGCTAGGATCAAAAGCCCTCTATCCAATTTCTTCAAATCATTGCCAATCGTGAGTAATTTGTGTGCTCTTTCTCGGCCAAAAACATAGCTATTAATAAGCAAAATCCGACCATTTTTCAACCAATCAACGGCCATGGCTTAGCCTCCAAGCTTCCCTCCGCCGTATACAACCTCCCCCGAGCCTCCCTCAGCCATCCCATAGCCGGAAATGGTGGCCACGTGCGATGGCAATGTGGCGGTCATTTTTCCCTTGCGTTCATACTATAGTTTCAACTTCTTACACTTTGGCACCCTTGTTTCTTCCAATCTCGATTTGGCCTTTTTCTTTGAGGCCCTTGATCTTTCTAACAATACCACTATGGCCCACAAGTCTTGTACTCTTCATTTCATCCTCAAAATTCCCGAAATGCTATCCTTTTGACCTCCCTTGAGTAGAATTAGAAAATTATACTTTGGCCCGATCGATCGTTTTGACCCTAAATCCCTTCGTTTCAACCCAAAATTGCTCAAGGGTTGTTTCATATGTAAAATCTAGGTCCTTAAAATGTTGCGTTGACTTTTCAGAAGTTTCCTACGTCAATTCAGTTTTCTCAGCCTGATCCACAGTTGTACCAAAAATTGTTCCCGATCCAACTTCTTTTAATACCTAAAATTATGCCTCAAATCACTTGTTGGTACTATTCCATTTTCTTTAAGCATCTAAGGTTCAGGGTACTCTTTTCGGTCAATTTGATTGTTTAAAACTGTGTTAGTGTACCCTACAACCTTATTCTTTCAAAAATTCCATTTGTACCCTTCATAAAATGTCATTTATAACCTCAAGAATTTCCCAGGTATTACATTCTCCCTCCTTAATAAATTTCGTCCTCAAAATTTACCCATGATAAATTGAATAACTACTACTGCTAATGACTCCCAATTATATCATTCCTAATCTTTGGCGATTATTTTGACTCATATCCACATTGTCCATGCTTACCAAACATGTTTCTTTTTTTCCAAAATATCCTGTTGTAGCTCTTCACAGGCGGTACTCATATCCCAAAATAATTTATAACACTTGATATCACTTCTAATTGTGTCGTCGGAACACATTTCATCTGACTCCTAATTCTCCCATCCCATTCTTATCCTAATGCATATTCCATGATCACCAAAATTATCAACATTTAGTTGAGCTTAACTCGGCGTACCTTTCTCTATTGTTGGGTAGATATCTTCATCCTCTTTTGTCAAGTAGAAGACTCATCCAGGGCGAGGTTTTTGTGCCTCGTTCGCTTTTCCCAATTGCTCCACCTTCTGCCTCTTTGGACATTCGCTTGCGTAATGACCGGGTTGTTGGCACATGAAACATGTGATCCTTATTCGATTACCGGTCAAAGATGCCTATTTGTTCTTAGGGTAGTCCTTTTCTTTGTGTCTGTTCTCGCCGCACGTAAAACAACAGACATGTCTTAGGAAACATTATCTCCTTGAGTGTACCTTGTCACATCAGGGACACAGCTCTCTGTCTTTGGAGTTCTTTCCTCTTGATTTATGCTTCCCGCCTTTCGAATCTTTCTTCTTTTCTTCCGATCTAATCAAACCCACATGCAGTAGATTAGTCTCTATGGATAGGGCTCTATCTAGTACCTCGTTGTAGGTGTCCATTGTCCATGAGTTGAGAGCTTGCTACAATCCTATTTTCAGTCCACCCACAAACTTTTGTGCCTTCTGCCACTCATCGGCTTCATACACAGGCACGTACTTGATCAGTTGGGTAAATTTGATGTTATATTGAGTTACCAACATCTCGTCGGTCTGTCTCAACTTCATTAATTCCCAAGTCTTTTCTTCTCTCCAGCTTCGAGGAAAATACTTTGTGTCAAACACTTCCTTGAATCTTGCCAAAGTCACAGGTTGAGCTTGCCTTAGCCTTTGGATCTTATTCTACTTGCCTAGGTATCCTTTGCAAAGCTTGTTGTGCTAATTGTCACCATGGTCCAACCTATTCCTCTAGCATGAACGTGGTGCAGTTAACCTTTTCTTCGTCACTGCATTGCAAATGTTGGAGTAGCTTCTCATTTTTCTCCATCCAGAACTCGGCCATGCAAGGGTTATCTTCTACTTTTCCCCTAAACACCGGGGGTCTTTGCCTGCAATATTGATCCAACATATGAGTGGAATGCCTCGACGGCTCGTTCCTCGTTACATGTGTTAGCATGCCTCTAAGATTCTTTCCATCAGATCAAGTCTATTCTCACTAGGTCTTGGTCGCTCCTCTTGTTATCCAGTGCTCATGACATGATTCGCAGAATAACTGCGATGACTGCTACTACTGTCACTCTCATCTCGTTTGTTGAGATTCGTGACTCTCCGAGTTTTCACCATCTAAAAAAGAAAAATACTTCCTTAATCAGTGCTAAACTCACTTAAAGATAATCTCAATCTTGCTAATAGTTCTTTCGGGTCCCACGACTATTAAAGGCACCATGTCCAAATCTCAAATTCTAAATTGCCAAAATTCCTAATCTCCAATAACCTTTACAAGACTCAACACTACATCCCGGTCATTTCATTCTCTAAGTCAACATTTGAACTAACACACTTGACTCGTTCCCATGAGTCGTTTCCTTGAGGTAACCTTACCACGATCCACACCACATTCATTTCGAGATCCCTATTCTCACAATCGATCTTCAGAATCCTTAAACTCTATTTGCAACAACACTTATCAATTCATCTTAAGTTAAATATCCCTAGGATCCTCGATCTAACTGAATTATTCCTAACTTAATCATTCCTGGTAACTACCAGTTATCCCATTACTCCATGTAAGGATTTCAACTATTGACTTCCAACTAATAGTTTCTAAATTCCAATGAAATCTATAATCCTCAAATAACCTTCGCTCTAATCAGAGTCCCTTAAATTTCAGAACCTCGCTTTGATACAAATTGTAACACCTCGCTCTCCCAGGGCGTTTCGGAATATATATTTTTTCCAACGGAAACTTAACACAAAAATTGTTCCCCGAATATCTCGTTACAACTTCTTAGTATATCAACTTAGAATCATTAATAAACTAAGACAAATAAATCACCTCAAATGCGGAAGCTAGATCGAAACCTCAATAAAACATAACCGAAATCACTTTATTCATATCATAAAGCCAAACCAGCGTTTTACATGACGTCGTCAAAATAAACTACATAATTGAAAAAGACATATCATAAACTATCTACTAATCGTCGTCACTACTCGGCAATCCCTTTTCCCTTCGCACCGCTGCCTTCACCTGAAATGGTTGACTATTTCAGGGACAAAGTCCATGTTAGATGATGAATCATCCAAGTAAGAGTTCAAAATATGCTTTCATGGATGAATGCAAAACATGAAATAAACCAACACCACCCAGCAAGTCCTGACCCAAGAGAATCCCACACAGCGCTCAACCCTACCATGTGGAGGGAGCAATCTCTCTATAGGCCATGCCACTATACCGACACATCGACATGATGCAACTCTAGCTTAAGAGGGGCAAGGTCAACACATCTCCCTAACATCTCGAGAATAATCATTACCACTCCCGGTCTAGGAGAGAGGCAAGGTCAACGCATCTCCCTAACATCTCGAGAATAATCATTACCACTCCCTGGTCTAGGAGGGTCACATCAACGCAAGAACCCGACTCACCATAATTACGTCAGAGATTACGTTCGCACTCAAAAGCATCTAGGAACCACTACCTAATCCCAACTCAAATCCCATATGGACCACCTAGTCATCCTAATGCAACTTCCCTGACCAAACAGGTCTAGCATGCACATCAGTACAAGATACCCTTATTAGTCCGGCAATACCCTTGGGGAATTACGGCTACACTATCCAGACAACATTTTAGGCTGGCATTCCTTATGAACAACAAAAATGCATGACTATGCCACATTTCACAACTCAATGCATCATATAAAATACATTTTATAAAATGCAATACATATGCACAAAACGTTTAGGGATGAACCTCCCTCATGAAACCAACTGTCACCAGTTTTCGTTCGCATGAAACAAAACCATTTTACATGGAATCACAACACATTTAAGAAACACAAACACCAAGTTTTAGGGTAGAAACACCCACAATAAATCAAGTTTTGGGGAGAACCACTCACGAGTTAAAATGAAGTTTCTAGGTAGAACACTCACAATAAATCAAGTTTTGGGGGAGAACCACTAACCTTGAATGTATTCGGAATGCCTCAATCCACTTGTATGACCTCAATTTGTGTGCTAAAACACAAACACCCGTACTTATACTCAACCTCGAGCCACGATACTCCCTAAATGCTATATTTAATTAAAAGAGCATCAAAATCTATTTTCCTCAATTTTCTCCATTTTTCTCCTAATTTTCACCTCGATAATTCCAAAATAATTATCTCCTCAAACATTTTTCCAAATTTTTCAACATGATAATTCTTAAAATAATTTAAGAAAACTATTGAAGTGAAATACCAGAATTGCCCCTGTCCCACGCGATGTGTGGTACGCTTGTAACTCATGCGCTATCTTCTTCCTCGATTCTGGCCGCCCGGTGACTCCTCTGATGGCCGATCTAATTCTACCCCTTAAAGCCCTTGCTTACTCGATCCCAATGGCACCACTTGCCAGCCAAAAGCTCACCGAAAAATGCCTCAAACGGTGAGTTGTAGGTCGACCCTAGGCGGTCCGCCTCGCGTCTCTGGCCAAGCTTTGAATAGCCTCCAAACCGACTCCAAATGCTTCCAAATGCTTTAGAATCCTTTTTCTTGATGCAATGATCAAAAGCCCTTTATCCACTCTCTTCGAATCACTCCCAATCGTGAGCAATTTGTGTGCTCATTCTTGGCCAAAAACCTAGCTATTTATAGTCAAAATGCAACTAATTTTCAACCAATCAATGACCAAGGCTTGGCCCCCAATCTTCTTTCTACCGTATACAACCTCCCCCGAGCCTCCCTCAGCCGTCACATCACCAGAAATGGCGGCCACGTGCGGTGGCAGTGCGGCGTCCGTTTTTCCCTTGCGTTCATACTACAGTTTCAACTTATTACACTTTGGCCCATTTGTTTCTTCTAATCTCGATTTTGCCCTTTTCCTTAAGGCGATCTTTCTAACAATACCACTAAGGCCCACAAGTCTTGTACTTTTCATTTCATCCTCGAAATTCCTAAAAAACTATCATTTTGACCTCCCTCAAGCAAAATTAGAAAATTACACTTTGGCCCCATCGATCGTTTTGACCCTAAATCCCTTCGTTTCAACCCGAAATTGCTCAAGGGTTGTTTCATATGTAAAATCTAGGTCCTTAAAACGTTCTGTTGACTTTTTGAAAGTTTCCTACATCGATTCGGTTTTCTCAACCTAATCCATTGCTGTACCAAAAACTGTTCCTAATCGAACTTCTTTTGATACTTAAAATTATGCCTCAAATCACTTGTTGGTACTATTCCATTTTCCTTAATCATCTAAGGTCCGAGGTACTCCTTTCAGTCGATTCGATCATTTAAAACTATGTTAGTGTACCTTATAGCCTTATTCTCAAAAATTCCATTTGTACCCTTCATAAAATGTCATTTATAACCTCAAGAATTTCCCCTGGTATTACACCATGGGCCCCTTATAGGGGGCCGGGTCAGGCTAGCCCGTGGGCTAGAGGGCCGAGCTAGGCCTTTAGCCCACAGTACCTAGCGAGTCGGGCTTGGTAAGCCTGGCCCACAGGCCCTTGGTAAGCCGAGTCCACCAAACCCGACCCCTTTTTCTTTTTTTAAATAATTTGTTTAAAAAAAGAATGCATATATAAATATAAAATAATGCATATATAAAGGCCAATTTTTTTCTTTTTTTCCTTTTTTAAATAATTTTCTATCTTAAGTTTTAATATTATTTCATCATTTTATATTTCAAAATTCTATATGCCTTGTAAATTTTCTTGTGAATTGATATGAGAAATAATACACATATAAAAAGGAGAATGTTTATTTATAATTTAAATATGTAGAAATTTTAGCTTAAAAATTTTAAATATATTGATGGTTATTATTTATATATATTGTGAAATGTAGATTTTTTAGCATCCAATATCAATAATTAATAAAGAATAATACAGTTAAAAAAATAAATGAGCAAGGGACACTACAATTTATAGAGGTTCAAGCTGTTCGGTAAACAAATGGCCTACTCCTCTCTCTTCAAGACATCACTTGAAGAAGTTCAATAAAATATTTTTTTTTAGTTTTTTTTACATGAGCTAGCAACCATCCCTCCTATCCTTTTTTAGAGGTAGGACCCGGTTAGGCCCATAAGGTCCTAATGGGTAGGGCTGGGGCCTTAGATGGGCTGGGTCGTGGGCCCAAAATCTTTGGCTAGGCCAGGCTAGGCCCGTTTAAACATAACCCAGCTCGTCCCGGGCAACTCGCGGGTTGCCCAACCCTTTTGACATCTCTAGTCAAGTCAATCCTGCCCAAATCTATGCAGATTTGGTGCAACACACTAGATCCAAAACCTAAACAATGGGTCAGATTTATCCGATCTATTTTTGAAAACGAGTCGGACCTATCTCCTTTAAAATGCAGCCTAAGGTTTTCTGTTTCAAGACTGTTGTCACTGTCTTTCTTTTTCTCCTCTATCTTCATTGCCAATGACTTCAACAATCACCTTTTTCCCTCCATTGGCGATCTTCGACTACAGGCTACTCGTGACAGAGGGTAGCGCCTTCCTCTCACTATTCATCAGGTGAAAACGACCGATTAAGTCCAAAAGTCTCGACAAAGACATAAAGCCATGGTTGACCAGTCATGGTGAAAATGAAGACCCCTTGGCTAAAGAAGAAGATGAAAGTTGATGGAGAAGGCGAAGAGACGCAGCCAAAACCACCCTCAATTGTCAACAATTGTCAGTAACCCCCACCACGATCGTTACAATTCACTGCCACCATGCTTTTCGATGGGCGATCTGTCTTCATATGGCCTCATTCGTGACTTCTGACAACTTGCGATGTTCTACGGTCAGTCACTTTTTGTAACCATCATCTTCTTCTCTGAATTGAACTAAATACAAACATTATAATGTAAAACGAAAAACCTACAATTTCACAACCAGTAAAATGGAAATTTCTATGTTTCATAGACATTAAACATAAATAGGATCGTGAAATTTGTACGAGTTTATACTAAATTGTATAATGCAAAAATAAATGTGTACTCGAGTTAATCGATGATGAGGACACCATAGTCTTATTCGTTAGAGAGTAAAATGAGTCTTGTTCGATTTCCCTTTCCTGGCCTTAATTGACAGAGCCAAATGATAATGATGGATCCATTTTGAAGGCTTTTTTTATAACACCCCACTTTTTCCAAGGCGTTAGATAACATAAGATTTTGGGGATATATCTTTTTTCAATAGAAACTCAACACATAAACCATTCTTCGACAATCCCGTTACACCTTCTCAATATATCAACTTAGAATCATTAATAAACTAAGACAAGTAATTCATCTCAAATGTGGAAGCTAGGTTGTAACTTGAAACGGTATATAATAGAAACCATCTTATTCATAACTTTAAAGTTAAATCATCGTTTTACATGACGTCATCAAAATAAACAGCATAATTAAAAACAACATACTATAACTATCCACTAATCACCGTCACTCCTCGGCAATCCCCTTTTTCTTTCGCACCGCTACCTTCACCTGAAACGTTTGAATATTTCAGGGACATAGTCTATATTAGATAATGAATCATCTAAGTGAGAGTTCAAAACATGTTTTCATGAATATATGCAAGATATGAAACAAACCAACACAACTCGACATGCCCTAGCCTAAGAGAATCTCTCACAGCGCTTAACCTAACTGTGGGGAAAAAACAATCTCTAAAGGCAACATCACCACACTGACACATCGACACAGCACGGTCCTAGCTTAAGAGGGACAAGTTCAATGCATCTCTCTAACACCTCAAGAACAATCGTTACCACTCCCGACCCAGGAGGGTCAAATCAACGTATGAACCCAGCTCACCACATTCACGTCAGGGATTACGTTCCCACTCAAAAGCATTCAGAAACTGTTACCCAATCTCAACTCATATCCCAAATAGACCAGCAGACATTCTAGTGTAACTTCCCTAGTCATACAGCCTGACACGAAAACTAGGCGGCTATCCCGACTTGATTCCATCACAAGATACCCTTATACATTATTCCAACAATACTCTTGAGAAATTACGGCTATACTATCCAGACAACATTCCCGGATGACATCCCATAGGAACAACACAAAACGCATGACAATACCACATATCACAACTGAATGCATCATATAAACAAGAATTTATAAAATACATCACACATGTATAAAATGTTTTGATGCTCGATTTGTGTGCCACACCTTAAACACCCGTACTTATACTCAACCTCAAGCCACAATACTCCCTAGACATTATATTTATTTAAAGGAGCATCAAAATCATTTTTCCTTAATTTTCCATAATTTTCTCTATTTTTCTCCTAGTTTTCATCTCGATAATTCTAAAATAGTTATCTCTTCAAACATTTTCCCAAATTTTTCAACATGATAATTCCTAAAATAATTTAAGAAAAATATTAAAACAAATTTCCAGGATTACCCCTATGCCACGCCCCTCTACGCGCCAAACGCATCTCTGTGCGTGAAGTGTGGCGCGTGCAACTCACGCGTCGTTCTTCTTTATCGCTTCTGGGCGCCTGGCGACTGCTTCGATGGCTAAATTAAGCACGCCCCCTTGAAGCCCTCACCAAGTCGATCCAAATGGAAACACTTGTTGCCCGAAACACCATAAAAAAATACTCCAAACGGACAGTTGCAGGTCGGCCCCCGGCAACCGCCTCGAGCTTTCCGGCCAAGCTTAAAATCTACTCCAACATGCACCAAAATTTTTAGAATTTCTTGCGTTTATGCAAGGATCAAAATCCCCTTAAGCAATCCCTCAAAAAGCTCCAAAACTCAGCCAATTTGTTTGCTAAAATTTGAAACCCTTGGCCCCTATTTTATAGCAAAATCTGGCCATCCTCAGGTTAATCACCGGCCAAGGCTTGGACTCCAAGCAACCCTCCGCCGTATACGACCTTTCCCAGCCCTCCCTCGACCATCCCATCGCTGGAAACGACGACAAGAAATTCGGTCGCCAACTTTGCATGTTTCCCACCTGTTTTCGATTTATTACACTTCAGCCCCCTAAGTAATTTCCAACCTTAGTTTACCCCTTTCCTTGAAGCCCCTGATCCTTCTAACAATACCACTAAGGCCCACAAGTTTTGTACTCTTCATTTCATCCTCGAAATTTTTAAAAAACTATACTTTTGACCTCCCTCGGGCAAAATTAGTAAATTACACTTTGGCCAAGTTGACTGTTTTGACCCTAAATCCCTTCGTTTCAACCCAAATCGCTTGAGGGTTGTTTCTTATATAAAATCTAGGTCCTCAAAACACTCCGTTGACTTTTCAGAAGTTTCCTATGTTGATTTGATTTTTTAGCCTGATCCACAGCTGAACCGAAAACCATTCCCGACCCAACTTCTTTTGATACCTAAAATCATACCTTGATTCACTTGTCAGTACTATTCCATTTTTTTAACTATCTAGGGTTCGAGGTACTCTCTTCGGTTGATTTGGTTACTTAAAATTTTGATAGTGTATCCTATAGCCCTATTCTTTCAAAAATTTCACTTGTACCCTTCGTAAAATGTCATTTATAACCTCAAGAATTTCCCGGGTATTATATTCTAGTCACTATTTATAGGAAGAGAGAAGACCATAACAACCCTTATATAGGAGTTGGGGGGTTTCTCTCATCAAGATAACCGCCTCCTACTACTCCACTGTCTCATTAATTGGGCCACTTAATCGGAAATAAATCTTACATGGTACGCTTCCATAAGAAATGGTGTCAGCATATGAAACGGTAATAGTTTGATTAGAACCATATGTGAGGACAGAAAAAATAATCCACGCTATTGCTGGACAACTTTAACCCTTTATATGTAAATCATCTTTCTTTCTCTCTTTTCATTTATTGATACTGATTTTTGCACATTTTCTTCACTCTCTTCATTTATTTCATTCTCCACCACATTTGCAATTGCATCATCCTCTTCTTCCTCTTCATCTCCTTCTTCCTCTGCTCTTTGATACATCTTCATCTCATATTTTTCTTTTTATTCGTCCATCGCCATCGCCCCCACCGCCGCTACCACTATGACCGCCAACATCCACCACAATTTCTGTTCTTCTTCCATTGCCACAGCAACCACCATGGTTGGCTACCCCACAAATGATCTCTCACCAACACGGCCATTGCTTCTAATCTCTCCCTCTCTCTGATCTCAATGAAAATTGATTGCCATTTACAATGCCAAATGTGTTTTTAGTTTAATATATAAACATTAGGAAAAATATTTTAAAAATAAAACATATCTTTTGTGATTTAAAAATATAAATTGTAATTAAAATATATTTCTAAAAAATTATATTTTTTATTTGGAATTAACTTTTAAATATACTTTTGTGACAAATGGAAAAATTGGTCACTTATTATTTAATGTCAAGTACTACTTCATTTACATTCTCACACCTTAAACATAAAATAGTTAGTATGTAATATTTCATAGTCCTAAAAGTGGAATAATAATATTTAATCTCATTACCATTTTATCCCACTCTTGGCTTTATCCCATCACTACTTATCCGTGTACTAAATAACCCGTAAAAGATAAGTTTTAATCGTGGTGATGGTTATGCAAGTAGTCTCTGTTATCAACTAAAATTCATGGTCTCACAGAAAGTTTGCTATTAATTAGTTTATTCCCCAAACTCTGTTATACCTTTTGCTTTTGCTTGTCAAATGCATGCTATATACCATTTTCTACAAACATTTGTCGATGCTTACAATGAAGCAACATATGGATAACACAATTAAATTTGTTCAAGCTCTAGCAGGTAATTAACATATGGATGCATATGATTGGCTGCAACAATATTTCCAACTTTTATTATTGGAGGTTTAGGGTTCAACTACACAATACATTTCACTTCTCAGATTGAGATACTATTTGGAACACCCTTTCCCGTAACTCCAGGCTCTGAATATGGCTTCAGAAGCTCATACGGCACAATCCCAGCTCCGCATCTATTCTTTAAGTTCGCATCCGCATTCCTAGCATCAATCGCTCCTTCAATCTTTATTAGTTCCCCATGAAACTGCTCAAATGCTGCCTTTATCACCGGATTTTCTGCCCATGCGTCCTCTAGGTGCCCTCCTATATACTCCTCATCCGGAGAATGATTCGATAACACATCCAAGATGGCCATAATTCTCGTAGCCTGAATTTGAGTAGGTAGGCATTCCAAGAGGGTAAGTTCAGGCTTCTTAATGAAAGTGTTCCAACTTTCATCGGTCGGATCTTCAGTTGGCATTTTGTTTCTCGCAATAGCTGGCCGATTTGGGAAATAGCCCGCATATGCATATTGGCCGAAGTTGACAGCTGAATGATGACCGGAGGTTACCCATATAATAGTGGTGAGAATTCCTATTAGATCCTGGGGGGTGTTGAGCATTGGCCACCATGGTTCGTCCTTTTTGTCCCCGTGCCCTACTGTTCGAATTTCAGTCCACCATGCTTGAAGCTCTTCGTCACCCTCTACAACACTTGCATCTGGGTAGTAGTGTTGTACATATTGCCTTACCCATTCTTTGATTGCATCCCATAGAAGCAGACCATCATTTGCAAACGGATAGTCCTCAATTGTTAGCTTCAGACCATGTGGAGAATTTGGATCCTCCACTGCCATTCCCCTAACAAAATTGAACAAAAATTAAGCTATAATTATTAGCTAGGGTCATATATATGAAAATGAAGGAAAATGACATCCTCAGTTGGTACCTGCTAATTAAATCAGCTGGGAGAGCTTGGAGATCGAAGCGCCACTGCTGGTCATAGGCAGCAGAGCTGAGCTCCATAGAGTATTTAGCAGGTGCAAATCCGGATTCAATAATTCCGTTGGCATTAATAAGGGCTTCACGAGCTAACGCATTGATCTCTATCGTGTATCGGAAATGAGGGTGTAATAACCTATAAATTGGGTGCATGGCGCTGAGTTGCCTGTTACTAGCTATTATGTAAGGTTCTGTGGCGCAGTGAGTTCTTAGCCTGCAAATGAAACAAAGCAAGTGGCGTGTCGTAATTTGATTTAGAAATAAATATATATATATATATATATATTTATTGGAGTTAAAAAGGATAAATTAAGCACTCACCAGTGACTAACTAGCTGGTGATACCCAGAGTCATGAGCAAGGACATGAACCTTGGCTAGCTTCCAAAGCCAGTGTCCAGTGGCATTCCAGGTGGGCGTGAACACTTGCTTCCATTGAGGCTTACTATCTATCGGTGGTCGAGTTAACTCAATGGCTAATGGCCTCAATGTGCCATCATGTGTGAGGAAAAATAATGTCCTTGATCCATATAGTGTTGTCCCTTCCTCTTCTCTTACCTTGTTCACGTAGGGTAAGAGCAAGTCATGATAGTCCAGTATAAACAACTTCTTCTCTTTTATGGCCTACACATGTCCCCAATTCTTTTTAAGATTTTTGTACAAAACATTGGTATAAAAAATAACATGAAACATTTGAATACTAATTAATGAGAAGTATAATTCTAAAGGTTTATATAGTAAGTACCTCTTCAACTGTCATGTAGCCTTTGATCTCTCTCTCGACCAACTCCGTGGTGATAGCAGATTCGACAGGGCCATAAACTTTGGGGTCAAGTTTGCTCTTTAGAGGCCATTCCTACATTTCAATTGGTTAATAACTAAAAGAAAATCTGGTGAATTAAAGTGTTGTTGAAACTTACCGCAACCAATTGAATGCTACACGGATTTAGACCTGACAGAGTCTGACGAGCAAATGCCTCATCCCGAATCCAAGCAAACTGGTCTCCTGCCATCTCGTAAACATTAATCCTGTAAGACTTTAATATTTTACAGGATTATGGTTTATAATTATTATTATTGCTATGGTAATTGACAACGATGATTATATACCTATATATATATATATAGAGAGAGAGAGAGAGAGAGAGAGAGAGAGTCTTACTCTCCATGAATTGGGGAGTCTCAAAGCGTAACAAACCACCCTTGGCTTCATTGATAAAGCTAACAAGCCTGGGTAGGATATCTCTCAAAATGCCATGTTTGGAAGGAGGCAAGTGAATCCCTTCATTGAACAATGAATCTATCGCACTGAAGTGTGCGAAGCCGAGCTTCGAGTCAACAATTGCCATGCTCAAGGATGGCAAAAGTGCATGAAGCAACGAGTATACGGTCTTGGCTGAGAATGTTAGCTCTTTTACCTCTGAAAATGCCTCATCCCTCGGCACGTAAAATGATCCGCTCCTCTTCTCCGACAACGGATCTGCATTCAAATTAATAACTAATAGACTCTAACAAATTAAATGGAAGACTGGATAATTAAAATGCACTACGTGCGTACGTAATTAATGAATTCTCATTCTAGCTTTTACCTACCTGTCTTGCAACGCGGTCGACCCGTCCTGCATCGTCTTGGGTAGGGATGGTCTTTGCCACCAAGTGGGGGTCGTTTGAGTTTCAGATCGCTATCAGGATCGCCAAGATCATTGTACACATCATAATCGTAAATCCTGTTGTGTTTCTTTCGTTCTCCTTCCCCATTGCCTCGAATATATGCCAGTTCTTCCTTTCTCAGCTTCTTTAACGCGCTTGGAGTCTGAGAAGGCAAGTATGAC
This sequence comes from Diospyros lotus, assembly GCF_014633365.1. NCBI lineage: Eukaryota > Viridiplantae > Streptophyta > Magnoliopsida > Ericales > Ebenaceae > Diospyros > Diospyros lotus. The sequence continues at coordinate 14,362,081 of NC_068338.1, forward strand.
TGCACATACATACAATCACCAAAATGAGTTAATTACTAAATCTTCTAACATATCAACAAAGTTACACCTAACATTCATAGTAGAAAATTCATATATAGAATAACAATACCTAAATTAGTGTAGGAAAACATTTATGTGTCAGAATGAATTGTGAACTCAAGAGATTCAAGGTAAGAGCAACTCCAAAAGGGAGTTGTCATTTTGGGGTGCCAAATCACCTATTTGTAACTTTGAACAGTGTTTGACACCTCTAAATTATACATATGCTCCAATGGAGGTGCCAAAATAAGGGTGTCATTTTAATATTTTTTATTCTAACAATTAACTAAAATAAAAATATTTATTTTTATATATAATTGATAATTGATTAACTTCAATAAAAATAATTATATATATATAATTGATTATATACCCTGCGAATCCAGAAACTTCCTTCCCCTTCTACGCCTCTCTCTCTTGCCTTCTTCCTTCGATGGCGGCACCCCTCCTTGCCCTCACGGCTTGCTTTCGCCCTTGCTCGATCAGTCCTCTCCAGTCGCCGCTTCACCCTCGTCGGCTCTTCCCTCAATCGCTCGCCTCGCTGTCGATTGCTGCCTCTCTCAACTCTTCTCGATCCGTCACTCGCTAGCATTGCCGCCTCACCCTCGCCCTCGCCCTCGCCCTCGCTAACTCACCCCTCTAGCCCTCCATCGATTGTTGCCTCTCTAGCTCTCTCTGGCTCCATCTCTCGCCTCGCCTTAAAATCACTATTTTAGGTAATATATGTATTTATAGAAGTACAAATATAGCCGTTGGATTTTACTGTTGGAGTTTGCATCTCTCTCTTTTTCTCTCTCCAAAGGTTGAAAAAATGGCACCATAAGAAGGTTGTTGCCACTTTGCAACCCCATATGCCACCCCCGTTGGAGTGGTTGATTTTTAATCCGAGTGTCATTCCAACGAGGTAAATTAAAGAGTTCACTAATTTGGGTGCTATTTTGTAACACCCCAGCTTCCCGGGAGCGTTACGTAACGTAAGATTCTGGGGATATAAATTTTTTTTCCAAATAAACAACAGAAACCCAACACAAATACCTTTCCCCGAAGATCCCGTTACACCTTCTCAGTATATCAATTATGAACTATCAATAAACTAAGACAGGTTCACCAATTCAAATGCGGAAGCCAGATCGAAACCTTAACAGGTCATAACTGAAACCACTTTATTTATAATATAAAGTTGCACCAACGTTTACATGACGTTTTCAAAATAAACAACATAACTAAAAGGACATAATATAAAACATCCTCTATCGCCGTCATCCCTTCGCAATTCCTTTTCCTTTCGCACTGCTGCCTTTACCTAGAACGTTTGAATATTCTAGGGACATAGTCCAAATTAGATGCTGAATCATCTAGGTGAGAGTTCAAAATCACATTTTTCATTAATGAATGCAAAATATGAAATAAACCAATACACCCGGTAAGCCCTAGTCCAAGAGAATCCCACGTGCTTAACCCTACCACGGGAAAAGAGCAATCTCTCTAAAAGCTATGCGACCATACCGACTCGACGACATGACGACGCGACGCGATTCTAGCTTAAATGGGGCTGCCAATGCATCTCACCAGAATACGTTCCCACCTTAAGCATCCAGGAACCACCATACAATCCCAACTCCCAAAATTTCACATGGACCACCTAGTCATCCTAGTGTAGCTTCCCTAGCCAAACAGCCTGGCACGAAAATCAAGGCGACTATCCTAACATGCTCACCAGCATCAGATACCCCTATTATTCCGTCACGCCCTTGGAGAATTACGGCTACACTATCAAGACAACATCCTAGGCTGACATCCCACATGAATAACACAGTATGGACCACCTAGTCGTCCTAGTGCAACTTCTCTGACCAAACGGTCCAGCACGGAAACCAATGCAACTATCCTGACATGCACACCAGCATCAGATACCCCTATTATTCCGTCACGCCCTTAGAGAATTCTGGCTATACTATCCAAACAACATCTTAGGCTGACATTCCATACGTACACACAAAACTCAAGACAGTGCCACATTTCACAATTCAATGCATCATATAAACAACATTTTATAAAATGCAATGCAGCAGTTCAAAATGTTTAGGGATGAACCTCCCTCATAAAAACCAACAGTCACCGATTACCATTTCAATGCACAACACCATTTTGCATGAAATCACACTCATGTTTAGATAGAACAAGTATAATAAATTAAGTTTTGGGGGCGAAGCACTCACCTTGAACGAAACTCAGAACACTTTGAATCTTGTGCCCAACCTCAATTTTCGTGCAACTCCTCAAGTCTTTTAACCAAACCACCTCCTTACACGTCCTCACGCGCTGCCCAAGTGCTCTGCGTGTGTGATGCTTCGCGTATGCTTAAAAAGCCCTCTATCCACTAAACCCGAAGCACTCTTGTCTAGCATGAACTTCTCACAATTTTGAATGAGAAACCTTTGGCCATGAACCCCTATTTATAGGTTTTGAAACTTAGCCACCAAAAAACATATATTCTGCAATCATTTCAAATCTTCCAAAATCTTTTACAATCATTTCAAATCTTCTAAAGATCTTCTACAATCATTGTAAATCTTCCAAGATATTCTGCAATCATTCTAAATCTTCCAAGATATTATATAATCATTACCTGCAATCATTCCAAATCTTCTAAGATTTTATATAATTATGTCCAAATCTTTTAAGATTTTATACAATCATTGTTATCCGAATCAAATCTTATTCAAATCAAATCTTTATCCAAATCAAATCATATCCAACAAAATCTTATCCAAATCTTATATTATCCAATCAAATCTTATCAAATCTTGTCCAAATCTTATCCTTAAAGTCATCATGAGGCTTCATCTTATCTCTAACGTCATCATGAGGCTTCATCTTATCTCTAATGTCATCATGACACCTCATCCTTATCTCTAAAGTCATTTATGAGGATTTTCTTAAATCTCCCAAATGCCCCTAGTAAAAAGGTTTCAATAATTACACTTTGGCCCGAACTTTTGGGTAATTGCACTTTGACCCTTTTCAACATGGTCTCGGACTAATTTTTAATTACATTTTAGTCCTTGAAGAATGGGTTAATTACGCTAATACCCCTGATTTTTAGGTAAATTACACTTTTACCTGAACCTCAAAAATTACGATTTTGCCCCTGGCTCAAAAATTGAACTTTTGTCTCCAAACATCCACAATCCCTTAAAATATCATATTTCTTCAAGTATACGAATCTAAAAACCTCGAGTATTACATCCCTTACGATCATTCGATTTTCTTAACCTGGTTGATAGCTGTACTGGAAACTGTTCCCGATCTAACTTCTTTTGATGCCTAAAATCATAACTCGTATTACTCGTCATTACCAAACTATTTCCTTAAAAATCTAGGGTCCAGGGTACTCCATCTGACTAATTCGGTCGTCCAAAGCTACATTAGTGTACCCTATAGTCTCATTTTTCCGTAAATTCCATTTATATCCTTCATCAAATATTATTTATAACCTCAAACTATTCTCGGGTATTACATATTTGTTGTTCTACTTTTGTATATTAGTTTTGATGATGAAAAATATCTATTGGCTTAATCCCTAAGTCATGAGTCAAGGTTTTTGTTTTCAACATATATCAATTTCAGTATCAAGTATTATTTTGTTCAAATGAAAACCAAATTAATTTCATTCTTATACAGATGGAGATTTGCAAAAACAAGTATTAAGATTTAAAAGAATATCCTAAAGTGATTTTCAAAAATAGCCTTGAAATCGTTGGTCAAAATAAAACTAAAATTGTTCTAAGGCAAAAGACTAACTAGAACATATTTTTGAAAATATTTTCATTTTGAAAAACTATCTCCCGGTATTTCGATAGCTAATATCCATTGGTATTAAAATTATTTTTAATAAATTTTTAAAGAAATAGAAAGTATATATTTTGGAGGTGGTAATATTGTTAAATCTTGAGTTTGTACTAAAACCAAAATTCTACTTTCTTATTGTTATGAATTTTGATTTTTTGGATATGATTATTGAATCCAAATAAGGGGTACTTGCTTATTTACATTTATGTATTAAAGTAAATAGAATGTAAAATATAAATAAAAGAAAATATGGAGATTTACTTTGAAAAGGTAAAATATAACTAAAGAAATGTAAATAGGTTGTAATGTATACATGCTATGGATTGTGCTTTCAAGTAAATCCTTCTGAAAATCTGTCATGTTTCTGTGCAATGTTTTGAAACCTCATTTGAAAAGGTTTTCAATGCTTTCTAAGTGTGTATGCTATTTCGAAACATCTATGTAATACATATGTTTTGAAATCAGGTTTTGGACTACGTTTTGAAACCTCCATTCTATATTTCGAAACCTCTGAAATTTCTATCAGCAGATTAGTTAAAAATTGAGATGCATGTGTGCTGCAATTTTGTATTTATCAAAATCATTTGTTTAATGCTTTCTCCATGCTCTAAGAATTCAAATTCAAATTTGAATTGGAGATCATATGTATAATCATAGTGAGCATAAGATTTTGTCTCCCATTTAATGTTGTCTCTAAGTGCAAGTCCAACTAGAAATATTGTATGTTTCGAAACCTTAGTGTAAATTTGTGATGTTTCAAAACCTTCTTTTCTATCTTGTCTCTAACAGCTATAAATGGCTAGATTTCTATCTCTCGATATAAATAACAGGTGTTTGAATACAAGAAAGAGTTACAACAAGTGAGCACACACTAGAGACACACACATAATTAAGCACAAGTAGTGATCAAAAGATTTTTATTGAACTATCAAAGAAGATCTATCTACATCTTAATCTTATGCATTGCAAGTGTGAAAGGATAAGTAAGTGCAAACATCGAGTCTTATCACTTTAGCTCTCCTCACCTCAAGCTAAGAGGTTTGTCCAGCCATTGGTAAGATATTCATTGCTATAAATTCATTGGGCTGTAAAGATAAATTTTATTTATCTTGTTGATTGTTGTAAGGTTTGAGTTGAGTCTAAAACTCATTGTGTCAAAGGTTTGAGTTGAGCCTAAAACTGACTTGGTGTAAAGTTTGAGTTGGGACCTTAAAAACTCATCGTACAAGGTTTTACGGTGAATCGTGATAAAACCCGTGTTATGGTTGATCACTAGTAAAAGTGATTGGAATTGAAAAATCCTTCAAGTGGGTAAGATTGAAGGTAGTGGACTAGGCGGAATGCCTGAACTACTATATATCTTGTGTGCAGTTAATCTTTTGTTTTTGCTTATCTATTATTGCTTGAGCTTTCAAAAGGATTGTTTTCAAAGACTAAAACATATTTTCCTTGAGCATAAGCTTACATATTCACATAAGCATATCTTTGATCTCAAACACCTTCGGTATACTCTTACTTAAGTAAATCATCTTTGCAAAAGATCATTATTTGGAAATACAAGTCTTGAAATTTCGAAACAAGCAAAACAGTAAGTTGTATTTCGAAACATACCTCATAGATTTCGAAACAAGCTAAACAGATATTTTGAAACATATGTAGTAGGTTTCGAAACCTACTTAACAGAAAGGTATATTTCAAAACATATAGCCTATATTTCGAAACATAGTGTTCTGCCATCAATCATTATTTTAATTATCAAAAAATTTATACGAATCTCAATTCACCCCTCTTGGGATATATTTGCCATCATTAGAATCAACACTATTTTCAAGTTGTATAAATTATATATATATTTTTTTTATAAACAACTCATATTAATCATATAAGTCACAATGCTATTTCTTTTTCATTTTTGTGTAACGACCCATTAGAGGGCCTAGTATTTATTTAGAATTATTTGAGTATTTATTTAAGTTTTAAAAATTTGTCAATTAATTATTTAATGTGGTAATTTAGATTTTTTATTGAGGAATAACATTTAATGGCATTTAATTATTTAAGAATTAAATGCAAGGACATGAAGGTAATTCTGGAGTTCTATTATTAATTAAGAATTTAATAATCATTTCTTTTAATATGAATTATTAATTATTTAGTAAAATTTATATTAAGAGTAGGAGCCCATTCGTAAGAAGATTTTGGATTAGAGAGATCTCCTAGTTATAAGAGGAGAAGGAGATGTGGACTTTTAGGGCTGCCTCTCCATTATATATATATATGCATAGTGCTTGGTTTTCTTCATGTCGTTGAGAACAAAAGCCAAGAAACAACATCAGAGAGTTCAAGTTGCACCAGTCTTTGGTTTTCATTGAAAGCGTTTGATCCGATCGATCATAAGGCAAGTTTCTTCTCCTTGTAATCCTTTCTTACAGGAGTATATATGACATCAATCGTTCTCAGTTTATTCCTGATTTCGTTGTGGTATTCAAGTTTTATCAGTATCAGTTAGCAGATATGTTTATATATCTATATATATACGTATACAATGAAGTCATGAGCAAGTAACTATTTTGTAATGTTTTAACTCAGGATCCATGTTTATAGTGATCTCAGAATACCAAGTCTCTTTGTTTTGGTTTCTAGTTTAATCATATAATATGTTATATATATATGCATGCGGTATATTAGTGTACCATGAGTTTGATAAGCTATGCATAATTTTCTCGCAAGCGTTTTCGATTGTTAATCAATCTTGACGTTATTCTATATCGATTGGGATTGTTCTCCCAAGATTTCTTTCGAAATGGTGTAGTAATGTTAAGTTTTAATGCAAGATATAGTCTTTGTTATCATAAGCTTTGTTTCGTATGAGATTTAGACACTCGAATGAGCCTTTTTGTCATTCAAATGAGTTTTGTGGTATTCGAATGAGTTCTTAGTGTATCGCATCATTCGAATGAGTTTTGGGTGTTATCCTAATGAGTTCTCAGTGTTATCGTATCATTCGAATGTGTTCTTGAGGTTTTGAGTGTGTCATTAGAATGAGTTTTTTTGTCATTCAAATGAGTCCTTGAAAGATCTGAATAGCCTTTGCTTTGTTTCATCTAGGATTCGAATGAACTTTCTGTCATTCGAATAACCCACGTGTAACGACTCGTTAAAAAGCCCAGTATTTATTTAAGAATTATTTAATTAATTGTTGAAGTATATGTATAAGAGATTTTGCTAATTAATTATTTAATGTGGCAATTTAGAGATTTTGAAGGAAAATAATAGCATTTAATTCTATTTAATTCTGTAGTGAAAAGAATTTTCCAATGTGGCAATCTAGTAATTTTTAATTGAGAGAATAGTATTTAAATAACATTTAATGGCATTTATTTATTGTGAAAATTAAATGCAAGGGCATGAAAGTAATTCTGGAGTTTTATTATTATTTGAGAGTTTTAATAATAATTTTTGTATTATTATTAAGTAAGTGAGATTATGTATTTAAGGGAGAGTGAGAATCCATGTATGAGATGGATTTGGATTCAGAGTCTTCTAGTTAGATTTGGAGAAGGAATCCAAGTTGTATAAGGAAATTGTGAGGGCTTTAGGGTTGCTCTCCTTCTCTCTCTATATATAACTCCCTAGCCATATTCTCCTCACTCCGCAGAAGGAGGAGGAAGTTTGTGAGTTGAAGAGCAGAGGGTTAGGCAGCAGTATGTTTGCATAAAAGACTCTCGTGAAGTTATTAGAATCGATCAAGAAGATTGAAAGGCAAGTATTCTTCCTATAATCCTTTCCATTACAGGTTCATATCAGTTTTTCAGATTATTCCAGTTCTTCATTGAGTTCTCAGATTTTATATCAGTTACAATGCGTGTATATATATATATATATATGTATACGTAAATAGTGAATGCATAATCAGGATGTGTATGATTTTGCAGCGATTCAATCCAATATTATCTTTGAATCATCCTTAAAGTTGTTTCATATCAGTTGGGATTCATTTTTCCCAGTTTTCTTTCAGAATGGTATAGTTTCATTAAGATTTGTTCAAGTTTCAATCTTTGTGTTCGTTCGTTTCTGGGTTTAAAAGTTGCAAACATCCGGATGAGTTCCTCCATATCTGGATGGATTTTTCAAAACTTGTGAGTAGCATTTGGATGGAATAGAGTCTATTCAGATGAGTCAAAAAGTTTTATGTGAGTGACATCCGGATGGCTTATGTGCATATCTAGATGGCTTAATAGTTCTGTGAGTGACATCCAGATGGCCCTTAGGCATATCCGGATGGCTTTAGCAATATGTCTGGATGTTGGGATCACATTCGGATGAGGGCAGTGCCTACTATGAATGGTATCCGAATAGATCTTGTTCATATCCGGATGTGTCCAACAGTGATTGTGAGTAGTATCCGGATGCCTTGAGTCGTATCCAGATGTGTCTATTATTCTCTATAAGTAATATCTGGATGAGCCTGTAGTATTTTTGTGAAGATATTCGGATGCTTTCTTCGTGTATCCGGATAGGTTCAGTATATCCGAATGTCTCATTAAAAGTTGAATTTCATATTCGAATAGTCTCCAGTAGCATCCGAATGCCTCAGTAAGATATCCGGATAACCTAAATCATATCCGGATGTCCTAGTTCATATCCGAATAGCTTCTGTTTGAATGCCAGTGTATCTGGATGAGCCTTCTTCATATCCGAATGTCCTTCCTCCTATCCAGATATACTTCCTGATATTCGGATGGCTTTTCCAAAAATTCAATTTAACTTCTAGTGATGTTTTAATCCAAGTTTTAATTAAATTAATGTATTCAATACTCTTAAATATTGAATTTTCATACCAAGAATGATAAATTTATCAAGTTAATCATGCCCATACCATAGTTCATAATTCATAAAATCTTTGTATTCCAATATTCTGAAGATCAGATTTCATGGTTAGTATTTGTTATGACATGTTCAACATTATTCTATGAGATTATGTGCATACATTGTGGTATAAGCATTTAGCATAACTTTATATGGAGCATTACATATTATGTGCCAGCATATATATGAGCATAACATTGCATTATGCGCTCCAAGCGGCTTGTCCGCGGGGATTTCACCAGTTTCAGTTTCAACTCAGTTTATGAGTTGCCCGCCTGATGGCCACCAGGGGGCTAAGGGTATATTGCCCACAGTATGTGCTTACAGTTTTTCTGTTTACAGGATTTAGATCAGTTAGGTATGTTTTATCAAATTATGTGGGCTTATGAGCCAAAGTTGCATACCTGCATTTAGTTTACAGTTTATGTGCATTACACTTTTATGAATGCAAACGGACAGTGATTATACTTAGTACAACTTCAGTAAGTACTTTATTAGTATCGATATTCTTTAATTCAGCTTCAGTATTCTTTCCAACTTATTACTTGCTGAGCTTTGTAGCTCACCTTGTACTCTTCACCATTCCAAGTCCTAGCGGGGGAGTATCAGATGTGAGGCCTAGCAGCAGTAATCAGTAGTGTGTGTACGTGGAGCAACTCAAGACTAAAGATGTCTGGGAGTTTTGTTAGTATTGATGTTAAAAAGTGTCTTGTCAAGGTTAGAAGTATTTCATTTATTTTTTTCAGTTGAGGGATTTTTCCTTGGGTAGAGTCCGTGGTTTATAGTTTATATTGACTCAGAGTTTTTATTCCAGTTGATTGAGATGTTCAGTTATGGTATCAGATTTCAATTTATCAATGAGTTTTATTTATTTTATCTATTTTCCTTGTAACACCTCATCTCAGGCAGTTCTAGGAGAGGGGGTATTATACCATGTGTATTCCATTCACCACATTCAAATAGGGTATTGTTGCCTTTGAATGTGTTCCATTCTGCTCGTTCAAAATGCTTTTTCCAAATTTATTCGAATGAATTTGATAATCATTCAAATAGCACTAGTGTGCAAGTCACTCACACTAGATTTCGAGGCTCTATACCCAATTTTGCAACCAATGTTGTCAGAAACTCAAAATTAAGCGTGCTCAGGTGGGAGTAGTGATAAGATGGGTGATCCCCCGGGAAGTTTTCATGTTGCACCCTCAAAATTAAATAATTAATTAATTAAATAAATAAAGATCAATAAATTCTGTAATTCAAGGAAAAAGATGAGCAATATGTGGTTCCTAATAATAGTAAAAACAACTTGTGCGTTTTATACTTTTGTGTGAAGTTATGACATGTTCAGCATTATTTCGTGAGATTATGTGCATACATCTTGGTATGAGTATTGAGCATGACTTTATATGGAACACTACATATCGTGTGCTAACATGTATATGAGCATTACATTATGCGCACTAGGCGACTAGTCTGCGGGGATCCCACCAGTTTCAGTTACAGCTCAGTTTATGAGTTGTCCGTTTGGTGGCTACCAGGGGGCTAGGGGAATATTTCACACAGTATGTGCTTACAACTTTTATGTTTGTAGGATTCGGATCAGTCATGTATGTATTACAGTTATTTGGGCCTATGAGCCAAAGTTGCATACCAACATTTATTTTACAGTTTATATGCATTACATCTCTCAATGCAAGGACAGTTAGTATTTGTATGAGTATCGATATTTCTCGATTCAGTTTTAGATATTCTTTCCAGCTTATACTTGCTGAGCTTTGTAGCGCACCTTGTACTCTTCACCATTCCAGGTCCTAGCAGGAGAGTACCAGATGTGGGGCCTAGTAGTAGTGGTCGGTAGTATGTGTACATGGAGCCGCTCAAAATAAAAGATGTCTGGGAGTGTGTTAGTTTATAGTGTCTTATCAGTTAGGATTATTTTATATTTCAGTTGAGAGATTTTTCCTTAGACAAAGTTTATTGTTTTCAGTTTATTTCGACTCAGAGTTTTTATTTTAGTTGATCGAGATGTTCAGTTATGGTATCCGATTCCAGTTTATCAAAGAGATTTATTTTATTTTATCTATTTTTCCCGTAGCACCTCTTCTCTAATAGTTCTAGGAGATGGGGTGTTACATTTTGGGTTTCCTTTGATAATTGATTATAACTTTTCATACCATATATAATGTTTTGCTTTGTTTGTTTTGGGTGTTGTTTCTTTCTTGTTATGTTATATTAATAAATATTTGGCTTTTGAAAAAAAAAAATACTATGTCATGTTTGGTTGGGAGGAATGGAGGGTTAGGGAATAAGAATGGGAATAGTATTCTCTCAAAAGGCTGTGTGGTTGCTATGAAAGAATGACAAGATTCATTCCGTAGGAATGACCATTCCCTTAAATGATTGAAAGACTTTCTATAACAAAATAGATGGAAAGTTTTTGCATTCTATGGAATAGGAGGTATTATTACATTTTTACCCTCGTATTTTTCTTTTAATTTTATAGTGCGATATATAGATTTCTCTCCATTCGCATGCTGCCTGTCGCAAATGCTATTGTTTATCGTCGTCTGTCACCACTTGATAAAATTTTATTTTAAAAAAATTTATTTTGTTAATTTTTTATTTAATATTTTTACCTAAAAAAGGGGAAATAATTTGGTTTTACATATATTTGGTAGTTATATGATTTTTTAGAATTAAATATTATTTTTAAAGGTTTTTCAATTTTAATAATGTAAAAGAAAATTTTTGTCAATGCATTATGTTTTTACTATTCCATCAAAATAAAGACATATCAAACATAATATTGAAATAGAATGGTCATTCCATTCTTGCCTTGTGCTAAACATGGTGATTGATTGGAATAGTCCTATTCCATTCATGTTCCCATTCACTATCATTTTCCTTTTCCATTCAAAACCATTCCTCCCCAACCAAATGTATTACTTTCAGTTGCCTCCCTTTCTAGAAACCCTAGAAAGGTGAGGATTCTTGTTCCCATATCCATCTCAAGATCGGCTTGGTTCAATCCTTTATTCCCTTTATTTTTTTAATTGCTTTCTTTTCCTTCACCATCCCTTTGACCTCCACCCTAATGGCTTATCATAATCATCCCCTCAACCTCTTTATGACAGCTTCTTCTCCTGTTGACACCATCCCTTTCTTTGTTTTTCATCCATCCTCACATTCGACCTTATTCACCCTATCTCCTTAACCTCACTATTGCTAGCCTTTATCCATTCCATTAGTACCTTTATGAAATCATTACCCTCCAAAACCCTTTCTTCCCCCTTCCTATAAAAAATACCCTTATTTTATGCAGTAGGAGCCACCTTCTATTAGAAGATCTAGACTTGCAATCTTGTAGGTTCTTTTGGTTGGCTCATGACGGCGAATAATTAAATAACATGTCTTATTTTCTAATCAAGTATATGGCCTTGACAAAAAGGAATCCTCAAGCATCGATGAAGTCATGCCCTTTTGCTTTGCTCCTTTCTAACACTATTTTAAAGAATCTATTTGGGAGGTGCTAGTGTAGCTGTTATCATACATTTTAATGCTTGTTGTTTTGCTCCTAATTCTATCTCATGGGACATTTTAGTTTGCTCATTTTTGTTGGATATTAAACTTGCACGAAATTTAAGAAATAGAGGGAAAAATCTAGAGCAAAAAATTTAAGGAATGGAGAGGAATGGATTTAATCAAGGGCAGATCCAGGAATTTAGAATGCAGGGACTAGATCAGGTTGTTCAAATTACAATATATGCCTACTCTGTGTGTAGATGCAAGAGGATTATAGTTTATGTAGAACAAGGATTACAAATTACAATTCTACATATATGCACGAGGATTATAGTATATGTAGAATGCAAGGGCTGAATTTAGAACACATGAGCTGAATTACAGTTTTGCATATATATATAATTCTACATATATGCACGAAGATTATAGTACATGCTCACTATGTGCATAAACACACACAATTTACATTTCACAAACTTTAATCTAATTTCGCAACTATGTGTGTATTAATCTTCACATGGATCTGGGTTGAGGCTAGCAAGGGCTGAAGCACAGTCCAACCCTCCCACATATCCACCTTTGGATTTTATGGAAGACAAAAGTGAGAGGCTCTCTTAGAATAATAAAGACTTTTACAATTTCCATGAAGCTTTCAGAATCTTGAAGTGGAATTTAATTTTCCGTAATTAATAATTTGTATCTTTTGCCTATAAAAGGGCTTTATACTCAATCAGTTAAAAAAGGGAGAAATACAAGAAGTTATTTTCCTCTCCAAGTTATTCTCTCTTATAACACCATCGTACATAAGTGATTAAAAGAGTAAGTGAGATTAGGAGTCACAACCATAGTCCAACAAGTGGTATCAGATCTTGAAGTTCATGGGTTTGAAAGGGAAATAACAAACTAGTACCTGTAGAGCAGTTTGTGTTCGTCGCCATCTCTGTTCCATTACTTGTTATTGACATTGGATAGAAGGATTTGAAGCAAGGGAGTTTTCTAGTTTTGAAGATGCAAAGAAAAAACTAGTGGTCGTTGGAAATTTTTGGAGAAAAGAAGAAAAACAACTAAAGATTTGGTGTGAAAAGTCAAAGACATGAAGGAAAATGGCTATAAATTGGTTTCGAGCTCCAAAAATCACAAAGCACAATTATGACATTTCATGTATCCAAATGAAGACACTTTTGGGATCACTTGATGCATAGGAGCTTGTCTAAGATGACTATGATGAACCAACCAACATTGCTCAGTTGCTTCGCGTATTACGAAAGCTGTATTACTCAAAGGGGGAATGTTACAAGAGCGTAGTGAGTGATAAGCATAAGAGGCATGCTTGAATGGCAACGACAATAGTGTGTGTAATGCCCTATTCCTAAGTATTACAATGATACTAAGTACATACTAAAAATCACATAAAAGAGTTAGGGAAATCCTTATCAACGGAAGTAAAGGATCGAACCAGAAAGCTAAAAGTTAGAATTTTCACTATGTTTCTTTGGTACAAGCTTAATGATAACACACACTCACACTCACACTCCTTAAGTTTTAGTATCATAGCAGTTGACCATAGTACAACATTCAGGATATACATATAAAAACAACGTTTACTTAGAAAGATTTAAGCTACACGTCTACCACCTCTTTTCCCTTGCCTTTACTTGACCCTGAGGTACCTAGCATGTTTGAATATGTCGATGTGAGATATGAAACATCTCAGTGAGTGATTCAAAATAAAAGTTCATGTGTGTATATGCAATATGCCATATGTCATGAAACTCTCTTCATGGTAGTGAGGTAATGATGTTGTAATCATCCCATTGATCATTATGTCCAAACACCCTGCCCCTCCACAGGCTACGCTATCCTCCCGATCACACATGATGAACTTGATGTTAACTTACCACAAAATGTCGTGATGCATAATAACAACAAAAACGAGATGCGTGGTAATAAAGGACACATGATATGCAAGCCACAAGCCACACAAATGAAGTAAAAATGTCCAGGATGGATAAATATATGCAAGAACCACCCACTTTGTTTTTTTACCTTCGGGAGTACTGTTCACACTTGTCAGTTTTGGGTTTTCTATAGTAAACACAAGTTGTCGTAAAATAAATATCAAATATTTTTACATAAACCTATTATATTTATTTTATTTTATTTTCCTAGAAAATTGCAAGGGAAAAGGACATGTAACGCGCCCTTATGAGCCTCCAGAAGATGCCCCATGCGCCTGCACACTCTAGTCATCTTCTCCGGCTATAGCGTTCGCGATTCTGACCAGCCTCTATTTTTTGGCTTTTTCTTTCTTGTTTTAACTTTGATTTACTCCTTGTTTGTCCCTATGGCTTCCTCTTTCTTCCCTCTACTTGAATATAGCCTTCGATTGACCTTTTGTGGTCGGTTTTTGACAACTTCAACTTAGTTTTTGGCAAAACCCAAAAATTAAGCGAAACTTTGTTTCTCCCTCATTTTTTCACCAAATTCACTCTTTTTTTCCTCCAAAACCTTCCCCTTACTCCCAAGAATCTATTCCTCACCTCTAATCCCCTAAAACCGACCTAATTTTCCTTTAATTTTCTCTGGTTGCTTCAAACTCCATTCTTTGCCAATTTATAGAATTTTTCGGCCAATCCCATTTCACCACTTGCTATGCCACCTGTTGTTTTGATTTGTGTGCCTCATGATTACTCTCAACCGTTGGTTTGGCCGGTTTGTTTCTCCGATGAGTTTGTTATAAGTTTTAAAAATTACACTTAGGCCCGAAACTTCATACTTTTGCACTTTGACCCTTATATCTTTTAGAGTCTTAGCCATCCTTGAATATACTTTATTTTGGTCACCAAATATCCTTTGTGAGAGGCTTCTCTTACCTCTCATTGCCTCTAAAAATTTTTTAATACTTTTGTTAAATTACATTTTCTCCCAAATTTTTTAAGAAATTACACTTTTGCCCTTGTACTTCCATGATCCTTTGAAATGTTATATTTCCTCAAATGCATAAGTCTTAAAAAAATTTTGGGTATTATAGTGTGGTTCGAAGTTGAAGCCACCTTAAATTAAGAAGAAAAGAATGAGCTTAAATTTTCAAAAAAGAAGGATAAAAAAACGTTATACACAATTTACCAAGGGATCAATGATACAAACTTTAAAACATGCTTACAAACTTTAAGATCTCAGTTTGAGACATTGTGATAAGAAAGTTTAGGGTCAATGTCCAATTATTTTTAATGAGTAATTAGAATTATCCATCAAATAAGGAGAAATGGAGATGTCACCAATGTACAAGTCATGGAAAAAAAATTGAGGTTGTTAGAGTCAAAATACAAATTGGTGTCAATAGCCATTGAAGAATCAAATGATTTGGAGCAAATGATTGTGGAGCAACTTATGGGATTACTTCAAATATATGAGGAGAGATTAAAAAAGGATGTTAAGCCCCCCTAAAGAAGTATTACAAACAAAGCTAACAACAATAGGAAAGAAATGTGAGCTAAGTAGAGTAGGCTTTTAAAGATGAAGGTGATATGATAAAAAATTGAAGAGGTGGTTGATATCTAAACAAAGAGCAAGGCAATAAAGGTGAAATTGGAAACTCATTCAATCAAAGAAGACAAAGTCATAGTAGAAGATAAGGCTGTGGATGCTAGTCAAATTGGAGGTTTGATAAATTTGAGATCCAGTGCTATTACTAGAACAAATTTGACTACTATGCTTCAGAATGTTGGTCTAAGAAGAAGAAAGATAAAATAAATCTCTTTTTTTTTATCAAGAGGAAAAAATATATGATGGAGTCTTACTCGTGATCTATAACAATGTGAACACTAGTGGCTCAATTACTTGGTATTTGGACACGGGTGCATCCAATCATATTTGTGGAAGGAAGGAGTTCTTAATTTGGGAAGCTTGATGAGGTGTGTAGCGACAATATCGCTTTTGGTGGTTTCTCACAAAATCCAGTTAAAGGAAAAGGAAAGATCTCATTACAATTAAAGAATAGTGATCAAAGATATAGTGTATGTCTACTATGTACTTGACATGAAAAAACATATCGAGTCTGGGGTAGTTGCTAGAAAAAAAGATATGAAATCCAGATGAGAGATCTTTCTCTCTCAATGCGTGACAAGAACAATATCCGAGTCACATTTGTGAAGATGACCAAGCATCGAATATGTTTCCATTGCACTTAACTATAACACCCGAGAATTTCATAAGTATATAAGTGTAATTTATTTAGGGTATAAGTAGAATTTCCCAAAAGATTTAGGGGCAACAGTGTAATTTTATAGTATTGAGTGACTGAATCGGCAGAAGGGAGTGCTCTGGAACTCAAATGTTGAAGAAAAATGATATGATGTTGACGAGCATTTCGAGAATGATTTTAGGTGTCGAAAGAAATCAAATCAGGAACGATTTTCGGTACAGTTGTAATTCAGGCTGAAAAATCGAATCATAGTAGGAGACCTCCGAAAAGTCAATGGGACCTTTAAGAGACTTTGATTTAGTAAGTAGAACAAAAAATGGTTTCGGGTTGAAACAAAAGGATTTACGATTAAATCATTCATTTGGGCCTAAGTGTAATTTTTTAATTTTACCCGAGGGAGGTCTAAACAATGTTTTTTTATGAATTTTTTGGAATGAAATGAAGATCCTATATCTTGTGGATCCTAGTGATATTGTTGGATAAATCAGGCGCCTCAAGGAAAGGGGCCGAATGCAAAAGGAGTTCGAGAAGGGGTGAAAGTGTAATTTTTCAAAACCTGACAGTGTGAACATTGCCATGGCCGACCGACTGAGGGTGGCCTGGGGGAGGTTCATCGTGACCTAGGGAAGCTTGGAGGCCAAGCCTTGGCCTTTGATTGGTCGAAAGCTACCGGGTTTTTGCTATAAATAAGGCTGAGAGTTTTCAAGTTTAAGCATCAAAATTTCTCAAGATTTTGGAGAAATTAGAGGGTTTGGATAAAGGGTTTTTACTCTTAAGGTGGCAAGGATAATTTCTGGAGATTTTGGTACATTTTAGAGTGAATTTAAGTGGTATTCGAGCTTGGCCAGAAAACTTGAGGCAGATGTCGGAGCCGAACCTGTAACTGGTTGTTTGAGGCATTTTCTGGTGTTGTTTTGGGCAACCAAGGGTACCCCTAAGATCGTCTTCAGGAGGGCTTTAAGGGGGTGTGATCAGATCAGTCATCAGAGCAGTCACTAGCGATCGAAAGCTAAGAAAATGATCAACGCGTGAGCTGCACGCGCCATCCTTCACTTGCAAACACGTGCTAGGTGCGTGAGCCAGTGGTATTTTTCAAAATTATTTTTAATATTTTTTAAAAATTATTTTAGGATTTATTTCGTTGGAAAATTTGGAAAAATATTTGAGGAGATAATTATTTTGGAATTATCGAGGACAAAAATAGGAGAAAATTATTGAAAATTTAGAAGGAAAAAGGGATTTTGATGTTCTTTTGAATAAATGTGATGTTTAGGGATCATTGAGCCTCGAGGTTGAGCAAAAGTTTGGTTGTTTGAGTTTTTGCACGAAAATCGTGGTCGTGCATAAAAAACGAGACGTTCTAATATACGTTCGAGGTGAGTGTTTGCCCCTATGATTTTATTTACTATGAGTTATTTCTTGAAAATTGATTTTGTTACATGCAATGGTTTTGGCATGTAAATGGTTGATTTCATGTGAAAGGTTCATCCAAACTGTTTATTTACGTATGCATTGAAATACGTGCATTAAAATGTTATTTTTATGTAATGCATCATTACATGTTGTGGATATGGCATTGGCATGTGTGTTGGACATGGGTAGTGTTCCGGGATACTTTTTAGTAGGAATGTAATCTCTGGCATGATTGTGGTGAGCCGGGTTCCTACGTCGATGTTGACCCTTCCATGTCGGGAGTGGTAACGATTATTATCGATATGTCAGAGAGATGTGTTGATGTTGCCCCTCTTAAGCGAGATTGTGTTGTGCCAATGTGTCAATGTGGTTATGTTGTGTTTAGAGAGATTACTCTTTTCCCATGGTATAGGTTAAACGCAGTGTGGGATTCTCTTGGGTTGGGACATGTCCAGATACGTTAGTCGTTCATGGTTTTGCATTCATAAAAATGTTTTGAACTCTCATTTAGATGATTCATCATCTAATTTGGACTATGTCCTTAGAATATTCAAACGTTTCAGATAAAAGCAACGATGCCAAGGGAAAGAAGGTTATCGAGATGTAGTCGTGGTTTACATTGGTGATCTTTAGCGTATATTTTGTCTATGTTTGATGTGTTGTAGTTGTTATTGAGACATGAGTCTTTAGGGATTTTGTTATGAAGATGTCATGTCAAACAATAATACAGTTTCTATGTTATAAATGAAATGTTCGGTTATGTATAATTTTGAGGTTTCGATCTTACTTCCGCTAATGAGACAATTGTTACCTGTCTTAGCTTATTCATTTTTAAGTTGATATGCTGAGAAGATAGAATTAGGATTGTCGGAGATTGATTTATATTGGGTATTTGTTGAAAAAAAAATATATCCTCGAAATCCTAAGTCATTTAAACGCCCGAGAAAGCGGGACGTTACAGTTGATATCAGAGCAAACTAGTAAAATACCCCGATTGGAGATTCTGGGGTACTATTGGAAATTGAGAATGATTGAGTCAGGGATATGGTTAGTCTGATATGACTTAACCTAGCTATCAAGTTAGGTTTGTGAATAGGTAATATGAATCATCGAGGTTCGAGTATAGGAATGATTTGGTATAGATCAAGGATCCTAGAGAATGATCTGAAATAAGAAACCTAGGATGGTTTGATAAGTGTTCTTGATAATAGAATTAATTTTGATGATAGGAATATTGAAATTGAGGTTACCTCTAAGAGAGTGTTATTTTTTTTTTTCCTTTTTCTGATGGTGAACACTCGTAGAATCACGGATCTCTACAGACGAGATGAAAGTGACAATAGTAGTAGTCATCGTAGTTGTTCTGTGAATCCTATCACTAGCAATGGATGACAAGAAAAGCGATCAGGTCCTAGTGAGAATAGACTTAATCGAATGGAAAGGATCTTAGAAAATATACTAACATATGTAGCAAGAAACGAGCCACCAAGGCACACCACTAATGTGCTGGATCAATATCGTCTGCAGAGACTCATGGTGTTTAAAGGAAGGGCAAGAGATGACCCTGGTGTGGCCGAATACTGGATGGAGCAAACCAACAAGCTACTCCAACACCTGCAATGCAGTGATGAGGAGAACACTACAAAAAATCCATAATTTAGTGACGGGAGTATCTGTCGCTAAAATAAGAAAATTCGACAATAAAAAATTTAGATTTAGTGACAAAAAAAAATCCATCATTAAAACTGGCGTCGCTAAAATTTAACGATAGACGTATTTAGTGATGGAAAACCCTGTCGCTAATTTGTGACGGGATCCCCCGTCACTAATTAGGGAATAACCCCGTCGCTAATTCAAATCAGTGACGGGGGTATACCTATCACTAAATTAAAAAATAAATTATTTAAAAATCTATAAATAAAATAAAGATATTAATGAATAAAATAAATAAAATAAAAATAAATTATTTATTTTTAATATATTAATGAATAATATTTTTTAATAAATAAACTAATTAATTAAAAAATAAAAAAAAATAAAATTTTTAAACATAAATAATTAATATATATTAAAAGTATAAATTATATAAATAAAATTTATGATAATTAATAATTTATTTTAATTAATTGAATAGAAATTCAAAATTTATTTATATAATTAATATTTTTTATGTATATTATTATACATAATATACAACCTATACTAGACTATATTTTTTTTTTATATAATTAAGTGTAGTGTCAAATTGACCAAAAAAGGTGAAGAGAAGTTGGTGAATCCAACCTACTAGAAAAGTTTGGTTGGGAGCCTGTGTCACTTAAGATAAGTTTGGAGTCAGACTAGTAAGCAGATAAACGGAGACACCTAAAAGTTCACATTTAATACTTGAGGATTCTATGCAACATCAAAGGAACAATCTAATTTAGGTTGTACTAATCCCCATAGAACCTAGGGCTTATTGGATATAGTGATAGCGATTAGGGTGGAATCCTTGATGATTGGAAGAGCACTATATATGGGATAAATATTTTATTTTAGAGGAACTACTTTCATATGTAGTTTATAGTTGTTGTCTAATTGACATTGCAGCTACCTCATGCGCATGTCATGTAGTTTGGCTACGAAGATTATTAAAGGAGTTGAAGGTGGAAACA
Organism: Diospyros lotus; assembly: GCF_014633365.1. Taxonomy (NCBI): domain Eukaryota; kingdom Viridiplantae; phylum Streptophyta; class Magnoliopsida; order Ericales; family Ebenaceae; genus Diospyros; species Diospyros lotus. The sequence continues at coordinate 14,382,631 of NC_068338.1, forward strand.
AGAGAGACTAATGAAGTTATATATTGATAACAAGTTAACCATTGCTCTAGACAAGAATCTAGTTTATCATTATGGGTCAAAGCATATTGATACTTGGTTCCCTTTTTTTCGAGAGCAAATCTAGGCTAAAGAGATTGATCGCCGGTGCATGTAAAGACAATTGAGTAAGTTGTAGATATATCACTACATCTGAAGACTAAAATGTTCTAGCATCTCCATGGTAAGGTTGGAGTTATTGAAGGTGCAAATTTAACGAAAGAGAATGTTGGATATTAAACTTGAACACAATTGCAAGATAGAGAGAAGAATCTAGAGCGAATAATAAGTTAAGGGAGAAGAATGGATTTAATGGAAGACAAAAATTAGTAGGGTCTCTTGGAATCTCAAAGTGATCTCTATCGATCCAAGTAGACTTATAATTTCTATGAACCTTTTGGATTCTGCAATATATAAGAATTTAATTTTTTATAATTAATAGTGTCTCTTTTGCCTATAAAAGCGCCTTGCACTCAATCAGAAGAAAATGGGGAGAAATACAGGAGGTAATTTTCCTCTCCATTATTCTCTTCTATAACACCACCGCACACACAAGTGATTAAGAGAGAGAAAGATTAGGAATCACAACCATACTCCAACAATTGTTTCAATTTTCCATTGTCAAGCACTGGATTGTTTTGTTTCTTATTGTGCTTGTGGATATTTGGAGCATTTGGTCTCTCTCTCTCTCTCTCTCTCTCTCTATATATATATATATATATATATAAACACACACACACAAGTGTATGTAGGTTTGGTGTAGCAACAACCGAAAAAAATGGAAGGTGGGTGCAACATATAAGTGTATGTAGGCTTGATGAAATGCATTAACAGAGTCATTTAACTAATATGTTTAGGTGCATGTACAAGTATATTAAGCTTTTAAAATTTTGGCTTATAATAGGAGAAGGCCACTAATGATAATGGAAAATGCTATTTGTACAGAAGTGTGTTGCAGATTGCTTTATAGGGACATTAAAATTACCAATTTGTCCCTATGAAAAATTACCCAAATGCCCCAATCCCAAAAGACCCAGCCCCACTCTCTTTCTCCCTTTGTCTCTCTGGCTCTCCCTCTTGCAGAGACCAACAGCCCCAACCCTCCGGCTACACCACCACCATCCCTATCTCATTAGCGCGCTCTAGACCGTCGATCTTCTTCCTCGCTACCGGCCATCTCTTGGACGCGCGACTGATTCTCTCTCCCTCTCGCAGACACTGTCAAAACTCTCTGTTTCTCCCTCTCGCAGCTTGTCTTCTCAATCACTTGCTGGAGGTCATATTAAATTTTGTCTTTATTTTATTGACTATTTCTATTTGTTGTATCAAATATGAGAAAATCTGAACTGTTCTATTACTTGATAAAAATTATTTGTCAATAGTAGTAGGGAGAGGGAGAAATTATTGATTAATCACTCTGATTTGGTACATCATGCACAATTGAATGCAAAAGCCCATCCAAATCATTGTCTATCAAAACTCTCTGTTTCTAGTTTCAGGCCTCTTGTTCTCCATTTTTGTTCTCCTTGTTCAACCGAAAATAAACTCTAAACACTAAGAGGCCCAATTCAAAAACTTTCCAACTTAGATCTAAAAGATTCTTGCATATCTACCGCCAAGAACTTTCCAACTTAGATCTGGTCTAAAACAAGGTGGGAATCATAGAAGACGATTCATAGTTCCTGGATTTGCATTTTTCATTATGCCATGAATCTTGAATTAAAAGAAAAACTGCACAAAGAAATCTTGTAGAAGCTAGACAACGCCCAAAGAAATGCTTGAAGGCTGTGGCTATGGCGATATCAGGAAAACAGTGGCGCTACGACTCACCATCAGAGAAGGAATTGTGGAGGAAGTAGCTTCTCTTGCTTTCTCAATTGTCGATGGAGAATGGTGGCTTCGTTGGTGGTCGATTGGTCACTGGTGGTCTCTGTCGATTGAGAGAAATGGTTTTGGGAAAAGGTTTTGTCCCGTCTCTCTCCCTCTCTCTTCATTTAGATGGGCGAGATATCACCATAACCTATCCTTCCATCATCCGATATATCGCCAATTTATCATGATAACCCACTCCTGTAAAGCAATCTATAATACTCTATTTGTACGAATAGCGGGACTCAATAATAATATGTCTAAATTTATTAATTTTTATAATATAATAAAAAAAGTTTTCAAAAAGAACTTGGGAGGCCAAGACCCATGCTCCCTTGCCTAAGGTCCACTCCTCCGCTGCTGAGGTATATGTGTGGTCCTAATATGAGATTATGAGTTGTGAGAGAAAGAGATGAGCACTGTAATGATATATACATGTCCATGTCCAGCACAAAGGGGACCACTGGACCATCTCTACAAGTATCGCTTCAATCCTAAATGGAAACAAAATCAGTATGGATACAAGAAACTGTGTATAATAATGGCAAAGGCTCGCCCTCATGTAGCTATCTATATATCTGTGGCTGTGATCTCATCACGAGGGACACATTCGAGGCATCCCGCTTAGGCCCGTCCTTGCTTCAGTCACATCTACAAGGACTCATCAAGTCTCAAAATATATATTTTTTGTCTTGATTTAGAAGCTAACTTAATTTGGAATTCTTGCATGATAAATGCATGATTTTATCTTAAAAAAAGAAAAATCTCCCCCGAGGAGGAAATTAAATGACCCCCTCGCACCCTCATGTCATTGACTTGTATATTAGATTAAATTTCCTTCCAGCACTAACACAACTTTCAAATATCCACCACTCATAAAATATATGTATATGTATATATATTTAAAAATAATATTTTTTCCCTGTAAATGATTCAAAAATAATATTGCTAGTGATCACATCAAGCCTGATTTCCAAGGATGGGGCACGGTCAGGTAAGGTAACACACGCAATGCCCCGTAGCCATTTAACCTTATCCTATTTATCAAAAAAGCACAAAAACAAAAGAAAAATGCAAGGGATTGGCCGGTGCAAGATGTTGCAGTTGTCTTATCTTTGCAACAAGGGATTAGATTTCTTCAAGGAAAATGAACTCATATATTTGTGTGCTTAATTAGCACATATAATCTGTGAAGTATCATGTATGCTCCATTAGCTAGCGGGTTCTCCATGGTGGAAAATAAAAGAAAAAAAGGGTATATATATAGTTGGAAGAATTAATATATATATATATATAGCTAGGTTTAGGTTAGGCATCCAGTGTAGCTTAATATATAATTGATTACCTTGTTAGTGAAGAAAACTCTCTTGCGAGGACAGTCAAACTTGGAGGCAAGCCATGAATTGCAGGTGAGAGTGACGGGGCCATGGGGGCATCCATCTCCATGGAAGGTCATGTCCTTTAGGAACATCTCCTTGTGGTGCTCATTCTCCACCAGTACCCCTCCAACCTCCCCGAAATCTTCTGGAATTTCAAACTCGCATTCATACTTCACTTCCCCCTTGTTTTGACTCTTCCTATGCGCGTATACCTCTACTGCTTCCTTCTCTAATCCCGTGCCTGAATGAATAATTCTCTAAAATTAATTATTATTATTCAACAACTGTTGTAGTTAGAGTTTTCCTTTTCATTTTCCGGGAAAATATGTATCATATGTAAACTAAACCATGCTATTCACTAATTAATATTGAAGAACTGAACAGAAAATAAATGAAAAGAAAAGAAGAAGAAGAAGACGTCAGTGCTAGCTTTCTGTCCTTCATTTCTTCCTTTGTGGGGACACGTTACACGTATATATATTTTCCTCGTTCATAACTCTTCATTGTTCTTTTGTTGGCTGCTGCATGCATGGACCATCTTCCTTCTTTTTCCTTTTCTACTGAATATGTAATGATTTTCTCAACTCTCCTTAATTAGAAATATCCTAACATTTATTTGTTTTCTTTCCTTCTATGAAGTCTAATTTCGTATGTATGGAAGGAAAAACTAATTTTTTATTTGCAAATATCACAATTAGAAAAACTTAAAAAAGTGCACTTTTCCCTTAAAATAACTCCAAAAAGATATATTTTTTTTAAATAGGAAGAGTGTTTAAATAAATATGCTTGTATCACTATTGGTACGTAACTGTAATTCTTTGTATATAACCAGAAATTTTACTCATATATTTCTCTTTTTTTTTTTTTTGCTATGTATACATCTACATCCTGTTCATATTATGTTAATGAAATTGAAAAAGTAGGGTTTGGAAAATTCAGACTTTGTCGGATACTTTCGCCCTTTGGATAGCAATGTTGTGGTTGTAAAACCTTATCAGAATGTTTAGCCAAAAAAAAAAGTAAATAAATAAATAAAAGACTTATGAGAATGTGCGGTTCTATTGTGATTGCATAGTTCAATACAAAAGTAGAAGTTGTAATGAAACCAAAGGGATTTTTACTTTCATTTTTCTTCAAAATTTTGATCTTCCTCATCTTGTCGTGTGAGTGTGTGATGCTGCACAAATAGAATAGATATAAGATTACTCACTGGGATCAAGCTCTGCGCTGATAATCTCTAAGAGGAATGATTTGCCGAGCAGATCAGTTACGTCGTCGACCCCGCGGCTCAACGTAAGGTTTGACAATATCCCTCCGACGGTAACTATCACGGTCACCTCCGCTTTCACAGTCGCGGCGCCCTGCTGCTCCGTGGCAGTACTGGCTACCATCGCCTTCACGCTTCGGGTCCGGACTCCCCGAGAAGACCACTTGTTCCTTCCACATAATATTATTGTGGGCTTCATCCAGATGGCCGGGGACGCGCCGTCGTTGCCGGAGAGGAACAGCTTCCAGCATGGCGCTAGGGTTTGGACCCCGGTCTCAGCCCTGAGCACTGGCGGAGACGTCAACATTATATCTTAATAAAGGAATACATATATATATATTAATGGCTCTTAGGCAGAAAGAGAAGGGTGTCTGAATATATGCATAAGTGATGAGCGAACAGTTCGATCGTCAACTTCTGGAGAGCTCTATCTCTGCTTGAGATAGAAGAAGCTGCCACACACACACACACACACACACAGAGACAGAGAAATGATGACGGTACGTGGTTGGATATTTGTGGGTCTGCAAGCAATGAAGATTGCATGATATTTTCAATTATTTTCCGTCTTTCGTTGAATATCTAGAGAACAGCAGCATGATGTATTACCTTTCACGAACAGAGAAAGATAAAATATATTAAAATGGTTCATCGATCTCATGATCTCAGCCCTTATATAATAAAATCAAAGTATCAATAATTACAAAAATGACATTGTGCCAGCAAACAACAAAATACAACAACTAATACAAGTAATACACTAAAACAACTAATATTCTGTTACAAGATGAACTATAAACATTGAGAATAGCCATCTTGGATAGTAAAGGAAATAGCTAAGTAGCTGATATGGGTTTGGTAAACACATCAGGTAGCTGATGTTGTCTGCAAATAGGAAGTTTGAACACGCCATCCGTCAACTTGTCTCAAATAAAATGACAATCTATCTCGATGTGTTTGGCGCGTTCATGGCAGATCGGATTAAAAGCAATGTGGACAGCTATTTGATTGTCCCAAAATAGCAAAGCATGAGCTATAGAGAAAATCTAAAAATCAATAAGAAGTTGATTAATCCAAATAATTTCACTATCAGTAGAAGCAAGCGTCCGATATTCAGTTTCGGTAGATGATCGAGAAAGTGTGCTTTGCCTTTTAGCTTTCCATGAGACTAAAGAATCACAATTAAAAACACAAAATCCTGTAATAGATCGCCTAGAATCCAAACAAGACCCCTAATCAGCATTAGAAAAAGCATGAATATGTAATGAAAAAGCTGTAAAAAATACCAACCCTTGACAAGGAGCACCCTTGAGATATTGTAAGAGATGATGTGCAGCTTCAAGATGAGTTTTTCTAGGCTAAGAAATATATTGACTGAGTTTATGGACAGCAAATGTAATATCAGGCCGAGAAATGGTTAAATAGAGCAAACGACTAACTAGACGTTTATAAATAGAAGGGTCCTCAAGCAATTCACCATTAAAAGAACTCAGTTTGACATTGAAAATCATAGGCAAAGTAGCAGGCTTACTTGAAAGAAAACCAGTGTCCTCTAGAAGTTATAGAGTATAATGCCTTTGAGAAAAGAATATACCTTTAGTTGATTGAGCAATTTCGAGACCAAGAAAATACCTCAAGCATCCAAGGTCTTTATGCTTAAACTGTCAACCATGAAGAAACATTTTAAGGGAAGCGATTGTTGCAGGATCAGAACCCGTAATGATGATATTGTCAACATAAACGAGAAGTGCTACAAAAGATGCACCAGTACCCTTAGTAAAAAGGTAATAATTCGACTTAGATTGATGAAAACCATGTGTAACGAGGGCATTAGAAAATTTAGAAAATCATGTGTAACAAAGGCCTGTTTAAGCCCATATATGGATTTATGAAGTTTACATACCAGTCGCTCCCCCTAATTAGGAGCTAAAACCTGAGGCTTATACCCAAGTGGAAGATCTATATAAACTTCTTCAAATAGGTCACCATTAAGAAAGACATTATTAACATCAAGTTGAACAAGAGACCATTTTTTTATGGCAACTAAAGCAAGAAGAACCTTAACAACTAAACGGGCCTTTGGCCTTTTAATAGAACTATCAGACCTATATTTTATCTTGTAAACCCATTTGCAGCTAATGGAATGTTTATCATGAGATAGTGTAGTAACAAACCAAGTATTATTCTATTGTATAGCATCCAAAATTAGCTCTCATAGCATCTCTCCAATGATCATAAGGCACAGCTTGGTGATAAAACTAAGGTTCAAAATTGGAAGAAACATTGAGGAGAAAGGCTCTGTGAGAGGAAAACAAAGCTGAATATGAAATATAATGATGCAAATGATAGGCAGATTCAGAATCACGAATAGAGGTATTAGTTAGCAAATTACAATAAAAGTCCTGTAGATAAGAAAGAGGTCTATTGATTCGAGAAAACTTGCTGAGTATAATAGTAGGAAGAAACTTAAGGCTGGAAGAATCAGATTCTGCTATATCTAAGGATTGAATGCGTAAATCATGTTCTAAGGAAGAAGAAGAAAAATTAAGGCTCGAATGGGGTAAAACCAAATCTGGAAAAAGATCCACCACCTCAATAGGAGAGCTGACAAAATGTAAAGGAAATACAATTTCATGAAAAATAACATCATGTGGTACAAATATATTTTTGGCAGCAATGTCATAAAATTTGTAGCCTTTCATACTCGGAGGATATCCAAGAAAAACACAAGCAATAGCACGAGAATGGAATTTTACCCCATGAGAAGCCAAAGTAGATGCAAAACATAAACTACCAAATGTGCAAAAGAATGTGTAACACCCCAATTCTCGGGAGCGTTAACGTAACGTAAGATTCCGGGGATAAATTTTTTTCAAACAAAAATCCAACACAAAAACCATTCCCCGAATATCCCGTTACACCTTCTCAGTATATCAACTATGAACCATTAATAAACCAAGACAGGTTCACCAACACAAATGCGGAAGCTAGATCGAAACCTCAACAGGTCATAACCAAAACCACTTTATTTATATATAAAGTTGCACCAACGTTTACATGACGTTTTCAAAAGTAAATAACATAACAGTAAAGACATAATGTAAACTATCCGCTAGTCGCCGTCACTCCTCGACGATTCCTTTCCCTTTTGCACCGCTGCCTTCACCTGGAACGTTTGAATATTCCAGGGACAAAGTCCAAATTAGATGATGAATCATCTAAGTGAGAGTTCAAAACACATTTTTCATGAATAATGCAAGACATGAAATAAACCAATATACCCGGTAAGCCCTAGCTCAAGAGAATTCCCACGCGCTTAACCCTACCATGGGGAAAGAGCAATCTCTCTAAAAGCTATGCCACCACACCGACTCGACGACACGACGACGCGACGCGATTCTAGCTTAAATGGGGCTGCCAACGCATCTCACCAGAATACGTTCCCACCTTAAGCATCCAGGAACCACCATACAATCCCAACTCCAAAATTTCACATGGACCACCTAGTCGTCCTAGTGCAACTTCCCTGGCCAAACAGCCTGGCACGGAAATCAAGGCGGCTATCCTGACATGCACACCCAGCATCAGATACCCCTATTATTCCATCACGCCCTTGGAGAATTACGGCTACACTATCCAGACAACATCCTAGGCTGACATCCCACATGAACAACACAGTATGGATCACCTAGTCGTCCTAGTGCAACTTCCCTGACCAAACGGTCTGGCACGGAAACCAAGGCGGCTATCCTGACATGCACACTAGCATCAGATACCCCTATTATTCCGTCACGCCCTTGGAGAATTATGGCTACACTATCCAGACAACATCCGAGGCTGACATTCCATACGTACACATAAAACTCAAGACAATGCCACAATTCACAATTCAATGCATCGTATAAACAACATTTATAAAATGCAATGCACAGTTCAAAACGTTTAGGGACAAACCTCCCTCATAAATCCAACCGTCACCGGTTACCATTTTAATGCACAAAACCATTTTGCATGAAATCACCATATGTTCAGATAGAACAAACACAATAAATCAAGTTTTGGAGGAGAACCACTCATAAGAAAGCCAAATTTTGGTAGCGAACAACTCACCTTGAACGAAACTCAGAACACCTCGAATCTTGTGCCCAACCTCAATTTTCGTGCAACTCCTCAAGTCTTTTAACCAAACCACCTCCTTACAGGTCCTCACGCGCTGCCTAAGTGCTCTACGCGTGTGATGCCTCGCGTATGCTTTAAAAACCCTCTATCCACTAAACCCGAAGCACTCTCGTCTAGCACAAATGTATCACAACTTCGAATGAGAGAATCCTTAGCCTTGAGCCCCTATTTATATGTTTAGGAAACTTAGCCACCAAGAAATATATATTCTGTAATCATTTCAAATCTTTCAAAATCTTTTCCAATCATTCCAAATCTTCTAATATTTTCTATAATCATTCCAAATCTTTTGATATCTTTTGCAAATCATTCCAAAATCTTCTAAGATTCTCTACAATCATTGTAAATCTTCTATAATCATTCCAAATCTTCTAATATCTTTTGTAATCATTCCAAAATCTTCTAAGATTCTCTGCAATCATTGTAAATCTTCTATAATCATTCCAAATCTTATAATATCTTTTGTAATCATTGTTATCTAAATCAAATATTTTCTTATCCAATCAAATCTTATACAAATCTTATCCTTAAAGTCATCATGAGCCTTCATCTTATCTCTAACGTCATCATGAGACTTCATCCTTATCTCTAAAGTCATTTATGAAGCTTTTTCCTGAATCTCCCAAATGCCCCTAGTAAAAAGATTTCAAGAATTACACTTTGGCCCGAACTTTTGGATAATTGCACTTAGACCCTTTTCAACATGGTCCCCGGGCTAATTTTTAATTGCATTTTAGTCCCTGAAAAATGGACTAATTGCGCTAATGCCCCTAATTTTTCAGTAAATTACACTTTTACCCCCAACCTCAAAAATTACGATTTTGCCCCCGGCTCAAAAACTGAACTTCTCTTTAAAGACCTTTATAACCCTTTGAAATATCCCAAAACACTCTCTTTAAAATTTCGAAAAAATATCGTTTCGATCTCCCTCCGTCAATTTCGAAAAAACTGTACTTAGGCCCGAATCTTCGTTTTAGCTACAAACCCTTTTGTTTCTTCCAAAAACTACTGAAGGGTTACTCTATATGCCAAACATGAACTTCCTTGGGGTTCCATTGACTTCCCGGATGCCCCGTACGATAATTCGGTATTTCAGCCTAAATCACAATTGCCTTTTTTTTTTAGCTGTACCGGGAACCGTTCCCGATCCAACTTCTTTTGATGCCTAAAATCATAACTCGTATTACTTGTCGATACTATACCATTTTCCTTGGCTATCTAGGGTCCAGGGTATTCCCTCTGACTAATTCGATCGTCCAAAGTTGCGTTAGTGTACCCTATAGTCTTATTTTCCACAAAGTCCATTTATGCCCTTCATCAAATATTATTTATGACCTCAAATCATTCTCGGGTATTACAGAATGTATAGTCAACAGATTTTTTATAGAAAAGTTGGTAAGGGGACTGATTATTCAAAATAAAAGAAAGAGTCCTATTAATCAGGAAGGTAGCAATGAGGATACAATCACCCTAGAATTGAATAAGCACTCTAGACTGAAATAATAGTGCTCTAGTTACATTAAGAAGATGTTGATGCTTACGTTCCACTATGGAATTTTTCTTAGGCCTTTCCACACAAGAGAATTGATGTATCACCCCCTTTGTAGCAAAATTATAATAGTCAGGAAAATTCTTGAGGTTATAAATAGCATTTTACGAAGGGTATATGGTATTTATCGAAAGAATGAGGCTATAGGGTACACTTTCACAGTTTTAAGTGATCAAATCGATCGAAGGGAGTACCCTGAAACCTAGATGTTTAAGGAAAATGGAATAGTATCAACGAGTGATTCGAGGCATGATTTTAGGTGTCATAAAAAATTAGATCGGAAACAATTTTCGGTACAGTTGTGAATCAGGCTGAAAAATCGAATCGACATAGGAACTTCTGAAAAGTTAACGAAGTGCTTTGAGGACCTAGATTTTATATATGAAACAACCCTCAAGCGATTTCTGGTTGAAACGAAGGGATTTAGGGTCGAAATAATCAACCGAGCCAAAGTGTAATTTACTAATTTTGCCCGAGGGAGGTCAAAAAGATAGTTTTTCAAAAATTTTGAGGATGAAATGAAGAATACAAAACTTGTGGGCCTTAATGGTAGTATTGGAAAGATCAGGGGTTCTATAGAAGGGGCCGAAATGGCATTTGAAGAAACTACGGGGCTAAAGTGTAATAAAGCAAACTCAGGTGTGAAACTTGCAAAAAACGGTCGCCGCACTGCAACCACACGTGGAGCCATTTTCGACCATGGGACGGCCGAGGTAAGGCTCGGGGGAGGTTGTATACAGCGTAGGGACGCTTAGGGGCCAAGCCTTGGCCTCTGATTGGCCGAGATGTGGCCGAAATTCACTTATAAATAGCAAGGGTTTGGCTAAAACTTTACACAAAAATTGGTCAAGTTTGAGGGTGAATCGATGGAAACCAATAGAGGGCTTTTGCTCCTTGGTGTGTGGGCATCGTTTTTGAAGCATTTGGGAGCGTTTGGTGTTAATTTGGAAGCTATTCGAAGCTTGGCCAGAGACGCGAGGTAGACACCGGGGCCGCGCCTGCAACTGCCCGTTTGGGGGATTTTTCGGTGAGTTTTCAGGGAGCAAGCAGTGTCGTTGGGATCGACTTGGAGAGAGCTTCAAGAGGGTGTGCTTAGTTCGGCTATCGGATGAGTCGTCAGTGGCCGGAATCGAGGAAGAAGAACAGTGCGTGAGGGCGCGTGGCATAGGGCTAATTCTGGAATTTTGTTTTAATATTTTTCTTAAATTATTTTAGGAATTATCATGTTGAAAAATTTGAGAAAATGTTTGAAGAGATAATTATTTTAGAATTATGGAAGTGAAAACTAGGAGAAAAATAGAGGAAATTATGAAAAATTAATGGAAAATAGATTTTGATGCTCTTTTAAATAAATATGATGTCTAGGGAGTATCGTGGCTTGAGGTTGAGTATAAGTATGGGTGTTTGAGATGTGACATGCAAATTGAGGTTGTGCACGAGGATCGAGGCATTTCGAATACGTTCAATGTGAGTGTTCGCCCCAAAACTTGATTTATTGTGGGTGTTTCTACCCTAAAAACTTGGTATTTATTCTACCTAAATGTGTTATGATTTCATGCAAAATGGTTTTATTGCATGCGAACGATAACCGGTGACAGTTGGTTTCATGTGGGAGGTTCGTCTCTAAATGTTTTATACATGTGCATTGTATTTTATAAAATGTTGTTTATATGATGCATAGAGTTGTAATATGTGGCATTGTCATGCGTTTTGTATGGTTTATATGGGATGTCAGTCAGGAATGTTGTCTGGATAGTGTAGCTATAATTCCCCAAGAGTGTTGCTGGAATAATTTATAGGGGTATCTTGTGTTGGTGTGCATGCCGGGATAGCTGCCTAGGTTTCTGTGTTGGGCCGTATGGCCAGGGAAGTTGCATTAGGATGACTGGTAATCCATATGGGATATGAGTTGGGATTAGGTAATGGTTCCGGGATACTTTTGAGTGGGAACGTAATCCCTGACGTAATTGTGGTGAGTCGGGTTCCTGCGTTGATGTGACCCTCTTGGATCGGGATTGGTAACGATTGTTCTCGAGGTGTTGGGGAGATACGTTGACCTTGCCCCTCTTAAGCTAGGATCATGTTATGTCAATGTGTCGGTATGGTGATGTTGCCTTTAGAGAGATTATTCTTTTCCTGTTGTAGGGTTAAGCGCGGTGTGGGATTCTCTTAGGCTAGGTCTTGTCGAGTTGTGTTGGTTTATTCATGTCTTGCATACATTCATGAAAACGTGTTTTGAACTCTCACTTAGATGATTCATCATCTAATATGGACTTTGTCCCTGGAATATTCAAACGTTCCAGATGAAGGCAACGGTGAGAAAGGAAAAGGGATTACCGAGAAGTGACGACGATTAGTTGATAGTTTATAGTATGTCATTTGCAATTATGTTGTTTATTTTGATGATGTCATGTAAGTGTTGGTTTGACTTTAAAGTTATGAATAAGATGGTTTCGGTTGTATACCATTTGAGGTTTCGATCTAACTTCCGCATGTAAGGTGATTTACCTATTTGAGTCTATTAATTATTCTAAGTTGATATACTGAGAAGGTGTAACAGGATCTTCGGGGATCGATTTATGTGTTGAGTCTCTATTGGAAAAAAATATATATTCACGAAATCTTACGTTATCTAATGCTCTGGGAAAGCGGGGTGTTACGAAAATAATCATAAAATTTGAGCTTAAGAGCATTATCTGACCTAAATTTCTTCATTTTTGTGTTAAAATATGTTTCCACCATAGAGAAAAACAACCCTAGCATCAGATTTTTGCCGCATCAAGAAAATCCAAGTGAATTGTGTATAATCATCAACTATGGTGAGAAAGTATCTATAACCAGCATATGTTGGAACATAATATGGCCCCCAAGTGTCACAATGAACTAAGTCAAAGGCATGTGGAGATAGATAGTTATTAGACACAAAAGATAACCTTCTTTGTTTGGCTATTGGATAAATGGAACAAGAAACATCCTCAGTATTTTTATAGTTCAACAAATCTTTCAAATTTTCCATCTTATGAAATGAAATATGTTTGAGCCTATTATGCCAAGTATGTTTTCTTACAACATGTGCCATATGAGTAGAAGAAATACATGTTCTATCTACTTGTTAACATTTAGAATCAATAGAATTGGCATCAATGACATATAAACCTCTATAAAGATTACCCTATCTTCAAATGTTTGACATCCTGGAGAGTACATGTGCGAGAAAAGAAACTAAGACTCATACGATTTTCCTCTATAAGTGCACGAACAAAGATCAAATTAAACTTGAACTGAGGCACAAACAAGACATTCTTAAGCACTAAATAGTGACTAAGCAGTACATTCCCAACATATAATATAGAAATCTGAGAGTGGTCTAGTAGAGTAATATATATGTTCTTAAGTAGTCTTAAATGAACAAATGAAGACTGATTGAAGCATTTATAACTAGTTGCTCCAGAATCCATTATCTAATACCTAGGATTATTAAGTACTGGACTTACAGAAATAGAAAAATAGGTACCTGATGCTTGGTCTTAGGAACCATCAAGTTTTGCCCGTGTCTTAGCCACGTTTAGATGAGTGTTCAGCATGCTCAACAGATATTGGTATTGTGTAGGACACAATGTCTGTATAAAATCTCCCATAACCTGATTACTGTTAAACAAATTTTGATGAGTCTCACATACTTGGCTAACAATAGGATTCACTTGATTAGGATGTATTTGGCTAGGGTTTCTCTGCTTGGACTTGTATCCAGGAAGATAATCGTGCAACTTATAGCACTTGTCAATAGTGTGACCATGAATTCCATAGTGTGTGCACAATGATCTTTCTTTCTTTGTAGACCGACCATGACCAATTTTATGCACATCATGTTTAACATTGAATAAAGTAAAGTCATTCCCAATAGTCTGATTAACTACATTCCTTTGATTCTCTTCTTGAGAAATTAGGGCAAAAACTTCATTAATCAAGGGAATAGGATCCATTAAGAGCAATTTACCCCTGGCTTGAGCAACCATTAAAAATGACATCACATACTCCATGTGATGATGTTCTACTAATGCCCTAGTTCCTCCACATGAACAATTTTCACACGTATAAACAGGCCTAAAATTACCAAGTTCATCCCAAATAGTTTTCAATTTGGTAAAGTACGCACTTGCAGACAATGAACCTTGAGTTAGGTTCATTAATTCTCGCCTCAGTTGGAAAATCCAAAGATTATTACTCTATTGATACCTCTCTTTAAGGTCTATCTAGATATCTTGCACAGACTCCACGGATATGACCCTTGCGAAAATCTCATTAGACATAGAGTTAAGTATCCAAGATATGACTATATTATTGTTCCTTATCCAAGCATTAAGTAAAGATTCATCACCTTTAGGTTTGGATATTGAGCCATTTACGAATCCTACCTTGTTCTTCACCGACAAGGCAATCACCATCGCACGGCTCTAGGAGGTATAGTTATCTCTTGTTAATAGTTGAGACACCAAGACCAGCCAAAGCTGTCAGAGTGATGTAAGAAGAAATGACTCATTTTGTCGTCAATGGCATAATTGAACCTTGATGAGGAAGATGACAAATTCTTGTCACCATAGATCAAAAATGGACGAATAGTTTTGCAAAAGAAAAAAAAACACAAGATTCATGATTTCAAGAAGAAATCATCGATCACAGATCTCCCATCAAGGAAGAAAAATTTTAGATCTAAGAAAAAAATCCGATCTCCTGATCTATGATCTCCGAACAAAAAAGAATCGAAGAGAAATTAGAAAGAATCAAAAAGAGAATTTGAACAACAAAGGAGAGAATCGCACCGTAACTCATGAAATCGAAAAAGAAGCATGTAGAAGACAACCAAGGGCACAATAGAAAAGAGCCTTACGGTTTCAAAATTGCTCTAATACCATTTCATGAACACACACACAGAGAAAAGATATTAAAATGTTTTATCAATCTCAATACATGATCTCAGCCCTTATATAATAAAACTAAAGTATTAGTAATTACATAAATGCCATTGTGCCAGCAAACAACAAATTACAACAACTAATATTCTGTTATTACTAGTAGAGGAAAGCTTATCTACACAATCTTCATAAATTGAAACCACAAAAAAAAAAAAAAAGATCTTAGAGAAATTTTTATACTAAATGTGCAATAAAAATAATATTAATGCAGTTGGATATGAGGTAGGGTTGACTCGACTTGTAACATGGTGTCTCTTTATAGAATCGCCTTGCCAAGTAGGTTATTGCCCATGTGACACTACAAAAAAATTGATTTTTTGTAGCAGATTTTTTGCGGTAGTTTCAAAATCACCGCAAAATATGTTTTTTAGAGTGATTTTTTTAAAATTTTGTGGCGGTTTCATAAGATCGCCGCAAAATTCAGTAAAACATTTAATTTTGCGGCGATTTCTAAAAAACGTCGCTAAATTTAAAAAACAATTAAAAAATTAAATTCCATTTCGCTGCGGTTTTTGAAAAATCGTCACTAAATTCAAAAAATTAAATAATTTAAAATTAAAATTAAAATAATATTTGCTACGATTTTCTAAAACCCCCGCTAAATTCAAAAAAATTAAATAATTCAAAATTAAAATTAAATTAACATCGGCGGTGATTTTCAAAAATCGCCGCAAAATTCATTAAAAAATTAAATTTAGCTACGGTTTTTGAAAAATCGCTGCTAAATTCAAAAAATTAAATAATTCAAAATTAAAATTAAAATAACATTTGCGACAGTTTTTAAAAATCGCCACAAAATTTATTAAAAAATTAAATTTAGTAGCGGTTTTTGAATAACCGCCGCTAAATTCAAAAAATTAAATAATTTAAAATTAAAATTAAATTGAAATTTGCAGCATTTTTTTTAAACCGCCACAAAATTCATTAAAAAATTAATTTTTTCTTAAGAAAATAATTAAAAATTAAATTAATAAAAACAAATATAAAATCTTAAAAATAAATTTAAAATTGAATTTAAATTAATAGCAAAATTTATTAAAATTTTAATTTTAAAAAAATAAAAATAAATTTTAACAAAATTTTAATATATAAAATTTTAATAATTTTTAAAAAATATATAAAATCTTCTTTTTATTCTTAATCAATTAATTTATTTAATTTAACTCAATTAATTTATTCCATTATTCTTTTAAAAAATAATCAATTAATAAATATTTTTAATATATATTAAAAAATATAAAATATAATTCTGAAAATTAGTTGTTAGATTAGTATATAATATATATGTGTGCATATATGTCAAGGGGGCTTTGCAGATCAGGCGATTCGCATACATCTGCGCGTACTTAAGATCCTGAGTTTGAAATTTGGGAAGGGGAAGGCGTTGGGATTTAATTTCCAGCATCGCCACGTGGCGTGCAAGGGCTAGGCGTGCACTTGAGCCGGGCGCGAGCCTAGCAATTAAAAAAATAAATTTTTAATTTTTGCGGCGGTTTTGAAACCGCCACTAAAATTAAATATTTTATTTCATTTTATTAATTTTCGCGGCAATTTTGAAAATCGTCGCTAAAATTAAAAATTTAATATTTTTTAAATTTTTGCGGCAGTTTCAAAACCGCAGCTAAATATTATAAAAATCATCGCTAAATCACTTATCTTGCAGCGGTTTTTTAAACCGTTACAAAAAATATAATTAGCGGCGATTATTCTAGTGGTTGCTGAAAATCGCCGTTAAACGCTCCGCGACGACTGACTTAGCAGCGATTTTGAAAATCACCGCTAAATGCAAAAAAAATCGTTGCTAAATGCCGATTTTTTTGTAGTGTGATGGCATCCCACAAGCCCCATAAAAGGAACACATCGTGGGTTTTCCACACCGTATGCACCCCTAAAAAGTGTGCTGACTAGGATATTCAAAGAAAACTGGAAGCTAATTGTTTAAAATGTGATCACCTAGCACCTTGGCGCTTGAAAAGTACTTGGCAACACCATCTTAGGTCATCTTTCTAACAAGGCAAGCCTATGGCAACGATATGGCAAATGGGGAATTCCTCATGTTTTAAGCCATACTTTCAAACTGACCTTCTTAGCTGTGAAGATTTGTCAACAAGGCAATTATGCTCATTAGACTCAAAGCCCTTCACAAAATAGTGCCACTAGCATATAAAACCCCAAAGAAGAAGAAAAGAAATCAACTTATTAACCAACCAACTAGCTTACACTTTTACATCACTTTAAGGGAATATGTTACTTACCCATCGGTTAACTTACCCATCAGTTAACCACTCCCCCCCCCCCCCTTCCCCGGTTGGCCTAGATTTTTTATTTTGATTTAAGCATATGAGGTTAGTTCCAATATTGACTTTTTTGGGTAGTCTCATAGTTCTTTTTATTATAGAAATAGGGAGGAGCGACCTTTAATTTGGAACTCAACTAGATTCATGCCATTTCTTAGTGGAAGCAAATCTTTGCATTATCAAGTGGCATCATTTATGAGTTTCAAAAGTAACAAATTTGGCCCACAATGGTTTAACCTAGGTCCCAAAATGTTCATTCCTGAATTTGTAAAATGAGAGGAACACAATCCACTTAGTCCCCAAATGATGAAGGCATTGTTGCCAAGAAGGCTTCTCTAAGTGCTTGATATAGTCGACTTCAGGAAGTCCCGTAATGGAAGTGTACCAAAACCTCCTCGCTTGATGTACTATAAAAGGGGCTCTGGGGTTAATGTTAAAATCCATTCATTCGGAATCACCAACTTCATTCGCTTGATGTCTCAAATTTTATTGAGGATGGTTCCTGGATTTAGCCAAAGACTTCTTCCTCTTCATCTTCAAACCTTATTCGGAATCACCTTCCTAGACTCTCTCATCTTAAGTGTTGTGATAAGCCTTATTGGATTCTAGCCTCAAACAGGGTTTCTTCGGTAAGGGCCATTTTCCAGGACTTTTAGGGTCAGCGTCCTCAGGTTCCTTGGTATTGGTTAGTTTAGTTGTCTGTAGGTATCCCCACTTATTCATTCATTCTTTAGTTAGCGATTTGGGAGCGTTTATCTACTCTTGACAGTATTAACCTGTTCTTATCTTTTTTGAATAAATGTTTTCTTTGCAGGGTGGATGTGGAAAGACATAGCCACTTATTTTTTGAGTGCCCTTATTCTCGAGAGTTGTTGTCTTTCTTTCCTAGATCAAAGAAATTTAGTTGTCTTTGGCGTCGATGGATGCTGGTGTGCTTTAGGTAGCTGTGAGATGGAGTGGCAAAGGCCCCTAACAGGTAGCGAATAGATTAGCGCTTCATGCTTTGGTGTATTTCATCTAGAGGGAGCACAACAACAGGTGCTTCTGTGATCAAGAAAGATTTGTTTCTCAATTGGCACGCTAGATTCAATACGCTATGTGGGCTCGCTTAACGACTGTTCAATTCATGTCGTCTCTTCAGAGTCATGCTCTTCATCATGTATGGCAACTTTTGAGGGACTAGACCTTTTCTCCCTATTGAGCGATCGCTTGTTTGCTTTTGCAGCTAGTTATTATGATCTCAGAGTTTCATGCTTGATAATTTCCTTTTGACCATTATATATATCTTCAGTTCTTTTCCTTTTTTTATTTCTTTTTTTTTTTTTATTTTGATCATTGTTGTGTCTTAGCCCCTAGTTTTCATTAGTGGTTTGGGGTATGCCTTGACCTTGGTTTGTAGTCGTTCTAGCATTGTTCTTGTTTTATTTATATATATAAAAAACAAAAAAATTGTGTTTTTGTTGTATTCTTTCCTTAGCCTAATAATTAAGTGGGAAAACAAAACCACCAACTTAACCTAATTACCACTATTCTTTAGTTTGGATATTTTACCTAGGTGAATGAGTTATTGATGTCTGTGGCACCCTAGGATAGGGTGGGGTGTTGGAATCGTGATATTAAAGAATTGAAGCCTAGAACTTAATTAAGGTTACATTCTAGGTTTCTACTCTTTGAAATGTCATTTGGCATCCTAGTGTTGGGTTTGTTTGAGGTCTAGATTGATAAGGTTAAAAGGCCTAACTAATAGGATTTTGAGGACTTTAATGGGTCATGGAAAACAATTCATACCATAATAGATGATTATTCCCAAATGTTGGGAAATAATTTGGAGGAAAATTTTTGTAACTAAATTGATGAATGATACTCTTATTCTTAGTTGAGGATTTAGGACTTTAATAGCTCTTTCATAAGGTCTCATCAGGTGACAATCTGAAGCTAAGGAAACAAGAGGTGCAAATTAAAGAAGACCCTAAGGAAGAAGGGAGAAAGGCTGGAGCTGAGACCTCTATGAAAGAGTTGATTGAGGAAACCCCAAAACGTTTTTTGAATTTACAATTCAACCCCTAGTTGCAAGGCCCTTAGTTTAAACCTCGTGTTTAAACTTACTGAGTACTTGTCTGAATAGCCTTTTTTAGCAGCTTGTAGCTTCTTCTCCCTAAACCTGTAGCTCTTTTGTCACTAATATTTTCTACATATGCTCTCATTTGATTTACTATTTTAATAATTCTTTCATAATATTATATTGAGGCCATAGAATTCTTCATCTTATAATATTTTCAAAATCTCAGCCTTGGATCTTGCTTTACTTGCCTGGGTATCCTTTGCAAAGCTCGTTGGGTGATTGCCACCATTATGCAACCTCTTCCTCTAGCATGAATGTAGCGCAATTAACTTTCTCTTCGTCACTACACTACAAATGTTGGAGCAATTTCTTAGTTTGCTCCATCCAGAATTCGGCCATGCAGGGGTCATCTTCTGCTTTTCCCCTGAACACTGAAGCTCTTTGTCGGCGATACTGATCTAACACATGAGTGGTCTGCCTCAGCGGCTCGTTCCTTGTTACATGTGTCAACACGCCTTCTAAGATTCTTTTCATTTGATCAAGTCTATTCTCGCTAGGATCTGATTGCTCCTCTTGTCGTCCATCGCTCGTGACATTATTCGCAGAACGGATGCGATGACTGCTACTACTGTCACTCTCGTCTTGCTTGTTGAGATCCGTGACTCTCCAAGTTTTCACCATCTGAAAAAGAAAAACAATTCCTTAATCAGTGCTAACCTCACTTAAAAACAATCTCTATCTTGCTAACCGATCTTTCGGGTCCTAAGACCATCGAAGGTACCCTGTCCGAATTCCAAATCAAGAATAACCAAAATTCCTAATCTCCAATAGCCTTTACGGGATTCAATCCTTTATCCCGGCCATTTCATTTTCTAAGTCAGCATTTGAACTAACACACTTGACTCATTCCCACGAATCGTTTCCTTGAGGTAACCTTACCTCGATTCTCACAACCTCTATTTCGAGATCCCAATTCTCAAAATCGATCCTCTGAATCCTCAAACTCGATTCTTTACAACACTTATCGAATCATCCTAAGTTCAATATCCCTAGGATCCTCGACCTAACCGAATTATCCCTAACTCGATCATCCTCAATAACTACCAGTTATCCCATTACTCCACGTAAGGATCTCAACTATTGACCTCAAATCGATAGTTTCTAAATTTCCAACGAAATCTATAATCCTCAAATAACCTTTGCTCTAATCAAAGTCCCTTAAATTTCATACCTTCGCTCTGAGCGTTAGGTAACGTAAGACCTCACTTCCTCGAAGAGTTAGGTAACGTAAGATTTCAGGGATATTTTTTTCTCAATCAATGAAAACTCAACAAAAAACCAGTCCCCTAAAATCCCGTTACACCTTCTCAGTATATCAATTATGAACCATCAATAAACTAAGATAGGTACATCATCTCAAATGCGGAAGCTAGATTGAAACCTCAATAAGTCATAACTGAAACCACTTTATTCATAATATAAAGTCGAACCAACGTTTACATGATATAATCAAAATTAACAACATAATTGAAAACGACATGAAGTAAACTATTCACTAGTCGCCGTCACTCCTTGGCGATCCCTTTTCCTTTCGCACTGCTACCTTCACCTGGAACGTTTAAATATTTCAGGGACATAGTCCATATTAGATGATGAATCATCTAAGTGAGAGTTTAAAAATCAATTTTTCATGAATGAATGCAAGACATGAAATAAACAAAAACACCCGATAAGCCCTAACCTAAGAGAAACCCAAGTGCTTAGCCCTACCACGGGAAAATAGTAATCTCTCTAAAAGCTATGCCACCATACCGACACATCGACACGACGCCATTCTAGCTTAAGAGGGGTAAGTCAACGCATCTCTCCAACATCTCGGGAACAATCGTTACCAACTCGGACCCATGAGGGTCACATTAACGCAGGAACCTGGCTCACCACATTTACGTCGAAGATTACGTTCCCACTCTAAGCATCCAGAAACCACCATACAATTCCAACTCTAAAATTTCACATGGACCACCTAGTCATCCTAGTGCAACTTCCCTGACCAAACGGCCTGGCACGAAAACCAAGGCGGCTATCCTGGCATACTCACCAGCACAAGATATCCCTATTATTCTGTCACGCCCTTGGAGAATTATGGCTACACTATCCAAACAACATCCTAGGCTGACATCCCACATGAACAACACAATATAGACCACCTAGTCATCTTAGTGCAACTTCCCTGACCAACCGGCCCGGCATAGAAACCAAGGCGGCTATCCCAACATGTACACCAACACAAGATACCCCTATTATTCTATCATGCCTTTGGAGAATTATGGCTACACTATCTAGACAATATCCTAGGTTGACATTCCACATAAACACATAAAATGCAAGACAATGCCACATTTCACAATTCAATGCATCATATAAACAACAATTTATAAAATGCAATGCATAAGTACAAAACGTTTAGGGACGAACCTCCCTCATAAAACAAATCGTTACTGGTTACCATTTGTATGCAACAAAACCATTTACATGAACAAGTCAAGATTGGTAGTGAACAACTCACAACTTAAAACAAAGTTTCCAGGTAGAGCACTCACCTCGAGCGTATTCGGATCACCTCGATCCTCGTGCACTACCTCAATTTGCGTGCCAAATCACAAACACTTGAACTTATACTCAACCTCAAGCCACGATACTCCCTAAACATCATATTTAATTAAGGAAGCATCAAAATCCATTTTTCTTAATTTTTCCATAATTTCCTCTAGTTTTCTCCAATTTTCACCTTGATAATTCCAAAATAATTATTTCCTCAAGCATTTTTCCCAATGTTTTCACACATTAAATCCTAAAGTAAATCAAGAAAAATACTGGAAGAAGAAATACCAAAAATGCCCTTGTCACGTGCCTTCATACACCTAGTGCGTGGGTGCAAGTGGAGTGTGGCACGTGTAGCCACGCGCCACCTTCTTCCCCAAATTTTTAACAGCCGACGACGACTCCAATGGAAGATCTGATCCCACCCCCTTCAAGCCCTCATTCAGTCGATCACAATGGCACAACTTTCAGGCCAAAAGGTCACCGAAAAATCCCCAAAACTGGCAATTACAGGCGACGGCAGGCGGTCCGCCACCCGATTCCAGCCTAGCTTCAATCAGCCTCCAAACGATCCCAAAATGCTTCCAAATGCTCCCAAACTCTTCTCCTTGATGCAAGGATCAAAATCCCCTTAATCACTCTCTCAAAAACATCTAAAAATTCGATCAATTTGCTTGCTAAGTTTCAACTGAAACCCTCGTTATTTATAGGCAATTTTTTGCCAAAATCTGAACAATCAGTGGTCAATCCTTAGCCTCCAAGCTAGCCCACGCCGTATAGCACCTCCCCCGACTCTCCCTCAGCCATCCCATCACCAAAAACGTCAGCCACATGCATGGAACGTGGCGGCCAATTTTCCCTGTTGCATTCACACCACCATTTTTCCTTATTTGCACTTTTGCCCCTTTGTTTCTTCCATTGTCATTTCTGCCCTTTTCCTTGAGCCCCCGAACTATCCAAATATACCAATAAGTCCCACAAGTTTAGTACTCTTCGTTTCACCCTTGAAATTCCCAAAAATCCATCATTTCGACCTCCCTCGGGCAAAATTAGAAAATTACACTTTGGCCCTGCTGGTCAATTTGACCTTAAATCCATCCATTTCAACCCGAAATCACTCAAGGGTTGTTTCATATACAAAATCTAATTCCTCAAGACACTCTGTCGACTTTTCGGATATTCCCTACGTCAATTTGATTTTCTCGGCCCGGTCAACAATTGTACCAAAAACTGTTCCCAATCCAATTTCTTTTGATTCCTAAAATCATATCTCGAATCAGTTGTCCATATTATATCATTTTTCTTAAGCATCTAAGGTCTAGGGTACTCCCTCCGATCAATTTGGTCTCTTAAAACAGCGATAGTGTACCCTACAACCTCTTTCTTTCAAAAATTTCGCTTATACCCTTCATCAAATACTATTTATAGCCTCAAATCATTCTTGGGTATTACAGTCCACAATAGAGCAGCCTTCATGAAAAAATTATTTTTTGTTGATATATCATAAGTCAGAACACCTTTTTACAACAACAATTTAAGTTCATCAATTAGAGGCTGTAAAAACACATATATCTTGTTTTTTTGGTTTGATGGACTTGGAATAATAGCAGTCAGAAAAAGAAACTCTCTTTTCAAACATAATTTAAGAGGCAAGTATATGGTGTCATAATGACTGACCAATAAGAATACAGGCGATCCGATTTACCATATGGAGTGAATCTATCTACATAAAGACCAAGCCTTACATTTATAAGATCGGGGGAGAAGTTAGGATATTTCTGATCAAAATGTTTCCATGTTTCCCTGTCAAACGGGTGAGACAATACACCAGGCTCCCTCCGAGTTTCATAATGCCATCTCATGCTCGTAGCTATAACCATAGAAACATATATTCTCTGTGGTCTTGGTATGAGAGGCAAATATCACATTTTTTTTTAAGAAATTTGTTTAAATTTTCCTTTCCCACTTCTTACAGGTTTAAAACGAGGATGACCGCAAAACTTACAACTCATATCGGATTCGTCATCCTTGTAATACAACATACACCCATTTAAACAACAATCAATCTTCTAATAACCGAGGCCAAGCTGCGAAACCAACTTCTTGGTATGATAAAAATTAGTTCGCACACGATTACAAATTGGAATTGTTTGATGCATAAACTGCATGATTTCATTATACCCACCTTCGGGAATGTTGTAATCAGACTTTATACTCAACATTCTAATTACAGCAGAAAATTCACTTTCTACTTCTTAATTTGGATACAATAGAGCTTGTGCAATAGACAACATGTCATAAAATGCTTGTACATTTTCATTCGATGCTTCATCTACATTGTAAGTCTGATAACCACTTCTACTACTAGTATCTTGCATTATATATAGCACATTCGATGGCCCAGCCACATCCATTACCATCTGTTCATAGGAATTAAACCGATCCCTAAAATTGTCTTCTCTATAATATTCATTTTCAACAACCGAAGGAGGCACAACGAACACTTCTTCACCATGATGCGTCCAATAATAATAACCTTTCATGAATCCATGTTTGTAAATATATCTTTTCACCTCATTTACTGATTTAAACTTAGACACTCGCATTTCATACAAGGGCTTTTTAACTTTCCTTCTAGTCTTATGAAACTTTTTTGGGTAGACGTAAATTGAATGAACTCATCAACACCCTCATAAAATTCTCTAGTAATCCCGCCCCTTCTTGGGTTACACCTATTATCAATCCACTTACGATGCAACGGAATTTTCATTTTAAATTAAACAATATGTATGACGTAAAAAACTATCCTAAAAATTCACAAAACCATCTTTTAGTACTACAAACCAACGTAATTTTTAATCGCATTTTTAGACATACACTACTTTAAATTTTTTACCAAGTAACAAAAGTTTTAACCAAATAATAACATTATGTAACATCCCGGTAATTTGGGAACAAATAATAACTATTAATTTCTGTATTTGAAGTGATTATACTGAGGTTTTTAAGAGAAATGATTAAGTGTAGCATCTTGAGGTTTTAATTTTTATATTATTATATCACTCAATGTGTAATATGTATGATATGTTAAAAATAAAATAAATAAAATAATAGCAAAGCAATTGGGAAATTGGAAGTGGTAGCCGAGCATAAGTATACATAAGAATATATTAATAATACATGTGGTCCCATGTAAATGAATATATTAGCTGCCAGAAGTTAAAAAGAAAAATTGAAATGAGGAGACTATCGAATTGCTAGGAATAAATGTGTGTGTGTGCGTGTGTGTGTATCGAGGGGCTAATTTCTGGAGGAAAGCTGGGATCTTCCAACAAGGAGGCACCCAAAACGGTGCTATTTTGGAGGGTGGAGGCGGTGTTGGTAGCTGCCACGCAACAGCTGCTAGTGGCCTTTCTTTTTCCCTTTTAATTCTTCATTTCAACGTGCAAACGAGGCAGTTTAAAACAGCAAGCAGTGGGGAAAAAATGGAAGAAGAGGAATCACCGTGCAGAGGATAAAATTGGGGAAGAAATTTCATATTTAAATGCGATTAATCGAGGTTTAATTAGCCAGGTGAGTGGGGAAAAGTGTATTAATAATAACTTGTGGTTGAAATTTTATTTAGGGCGAGATTTTGCTAATTTTAGTTGAATTAAACTGTTTTGCACCGTGTATTAATTTAACGATGTGGGGCATAAAAACCCTGGAATTTGCGAATTAAAGGCAAGCATCTTTACTCCCTTGCAAGTCTCATTCGATTTATGAATTTCATTTCCTTCATTCATCCAATTTGGTTCTAAAAATTATTTATATACGATATGGGTATTGATTGTGTGAATTAAATTAAGTTAAATTAAATAAGAGACTTTCGGGGTTTGATTCAGTAAGTGCTTACAGGGTATTGTATCGCCCCTACTTTCTTGCGAATGATGCCGAACCTGGTTTAAGCTAGGTTCTTAGTGAGTCAGTTGTGGTTGCGGGTACCCTTTGGGGTGAGTTGTTATAACCGGGAGTCTTGAGATTTGTTTGTGTGAGTCATAGGGTGTGGGATATAGAGCTACTAATCGTCAATTGTTGGTTGGTGACAGATGATGACTGGATGTATGGGCACTGGTTATCAATTATTACGATAGACTATAGACGAGTCGGGTAAGCTAGCATCGCCTAACCCCCACTATTGGTGTTATGTGTATCATGATGTGGTTGTGGTTTTATTTTGTGGGTGTGA
Organism: Diospyros lotus; assembly: GCF_014633365.1. Lineage (NCBI taxonomy): Eukaryota > Viridiplantae > Streptophyta > Magnoliopsida > Ericales > Ebenaceae > Diospyros > Diospyros lotus. The sequence goes on from NC_068338.1 coordinate 14,409,071, forward strand.
GTGGTAATAACAGGCGGCATGAGCTGTTGTCTAATGAGGTGACGTGTTGACTGTTTGGTGACACTAGGGCGAACCGTCATCGAGCCCAGGACGGCTATTGACTGGTTGTTCCTAATCACAGATTGTCGACCGATACTTGGTCACTGTCAACCAGCTCTACCATTATGTGGCATATTGCATGACATTATAGTGCATGGGATTGGGTTTACATTCATTGGGGGTCATGCTTTGTATGTACGAGGAAGTGTGCACATTAACATAACCCGGTTGGCCTGTTGAGTGTCGACTTGGGTACTATAGGTGAGCATGTGCATTTAGAGCATTTTACTTGTATGGGTTCTTATGTGGGCATAACATGGCTTGATACTTGGCTTATGGGGGCTTTGTCATCATGTTAATGTTACAAAAGGCAATGCATTTATTATTTGTTGCATTGCATGGTTACCTGTTGATATGGACTATAAGAACCCATATTTTCGTGAGATTGCCACGTAATTTAAAAGAGTTTAGAATACTAAAAATTTGGTTTGATAGTAATTATAAGTACCGATTCGACTGCAAGAAATGCCTCGGAATGAAATTGTCTAAAGAAAATGATATGGTCTCGATGAGCATTCCGAGATAAGATTTATGGTATCAAAAGAAATCGGATCGAGAACGATTTTCGATACAACTAAAATGTAATTGTCATTTAGGCTACAAAACCCAATTATCGTAGGGGACTCCTAAGAGGTCAACAAAAGCTTGAAGGGGCTTCGATTTTTTATAATGAACAACCCTTCAGTAGTTTCGGGATGAGAGAATAGTCCGGTAAGAACGCAAAGATGAAATCATCTATATCAAGTAAAATTTAAGTTATTAATTTTGAATTTTTGGTATCGTAATATCAATTAATTTGATGTTTGAGGATATGATTGTGATTAAAGAATTGTTCACGTGAAATAGATATAAATTAGGAGTTAAATATGTAATTTTATTATGTTATATGTAATTATATATAAATATATATGCATGTGCGAAGCTGTGCGCGTGTGTGGGTGTCCATATCTCTGCAACTTCAAGCCATGCTCTACGACTCCACGCCTTGCAAATCTCCATGTCCTGCAAGAGAAATTTACATGCAAGGAAGGTATGGGAAAAAGCAGTAAGGAGAGGGGTGGAGTTTGCCTATAAATAGATGGAGAATTGAGAGCAATTGAAGCAAGGGAGGAGAGAACAGCAGGCTAAATTTGGCCATGGTGTAGCAGTTTCAAGCTGCTGTGGTAGTGGCCGATCGAGAGTCAAGAGAGTGAGAGAGAGATCGGATGAGAGAACGAAAAAGAGCACGGGAGAGCTTAGGCCGAAGTCGGCCATGGCAGCTTGCGAGGAAGCTCCCGCAAACTCGAGCGAAGCAGGGCAATAGCAGCAAGCTGCGATGGTGTGTGGGCGGCGGTTGCTGAGTGCGCGGTGTTGCGGTACAGCGTCCGATAATGGCTGAGGTAAGCAACAGCACCAGTCAGCCATGGCCGACACGAAGCGGAGCTGTTGGTCACGAAACAGGTGCTACCTTGGCTGCAGGCAGCAGCCACGGCGGAGCAGGCCGCGATGGCAGTGGCGCGCGGTGGCATTAGCTGCAATGACGGCCGGCGGAGGTGGGAGGTGGCCGCAGGGCATGCACAGGCAGTATACGCAGGTAGTAGGAGGCAGGGGAAGAAGAAGAAGGGGAGAAAGAAAAGAAAAAAAAAAAGAAAAGAAAAGAAAGAAAAAGAAAAGGGAAAAGAAAGAAAGGAAAAGAAAATAAAAAAAATGCTGAAAAATCTTAGAATTTTCTAGAAAAATAAGAAAAGGAGATTTATTAATATTTCAGAGATTTTGGGAGACAAAATGGTTCGAGGATGCGTTTTGGGAACATGACATGCATATCGAGGAAGCCAGAAAGGCTAAGTTAAGGTAAGTAAAATTTCTAGAAAATTTCATAAATTTGGGAATATTATTGTATGAATTGTCATAGTAAAATATTTGAGAAATATTTAGTTTTGATTTATTGAGGAAAAATAGGAAGAAATAGAGAGAAAAATAAAGAAAATGCAAGAAATTATGGAAAAATCGATTTTAATGCTTATTTAAATTAATATGGTGATCATGATGCTTTGAGGCTTAAAGTTAAAGTGTCTTGTGCAGATTTTGAGGTTGGCACCCAAATTGAGGCAATGTACGAATTTTGATACAAGGTGCGAATATTGAGGTAGCCCAATAAGCTTAAGAAGGTAAGTGGTACTTCCCAACTGGATTTAATTTTATGAAAAATGTTTGGTTTGTAGGTGATTTATGTTTCAAACCCCAATCCTTGGAGATGCTTTCATCATGTTGACATGCTCTGATATGTATCCATCACGTAGACTACATACATGACATGACTATGAAATGCATAAATACACATTGATATCATTGACCACACACATGTTGTCCATTTGGGAGTACGAACTAGCACCGCTGCTTTACCAAGGGTGCCCACATACACCCCGGCTTTGAAAGAGGTGGCTGTAAAAATGGTGAGTAGCATGAAAGGGTGTAGTTGACCCCTACAAAGAAGTAAAACATTGCATACATGCATGATAAAATATTTTGTCCCCTTACTTGGATAATTCATCATTTGACTTGGGTTTTGCCCTCTGGAATATTCACACGTTCCAGATAGAGATTGTAGTAGATACGAGGATGAATGAGGCATGAAATGACACTTAGCAAAGTGCATGATGAACTAAATGATGAATGGAATGTATGTTATGTAGCCCCTGTATTTAAGTTCTGCTACTTTGAATTCTGAACGTTTTGAGGAATGATGAAGTATAACCTTATTTAGGGTTAATGTTGATGTAAGAATTGATTTATGATCAATGTTAAGATGTCAGGTTCGATCCTTGCTTCCGCATTTGATGTGTATAATAATTCTCTTTCGAGAAAATGATTGGGAAATTTTGGGATACATATGAGGAATGATGTGATTTAGGATTAGTTTGAAAGGAAAAAAAAATTATTATCGCAGAATTGTTTGAATTTATAACGCGCCTAAGAAAGCGGGGCGTTACATGGACTATGATATGGAGTTGACCCGATAGCTATGAGTGGAAGTTGGGCTCCAGATGGCTATGACTCGAGGACTTCGGTATATGATTCTAATGGGAGCCTCGGGCTCGTGTGGATCATGTTGTGGGAGGCTCGGGCTCATGGGCTTTATGCCAGCCAGTTCATGGCTATGACAGGTTTGTATGCCGAACTTGGATGCCAGGATGTGCATTTCCTATGTGTGCCCCAAGGACTGTTATGCATGTTCATATGCTGCATTGTGCTTTGTGTGGGTGTACTCTGGGATGTATTCCCAGCATTGTCATTGTTATGTTGTGAGGTGTACTTCAATTGTGGTTTATTTCTTGTTAATCTTTGTCTAGCGAGGCATATGTCGAGTATGACTATTTATGGTTTTGGTCTGTCTTACCTGCATTTAGTGGGATGCACTCTAGTATAGGAAATCTATGCCCAACCTTACCTATATTCTTTTGTTATGCTTGTTGAGCCTTGTGGCTCATCTTATTTTTACCATCATTCTAGGTGTGGGAGCTATAATACCCAGGAATGATTTGAGGATATAAACGGTATTTAATGAAGGGCATAAATGGAATTTTCAAAAAAATGAGGCTTTAAAGTACACTATCATAGTTTAAGTGACCGAATAGACTAAAGGGACTACCTCGGACCCTAGATGATTAAGGAAAATGGTTTAGTAAGGACGAGTAATACAAGTTATGATTTTAGGAATCAAAAGAATAGGGATAGGGAACAATTTTCGGTACAGCTATCGACCGGGCTGAGAAAATCAAATCGACATAGGAAGCTTCTGAAAAGCCAACGAAGTGTCTTGAGGATTTAGATTTTGTATATGAAACAACTCTTGAGATATTTCAGGTTGAAACAAATGGATTTAAGGTCAAATCGAGCAACCGGGCCAAAGTGTAATTTTCTAATTTTACCTAAGGGAGGTCAAAAAGGTAACTTTTCAAAAGTTTCAATTGTGAAACGAGGAGTACAAATCTTTTGGGCTTTAATGGTGGTATTGGATAATTCAAGGGTGCCATGGAAAGGCCAAAATGAGATTCGAGGAAATAAGGGGGTGGAAGTGCAATAAATCAAAGTTGGGCAGTGTGAACGCAAAGAGGATTTCGGCTGCCGTAAATCCACCGCACGTGGAAGCCGATCTCAGCGATGGGACAGCCGGGGAGGAGCTGGGGGAGGTTGTATACAGCCGAGGGATGCTTAGGGGCCAAGCTCTGGCCGACGATTGGTCGAAAAGTGGCTGGGTTTTGGGTATAAATAGTGGCCGAAAACTTCAAGATTTTGGCATCAAATTAGTCATGTTTAAGGATGAATCGAAGATAAGGGATAGAGGGCTTTTGATCTTTGTTGTGTGGGCATCGTTTCTGGAGCATTTGGGAAGCAAATGAGTGTGTTTGGAGGTCATCCAAAGCTTGGCCGAAAGCAAGTGGCAAACGCCTAGGGCCGACCTACAACTCGACTTTCGAGGCACTTTCTGGTGGTGTTTCGTCCTGCAACTGGTGCCATTAGGATCGAATCTTCAAGGGCTTCAAGGGGGTACCCTTTTCGTGGCTATCGGAGCATCCATCGGCGATCGAAAAATCGAAGAAAACGGTGGCGCGTGGCTGCACGCGCCAACTTTCACGCACAGCCACACGCAGGGCGCGTGGATAGGGGTATTTTGGTAATTTTTCTTTCAATATTTTTATTGATTTATTTTAGGATTTATCATGTGGAAATATATGGAAAAATGTTTGAGCAGATAATTATTTTAGAATTATTGAGGTGAAAATTGGGAGAAAATACAAAAAATTATGAAAAAATTGAAGAAAATAGATTTTAATGCTTCCTTAATTAAATATGGTGTTTAGGAAGTGTCGTGACTCGAGGTTGAGTATAAGTTCAAGTGGTTGTGATTTGGCACACAAATTGAGGTCATGCACGTGGATCGAAGTATTCCGAATAAGTTCGAGGTGAGTGTTCGCCCCCTAAAACTTGACTTATTGTGAGTGTTTTACTAAAAAACTTGGTTTTGACTTGTGAGTGTTTGCCCCCATAACTTGTTTACTGTGAGTGCACGCCCCCAAAACTTGATTTACTGTGAATGCTCGCCCCCAAAACTGGATTTACTGTGAGTGTTCTACCTAGAAACTTGGTTTTAAGTTGTGAGTTGTTCACTACCAAACTTGACTTGTTCATGCAAAATAGTTTTGTTGTATGCAAGTGATAACCGGTGATGGTTGGTTTTATGAGGGAGGTTCATCCCTAAACGTTTTATACTTGTGCATTGCATTTTTTAAATGTTGTTTATATGATGCATTGAATTGTGAAATGTGGCATTGTCTCGCGTTTTATGTGTACGTATGGAATGTCAGCCTAAGATATTGTCTGGATAATGTAGCTATAATTCTCCAAGGGTGTGACAGAATAATAGGGGTACTGGTGCTAGTATGCATGTCAGGATAGCTGCCTTGGTTTCCATGCTGGGTTGTTTGGTCAGGGAAGTTGCACTAGGATGACTAAGTGGTCCATATTGTGTTGTTCATGTGGAATGTCAACCTAGGATGTTGTCTGGATGGTGTATGTAATACCCGAGAACTTTGGGTAATTAAGAAATAAATATTTTATTAGAAAAATCAAATTTGAGGAAAATAAGTATCAGAAAAGCTTGATAGATTGACCTAATCGACTGTAGAGAGTACCCTGGAGCCGAGATGCTTAAAGAAAATGATATGGTAGTGTCGAGTATTTCGAGATATGATTTATGGCATCAAAAGAATTTGGATCGGGAATAGTTTTCAGTACAACTAAAAATACAGCTACCAGATAGGCTGTAAAATCGAATTATTGTAGGGGACTTTCGAAAAGTCAACGGAACCCCGAGGAAGTTCATATTTGGCATGTAGAGAAACCCTTCAGTAGTTTTTGGAAGAAATAAAAGAGTTTGAGGACAAAATAAATATTCGGGCCAAAGTACAGTTTACCGAATTCGCCGAAGGGAGGCCGAGATGGCAATTTTTTGGAGTCTTCCGAGAAGGAATGAAAGTTTTTAGGACTTGAGGGATGTATTGGCAGTTATGGAATGTTCAGGGGCTTTGTGAAAATGGGCCAAGGCATAAGAGCCAAAATTAGGTAGGGGTGAAAGTGCAATTTTTCAAAGTTGAAGTTGGAAGATTCCTGCCATGGCCGACCAGCAACTTCTGGTCGCCGACCAACGCCTACCGACCATGGGGAATGGAGCCAAATGGGTCGGGGATGCATCAGGGTCGGGTTTGGGTCGACAATCGGGCACGTGGTGGTCGGATTTGAAAGATTTCCTACCAAGTTTTCGGTCGAATCTTGGAAGCTCTACAAGTCATCATCACGGTCAGTTTTTGAAGAAAATAGGTTGATCCAAGGGCGGTATAGCAAGCCTTGAGCGTTTAGAAGCTTGATTCGCCTATAAATAGAAGTGGTCGAATGCATTGGAAAAATTAAGATGTTAGATCCGTGAGTTCGTGAACAAATTGGGAGAATTGGATAAGGGGCTTTTATTGCCCATGTCATAAGCTTCATTTATGTGCAATTTGAACCATTTTGGTTGAGAGATGTGAAAGATCCTAAGCCTCGTCGGAAAAATAAGCTTTGCCAGAAAATAGCTTCGAACAATCTAAAAATGGCTCTTTTTTTGGGATTTTTTGCTATTATCCGGTAGAGGACGAAAAGACGAAGCCATACGTTCAAACGGGGGGTCAATCAGAGGTCAAATGAAAGAGATATGGCCATTAAACCAAGTAGGTCGCATGCTGTCTGACGAGCTGAAAGTTGAAGACTATCGGCGCGTGCAACACACTCTCTAGCTGGGCCCTACGAGCGGGCGCGCATGAGCAAACTTGTTTGGGCGAGTGAGGGCGCGTCCAGACTCAAAAAATTCTAAATTTTTTTTCTAAATTCCTCTAAAATTGAGATCTAGGTCCTATGAAAAAAGATTTGGATTTGGAGTTCTCGGTATCTCGATTTTAGCGTCAAAGAGCCTTGTTTTGCGCGAAAATGCAGCATCCGGGTAAGTTCAGTATTTTTCTCTTGAAGTTCATAGGTTATTATGATTTTTTGTGAAGAAATATTGGAGAAAATAGCTTTGGAGGGATTTATTTGGATTTTTAGAGCAAAAAATGGAAGAAAATGGAGAAAATAAATAAATTGTGAGAAAAATCAGATTTGTGATATTTAAATGATAATTAGGGTGCTTTGAGGCTAGGGTTGAGTGTTGGTGCAACTTTTGAGGTTGGGCACAAAAATCGAGATTGGGCACGCAAATCGAGGCGGCGTGCATTTTTCAAGGCATCTTGAATTTTGTCAAATGTGAGTTTTCAACCCTCATAAAACTTGGTTTGGTTCTATCTAAACTTGATTTGATCTATGCAAATGTTTTGCTGCATGTGAATGGTTCTAACCCGTGTTGGTTTTATTTGGGTTTATCCCGAAATGTTTTATGCATGTGCATTGAATTTTGTGATAAATTGTGTACATGAAATGTTGTTTATGCATCGTATTATGCTTTATGGCATTGGCTTATTTTTGGGTTGGGATGTCAATTTATGAGGTGGCACTTGAAGTAATAGCACTAGGGAAGTGTGCCAAGGGAAAATGCCCACTTGTGATGGGGGCTGAGAATAGACACCACCCTTGCGAGTCGACAAGTAGTGGGGCTGCGAGTGTACACCACCCTAGACCCGCAAGAGGGGGCTGCGAGTGGACACCACCCCAAATGCCTTGCGTGGAAGTATTGTTTCCGAGGTAGACGTGGATTCCCATGATGGTGTTGATCATCATTTAGCCAGGATTGATGTTGACGTGTGCTCCGTAAGCTTTTGAGTGGGAACGTAATGATGACGGGGTGATTCCCGAGTTCATGCATTGATGTTGCTCCTTCTTATGCCATGACTATGTTGTGCCAATGTGTAGATGTGGTTGTGTTGCCTTTAGAGAGATTGCATTTTTCCCAGTTAGCGTTAAGTGCTGTGTGGGATTCTCTTGAACCGGGTTTTGTCATGATTTTATGTTGTTTCATGTCTTGCATACATTCATGAAAACGTTTCTGAACTCTCACTTAGATGCTTTATCATCTTATGTTGGACTTTTGTCCCTAGAATATTCTAACGTTCCAGGTGGTAGCAACTGTTCTAAAGGGAAAGGGATTGCCAAGGACTGATGGCAACTTGTAAGTGGATCATAGCGTATATTTTAGATTATATGTATTTCCTTTTGATGATGTCATGTTAGACGATGATACGGTTTTGATGTTATGTATAAGATGATTTCGGTTATGTATCACTTCAGGTTTCGATCTAGCTTCCGCATTTATTTTATGATGATATTACCTGTCTTAGCTTGATGTTTATATATTTTATGTGCTGAGAAGGTAATCGGGATTGTCGGGAAAATTATGGACTTAAAGTGCTATGTAATGGATGTGCATGTCTAAGAAAGTCCTAGCTAAGGAAAAAGTTGGTATTTAAGTGTGTCTCTTTGCGACCCACCTCTCTTTCTTGGGAACTTACCTGGTATATTATTCATGTACAAACGCTATATTATATATTTATGAAAAAAATATATATCCCCAAAATTCCTGATGATGTTTTCCGCATTTATAACGCCCCTAGGTTGGAGCGGGGTGTTACAGTGTAGCCATAATTCTCCAAGGGCATGACGAAATAATAAGGGTATCTTATGCTGGTGAGTATGCCGGGATAGCCACCTTGGTTTCCATGCCAAGCCGTTTGGTTAGGGAAGTTGCACTAGGATGACTAGGTGGTCCATGTGAAATTTTGGAGTTGGGATTGTATGGTAGTTCCTGGATGTTTAGAGTGGAAACATTAATCTTCGACGTAAATGTGGTGAGCCGGGTTCCTCCGTTGATGTGACCTTCCTGAGCTGGGAGTTGGTAATGATTGTTCCCAAGATGTTGGAGAGATGTGTTAGCTTGCCCCTCTTAAGCTAGAATCACGTCGAGTCGGTATGGTAGCATAGCTTTTAGAGAGATTGTTCTTTTCCCGTGGTAGGGTTAAGTGCTTGGGATTCTCTTGGGTTAGGGCTTACCGAGTGTATTGGTTTATTTCATGTCTTACATTCATTCATGAAAAATATGTTTTTGAACTCTCACTTAGATGATTCATCATCTAATATGGACTATGTCCCTGAAATATTCAAACGTTCTAGGTGAAGGCAGCGATGCGAAAGGGAAAGGGATCGCTAAGGAGTGACGGGGATTAGTGAATAGTTTACTTTATGTCATTTTCAATTATGTTGTTAATTTTGATGACGTCATGTAAACGTTAATTCGACTCTATGATATAAATAAAGTGGGTTCGATTATGATTTATTGAGGTTTCGATCTTACTTTCGCATTTGAGATGATGTACCTGTCGTAGTTTATTGATGGTTCATAGTTGATATACTGAGAAGGTGTAACGGGATCTTTGTGGAACGATTTTGTGTTGAGTTTCCGTTGATTGAAAAAAAATATCCCCAGAATCTTACATTACGTATCGCCCCGGGAAGGCAAGGTGTTACAGGAGCTGACGTCGTGGCTAGCCCTTTTGGCGTGTCAATAGTAGATACCTGTGTACAAGGCAATCCCAACTAAAAGATTCGTGAAGTGTGAATTGTTATCAATGGCTCAAATATCGTGGTTTGTCGGATTTGATTGATTGTTGTGTTATGATGTATGATTAAGTCCCTGAGTGGTGTGTTTCATATTCATTTAGCTTCTACTGTTGTATTATTTGGGGGCAATACCCCGGCCCATGTATTTGGGATGTTAGCTGGTTGTAATTAAGATCCAAGAAATCCCCGATCGTTGCACATTATATTTGTAGTTATAATTTTTAAATTGTATTAAATAAATAAATAACCCGACAACAATATTATCGACATTCAATTGTTATATTTAAACATATTATTTATCGTTAAACTAATTATTCTTTACAATTAAACTAGACTAGACCACAAGTTTTTATTTATTTTAATTATGCATTATAGTATAATTTTGTAAAGTTTAGTTTTCATTAAACCTAAAGTTAAACCCTACTTAAATCTTGAAACCCACCCATTCATTATTAAAAAATTTAAAAAACATATATTTAATATTTTTAATTTATAATATATAATTAATAAAATTAAAAAATTAAGTTCTTTTAATTTCTAATAAGAGATTTAATAAAAAAATTAAGTTAAAAAATTTGGCTATATTCTTAACAACAAAACTAATACACTAATTTTTATTTTGTGAATATTTATTTTAATTAAAATTAAAGTCAAAATATCTGAATTAATTAAGAAAATATTGGTTTGGCCCTACAAAAATTATTTAACAACCAAATTTATAGTAATATTAATAACATAATATAAATTATTTTACAAATTTAAATTTTATTCCAAATTTACAATTAACCAAACCGCCAAGTGTAAACCAAAGCCCCGCCACATCACATTTAAAACCCTAATTGTCATAATTATTAATTTAATTTTAATTATATATTATTTTCTAATTTTATTAAGATTATACATTTAAAACCCCCATTGTGCAAAATAATTTTATTTTTACCTACTAAAATTATTTAACTATATTATTAATATTAATAAGATGAGAAATCTATAATTAATACTAAATATAAAATTAAAATTTTATTTAAAATTTATTATTAATTTTTTATTAAAACACTCCCCCACCCACCCACTAAACCCTCTAAACGGCCCCTTTTATCATTTAATTATAATTTTTTATAATTAAAATTAAATTTATAATTTAAATTTAATATTAATTAAATCTCATATATCTTATATATCCCAAAATATGAGACATGTAAGAAAATTATATAACTCTTGCCATTAATTTTTGGCCTCGCAATTCATTAGCATTTAAAAATGTTGAGTATGAGATAAATTAATTTAATGCCTCATAACCCTCAGAATCAACATGCCAAACATAAATGTAACTCCACAACTAATGTCAAATATAAATTAATGTATGAATTTTGTGCAGGCAATTGCAATCATAGTAAGATCAACATGGAATATTTCATGTTTGATTCTAGGCTAGAGCATTGAATTGAAAGATCACATCACAAATTAAATCATTTTTTAGCTACAAATTAAATCACATCATAAATTTAAAATTAAAACATTCAAGAATCCACCTCATTTAATGTTTTAATTTTAATTCTAATATTTAATGTTTTGATTTCTCTTTAATTCTAATTTCCCCAATTAATATTTGTTAAACTTTCAGACTTAATCAAGAACTTAAAAACTAAACAAAATCACCTAATATACATATATTATTAAAAATTAAAACTCCTATTCTTATTCTTCATTCTCTGGATCAATATATACATATATTATCTATAAAAAAATTTGTTTAGATGATATATATAAATATATGTTCATAAATATGAAAATAACATTTTTAGAACATTTATTACTTTTCATGACTATATATATATATATATGGAAGTAATGAATATATATGGGAAGTCCAGTCAAAATCATGATTTTTTTTATTTTTTTCTTTTCCCTTGTGATACACTAGCTAGCTCCTTTGTGATAAAGATAAAAAAAAATTACTAAAAATCTAGAAATTTCGATCAAAGATTTTGTAAGAAATCTTGCTTAATCGTTACAAACTTGATTCATATAATGAGTAAGGTTTCAATTTTGATGCTTAAAAACATTTTGGGGGGGCCCCAAAAAAGATTTTGAGTCATTTCTATAATTTTAAAAATATTTTAGGATATTTTTTAGTATTAAAAAATATCAAAAAAATGTAGTTTCGTCTACAAAGAAATTAAAAATGAAAAAAAAATCATTTTTAACTTAAACATAAAAAAAATTCCCTCTTAGGGACGGAATTTTACTCAAAAATTTTAATTTTTTTAAATTTGTTTAAAATCATTATAAAATTTATATCTATTTTTAGATGGAATAATTATTTTTTATATTAAAAATAATAATTACAAAAAACTCTTATATTTTTTTATTTACAATTTTTTTTCTATTTAAAATATCATCTACCTTTTTTTTATTCATTTCTCATATTCCTTATAATCTAAAATCTAACGTATAAAAGGCATCTCACTTTGAAAACTCTTAACTTTGCAAGAAACACAGTTAGTAATCTCATCCAACCCCCCCTAACGGCCACCCCTCCCCCTCTGTATTTAATTTCCTGCTGCCCCCCCAACTAAACACACTCGCTAATTCTTTTAACTGCTTATTGTTTTGAATTTAATTTTTTATTTAAATCACATAATACATAATAATAATTTATACAGAATATATAATAATATATATAATATATAACAATATAAATATAAAATAAACAATAATAAATGTAACATCCCAAAAATTTGGAGATAAGTAATAATTATTAATTTTAGTATTTGAGGATATTTTGGAGTATTTGGAAATTTTAGAGAAAATATTTATTTATGATATTTTGAGGAAATGGGAAATTAAGGTAGTTAATTATTTTATTTGAGAATATTTATGAAAATAAGAAAAGATTAAAATAAATTAAATTGAGAGATTTCTGAAAATTTCGAGGGTGGAAAGTGAAATAAACAGGAATGATAAAGCGAGGGCGTAAATGGGATTTCTGGAAGTTCTGGGAGGCACTGGTGCAATTTCCGAAAGAGGACCAAGGGCCCTCTTAAATATATACTGCTCGCACTATATGGGTAAAGGACGCGTGTGGCGCTAGCGGTTGCGCGCGAGGGCTCCTAGGCGAGGGGTGCGGGTTCGAATCCGCAGGAGGGCACGCGCTGGGGGAAGAAAATGCTTATTTTTATCAGCAAAAACGAAATTGTTTTGGGGGAGGAGGGGGTGGCTGCATGGCAACCACTGGCCATGCCAGGTGGTGGCCCTTGGGCCGCCCAATCGGCCTTGCACTCCAAGTAACGTTTTGCTGCATTTTTAAAGGCCAAATTTGGCCATCTTTTAGGCAAAATCGAGAGGAGGAAATTAAGGGAGAAAAAGAAAGGCGCGAGCAGCCATGCACATGGAAGAAAAATGGGAAAAAAATATAAGAGATTTTCGGATTATTCAGCATTTAAAGTGATCAGGTAAGTGGGTGAAATTAGTATAAATATTATATGTTTAAATTATGTATTTTTCACGGCTAGATTATGTGTATTATGCCGTTAGGTTTAATTAATTTGAACCGTAATCTTGTTATTTCCTATAGAACGTTTTACTTCGCATCGGGAGCGTAGAAAAGCCAAGAATCAACCTCTTACAGGCAAGCTCCTAACCCTCTCCTCGTGTTCTTTAATTCCCGTGAAAGTCTCCGAGGATTTTTGTATTTTATTCCCTTTCTCACCGTGACTCGGTTCTACGCATAAATAATAATAATCCGCGTAGTAACCACTTTATGACTTTTATTTTATTAATGGGCTTATTGTTAATGGAATAAGCTAAGCAATGATGTCTTGATGTCTTTCATTTCGACCGTCACGGAGTTTCATATCGCTCTACTTTCCTTGTGAATGATGTCGAACCCATTGGGGCTAGGTTCTTAGAAAGTGGTTATAGTCAAGATTATGGGGTTATGTTGATAATTTATTATGAATGTGGAGATGGGTTTCTAAACATGATAAGAGATGAGAATGATATTATGATATTTATGTGGTTGTGTATGGGAAGAGTTACGAAGAAAAGTTATGTAATGTTAAATCTAAAAGATAGGAATTAAATGTTGATGTGTATATCCTAAGGGTATGGGGTACAAAGCCACTGACTATCAACCGTGGGTCGTAGCAATTGATTGCTGGATGTATGGGTGCTAGTCATTGGCTGTTACGATAAGCGCTAGACGGGCCAGAAGAGCTGGTACTACCAGATTCCTGCCTTGACTTGTGCATATCATGATGTGTGTGTCGCATAGGGATTGGGTTGCATTCACTACTTGGAAATGCTTTGTGTGTGATGGGATGTGTGAGCATATGCATAACCTGGTTGGTCTAAGAGCCAATTTGGGTTCTTTAGGTGAGCCGATGCATTTAGAGCATATCACATGTGTGAATTTCTATGTGGGCGTAGCATGGCCTGATGCTTAGTTTATAGGGGCTTTGTCATCACGTTTATGCTACAAAAGCCGTTGCATTCCTTATTTGTGGCACTGCATGGTAAGAATATGTGATTTTAAGTGATTGGTATGGGCGTGGCCCATGGTAAGACCTTGGGAGTGAGATCCACAGCGGCGTGGCCCACGATAAGACCTTGGGAGTAAGACCCAATGCGGTAGAAAAACCCTAGGAGTGAGACCCACGACAATAGTAAGACCCTGGGATGAGACCCACGGCAATAGTAAGACCCTGGGATGAGACCCACGGCAATAGTTTATGTTGAAAGTGATAGGAAGCGATATGTAGGGGAAAAGGTATTTGTACTTGGGCGCCAATGTGTGTTTGATGTGGGCCCCAAGGACCGTTTATGTGAAGTTTATTATATGTTTATGCATATGAAAATAAGGTAGGTATTGGGCATGGCATGACATGACGTTGCATTGGCATAAATTGCATGGTATGTTATGGGAAGAGTCTTATCTGTATCCTAATAGCTTTTCTTTCTAGAGCTTGCTGAGTCTTGTGACTCACATTTGTTTTCCATCATTCCAAATAAGAGAATTGTCCACGGTATCAGGTTCTTTCAACAAAGTTGGGTCTAAATCGTCAAGTCATGATAGCAAGTGCAGAGCTCTCTTTAACCTAGATCCTGGGTGTCGTGTGTCTGGGTTAGAGTAATGCTTTTATGTTTTTGACTCAAGTGTATGATATGTAAGCCCAGGTGGGCCCAAGTGATGAATGGTTACGTAAAGATGATTATGAGATATTATGTGATAAAAAGATTACGATTTTAGTAAGAGTTGTAGTTGTGTTATTATTCGGTATCATTTAAGTAATGACCCTCTCATGGATCCTCTTGATACACAGGGGCTCCGGGAGGCAAGCCGTTACAATAAACATTAAATACTGTAATTTACTACTTAATAGAAATAACATAAATAAATATATATAAAAAGATTATATTTATTACTTAACAAATATTAACATTAATAAATAACAGTTAATCAATATTGTAATAAATATTGACATTAACCGTTAATCAATTCTTCCTCTGTATTCAATATTGTAATAAATATAAATAACAAAAATATTAACATTAACAGTTAATCATTGAACAAATATATTAATCAAGTAATAAACAACTATTTACTACTTAACACTTAATCAAATAATATCTATTAGGTAAGAAACATTCAATATTATAATTTAAATCTCAAATAATTAACAACTAAAAATAAAAAATACCTCAATTCTTGATAAGCTTTGTATCTTCTTAATCAAGACTAAATCACATCAAAATAAAACCACTTTCGTGATTTCAATGAGAGTGAGAGTGAGACAGGAGCAAAACAGTGAAAATAAGAAAATTAATTTAGGAGCAAAACAATATGGAAGAAATTGCAGAGAAGAGATGGAAAGGAACGGAGGGGGAAGGGAGGCTTTAAAGGGAAGAAGGAGGACCGCGAGAGGGGGGGGCATTGGCGAAAATGGGCAAGTGTCATGAGAAGAGGGAAGGGGGCGGGCTAGTGCCCGTCGTTGATTCTGGGGCACCTACCCTCCTCTGCCCAATGAGTATTGGGCAACGGCACGTGCCCCAGAATTAGCTACGGGCACTTGCCTGTTGCTTATTATGGGGCACTACTGCATTGGCCACAAGGGGCAGCAGTGCCCCGAATCAGAGACGGGCTCCTGCTCGTCGTTAATGTATTTTTTATTTTTTAAACTAAAAATATATTATTTAAATTAAAATTAATTGAATTAATTAATATATTATTTTTAAAATAAATATATATATTTTAACTATTTTAAAATATAATTAATTTATAGATATTTAATTTTAAAACATTAAACTAATTAGGAAAAAAATATTTTACAATCAAGAGAGAAGAAGAATTAAAAAAATTTAATAAAAATAAATCAATTAAAAGTATTTAAAGAATAGTGACTGGAAAATAAATAAAATATTTTTTAAGAATTTGTAAATTATTATTAATTCTAGAAGAAGAGATAAAAATGTATTTTTTATTTTTTAAATGATTAATAATGTTTATGTTATAAATAATAATAATTTTATAAAATATTTTACTAATTAATTTATAATTTTAAATTACATATATTTTGTAAACTAAAAATGATAAGTCTTTTGAGAGGAAACTAAAATCAACAATTATCTGCGACGGGCAATCACCCATCGCATATGGAGAATTAGTGTGAGGTGATTGTTCGTCACTGGAAAATAAATTTTTTAAAATTAATATTTTTTTAACTAATAAAATTAATATAGTTCTTTTATAGATATTTGATTTTACGAATTCACATTAATTAAAAAATAAGTATAAGAGATAAAGAAGTAAGGAAAAAAATAATAGAAATAAAACACTAAAGAGTAATTATTTATTCCAAGTGCATTTAATGTAGCTCAAGCATTTTCAATAGTTCAACCGTCAACTATAAATACTTGGATGGTACAACATTAATTAATTATCGGGTTAGAGAACATTCATTACAAGTATTCAAATGTTCTAACTTACGAGTTCTTATATTTTATCTCTCATACTTTAAATTGACACAATTTTTCTCATGCTATTGTTGCATTCATTATTATTATTTATTTTCTAAGCCTTCAATCAATTGAGAAATATTGTAACTGAGAATTTTAATTCTCACATTAATTATCTCTTTTGATTGACGTATTTTTTTTTTTTTTTGTATTACTTAGCAATAGCATGTGCTATAGGCTCTACAAGTATTGGAGGAGGTTATATCATCTGACATTATTGCTAGAAAGCCTATATTGTGGATAGGATAAGTCTTTTAAGAGGAAAATAAAATGAATAATCATCTATTTAAAAGTGCTCTCTTTGAGATAAAGTTGAATATCATTTCATTGATTAAAGAATAAAATTTTATATTATTGTTCAAATGAGTAAAACAATATAGATATAATATAGTAATAAAAAAGATTTTGTAGTCTTGCTTTTATATTTTTCACTAAAATTACTTTAAATATTATCAAAAATTATTATTCATTTCAATTATACAATTAATTGGAGAGTAGCATAGTCAAAAATATAGTTATCTAATTAAATATATATTTTTTAGTATATATGATATTACAATTAAAATTATGTATCCGTTAATACGCACTTCCTACACCACTATTAATAAAAATATGTACCTACTCCCAGGAATTATTATTTTCCTAGCGAGCGAGTCATTCTTGCTTTTTCCAAAGATTGAACCCTGTAACTTCCAACCTCTAAAAACTTACACACACATACGCGACTAGCTAATCTGAATGTCTCATTTATTTATTATGCTCATAAAATATTTTTATTGTATTTTTGTTTAAAATTTTAAGAATTACATTTGCACCCCAATATTTTTCAAACTTATTTTCAAAATATGTTTGAAAACTCATTCTGAATTTAATTTGTAATTTCATGTTTTATTAATTTACAACTTAAAAATGGAAATTAATTGAAATTTTTATAAATTATATATTTAACTAAGAAAATTTGCATTTTCAAATCAAATTTTAAATTTAATTTAAATAATTTATAAATTTCACTTTAAATTTTTATTAATATTTTTTTAAAGGTTAATTTCAGCAACATTACTAAGTTCCTGAATTATATAGTGTGACATCATATAGTTAATGATGAAATTTAAAACAAATGAAACGTATAATTTGAACATCATAGATATTATTTTTATTCTATCTGCATATTATTCATTTAAAAAGATGGGTATTCGTTAAAGGATAACATATTATTCAATAATAAAAATCAATATCTTTAAAAATTATATGCGTATATAGGACACATCTAGATTTTTATTTATGTATTATTACGTTTTTTTTGTACAGTCATTTTAATTTTTTGTTTTTTAATTACAATTATTTATTTATATTTTTAAGTTAAATTTATTTTTATATCTGTATTTTTAATTTAATTTAACCACTTTACTTTAATGTGTAAAAAAAGAAGAAGATAAATACAAGTACATAGATGTAATCAAAATAATGAAAATTTTCAGTTATCACAATTAAAAAAGTATATTTAAATAAATTGAGTCAAAAATATAAATTTAATTACTAAAATGTGAAATTAAAGTTTGAATTTCACAGTTTATAAATTTTTTCCAAATTTTTACATATTTTTTAAAGTATGAAAATTAAGGTTTGAAATTACAATTTTTTTATTTTATTTTTCCTTTTTTGTTGCGACAGATTTATTCCATTGCTAAAGTTTTTAATTTTTATATTTTTTTAGCGACGAATTCCGTAGCTAAATTCAGTGCATGCCCCAAAATTAAATGCGCGCCAGCCCTTACCCTCTCCCATGAGCGCGCTGCGTGGCAGTATTGGGATATTAATCCCAGTAATAATTCAAAGTGTTGCACCTTGGAATCGAACTGTCAACCTCCAAGCACCAAGAACCTTTATACAAGCGCGCGAATTAGTCGATCTGAAAACCTCATTGGTTATTAAAGTGCATAAATGATATTTATAACATTTTCTTCCAAACTTTCAAAAATTATATTTACACTTTAAAATTTTCAAAACCTATTTAGTGAATATTAATTTTAATATTAATATTAGATGAGGGAAATAAATATTAATTTTAATTTTAATATTTATTAATTAAATTTCATTACTAATTTAAATAGAAATTTATAAATTATTATATTAGCAACTAAAAATTTTTATTATTTTGATTTTAATTTGTAATGTCATATTTTATTAATTCTTGTGAATTAATGAATATTAATTTTAATTTTTTAAATTTTTAATTTAATTTTTTTCTCTTTAGCGACAGGGTATAACCCATTGCAAAATTTGAAATTTAATTTTTTTTTGTGACAGGTGTAACCCATCGCTAAAGAATGAATTTTAAATATAGTAGTTTTCTTTTTAGCGATGAGTGTTGCTTGTCGCTAAAGAATGAATTTTAAATGTAATAATTTTCTATTTTAGAGACGAGATAGCACCATCACTAAAATTTAATTGTTTTAATTTATTTATTTCTTGTGTTTTACAGACAGGTGCAACCCCGTTGCAAAAGGTTTTTATTTATTATTTATTTTATTTCTTTTTTTAGCCACTTTTAATTTTAAATCTATTTTTTGTTCTTTTTTAGCGACGGGTAACTCGTCACTAATTTTTAAATTTTAATTTTTTTTTGCAACGGATGCATTCCTGTCGCTAAGGTTTTTTATTTTTTCTTTATTTTATCTTTTTTTAGTGACTTTTTTATTTTAAATTTATTTTTTGGACGAATGCATTCCCGTTGCAAATTTTTTAATTTTAAATTTATTTTCTTGTTCTGTTTTAGCAAAGGGTAATTCCGTCGCTAAATTTTTAATTTTAATTTTTTTTTCTTTTTTAGTGACGAGAACCTACATTACTAATTTTTAATTTTTAATTTATTTTTTCTTCTTTTTTTTCTTTTGCAACAGATGGATTCTTGTTAAAGTTTTTAATTTTAAATTTTTTTTTTTTTTTGTGATGTATGCATTTTTTTTTATTTTCCATCGCTAAAGGTAGTGATGGGCTTCCGTCACGAATTCTGTCACTAAATTAAAAAAAAAATATTTAACAAATTTAGCGATAGATTTTTGTCGCTAATTAGTGACGGATTTTGTCCCGTCACTAAATAACACATTTCTTGTAGTGATTTAAACATGAGATGAATATAAAAAGATTAATTTATAAAATTTAAAATTTAAATTTTTTAATTTAAATAAATATATTAAGTTAAGATGAATTGAAAATGTTAATTTATAAATATTTGAATTTTTATTTATAAATATATAAAATAAATATGTTTATTTAAATTCTAAATATATCAATTAATATATTTCATGTGCATAAAATAAAAAATATATTAAATATATAATAATTAACTATTGGTAATATTTATTAAATGAAACAAACCACATTTGAAAAATAAATAAAAAGTTTATAAATCATAATATTTTTAAAGTTTTTATTATTTTAAATTTTAAAAATCAGAAAAATAAAACATTATCGAGGAATTGTATTATATAGAAATGAGTCTAGGGGCTACCTTGTCAGTCTCTTTCTCTCTACCTTGGATGCATTTTTTTTATTTTCCATCACTAAAGGTAGAGACGGGCTTCCGTAGTGACGGGCTTCCATCACGAATTCTGTCACTAAATTAAAAAAAATATTTAACAAATTTAGCGATAGATTTTCATCGCTAATTAGTGACGAATTTTGTCTCGTCGCTAAATAACACATTTCTTGTAGTGATTTAAATATGAGATGAATATAAAAAGATTAATTTATAAAATTTAAAATTTTTAATTTAAATAAATATATTAAGTTAAGATGAATTGAAAATGTTAATTTATAAATATTTGAATTTTTATTTATAAATATATAAAATAAATATGTTTATTTAAATTCTAAATATATCAATTAATATATTTCATGTGCATAAAATTAGAAATAAAAAATATATTAAATGTATAATAATTAACTATTTGTAATATTTATTGAATGAAACAAACTACATTTGAAAAATAAATAAAAAGTTTATAAATCATAATATTTTTAAAGTTCTTATTATTTTAAATTTTAAAAATCAGAAAAATGAAACAATATCGAGGAATTGTATTATATAGAAAGGAGTCTAGGGGCTACCTTGTCAGTCTCTTTCTCTCTATAAATAGAATAACTTTCCCATAAATTAAGATATGTTCATAATTTTAGTGAAACTATAATTTCACTTTAAATACAAAATTGAGTTATGCTTCAAAAGATTTGCAAGTGATCTCATTCGCGTCCTACACTTATTTTTCTCTTTGCAAGTCTCCCAGAGACGCCAAGAGACACTCTCTTGCATCTTGACTGAGACATTCTCTCGTATAAAAAAATTATTATTATATCTTAACAATGATAGTGTAAATTCAGCATATAATAATGGTTCTTAGAACTTAACTCAAACATATAATTTTTATTAGAAAAAAATTATTTTTAAAATAAATTCACAAAATATCTCTTCTTTTTTTTTTTTTATAGAAGTATTATCAAAACCATTTCTAAACTCTCTCAATGCTCATTTTCATGTGTCGAGTTCTTCGTTGTTTTGTTGATCATCGCTTGACCTCTTTGTATAATAGTTGTATATCGCTAGTTTTAAAAATTTATTTTCTTTCCAGTATTTAGTTTTACTTTCGTTGTTTACAAATTTTGTCTCATTATTTTTTTGTGAGACTCAAGATCTTCCCTGGTAATCCGTAGATATTTTGGGATCTTCGTTTAATCTAATTCTTATTTATAGAAAAAAATTAATTATTTGAGATATCGAGCTAATAATAAATAATCCAACATATCAAACTAATTTATTATAATTATTAGATTTATAATATAAATATATTTTTAAATAAATATTAATTTGAAATGCAATAATTTAAATTATTTTATTATCACATTTTAGATGATTACAATAAATTATTTAATAATTATCATAATTTAAATTATTTTATCAACTATCATAATTTTAAATTATAATATTTTTATTAATTAAATAATTATTAATATTATTTTATGAATTATTTTATATTTTATTTAATTATTAAATATTAAAAAAAACTCGATGAATTAAAGAGGCGGGAATCTTTCTGCCTTTTTCCTTGGCCAATTCCTCCCTCCCACAATCACAATAAGTCCCTTCTGCAAACCCTTCCCTTCTCTCTCTCTCTCTGTTGCTCTCTAGCTCTCTCGCCCTCACCTCTCGCGGCTCACTCTCACCCTTGCTCTAGCCTCTCACTCGCTGCCTCACCCTTACCTCTCGCCCTTGCCTCTGGCTTGCTTGCTTTCTCGATCGCAGCTCACTCTTGCCTCTTGGTCGGTAGCTGGGGAGGTCCTCTCGTCTTGATCTTGCACGTACATGGTCAAGTATGATACATCAATGCATGTGATTTATGATTCTGATTCTAAGCATGATTCCTATGGCTTAACTTTTTTTTTGTTCATTGGATGAATCCGATTTAATTGGGGCTAGAGACTGGTAATTGGAATTGTTTTCCCCTATGGCTTGTGTAGCTTTAGTTTTGTTGAGTATTTATCTTGGCTTTGGCTTTGGCTTTGGCTTTTGTTGTGGTTCTGAAGCTTTTGGTTTTACTTGTTGTGGCATTGGCTCGATTTATATGTTTTATGTTGTCTGGGTTTAATTACATGTCCTTGACCTAGGAGACTATAGTTCATTCTTCCAGTGTGTATTGCAAGCTTAATATCTTCAATTGAGATAGGTTGTTTGATGCTTTTCATTACTTCATCTGAAGGAGAATGGAGGAAATGCCATTTCTAATCAATGTTTGAATAGAAAACCAGAACTTGTAACCCTCTTTTATCAACCATTATTTTTTTCTATTGTAACCTCAAAACAAATTCTTGCCGAGAACAAAGAAAGAATCTTAAGAGGTTATGTTGTAAAATAGATTGAGATGTATTGTTTTTTATGGTAATTAACAAGTAAGCTTGATAATTTGAAGGGAAGTTTTTAAAAAATAAAGGGATTAGAGGAGGAAGAAGAAGAAGCAGCAGCTCCAACATTATTAAAGTTTGGTACTTGATAGTTCATGTTTTAATACTACATAAGTAAAATTAAAACATCTTATTTAAGGTTAAAACCAAAGTATCTGATGCTTCATTGATCGTAATCTTCTTTCTCTTTCTCCTCCCCCACTTTGTACATTAATTTTGTTTTTGTGTGTGTAAAGTAATTCACAATTTTATCTAACTAGTAGAACTAAATCCCTGTAAATGAGCTAAGATGTATAAACAAAAATATTTTGATGTTAGACAATAATCCTATCATTTCTACTACCAATGACTTTTTGTTCACCGACCTATCAATTATTGATGTTTGCACCTTTACTTGATTATATTTTGTTCAGGGATTCAATTGTCTCCTTCAATTCTATCTCCTTTAACCCCAAATCAAAGTAAGAATAAAATAACTACTTTTCTATTTTACTTCATTATTAAATAAACTTTACATGTGTCCAACTTGATAAAATTTATATCTTACGTTAAATGTTTCTATCCTTCCAACACAATTACCACTATGAGCGTAATACAATTACCACTATGATTGATTTCATGTTTAATTGAATCGCACGCACAATCATCTGAAGGGTTGGAGTGAAGAGGTTGAAGTATATTGTGGTGGTACTTGCATCGTCACATTTGAACAAGTTTTGTGTTATCTATTTTTTTAATTTAGAACTTTTAGTGAGATACTAATTAGATGTTAATTATTTTTATATTTTTGGATGTGTCATATTGGGATTTATTTTTTGTGACAAAGATTTGTTCATCATATATCAATCTATTTTGTGTGTGTAATATGATTTTAGTATTTTTGATTTCAAATTTTGGATCAATTGATAATGAGTATAATATTTGTCAAAGAAAAAAAATTACAGGTTTATACAATTTGCTACAAAAATAATTTTATCATTTATTAGATTGTGCAATTTTGGGTGACGACTTGTTTTTGTCACCAAATTAATAAGTTTAATTTATGAATTTATGACAATAAAACTTTGGCCACCTATCTATACATATAATTTTGAGTGACATTTTGTTTTGTTGTCACTAAAGATAATATATAATTTTATGAATTTAAGACACTTTTAAATTGTCACCAATTGGTTAGACATGGCCACGGTTCATGAACCGTCGGTTCCGGTTCAAGAAATCTTTGAACTTGAACCGAACCGCCCAAGGGCGGTTTGGGACGGTTCGGTTCCGGTTCCGGTTCGTGCCGGTTCGGTCAACGGTTTGGACCGGTTCGGTCAACGGTTTGAGCCGGTTCGGTCAACGGTTCCGGTTCCGGTTCAAACCGAATTTTTTTAATTTTTTTTAAATATTGTTGCATTCAATTTTGGATATGGTAACAAGTAATAAATAATTAACAATATAATTGAATAAATTGATAAATAACAAAATGAGAAGATTGAAGAAATTGAAATTGAAATATTAAATGAGAGACAAAATTGAGAGAATAATAGCTTGAGACTTGAGAGAGAGAGAGAGAGAGAGAAAGTGTGAAAAATGAGTGGGGGAGGGAGGGGTATATATAGATAGGAATTATAAAATTAATAAAAATTGGAATTGGACCGTTGGGGGGGGGTGCTGCACGGGGGGGGGGGGGGGGGAGGAGGGGGTGGTGGGGGGGGGGAGGGGTGCTGCACGGGGGGAGGGGGGGTTGTTCCGGTTCCGCGGAACCGGAACCGCGGAACCGGAACCGGCGGTTCCGGTTCCCCGGAACCGGACCGAATTTCGCCGGTTCAGTCCGGTTCCGGTTCCGGTTTCGATTCTGCCGGTTCCGGGTCCGGTTCCGGGTCCGATTCTGGTCCGGTTCCGGTTCGAACCGCCGGTCCGGTTCAATTTTGGCCATGTCCACAATTGGTTATCCTATTCTTTGACAATTTTATTAATGTTACAAAAGTTATGCCTATAGTGACGAAAATGTCTATATGTGACAAAAAATTTTATTTTTTGTGACAAAAAAATTTGTAAAGAAATATATTTAATAGGTGACGATATTTATGCATCACAATTAACATATCGATTCAATTTATTAGTGATGAAAGATAGTTGCCTTTCGCAACGATCTTTTGTGTCACCAATTACATGATATTTTGTGATGTTTTAGTTTGCATCATCAAATCAAACTCCGATCAAACTATTCGGTGACGATTTGATCTAATAGTGACAAAATATAAAAAGACTATAGTGACGATATTAACATCACTGTTGTCACAGTATTTAGTGACAATAGAAATTGTCACTATAAGAAACCCCATCACAACAGTTTTTAACGATTTGAACTCCAAGATGATAATTTTATTAGTTTTCGTGGCAAAATTATGCATCACTAAAGGTGATTCCTTCGATGACAACAAAAATTACTTGACCTTTCTTTTATGCATTTGTGACGAAATATAAAAAACATTACTAATTATTTTTCCCTACGAACCTAACGTGACGATGGCTGTGATGCCATAAAATCATCATCAATACAGCTTTGTGACGAAATTCTAATCATGTGTGACGATTTTGAGTTGCCACTAATGACCAAATTTCTTATAGTGAGAAGCCAAAAACAAGCCCCTTAACCCAATAAGCGTGCACCCATTTAACCCAAAGCGACTCCATGTCGCCTAACAGCAATTGCCAAATTAACTTGGCAACCAAGACTTGGTTTCAAATATAAAGGGGCTTAATACCTAGGTTTCCCTGCTCTTTGGGGCAACAAATCTCTTTCCACGCCACCTTCACTTTAGTGGAATCCGTCTCATTACCACTCCAAATGAAATTCCTAATTAATTGTTTAATCTCTCAAATCACACGCTTGGGCAGGATGGACGCAAAAGCCCAATACACATAATGGTAGCAATAACATAATGGACAAGTTGAAAGCGCCCCCCAAAGGAGAGCAACCTATTGCACCATGAGCAAATCCTATTCTTCACCTTATTAATGATGGGCTGAAATCCCCATAGGATAGCTTGGTGGAGAGTAGAGCCACGCCCAAGTATCTCATATGAAGGATGCCTTTTCAAACCCTAAAGCATTGAGAATTTATAGCCTTGAAGTTTAATTTTTTTTTTTACACGCTTACACAAATGATCTATAGGTGACAATTTATAACCTTTTCCCAACGTCATTATTCTTCCCTTGTTTTATTTTAACTTTGAAAGTCCTAGTCTACAATGTTAAAATCTTGTTCAATTTTTTTTTTTATATTAGAAGACATCTCATAATTTCTCATGATTTCATTCTCTTCGATTTGCAGAGTATCTTCTGGTCTTTAGATGTTCCAAAAGGGCAATAATTTTTAACAAATGCAAAGTTTTGAAAGCACTAGAAAAGAAAACATTATGTTAACTTAAAGAAAGAAAATACATGCAACTGATTGGTCAAAATATTTCTCACTTTTATTGTTGCATGCGTTTGAATACGCAAAATACATTTACTTCTTAGATTGAGATGCTGTTTGGGACGCCCTTTCCTGTTACTCCAGGATCTGAATATGGCTTCAAAAGCTCGTACGGCAATATCCCAGCTCCACATCTATTCTTCAAGTCCTTATCCGCATTCCTAGCATCAATCACTCCTTCAATATTTATTAACTCCCCATGAAATTGCTCAAATGCTGCCTTTATCTCCGGATTTTCTGCCCATGAATCCTCTAGCTGCCCTCCTATATACTCCTCATCTGGAGAATGATTCGATAGCACATCCAAGATGGCCATAATTTTCGTAGCTTGAATTTGAGTAGGTAAGCATTCTAAGAGGGTAAGTTCAGGTTTCTTAATGAAAGCGTTCCACTTTTCATCGGTCGGATCTTCAGTTGGCATTTTGTTTCTCGCAATGGTTGGCCGATTTGGGAAATAGCCTCCATATGCATATTGGCCGAAGTTAACAGCTGAATGATGACCAGAGGTTACCCATATAATAGTAGTGAGAATTCCTATTAGATCTTGGGGGGTCTTGAGCATTGGCCACCATGGTTCGTCTTTTTTATCCTCGTGCCCTACTGTTCGAATTTCAGTCCACCATGCTTGAAGCTCTTCATCACCTTCTATAACACTTGCATCTAGGTAATAGTGTTCTACATATCGTGTTACCCATTCTTTGATTGCATCCCATAGAAGTAAGCCATCATTTGCAAACGGGTAGTCCTCAATTGCTAGCTTCAGCCCATGTGGAGAATTTGGTTCCTCCACAGCCATTCCCCTATCAAAATTATTCAAAATTTAACCATATTTATAAGGATAGTATATATGTATCAGGAAAAAATGTTAGAGATCCTTAATATTATGTAAATGGCTGCCAACCAAGTAATTTTTTTGTTAATATAAGTTAATATGATAAGTTTTTGAATAATGAAACCAGCTAGTACATTTACAGAAAAAGGAAAAAGAATAGAAACAAGCTAGTACATGTTGAATGAGATTTTTTTATTATGAACAAAACTTTTATCTCTCGTTTTTTGAAGCTTGCCTCTCAAGACTTAGACATGAATTTGAAATCAAGCTTATTTGATTTCAAAATCAATTAATTAGTTTTGACATTTTGAAATTACCTATAGCTGATTTTGGAACTTGTGTGCCAAGTGAGCACTTGATTCTAAAATCAACTACTTATCATTGGTTCGAAATCAATCCTAGCTAGTTAGAAACTTAAATGCTCAGCTATTTTGATTCAAAAGCTTCTAATTTCTAAACCTCCCCTCAAACTATATGTATTAAGTTAAGCTCCTAATTAACATTTTTAAATAAAATAAAAAATTAAATTGAAGTGAATTGGAAAAATTTGAATTTTCAAATGTGTTCAAACATTCAAAAGAATCCATGCTTAGGGGCATGCCTCTGCTATAGATTAGATAGATTTTTAAATTATTAAATAATGATTATATTTGTAGTAAAAGATCATATCTTGATCAAATTAGAGCCATTAAGTTTCAAAACCTTGTGCTCTGGTTTTGAAGTCTTACGTTTTGTGTGTTAGTTTGGAAACCGATGGTAATAATGATTAGTATACCAATAACAAATAAACAAGAGTCTAAATGGTTATTTTAAAAATAAACAAGAGTCTAAATGGTTATTTTATCCATCATAGATTTTCTTCTAGGTTCAAAATTTAGTACCCTTTTGAAAGATATCTCAACAAGTTAGCTCTAATGTTTGGAGGCCAAGGCTATGGTCAACAATGCCTTTAAGAGTTTTAATGTTAGAAAATAGAATAGTGTTAAGGTTTGGGAGGATAATTGGATAGATTTTTCACTATCGAACAAAAGATTCCCAAGGTTATTTTTTCATTTAGGAGGATAGGAATAGCTTTATCATTTGCTTGGGTAGTAAATCAAGTGAGCTGGAAGGTTGAGTTGGAGAAAACCCTTGTTTCATTGGAATCGATTCTACTTAAAGATGTTGTGTAGCTCATATCATCGCAATATCTATGGGTAGGTGCTCAAGAGAGATTTTGGTGGCCTTTTAGCTTTAATAAGGAGTTTTTGGTTTTTTAGCAACTAGAAAACAAATATGCTTACAATCAAATGCGTAGGGCTTTGGGAAAGGTGAGGTGAATCTACGGTGGGTCCTTCTAAAGATGGGAATTTTTGTGTGGTTAACTTTTCATAAAAAGTTGATTATAAGGTGAACTTGGTAAAGAAGAGAATTATTGGTGTTGTTAATGTTGACTATCCCTTCTGAGGATTGATGGAAGAGTCTTTAAACCATCTGTTCCTGCATTGTGAGATAGGATGGAGGTTATGGTGTAAGATTCTCTATTAGAATGGTCATAATTGAATCTTCCCATATTTGGTTTGTTTTTATGCACATGGGATAATAAATGGAATGGGAGTTCGAATAAGTGGATGGTGAATAACTTAATGTGAGGGGGAGGGGGTCTTGTGATATCCTGTTTGCAAACCAAACAAACTCTTAAGGTATAAGTATATAAATCATATTAACAGAGAGTTATTATTGTTAGTTGATGTGTTTAGGAGTGCATGCTGATGTGGATTTCAAGTGTTTTGTTTGTGTTTTACTTTGCATTTGAATAAGTCAAGTTAGTTCCACTTTTCTAGGAAGTGGTTAGTTGTTTGCTGTGATCATGGAATAATTTCTAGCCATGATTTTTTGATTTCTATTCTCTATTTATTCTGTAAGGATTTCAGAAGTTAATTGATTTTTATGCATCTTATTCCTCACGTTTATGCTGCACATCTCTCTCTCTATCTGTGTTCTTTCCTTTCAAATTGTAACAGTGGTATCAGAGCTTTATCTTTAAGAGACTTGTGCATCCATTGAGTCTGAATCCAACCTGACTGCAATTGCTCCATAGGTGTTTGATGGCACCAACTACCAGATGTGGACAATGCGCATGGAGACCTATTTGGAGGCCCTAGATCTCTAGGAGGCAGTGGAAGATGACAATGAGGTACCTGCACTTTCGACTAATCCTACTATGGCACAAATAAAAGCACATAAGGAGAAGAAGACTAGGAAATCAAAGGCAAAAGCTTGCCTATTTGCAACAGTGTCACTAACAGTTTCCCACTCGAATTATGTCCTTTAAATCAGCAAAAGAGATATGGGACTATCTCAAGAGTGAATATGCAGGTGATGAGAGAATTAAGAGCATGCAAATTCTGAATTTAATCAGAGAATTTGAACTTCAAAGGATGAGAGAGTCTGAGTCCATCAAGGACTATTCTGACAAGTTGTTAGGCATAGCAAACAGAGCTAGATTGTTGGGAGCAGAATTTAAAGACTCAAGGATTGTAGAAAAGATTCTTGTCTCAGTCCCTGAGAGGTATGAAGCATCAATTACTGCTCTTGAGAATACTAAAGATTTGTCAAAAATTGCTCTTGCAAAATTGCTAAATGCTCTTCAAGCACAAGAGCAGAGAATGAAAATAAGGGAGGATACTGAAGTTGAAGAAACCTTAACTGTCAAGCATCAAAGCACAACAAAAGGCAAGTGGAAAGGCAAGAAAAATGATGCTGAAAACAGTGCCACCAATGTTACACCAGCTGATGCTAATGGCAAAAAGAAGACTCAAAAGAAGTCTTATCCTCCATGTCAGCACTGCAATAGGAAAGGCCATCCACCTTTCAAATGCTAGAGAAGGCCAGATGCAAAGTGCTCTAAGTGCAACCAGAAAGGGCATATAGCAATCATTTGCAGATCCAAGTCTCAACAACATGAAGAAGAAGCCAAAGCTACTGATCAAGAGGAGGGAGATCACCTCTTTGTGGCAACCGGCTTCTCTAGCATGAATTCAAGTGAGAACTGGTTGATAGACAGTGGTTGCACCAACCACATGACCCACAACAAAGAGTTCTTCATTGAATTGGGTAAGGCAAGCTCATCAAACATCAGAGTGGGTGATGGAAAATACATAGCAATAAGAGAAAAAGGTCCTGTAGCCATTCAAACTTGTCTTGGTACAAAGTTAATTTTTGGTGTGCTTTATGTACCTGAAATAGATCAGAACTTACTAAGTGTGGGATAGTTGATTGAAAATGGAAACAAAGTTTTGTTTAAGAGAAAAACCTGTCTAATTCAAGATGCAGTAGGGAAAACTTTCTTTAGAATAAAGATGAGTGGAAAAAGCTTTACTCTAAATCCATTGGAGAAGGAGCAAATTGTTTTTTCAGTAAAGGGTAACATCTTTGAGTTGTGGCATAAGAGGTTAGGGCATTTTAATTATAAAGGCTTGTTGCAAATGAAGTCAAAGGAAGTAGCTATAGGACTTCCAGAACTTGTAAATCAAGTCCCATCTTATAAGGCCTGTCAAACAAGAAAACAGTCCAGAAAACCCTATCCTAAAGTAGCTTGGAGAGCCGTTAAGAAGCTGCAGCTAGTTCATACAGACGTAGCTGGCCCTCAAAGAACCTTTTCATTGAATGGCAGCCTTTATTATGCTATTTTCATTGATGATTTAACTAGAATGTGTTGGATCTATTTTTTAAAGCACAAGTCAGAGGTTGCACAAGCATTTTGGAAGTTCAAAGCTAAGGTTGAGAATGAAAGTGGGGTGAAGATTCAAGTTTTGAGGTCTGATAATAGAAAAAAGTATACTTCTGAGGCCTTTAACAATTTATGTGAAGATGCAGGCATACATCATCAGTTAACAGTCCCATACACTTCATAACAAAATAGAGTGAGTGAGAGAAGGAACAGGTATATACTGGAAATGACTAGATGCTTGCTACATGAGAAAAATTTGCCTACAAAACTATGGGCAGAAGCCACAAATGCAGCTGTGTACCTGCAAAATAGGATTCTCTCAAGGGCAGTGGGAGATGTGACACCTTTTGAAGCTTGGTATGGTTACAAACCAAGTTTACTCCATCTCAAAGTGTTTGGCAGCCTATGTTTCACTCATGTGCCTCATGTCAATAGGGATAAATTGGATGAAAAAGCACTACCTGGAGTCTTTATTAGGTATAGCTCTACATCCCAAGCCTACATAATCTTCTAACCACATAATGAGAAGATAGTTGTAAGCCGAGATGTTTAGTTCTTTGAAGAAAAAGAGTGGGATTGGAATGACAAAGCAGAAGAGAGGCAGAATTTAAAGCTAACTGACTTTGTCTCTGCAAATCAAAATTTGGCGAATGATGAAGATGTTGTGGATGACAGACCTATGAGAGGTACCAGGCTACTCAATGATGTTTATCAAAGGTGCAATGTAGCTGTTTGTGAACCTACCAGCTATGATGAGGCTAAACAAAGCAAGGAATGGAAAACAGTAATGGAGGATGAGTTGTTCATGATAGAAAAGAACCAGACTTGGAAGCTTGTTGATAAACCTTAAGATAGAAAGGTTATTGGGCTTAAGTGGGTGTTCAGAACAAAGCTCAATACAGATGGGACAGTCAACAAGTACAAGGAAAGACTTATGGTGAAAGGGTATGCACAATTACCTGGAGTTGACTATTCTGATACATTTGCTCCAGTTGCAAGGTTGGACATCATCAGACTTCTTCTTGCTATTGCTGCACAGATGGGTTGGCAGGTGTATCAAGTTGATGTGAAGTCTGCTTTTTTAAATAGCTATTTGGAAGAAGAGATTTATGTTGATCAGCCTAAGGGTTATGTGAAAAAGGGAGAAAAATACAAGGTTTATCTCCTAAAGAAAGCCCTTTATGGTCTAAAATAGGCTCCTAGAGCCTAGTATAGCAGGATTGATGAGCACTTGAAGAACTTGAACTTCTATAAAAGCTTGTTAGAGTCAACTTTATATGTAAAGAAGGTTGAATATGAGATTCTTGTTGTGTCACTATATGTTGATAACCTGCTGGTGACTGGGAGCAATTTGAGCATGATTCAGCAGTTTAAATAGGAAATGAGGGAGCTCTTTGAGATGACAGACTTGGGGTTGATGGCTTTCTTTTTGGGAATGGAAGTCAAGCAAAAAGATCATGAAATTTTCGTATGCCAGAAAAAGTATGCTAAGGAGATTCTAAATAAGTTCAACCTTGAAGAATGCAAGGGCATGAATACTCCTATGAATGCTAAGGAAAAGCTAAGCAAGAATGATGGAACATAAGGAGTAGATCAGGTGCAATTTAGAAGCATGGTTGGCTGCCTCATGTACCTTATAGTCACCAGACTTGACATCTTGAATGCAGTAAGCATTTTGTCAAGGTTTATGCATTGTCCTACTGAAATGCATCTCAAAGCAGCTAAAAGGGTGTTAAGGTATGTCAAAAATACTTGCAATTTTGGAATTAAGTTCGAGAAGTGTGAGGAATTCAAGCTGATAGGGTATTCAGACAGTGATTGGGGAGGTTCTGTAGATGATCTAGAAAGCACTTCAGGATATTGTTTCTTCCTTGGGTCTGGTGCATTCTCTTGGTGCTCAAAGAAGTAAAATATAGTGGCTCAGTCAACTACAGAGGCTAAATTCATTGTTGCTACAACAACTATAAATCAAGCTCTATGGTTAAGGAAAATTCTAGTTGATCTAAACCTAGAGCAAAAGGAGAACACTGAGATTCTTGTTGATAATCAGGCTACCATAGCTATTTCAAGGAATCCGGTGTTTCATGGGAAAACAAAGCACTTTAATATCAAGTTTTTCTTCCTAAGAGAAGTACAGCGAATTGGAGAAGTGAAGTTGGTCTACTGCAAGTCTGAATGTCAAGTGGCAGATATGTTCACAAAACCTTTGCCAGCTAGCCGGTTTGAAGATTTAAGAGCTAAACTTGGCATTTGCAGCTCCTAAACAAGGAGGAGTGTTAGCTGACGCGTGTTTACGAGTGCATGCTGATGTGGATTTCAAGTGTTTTGTTTCTATTTTACTTTGCATTTGAATAAGTCAAGTTAGTTCCACTTTTCTAGGAAGTGGTTAGTTGTGATCATGGGATAATTTCTAGCCATGATCTTAGTGATTTGATTTTCTGTTCTCTATTTATTCTGTAAGGATTTTAGAAGTTAATTGATTTTTATGCGTTTTATTCCTCACATTTATGTTGCACATCTTTCTCTCTCTATCTATGTTCTTTCCTTTCTAATTGTAACAATTATTGAAACCTTTTTTTAACATGTCCAATTTTTTAAAGTTTTGTTCTTATCAAATAGTCGGGAGAGTGTTGATGAGATTTTTTATTATGAATAAAGCTTCACTCATTTTTGAAGCTTGTTTCTCAAGATTTAGAGAAAAATTTTGAAATTAATTAACCTAGTATAATTGGTTTAGAAACTAGTCCTAGCTAATTTCAAAACTTGAATGTGTAGTGAGCATATCGTTCAAAATCAATCTTGTTTCCTGTTATTTCTTATGTGCCCAAAAAAAAAAAAAAAATCAATCTAGCTTTGATTTTGAAACCAACTATTTATCGTTGGTTTTGAAATCGAACCTAGCTAGTCTCAAAACCTAGTTGACCATCCTTATTTTGAAGCTTCTAATTTTGAAACCTACCTCTCAAACTATATGTATTGTTTTGAAATCAAGCTCTTGGCATTTTTAAATAGGAAATCAAACTAATGTGACTTTGTGAAAAAAAATTAGAAAGTTTCCAAAAATTTGAAGTTTCAAATGAATTCAAACATTGAAAAGTACCGATGCTTAACACCATACCTTTACTATAGATTACATAGATTTTTAAATTATCATATGATGGTTATAAATTTAGCAATAGATCATGTTTTGATCAAATTAGAGCTAGCAAGTTTCAAAACCTCAAACTTAAGTTTGAAACCCTAAGTTCTATATGTTGGTTTCAAAACTAGTGGTAATTAATGATCTTGAAATACTTAACAAATTTTGTGTTTTTAGAAAGAATTAATACATATGGGTCCTTAAACTATTAAAAAAGGTGACATTTAGCTCTTTAACTAAAATTTTACCTTATTACATCCTTCAACTATTTGTTTTCGTTCCTTTAATCCTTCAGTTAACTAAATGTGTGTTTGATTGCATTACCTAGAATTTAATTCTAGGTAATATTGTCTAGAAAACAAAAACCATTTCACCCCTTGGAAAATAAATTCTATGAAAAGAAACTTTAAATGGTTGTACCATATATATTTTTTCATGAAAAAATTAAGAGTGTTTGATTATTTTTTATAGAAAATGTGTAATAATTATATATATTTTCATAAAAAATGTGTGCAATCAAACACATTCTAAGAGTTAAAAGCTGAATTAACATTGACATGTAAGAGAAAATTTTTATTACAAGTCAAATTAATTTTTTTAGACTGAATATATAGAGAGGTCACTAGACTATTAAAAAATATGACCTTTAGCCCCTCAACTAAAATGTTGGTGTATTTTCTCCTTCAACCATTTGTTTTCATTCCCTTTAATCCTTTAGTTCACTGAGATTTAACGACTAAACTAACAGTGATAAGTAAGATGGAACCTCTTCAACACATGAGATTAATTTTGAAAATTTGTTTTTTTGCTTGATAGAATTGTAAGAAAAATTTGGTAGCTGTACAAAAGTTTGGTTCCTTGAAAAAACTAACCTATGATTGTACAAAATATATTGATAATTTGAGTATATAAATAGTGGTAGAGGAAAAAGTAATTTGTCAAAATTAATCTTATGTGTTATAGAAGTTTCGTTTTACTTATCACTGTTAATTTAATCATTAACTCTCAATCAATTGAAGGACTAAAAAGAGCAAAAACAATTGGTTGAATGAGAGAATTTGTCAAAATTTTAGTTAAGAGACTAAAGGTCACGTTTTTTAATAATCTCCAATTCACCCCTTGTAAAATTGCCATTCTTTCGGGACAAACATGGTTTAATTTGTGAAGGTTGTTGACAAAACAAGTTACCTGCTAATTAAATCAGCTGGAAGTGCTTGGAGATCAAAGCGCCATTGTTGATCGTAGGCGGCAGAGCTAAGCTCCATGGAGTATATGGAAGGTGAAAAACCTGTCTCAATAACGCCGTTTGCATTAATAAGGGCTTCACGAGCCAACGCGTTGATCTCCATCGTGTATCGAAAATGAGGGTGCAATAGCCTGTAAATTGGGTGCAGGGCGCTAAGCTGCCTATTGCTGGCTATTATGTAAGGTTCTGTGACGCAATGAGTTCTTAGCCTGCAAATTAAACACAGGAGCATGTCTCTGATTTAGAAATGGAAGGATATTTATTGGACTTGGAGAAATTAAAGAAGAAAGGAGTCGTATGGTTAAAGCACCTACCAATGACTAACTAATTGGTGATAACCAGAGTCATGAGCAAGAACGTGAGCCTTAGCTAGCTTCCAAAGCCAGTGGCCTGTAGCATGCCAGGTGGGAGTGAACACTTGCTTCCATTGAGGCTTACCATCTATCGGGGGTCGAGCTAACTCAATGGCTAATGGCCTCAATGTGCAGTCATGCGTGAGGAAAAACAAAGTCCTTGATCCATATAGGGTTGTCCCTTCCTCTTCTCTTACTTTTTTCACGTAGGGTAAAAGCAAGTCATGGTAGTCTAGCATAAACAACTTCTTTTGTTTTATGGCCTGCAGATTTTTAGGATATTTCTATAAAAAACGCATATAATTAAAAGATATGAATCAACAATATTTGAATATTAATGAGATGTATAATTCTGAATGTATAATATATAGTACTTCTTCAACTGTCATGTAGCCTTTGATCTCTTGCTCGACCAACTCTTTGGTGATGGAAGATTCGGCAGGGCCATAAACTTTGGGGTCTAATTTGCTCTTCAAAGGCCATTCCTATGTCACATATGATCAATTGTTAATTTGCTTAGCATTGCCCTTGCCATTATTCAACAATATATAATTAAAAGAAAATCAAGTGAAACTAATTAAAGCTAGATTTGTGTATGTCTTAGTAGGAAGTGTTGTTGAAACTTACTGTGACCAATTGAATACTATATGGATTTAGACCTGAAAGAGTCTGACGAGCAAATGCCTCGTCCCTAATCCAAGCAAATTGGTCTCCTGCAATGCTCGAAACATTGATATATCAAAAAGAGAGGAGATTTATATATAGGATTAAGGGTTAGGATTGTTGTTGTTATTGTATAACAATTAAGAATATGAATCTATGTCTCAAAGTCTTACTTTCCATCAATTGTGGCGTCTCAAAGCGCAACAAACCATCCTCAACTTCGCCAATGAAGCGGACAAGCCTCGGCAGGATATCCATCAATAATCCATGTTTGGAAGGAGGCAAGTTAATCCCATCTTTGAACAATGAATCTATAGCCATGAAGTGTGGGAAGCCGAGCTCCGAGTCAACAAAGGCCGCGCTCAACGATGGCATGAGTGCATGGAGCAACGAGTGTAGAGTCTTGGCCGAGAATGTTAGCTCTTTTATCTCTGAAAACGCCTCATCCCTTGGCACGTAAAATGACTCGCTCCTCTTCTCCGACAACGGATCTACACACATGCATATTAATAAATTCAATGGAATTCTCAATAATCTAGCTAGCTAGCTTTTAATCAATTACCAACCTGTCTTGCAACGCGGTCGACCCGTCCTGCATCGCCTTGGGTAGGGGTGGTCTTTGCCACCAAGCGGGGGTCGTTTGAGTTTGAGATCGCTATCAGGATCGCCAAGATCATTGTACACATCATAATCATAAATCCTGTCGTGTTTCTTCAGCTCTCCTTCCCCATTGCCCCTAATGCATGCCAATTCTTCCTCTCTCAGCTTCTTTAACCCGTGTGGCGTCTGGGATGGCAAGTATGACTGCGCATGTATATATACATACAATCACCAAAACGAGTTACATAATAAATCTTCAAGTGTATCCACAAAGTAACACCTAATTGCCCCAACCGCATAGGTGAGGCCAAGCAGTCAGATATAATATGTTGGTATTAATCTGGTGAGTTGTAAGTTTGATCTTTGCCCTGCGCAAGAACCAAAAGCTCAACATACGATTTACCTCTTCTAACATAATCAAGAACACAAACACCAAAGACCACATAAAGACAGTCATCCCAAATAACACCTAGTTCACTTAAGTTGTGTTTCTATGATTTAAAATCATATTATTTGAATTTTAATCATGTGCTTAACGATTAGAGATGAGATTTAAAACTCAATTATTCTACTCAATTGTAAAAAAAAATGTAAAAATTATAGTATATGTATACATATACATATAAACATATCTACGTTTACATATATGTATATATATATATGTATGTGTGTGTAAATATAGCAAATATGTGATAGGTTTACATATAAACATATCTACGTTTAGATAAAATTTTAAACAAATTAAATTTTAATGTAATGGTAAAATTATTTGAGAAATCAATTAATTAATTTAAATCTTCTTAATATAGTTAATTTTATACTTATGTACTATATTGTATGTAATTAGGACATATATACACTCATATATATATATATATGTAGGTACGCTTATAAATACGTATATATGTAAATATATCTAAATATAATATATATAATATATGTGCCTATATATACTTTATGTATAATTATATAGGTACATATATAAATATAATATACGTATATATAACATATGTACACGTACGCATGTACTATATATATATATGTACAGATATGTATATATATATGTGGAAGTATTACTAAATATACATATATAAGTATTTATTATTCATTAATGAAAATAAAATATTTTATAATCAATGTATAATTAAATATTTAATTCATTTGTTTTGAATCAAATCCAAATCATTAATTTCTATAAAACGCTAGCCAACATTAGATTTGGAATTTTAAATCCCAAACACAGACTAACTTTTGGTTGCAACACCTAGCTAGCTAGTTATGATTGAGACCTCAAACTCAATCTCATAGTTATGATTGGGTGGAGGTTAGTTTGGTTGAGTAAATTTTTTTTTAATTTTATAATATTATTATTAGTAATAATAATAAATTTTTATTAATAATGTTATTGTAATATAATAATAATTTTATAATATATATTATATTATATTACAATCTAATGATAAAATCATTTAAAAATATAATATATTATCTTGTTTGAAATTTATTTCGATATAAATATATGTATAAATTAAAAAAAATTAAAAGCAACATAATTACAAAAATTATTTTTAATATTTAAAAATAATTTTAAATATTAAAATTGTGTATAAATAAAAATAAAAATATTTTTATGTAGACTGTGGACCACATCCAGTCTACAGGAGCATCGCCCGAATCCTATTGGAAACAAATTGTGTATGGATGCAAGGAACTGTCGCCTTTCTATACTAACGTTATAGAAGGAATCACGGTCACGGCTGACCCACTCAACTGCCCCACTTAGGACAAATCATCAAAACAGCATGCATTTAATGATGTGTACCAGAAAAAAAAAAAAAAAAAACAGATATTACTACACTGATGCAGTAATTTAAAATATTTATCGATACTTTTTTTTCTATTTGATTTAATAAATTTTAAATATTAGAATACACTAAAATTTGATTAAAATTTACTAAACCCTACCAACATATTTTTTAAACTTGTCACGTAAAAAGCACAACTCGTGCAATTAAAATTTGTATTTGTCAAATTTTAGACATTATTATATAATTTTATTTTAAAAATAATTTTTATGAGAAAGTACAAATATCTTTGAAATTAATATGTTACTCGTGTCAAATAACATATCAATTGAGACAACTAGGAGAGGAAAGGCATAGGACCAAGAGGGTGGGGCCCACTTATTAGTGGCCAACAATTATGTTGCCTGACACAAGTAACAAATCAGGACGTAAGTAACAAATCAGGACGTAAATATCCTTGCAACATAATGTATTCTTGACTTGGACCCCTTCCTCACCACCAACATGGCTCTTGGCTTAGAGAAGTGGGCAAGTAGCTTTAGTGTCTAGTGAAAAATGCATGGTTTGGTTCTATGGATGAGATAATCGATCTAGGTGAAATATAAGAAATTCTAAAACTTCAAAATAAAATTATTAATTATATCATACTTAATCTCAGGATGGAGGATAGAAGAGTGTCTTAAAAAAAACATAGACTCGTATATAGGTAGTTTAGAAGAGTAATGATTTAAAAGGGTACGTACCTTGTTCGTGAAGAAAACTCTCTTGCGAGGACTGTCAAACTTGGAAACAACCCAAGAATTGCAGGAGAGAGTGACGGGGCCATGGGGGCATCCCTCTCCATCGAAGGTCATGTCCTTTATGAACATCTCCCGGTGGTGTTCGTTCTCCACCAGCACGGCTCCAATCTCCCCGAAATCTTCTGGAATCTCAAACTCGCATTCATACTTCACTTCCCCTTTCTTTTCGCTCTTCCAATGCGCATATGCCTTTATTGTTTCCTTCTCTAATCCCGTCTCTGATGAATTAATGTAGCCAACAAGTGTCAAGAGTTTTCCTTTTAATTTTCTGGGAAAATGCAAGCCATTGAACACCAGAAGAGAAAAGAAAAGAAGACGACAATAAGTACTGAAAAGCCCCTCTTCAGTAAGTCAGTAGTCTTTGCTTCCTCTTTCAATTTGCTTCATCGATCGGTTGGGGATCGACAATTTTTATTGTCCTCATTTGAGGCTGCATGGACCATCTTTTATTGTCATTTTGTAATGATTTCATGAAGTTCTGTTAGGTAGAAATCCCTTCGCCTTCTTGGAATCAGGATATTTTAATAAGATATAATCTCTATGTTTTTTCCATTAGATTAATAATATCACAACTTCTAATTTCTTAGGGAAGGTAATTAAGACTAATTTTTAATGTTTATTAATTAATTAAAAAGTGTAAGCTAATCTGCGTATATATATATATATATAACTTGGAAGTTATCATACCCCGTTGTGGTGTAAAAATTATTATTTTTTTTCTTTTTTTACCTTCTACTTCTCCTTTGCTGCAGAAACTCAAAATCTATACTTCTCCACTAAAGCAGGAAAATAGATTTCTAAAAGAGTATTCTTATTCACCTAGACTGAAAATCCATGTAACACATTTTCATTAAATAATAAAAGGATGCATAATAAATATTAACACTTGTTCATTTTTATTATTTAATAAAAAAATATCATTTATATTAAAAATTCATCTCCATCTTTAATCCAGATGAGTAGTAGTGCTCTTTTCAGAAATATACTGCTCGTCCTACACACTTACACGCGAGCATATATATATATATATATTTCTATCAGTATTTTATGTTAATGAAATTGAATATTAGGATTTGGAAAATTCAAATACTGTCAGTCACTTGTCCTTTGGACAGCAAATGTTGTGGTTGTAAAACCTTATCAGAACATGGGTTGTCATTTCACAGTTCATGCTGCAATGTAAAGACAATTTGTAATGAAACCGAAGTATCCATGTCCTCGTATTTATTTATTTTATAGAAACAATTATTTGAGCAAGATTTTAACGATTATTTTTCTGCAAAAATCTCATATTTCTCTTCTGATAGATACATATGATGCTGTACAGATGAATTAGTACTTACTGGGGTCAAGCTCCGAACTGACCATCTCCAAGAGGATCGATTTCCCGAGCAGATCAGTTATGTCGTCGAGTGGGCGGCTCAGCGAAAGGTTTCTGAAAAAGCTTCCAACTTTTACGGTGATGACGGCTTTGACGGTAACGGGGGCCTGCTCGGTGACGATGGCGACCATGGCCTTGACGGTTCTCGGAACGAATCGAACCCGAGAGCTCTTGTTCCTCTCACAGAATGCGGGCTTCAACCCGATGGCTGGGGATGCGCTGCCGGTGCCTGAGACAAACGGCTTCCGGCACGTCGCTAGGGTATGGACAGTAGTCTCAGGCCTGAGCACCGGAGACTTCAACATATTATCTTAACTATTTATGGGTTTAAAGGAATATATATATATAGAGAGAGAGAGAGAGAGAGAGAGCGAGAGAGAGAGGGAGAAATAGATAATAGCTCTCACGGTAGGAGAAGAGTGTTTAGGAAATATGTATGATAGGTATAGCTTACAGTGAGATTGTCAACTTTTTGAGAAGCTCTGTCTCTGTTATGTAGAAGAAGCTGCCACAGAGAGAGAGAGAGAGAGAGAGAGAGAGATCCACGTGATAAACGAAGCGGGTACGTGGGTGGGTCTGCAAGAAATGAAATTCACACATGGATACTTTCATTTTGGTTTGGTATAATATAGAGAGAACCATCCGTGAGGCATCCGGCAGGTGGCCGCATGATATATTATCAGCGTGTCTATATATTTGTATTGGAGTGGCGGGGGACGTGTTAATGCATGTGTAAATAAAAAAAAAAAAAAAAATTATAGAAGAAGATTCATTTAATGTTGTTTGATACAGTGGTAGAATTTGATTAAGAATGTGTTAGATTCAAATATATATTCTGCTTAAGAGTCCCTCTCTTCCGTACGTATGATTTAGAAGAATAATGGTCTATCAGACCACTAATTAAGACTGATTGCAGCATCATCCAAGGATCTTTCCAAAGATCAATAGTAGAGCAATCGCCTACAATAGATTTACAAATGCCTTTAGATAGAATGGAACAAGTGGAGAGAATTCCCTTCCAAAGATGTGAGTCAGTTTGGCTCGCTTGGGGGGTGTTCGGCTTACCTTTTTTTCATAACTTTTAAGCTATTTAACTTTTAAGTTATATACAATTTTAGAGATAACATTTAAACTGATAATGTATTTAGATAAATATGTTTTTAAGTTATCAGTTAATAGTTATGTGTTTGGTTTGAAAGATATGATCATAAACTATTAAAACTTAACAAAAATACCAAAATATACATGATGTTAAATGATGTAAAATGTTATCATTAGATGTTAATAAATTATACATAATTATTAAAAATTTATTAATATAATATTGTTATATGACAATGGCAGATGGGGGCAGTGGACGATGGGGGTGATGGCTGACGGGGAGCAGCCGGTAGGGGCAACGGCGATGGCCGATAGTGGTGGTTGGAAAAGTTGAGGCAGTAGGAGGCAGAGGTTGAAGAAGAAGGGCATGGCTAAAAATTAGCAAAAAATATGAAGATAAAATGATCGGTCAACACAACTTATAAATTAGCAGCATATTGCAAAAACTTCCCCCCATGGCCACCATCTTTTGCAAAACGATGTGTGGTAACATTTAAGCTACTTATCTTAAACACCGGTGAGGTGCACCCAAACACCTCACTAGATTTTACTTAATAACTTATAAGTTGTTGGTACAACTTATGAGCTACCAGTTACACCCTCTTAATTTCAGAATCCATAAAAGATTTGTTGTTGCAATAATTTCTTCTCCACAACATTAACTTCATTGATAAAAGAGCAATGTTCATTCTGTACGCTTTTTATATTAATACCAAGACCACCCCTTTTTACATTCTGTGGGCTACACATGAAGTCCCATGATCTCAGGTGACATTTTCTTCCTCTAATTCATCACAGAAGATTTGAGAAAACTTACAAATAGCCATAGAATATACTAGCTATTAGCAAGACACAACAATGATTTTTTTGTTTTTTTTTTTTTTAAGTGTGGGAGACATGAAATAGAGCCCCAATGGATAGAGAAAAATGTAGGAAGTCAGCTGATGAGGAATTTTATGACTCTCAAGCCTCTAGAGTTCCATGGAGGGATAGATGTTCTAGTAGTTGAGGATTGGATGATATCCATAGAGAAGCACCTTCAGACTATAGGATGCAGCGATACTCAAAGAGTTCAGCTGGCTACATTTCTATTGTGAGGGGATGTTGAGAGGTGGTGGAAAACCACTAGGCAGAGGTACATGGATAGAGAGCCATTATAGGCAGAGTTCAACGAAGCATTCAATGGAAATTATTTTTCCACTTAAATCCATGATTAGAAGACCTATGAGTTCATCGAGTTAATGTAAGAGAATAGGTCCGTGGCACAGTATGAGGCAAAATTTATTTTTCTGGCAAGGTTTGCTCCAGATTTAGTATCTACGAAAGAGAAAAATGTAGTAAAATTTCAATAGGGATTACATGTGGAGATTAAGTATCAGTTGGTCGATGCTCAGCTCACAGATTATGTTACAGTAGTGCAAAGGGCCTACATAATTGAGAAGGAGATGAATGAGTTGAGGGCAACACAGGCAACATCACGGGGGAGCGAGCTCATCTCGTGGACTTCCCCGATAGTGATAAGAAAATGAAATGGGGCACCAAGTTCAGTAGGTAATACATCCGATACGCCACCATGCAAAACTTGAGGGAGAAGGCACCAAGGTCCACTATAAGTGTTAAGGTTTGGGAGAAGGCACATGGATAGTTTCATTTTGGTTTGGTATAATATAGAGAGAACCATCCGTGAGGCATCCGGCAGGTGGCCGCATGATATATTATCAGCGTGTCTATATATTTGTATTGGAGTGGCGGGGGACGTGTTAATGCATGTGTAAATAAAAAAAAAATAAAAATTATAGAAGAAGATTCATTTAATGTTGTTTGATACAGTGGTAGAATTTGATTAAGAATGTGTTAGATTCAAATATATATTCTGCTTAAGAGTCCCTCTCTTCCGTACGTATGATTTAGAAGAATAATGGTCTATCAGACCACTAATTAAGACTGATTGCAGCATCATCCAAGGATCTTTCCAAAGATCAATAGTAGAGCAATCGCCTACAATAGATTTACAAATGCCTTTAGATAGAATGGAACAAGTGGAGAGAATTCCCTTCCAAAGATGTGAGTCAGTTTGGCTCGCTTGGGGGGTGTTCGGCTTACCTTTTTTTCATAACTTTTAAGCTATTTAACTTTTAAGTTATATACAATTTTAGAGATAACATTTAAACTGATAATGTATTTAGATAAATATGTTTTTAAGTTATCAGTTAATAGTTATGTGTTTGGTTTGAAAGATATGATCATAAACTATTAAA
Organism: Diospyros lotus; assembly: GCF_014633365.1. Taxonomy (NCBI): domain Eukaryota; kingdom Viridiplantae; phylum Streptophyta; class Magnoliopsida; order Ericales; family Ebenaceae; genus Diospyros; species Diospyros lotus. The sequence goes on from NC_068338.1 coordinate 14,453,113, forward strand.
ACTTAACAAAAATACCAAAATATACATGATGTTAAATGATGTAAAATGTTATCATTAGATGTTGATAAATTATACATAATTATTAAAAATTTATTAATATAATATTGTTATATGACAATGGCAGATGGGGGCAGTGGACGATGGGGGTGATGGCTGACGGGGAGCAGCCGGTAGGGGCAACGGCGATGGCCGATAGTGGTGGTTGGAAAAGTTGAGGCAGTAGGAGGCAGAGGTTGAAGAAGAAGGGCATGGCTAAAAATTAGCAAAAAATATGAGGATAAAATGATCGGTCAACACAACTTATAAATTAGCAGCATATTGCAAAAACTTCCCCCCATGGCCACCATCTTTTGCAAAACGATGTGTGGTAACATTTAAGCTACTTATCTTAAACACCGGTGAGGTGCACCCAAACACCTCACTAGATTTTACTTAATAACTTATAAGTTGTTGGTACAACTTATGAGCTACCAGTTACACCCTCTTAATTTCAGAATCCATAAAAGATTTGTTGTTGCAATAATTTCTTCTCCACAACATTAACTTCATTGATAAAAGAGCAATGTTCATTCTGTACGCTTTTTATATTAATACCAAGACCACCCCTTTATACATTCTGTGGGCTACACATGAAGTCCCATGATCTCAGGCAGGGGCGGAGCCAGCATAGGCCCAGTGCAGGCCATGGCCCTCACTGGGCCTTTGCCCTCCATTAATTTGGCCTACACTGGGCCTTGGGCCTCCATTAACCTTGGCCCTCCATTAATTTGGCCCTCACTGGGCCTTGGCCCTCCATTAATGATGAGAAAATTTTGATTGGCTTTGTGGTTTATACTAATTTTTAATATATTTATATTATTTATTATTTTTTTCTTTAAATAAATTTTGCCCTCACTGAAAATATCTTTTGGCTCCGCCCCTGATCTCAGGTGACATTTTCTTCCTCTAATTCATCACAGAAAATTTGAGAAAACTTACAAATAGCCATAGAATATACTAGCTATTAGCAAGACACAACAATGATTTTTTTGTTTTTTTTTTTTAAGTGTGGGAGACATGAAATAGAGCCCCAATGGACAGAGAAAAATGTAGGAAGTCAACTGGTGAGGAATTTTATGACTCTCAAGCCTCTAGAGTTCCATGGAGGGATAGATGTTCTAGTAGTTGAGAACTGGATGATATCCATAGAGAAGCACCTTCAGACTATAGGGTGCAGCGATACTCAAAGAGTTCAGCTGGCTACATTTCTATTGTGAGGGGATGCTGAGAGGTGGTGGAAAACCACTAGGCAGAGGTACATGGATAGAGAGCCATTATAGGCAGAGTTCAACGAAGCATTCAATGGAAATTATTTTTCCACTTAAATCCATGATCAGAAGACCTATGAGTTCATCGAGTTAATGCAAGAGAATAGGTCCGTGGCACAATATGAGGCAAAGTTTATTTTCCTGGCAAGGTTTGCTCCAGATTTAGTATCTACGAAAGAGAAAAATGTAGTAAAATTTCAATAGGGATTACATGTGGAGATTAAGTATCAGTTGGTCGATGCTCAGCTCACAGATTATGTTACAGTAGTGCAAAGGGCCTACATAATTGAGAAGGAGATGAATGAGTTGAGGGCAACACAAGCAACATCACGGGGGAGCGAGCTCATCTCATGGACTTCCCTGATAGTGATAAGAAAATGAAATGGGGCACCAAGTTCAGTAGGTAATACATCCGATACGCCACCATGCAAAACTTAAGGGAGAAGGCACCAAGGTCCACTATAAGAAAAACGGGATTTAGCAATAGATTTTTAGCGACAGACATTTCCGTCGTTATTTTGCGACGGAATTGCGATGGATTGCGAAAAAAAAAAATTTAGAGAATTAACAACGGATTTTAGCGACGAAAAAAATTTTGTCACTAAAAAAATAAAAAAAATTATTGTTTTAGCGACGGAAATAACTTTCCGTCGCTAAATTTTAATAATAATAATAAAAAATTTATATAGCGACAGAATTTATTTCTGTCACTAATTTTAGCGACTGAAAATAAATTCTGTTGCAAAATTTAAAAATAAAAAATTAATTTTAATATTAATTTAAATAATTAAAATTAGTTTAAATAACAAAAAAATTAAAGTTAGCGTCGGATTGTCCAAATCCATCGCTTTAATTTTTTAATTTTTAATTTTTTTATTCAATTAATTTATAAATATTTAAATTTGGGATGAATATTTAAATATATAAATATTTAAATTTTATAAAAAATTAAATATACATTTAAACATGAGATGAATATAAAAAAATTAATTTATAAAATTTAAATAAATATATTAATATTAAAAATCATAATATTGCTAAATTCTACCTATATCAATTAATATATTTCATGTGTATAAAATAAAAAATATATTAAATGTATAATAATTAATTATTTTTAATATTTATTAAATGTGTACAAAATGTAAACAAACATTACATTTGAAAAATAAATAAAAAGTTTAAAAACCATAATATTATTGAAATTTTCTTTATTTTAAATTTTAGAAATCATAAAAATGAAACAATATTGAGGGATTACATTATATAAAAAGGAGTCTAGGAGTTATTTGTAAATCTCTTTTTGTTTATAAATAGGAGAATTTTTTGCTAAGCTATAAAGTTTAAAAACCATAATATATGGATGACATTGTATCTTATACTTAATAACAATATCATATGTCACTATCTAATATATAGACATTGTAACACAATTAAATGTACAATTAAGTCATTCATAATAAACAGCTAGAGAAGTGACATATGTTGATCATGATAACAGAGTATCAAGATAAGTTCGAAATGGTTTTCGAACGAAGATATAGAATGATTTTTTCCCTTAATAGTTATACTATAAAAAACCTATAGGGATTAATTTTTATTTTTAAAGTTTAAGTGTTATGTATAAAATATTAATGTTGACCAAAAAATATATATATATCTCTTTATTATTTGTGTTCTTTAATTTTGTCTCTTAGTTATAGATGAAATTCAATAATTTGAAATTTGTTTAGTATAATTTTTATTTATAGAAAAAAATTAATTTTTTAAGATAACAAACTATTAATAAATAATTCAATATATTAAATTAATTTATTATAATTATTAAATTTATAATATAATTAAACTAGCGTATACCCTTGCCTAAAGGCACGATATAAATAATATTAAAATTAAAATACAGTTATAATTTATACGTATTATATTGTAATAATTTTGTTTGTATTAAACGCTCTACAAAACTCAAATAAAAAACAAACATATAAGATTTATAATGTTCACTAATATTGCAAATCGAAATATAAGAGCAAGTAAAAAAAAATTGTAAACACTGAACAAAAAATAAAAATTAAAGTTATTGTATACTTATTAACGTTTTATAATAAAAAGAAAAAAATTACTAAATCTATATAATAAAGAATATCAGTAAATGTTCTACAATTTGAATAAATTAAATTAAAAATTAAATATCAAACAATGTATACCAGTCATTGTTGGCCGCCATCTCTGCGGCCATCAACCGGGAAGAGGGGGGGAAGCCCAGTTCGGGGTTGGAGAACCTTCGGTTCCTGACCATGCGTGGTCGAGAACTCTTTGATTTTTATATCATTTTAATTTTAAAAATTAAATAAAAATAGGATAGATTAACCAATTCTTAAAATAAAAATAAATAAATAATTTTTTTTGAATATTTGCATCTTTAAGTAACTCAATAAGATAAATTAACCAATTTTACATTTCTTTAAATATCAAATATTCAACACCTAAACGTCATTTATTTACACTAAAAATAGCATTTCATCATCAATGATTTAAAAAAGAGATTTTTATTTCTTTTGGAATTGAATCATCCATGTTAAATTCGTATACATTAAAACTTACGTTGTTGATTTTTTTTTATTTAAAACTTACATGATAATTTAAAAAATTTCAAAAACTTATGCTTGTCAGATATTTAGAATACTTAAAAATTAAGTATTAAATGCTTTAAAAATTATTATTTTTAAAAATAAAAATTTTAAAATATTGAAAAAAGTCTTCGACCGTCGGTGGTTGGAGGCTTCAAGAGCCCCTGACAGTGGCCAATCGGGGGCCTGGGTCAGGGGTTCCTTAAACCCCCAATCGCCGCTGATCGGGAGTGATGGGTCGGCCGCTACCAGCTGCCAACTGATGTGAGCATCGTCGTCTCCTCTCCCACCGCTGCGAGCAGCGTTTATCGTCCGTCGCCCCCTTGTTGTAAGCATCGTCTTCCGTGCCCCTCCCTTTGCCGCTCGTATTGCCTCGTCCAATTGCCCTCTCCATCGGCCCCCCTCCCACCTTTTCTCAAACCGCCATTGCCCTCTTTGCCAGCCGCTCGCAGAGCATCGCCGCCACCTGCTGTCCTCCCTCCCACCCCTCTTCACCATCTCATTCCATAAAATATATATCTCTAATATTAATATTTAAGAATATATATTTTTACTTAAGTCTCAAAAATATTTATGTGAGAATTATTGTGCATCTTCTAATCATTTTCTTTTTTGTAAAGTTTACACAATTTCTCAATAAATACATTCATTGTTATTGTTGTCTTACAAAAATGGAATGGCAAATTCATTTTTCATTTTTATAATTTGAAACAAAAACTATACACAAAAGTTTTAAAATGAACAATAAAATCAAACGGAGGCTGCTTAATTTATTTGTGATAAGCAGCCGACTAATTCCACAAATTTAATTAGAGGCATTTCTTGGAAGCCACCATACCAGGCCACTCACACTTGATAGGTCGCTGTCACCGTTATAACATCACCTTAGGACTTCCACGCCCACCTGCTTCCACCGCACTTTTTGAAAATTGCCACCGCTCAACTTATGAGAGTGCATTTGCTGTTGCATTTGAGAAATAGAGACAGAAACGAATAACAATTGCATTATAATTTATTTGAGTTTTATTTGTAGTTTAAAAGTGTGATAGAGATAAGCTGTACATGCAAATTATATCATATCATTGCGATAATTCTAATTATCTCACATTTGCTGTGGTGGGTTCCAAGCGTAGGGATCCATCTATGTATCTATATAATATAGATTATATAGATACATAGCTATGGTGGGTTCCAAGCGTTGATGGCAGCCACTGGCTTCAACAGTAAATCTCCAAAAAAGTAAAATGTGTATCTTATTGCTTAACAGTGGCTTGCATGACCCGAACTCGAAGCAAAGAGATATTGAGGGATTGAACGGTTGAAAGCGATACAGATTATCATACAATCATAGATTATCATATGATACAGCGCTTGAAGGCATTAATTAATCATCCTCGATTTTCAATCCCAACTCTCTACGTTGCTCTGAATCGCATTGAAGCTCGAAACCTCCAATCCACCGCACTTTCACTTGCATCGGCCGAGCTCATCGAGCCCTCAATCTCCTTCGCCTCTTCACTGGTCTTCGATTTCGAATCCTTTTCTTTCGCTTTCCCCTTGCTCGTCGTCGGAACCTGACGGCACCGCTCCAATTCAAGCATGGTGGCGGAATTGAATGACCCGAACCTGGGCGTGGATTCTAGCGTGCTGACGAAGTTGCTATCGAAGGTGAAGGAGAAGCTGGAATTGAGCGAGGACAGCTTGATTGCTTCCAATTGGTCGAGAGAGGCAGCGGACACAATGGTGGCGGTGGCGGCCAGAGGCGGAGGACAGCTTCCACTGGAGTATGAGAGAGGGATGGGTGGGTGGGAGGGAGAGAGAGAAAGAGAGAGGGGGGCTGGAGACGGGATGGGTGGGTGGGTGAGAGGGAGGGAGAGAGAGAGAGAGAGAAGAACAGAGAGAGAAAGGGAGAGAGACATTGAGAGGCTACTGTGGGCGGGAAAACTTTTAATCCTAGCCATCAAATCCATTAGAAATGATCCCAGCCATCTAAATGTCTCCCTTTTGAGACATTTTCAAAAACCATCTTTTTTTATTATATAGATTTTTAGATAATTACAATAAGATTTTATTTAAATTACATTATTTTTATCAATTAAATAATTATTTCTATTATTTTTATAAATTATATTATTTTTTATTTAAATAATAAATATTAAAAAAATAAATCCAAGAGGCAGGAAACTCCCCGCCTCTTTCCTAACTAAATCCCCCCTCCCCCTCTCTTCCCCCCAAAAATCCCTAAGTCCACAAACCTCTCCTCAAATCCCTCCAAATCTCCCCCCAAATCCCTAAGTGCCCCCTCCCCCTAATCTCTAACCCTCTCTGGCTCTCTAGCACTCTCTGGCTTCTCGCCCTCGCCCTTCCCCTCTCATCTCGCTCATTGCCTCACCCTCGCCCCCACTTTCACTCGCTGCCTCGCCCTCCCCCCGTTCTCTCTCGTTGCTTCACCCTCGCTCTCATTCGTTGTCTCACTCTCGCTTATGGCCTCGCCATCGCTCTCTCACTCTTGCTCGCTGCTTCGCTCTTACTCGCTGCTTTGCTCTCGCTCGATCTCGCCTCTCACTCACTATCTCGCTCTCGCTCGTGACCTCGCCCTCGTTGTCTCGCCATCTCTCTCTCTCTCTCGCTTGTTGCATCGCCCTCGCTCCTCACCCTCATTTCTCTCCCTCGTCTCTCGCTTGCTCACTCTGTCACCCTCGCTCGTGGCTCACCTCGCTTGTTGCCCCTCGCCCTAGCCCGCGTCTCTCGCTTGAAGCCTCGCCCTCGCCAAGGTTAAATTATTATTTTTTATTTTTTGGATATTTATTTTACTTTTTATTTTTAAAATTTGTTTGCAACTCATGTTAAATTTAAGTAAATTTGAAGTGTTTTCACTATTAGTTTATTTTTTTTATTTTTCTTTCTTTCCAAGCAAAAAAGAATGAAAGAAATTATTTATTTCTTTTATATGTTTTTTCAGTGAAAGAAATGTTCTTTTATTTCTTTTATATGTTTTTGTTTATGTTATTTCATTAAAAAATTATTTATTTTGTTGTTTGCTGCTCATATTTTTTATGCTTCCTTCATTTTTTTTGTGTGTTATTTTATTTATTTATATATTTTATTTGTTTTCAGTAAATTATTAGAAATGTTTGTTAGGATTCTAATTTTATTCTATTTCTGATTATATTTAAAATTTAAATATTTAAATATTAATTAATTATCTTTTTTCTAATAATTTTATGTTTGTCAAGATTATAGTGTAAATATTTTTTTATTTTTTAATTATTATTATTTTTATTTTATTTTTTTTCATAAATATGCTTTAGCGACGGAATATATTTTCGTCGCTAAATATTTTTTAATTTTTAATTTTATATTTTAAAAATAAAAAATATATTTTATAAAAAAAATTTAAAATTTGAAATTCTTGTAGTGGTCCATGTTAAATGTGTTATACCTATAGATAGATAGGGCACCTATAGAAGGACTATCCACAGAGTTAAAGGCATAGTAGGTGATAGAGAGGTAATTTGTTACCAATGTGGTCGAAAGGTCCATAAGGCCAACATTTGTAATTAGCCACCGCAACAAGGAGGACAAAGATCTGGGAGTTAGGGTTACAAGCAAGGCCAAAAGCCATAAGTACCTAGAGTTTAGGGGACGGCTCCACTCTTGGCACTACCATAGGTGTAACGCCCCAATTTTTAATTATATAATGAAACTAAATATAAGCAAATATCCCATAAGGGCATTATGGAAATCTTTACCAACAGAAGTAAAAGATCGAACCTGATAGCTATCTAAAGCTAGATAAACAATGGATTTTTCAATAATAAAATCTTTAATATAAGTACACCGCAATATGTGACTTTCAAAATTCATCAAATATCTCTTACCGCGTTCACAGTGCATAATAATCACGACCTATAACTTTAATAAGTAAATCCAAGCCTTACGTAATCCCTGTTTATACAATTGTGACACACAACTCTCAAAACAAACTCAAAGATTACATAAGATCCATAGTACATGAGAATAGGAAATTAAACTAAACTTCGGCCTCCTCATAGCCCTTTTCTCTTTCTCATCTTCAGTACCTGACATGCTCAGATACCTGGGACGTTGAATATTCCAGGGGTATGAAACACCCGAGTTAGATTGTTATATCTAAGTGAGTGGCATAAGGAAGAAGATACATGAATGCATATGTGAGACAAGAGACATCTTAACGGGTAATTCAAGAAAGGAAACAGTTTGTGCATAAGCAAATGAGTACAAAGAACAACAAGAATCTTTCCTTATCACCATTTCCTTGGCCCGTCATCATTCCAAACATCTCAGCCTCACCTCTAGGCTAACCCCTACCTCTGGGCACGTGATCGTGGTCCAACCCCTCATGCCTCATCTCTAGGCACGGCCCCACCTCTAGGCACAGGATCGCATCCCCCCCCCCAGATCATCGTGATGTTCCACCAACAGGTTGCTAATCATCATATTCAAATTCCAATCCCACCAACTAGCCACAAAATACAACAAAAATATGCATAGATATAGGCAGGATATGCTCAAAGCAAAGAAATATGTGATGTAAGCCACCAACCATGAGATGTTGCATGACAAAGCAGAAGGAACATGATATGTAAGACAGAAGTCACACACGAAAGTCGTTGTGGTCAAACCCGATGTAACAAAGTATAAAGGATATGCTCGAAACCAAAAAAACATGAGACATAAGCAACAAACCACCCATAAATGAACCCAAGAGTAATCAAGAAGAAGTAAGAAGCATGCATAAACCACTCACCTTGGTTATTTACCTTTTAGGTGTACCGTTTACATGCAAACCTAGAATGTTTACTACTAAAAAATGAGCTCTCGTAAGGTAAATGCCAAATATTTTTATACCAAGTTGTAGGTCATTAAAATGGGAGTATGCCATAAAAAATTTCATGGAAAAAAAAGGCTCCACGCGCCTTCACGCACCCCGGAAAGGGGCCTCACGCGCTGCCCCTATTTTTAGCCAGTTTCGCACAATTTTCGTATTTCGGCTGTATCTCCCTCATTTTAACTCCGATTCAACCCCTGTTTGAACCCAAGGACTCCTCTTTCTACCCTCTACATGATTACAAAAAGAAATTGAGCTTATCTTGAAATTTTGGTGACTGTTATGCACAAGCTTTGAGATGGGTTCGCAACTTTCGGCTGCTTGATTTCGCCTTCAACTAGGGCAAAACTTCCTCGCTTCTTTCAACCAGAATTTCCCCTCTTTCATGAGCCACTTACCCCCTTGATTTAGTGGCTATAAACCAAGCCCAAAGCATGCTTATATAGAACCTTTAAATCCATAAGATTGAGACACTTGGCTTTCTTAAGATGGTGACATTTGGCATTGAGATTTGCACCATAATCATTGCTTTCTTCCCCTTACGACAAGTGGCCCTAGAGATTTGGGCCTAATCATGACATATTAAACCCTTCGACGAATAAATTTTCGTCACGTGTTATGGGGATTTGAGCCATAATCATTACTTCCATGTGTTTCCATCCAAATGGTGCCATGTGTCCTATATCATCATTACTTGCATAATTACGACTTTGCTCCTAGCTTAGAAAATGAACCTTTGTCTCAGGCATTACTTCATATTTTGTTCTGAAAAATCTCGAGTATTACATCATCCCTGTTGGTCCCTTGACACACACAATGGCCACTCAAGATGGGAGGTGAATTGAGTGATTAAAAACTTATTGAATCGATTCTTTCCTTCTTAAAACTCTTGAGATTTTCTTATACACAAAATACACTTGTTATAAATATATATGTTGTTTGGAAATGATAGCAATATAAATACACAAACAACCATAACATAAACACAAGATATATAGTGGTTCGGTGTATCCAACACCTACTCCACTCTCTCAAGGTCAAACAGACACTTGAGGTTCCACTAAAACCACCACTAGGTTTCCACACAAGAGCACCTACCAAACTTGTACACCTTGAGGTTTCCCCTTAGCTCACCCCGGAAACTAATACAACACAATAATATACCTAGATTACTTGGGCTCTAGGATGCCACTCACAATCCACAATCTAATACAAATAAATCAATCCTATGTCCAACACACTTGGACTACAATGGATATCAATACAAGAACAATATATAAGGCAAAATGAAATGATACAAGTTACCAATAAGAAGAAAACTTCTTCTTTGTCTTGAGGCTCCAATTAATAGATCTTTGAAGCTCCTTGGGCCTTTGGATTGCTTTGATTGAGTGCTTGAGAGCTTGGGTGTGCTTTAGGAAGATAGGAAATGGTAGAGCATTAGCCTCCTCCAGATTTCTCCTCTTGATATTTATATTGGAGCTCCCAAAATGACCTGCAACGGCTCCAAAAATCCGACCGTTGGAGTCTGACAGTCGACTGCTCTAACTGACAGTCGACTTGGCGACACCCATAGTCGACTCTTGCTATCGACAGTTGACTTTCGCTCAACCCACAATCGACTTTCTCACAGACAGTCGACTCTCATTGGCCTACAGTCGACTGGATAAAACCCACTCTTGGCTACCTCGACTCTGTATAAACAATGCTCGGCTATATCGACTAATGCACATCCACAGTCGACTACCATTTTGACTTACAGTCGACTGTCCCTCACCGAGAGTCAACTCTCAGTCCAGATTTCAGAAAAATAAGATTTGCTTTGATAATACAATACATAGCATAAATTCATTACAAGATATTTACATTTATTTAGTTTAAGTAAATGTCCACATTTTCTTTTATTTATATTTTACCTTCCATTTACTTTAATACATAAATGTAAATAACAAAGTACCTCCCATTTGGATTCAATAAAAATATCTAAAAAATCAAAATCCAAATAGATAAGAAAGTAGATTTTAGGTTCAAAACAAATTATAGATTTGACGATTTTAGCACTTCCAAAATACATCTTTTCCATTACTTGAAAAATTCACTAAAAATCATTTTCACTATAATGAATACTAGCTATGAAAATACCGGGAGTTAGTTTTCCAAAAGGAAAACATTTTCTTATATGTTCTTTTATAGTGTGCTAATATTCTACTTAGAATCAAATAGTATTTCTTGGTTCGTTTTGATACACAAAATACTATAATACTTAACAAATATCAAAAATCCATTAGGGGTTTTAAACATACTAAAAATAGCTTTCTTAAAATTATGTTTTGTTAAACATCAAAATACACAATAGGTTGATTAGAGCAACTTGGCTCAACAATCCCCCCCTTAAAAGAAAAATTTGTCCTCGAAATTCCACCTTATTCCTCAAAACGCACTCGATTAAGCAAATTCCTCAAAATCATGGTGTCTCTAGAACACCTTTTCCCAAGAGGTATTATTTCATTCCTCAAGACACACATCAAGGTGGATAGCATTCCTGGTTTGGTGTGCCTCGTCTGATATGATTTGTCTTAACTCTTGGCCTCAGGCACATAAATTCCATCCAATACCCACAGTTAAGGCTTTTGACCTTTTCCCAATTGTTAACACGTGACCATACCTTCGAGTCTTCTAAAATAGCTTTCCAAATCTGTTCATCAGAGGAGAGCGAATTGCCAAACTAGCGATGCAAACAGACGTTTCCTTAGGGGACCACATCTACTAACAATGGGCTAAAAGCTTTCATCAGTCCCCACTCTCGGGTTATCAGAACAGGCTATCAGAACAAGCTCGTTCTCGCATTAACCACCACGTTCACACAGAACATGCTATCAGAGCAAGCTCATTAGCCACCATGTTCATCCTCCGAAGATGGTACTAGATCACACAACCACAACCCTTCGAAAACTCTATCCGTTGTCGCTACCCTGCATTCCAATCCTTTTAAAGAAAAAATACCCCAAGCAATCATGAAGACCTCAAACTTTTATATAGCGCTACCAAAGCAAGCCTACTACTGCATCAGCATTCGCGCCAATAAGGCAGAGTTTTAGGAAAATCAAATCAGAGCCAATTGCTCATAATTTTTTGGGGTGTACAACAATCTGCATACCAAACTGAAGGTCAGGTCAGTAACTAGAATAAAATTCCCTTCCCCAAAGGCTAAGTATGGGAATCGCAAACCCATTGCTTGCTATTATAGGAAAACACATTTCCTAAGCAAGCCCATAACACGTCAAACGCTTGCATCGGGGAAAACATACCACTCATAGTTACAACCTACCTCAACCCACGTATGTAATTACCATCCCATCACCCCATTTCCAAACCCTTGATTTCCTAAGCCCACTTAGCACACTATGCAGTACACTCTTGGTACCGACACTTTCTCATACTCAAATTCTCTCGAGGAGAATAGGTTAGATATCAGTCCATAAATGCAATTACAAACTCATATAAGTATGATTTGATTACTTCAATCATCAACTCACAAGGGTTACAGGTGTGTTTGCTAACCCCAAATATCATTACTGGCTTCTCATAAAAATTCATAACAAGGTCTAGAGTGGTTTTGCCACACCTTCCTTCTTAATCCTTAATTACATTTCTTAAGGCCACAAATCATACTCAAAGTTACAATTAACACACATTAACTCACAACTATCTAACTTACTACTTCGCATCCTTTCTTTTTCCAAATTATAGGTTGATACATATATCATCATTCCTTAGGTGATGTGAATGGGTTGACCGGGAACCGACTAACACTCGCACAACCATATTAAAGAGGATTCGAGGTACCTTGCACAACCGTTGAGTTGGCATTGGTATCCTTTCCTATCAAACCAAACACATGACTCTGATGCAGTTCCTTGCTTCCTTGGTTCGTCTGGGATTAGTTGACTTCTCTCAGTTGCGGGCAGTCCCTAAAGAGATGCCCAGTCTGTTGGCAAATAAAGCACATGGGTCCCTTGGGACAGTCTCGAGCCAAGTGGTCGTTTCTTCCACAGGTGTAACACCCTCCCCGGCTTCTTCTTTCACAAGGTTTTCTGGGATAGGATTTTCGACATCTAGGGCATTTGCCTTTTTCCTTGAAATCTTCTCCTTGAACCCCAAGACTACTTCTTTTCCCAAGTTTTCTCTCATCGATTTCCCTGGATTCCATCTTCAGGGCACTCATTTGATGGAGGTTACTCTCCATGGTCAAGGCTTGTGACACCACCTCCGCGTAAGTACGTGCCCCTAGAGAGCTTAATGCTAACTGGATCTCCAACTTCAATCCCCCAAGGAACTTTTGTTCCTTGGCTTCCTCATCTAGGTTGTAAACTGGCATGTACTTGATTAGTCGAGTAAAACCATCCTCATACTGGGCCACAGTCATGTTCCCAACCTGCTTCAGGTCCATAAACTCTCGGCCCTTCTCCAACTTCTTACATAAAGGAAAGTATTTGGTATTAAAGAGTTCTTTAAATTGTGCCCATGTAATGTTTAACATACCTTGCCCTTTAAAATCTGGCAAAATTCTTTACATCGTTCTCCACTAGAGGTTCGCCTCGTCCTGAATCATAAAGGTGGCACAATTGATCATTTCCTCCTCATTATAACCAAGGAAGTTAAACATATTTTCCATCTATTCTAGCCAATACTCACTCTCACTTGGGTCAGCTCCTACTTTTCCCTTTAAAATAGGTGGATTAAATCGCTGGAATCTATTAATGGCATCTGGAGCTCGAAGGGTAACTCGATCAGTTAGCTGCACCCGTTGCATATAAGTTACCATGTTTTCCATGACTCACTCCATTCGATCCATGTGAGTTCCACCCTCCTGGCTCCCCTCTTGGGATGGGTTTTCTTGGTGGGTCTCCGATGTCTCCTCGCGAGAATATTGTGTTTCCTTTTCTTAGGTGTTGCTCTCATGATGGTTTGGGGTGACAGGGCTTAAATCCTCTAGAACGTCGAGTTTTCACCATCTGAAATATCCACACCTAAAATCATGAGGTCAACATTTAAACCTTTAACAGTAAAATAATTCGAAACATTTGTAACTAACTAGTAAGACCCAAAACACAAATAATAAGTTTTCGACTTTCCCCCCTTGTTTGGATCTAGTTGACCACTACTATAACAAGTTTCAAATATCCGAATTCCCAAATTGGCACAGGGATTTCATGAACCAGGTGCCTACTAGACCTTTACCAGGTTCCAAACCTCAGTTCAGATAATCTTTCAAATTCTACAATCCATGTGAAACAATTTGACAACAAAATAATCTCCTAAGCACCTACTTTTTGAAATCCACAAGATAATATATCCATCAAATACTCATACCAAGTCTTATCTTGTAAGACAATTAGGCATCCTTCAAGCATCTGGTGCCTAGAATCGTTAAGATCTTTTAAGATCAAAGGTTTGCAAGGCAAGGTAGTCTCCCAACGATTATCGCCTAGCATTCCCTGAAGCGCCAAACTCATCGAGTCCTTGTGAAGCAACACAAGATTCAAAATGGACTATATCTAATGTAAGCAATTTTCTCAAAACCCTAAGCAGTAACTTATAAGGAAAGATGTTTCCAAAATCCAAAAAAAATCACTCATGATCTTAACTAGGGGTTTAATTAAAATACTTACCAGTACCTTACCTCACTCTACTTACTTATTGGATTCTAATATCCTTAGCAAAAATGTCCTGAACCCACGTGCAATCTATCCTGTCACCGAGACTCAAAGATCAGTAACAACTGAAATATATCATAAATAACTCACATAACCATTTTGCCTTCTACAATCCTTAAGGTAGGTCACATAACCTATCTCATCATCAAGAAACCTTCATCGGTTAATACCACCAAGATATCTCATATCACTATTGTATCACAAAAATTCGAGCTTCTAGAAATCCGGTTAGTCTTCTAAAACTCAAATCTTTAAATTTAAATTGATTATATAAAGGATTCCAACAACCATGTCAAAATATTTTCAAAAAATCCAGTGGGTTACTATAGTAGAGGGTTCATCAAATACTTACTTATCTACACCTCAACCCACTTACTCATTGCATACTTATTTATACCAAGTTCTACCCTGTTATCAAGAAATCTCACAGGTTAGTAATAAACATCAAATGACATCCCATGTCACTAATGTATCCTCATTTGTACATAACACTCGGTTTCACTAGTATATATTTAGAAATCCTCATTCTTCTGACAACGAAACAAATCCTCTTCCTCAAACTTAGATTTATTCCTGCCATAGGTCAAGACAACCTCAAGGTTAGTCAAATAAAAATCTAAACCCAAATCATATATTTAAGCTTTGATACCAATTGTAACGCCCCATTTTTTAATTATATAATGAAGCTAAATACAAACTAATATCCCACAAGGGCGTTATGGAAATTCTTACCAATAGAAGCAAAAGATCGAACCTGATAGCTATATAAAACTAGATAAAAAAAAGGATTTTCAAATAATAAAACCTTTAATATAAGTACACCGCAATATGTGACTTCCAAAATTCATCAAATATCTCTTACTACATTCACAGTACATAGTAATCACGACCTATAACTTTAATAAATAAATCCAAGCCTTACATAACCCCTGTTTATACAATTGTGACACACAACTCTCAAAACAAACCCAAAGATTACATAAGATCCATAGTACATGAGAACAGGAAATTAAACTAAACTCCGGCCTCCTCATAGCCCTTTTCTCTTTCTCATCTCCGGTACCTGACATGCTCAGATACCTGGGACCTTGAATATTCCAGGGGTATGAAACGCCCGAGTTAGATTGTTACATCTAAGTGAGTGGCATAAGGAAGAAGATATATGAATGCATACGTGAGACAAGAGACATCTTAGCTGGTAATTCAAGAAAGGAAACAATTCGTGCATAAGCAAATGAGTATAAAGAAGAACAAGAATCTTCCCTTATCACCATTTTCTCGGCCCGTCATCATGCCAAACATCTCAGCCTCACCTCTAGGCTAAGCCCCACCTCTGGGCACGGGATCGCACCCCCCCCAGATCATCGTGATATTCCACCAACAGGCTAGTAATCATCATATTCAAATTCAAGTCCCACCAACTAGCCACAAAATACAACACAGAGATGCATATATATAGGGGGATATGCTCAAAGCAAGGAAATATGAGATGTAAGACACCAACCATGAGATGTTGCGTGACAAAGCAGAAGGAACATGATATGCAAGCCACAAGCCACACACGAAAACTGTTGTGGTCAAACTCGATGCAACAAAGTATAAAGGATATGCTCAAAACCAAGAAAATATGAGACATAAGCAACAAACCACCCATAAATGAACACAAGAGTAATCAAGAAGAAGTAAGAAGCATGCATAAACCACTCACATTGGCTATTTACCTTTCAGGTGTACCATTTACACACAAATTGAGACTGTTTATTGCCAAAAAATGAGTTTTCGTATGGTAAATGCCAAATATTTTTATACCAAGTTGTAGGTCATTAAAATGAGAGCATGAGATTAAAAAAATTCATTGAAAAAAAAGGCTCCACACGCCATCACGAGCCCCGAAAAGGGGCCTCATGCGATGCCCCTATTTTTGGCCAGTTTCGCTCAGTTTCTATATTTCGGCCGTATCTCCCTCGTTTTAACTCCGATTCAACCCCCGTTTGAATCTACGGACTCCTCTTTCGACCCTCTACATGATTACAGAAAGAAATTGATCTTATCTTGAAATTTTGGAGACTGTTATGCATGAGCTTCGAGATGGGTTCGCAACTTTCGGCGGCTTGATTTCACCTTCAACTCGGGTAGAACTTCCTCCCTTCTTTCAAGGAGAATTTTCCCTCTTTCATGAGCCACTTACCCCCTTGATTTAGTGGCTAAAAACCAAGCCCAAATCATACTTATATAGAACCTTTAAACCCATAAGATTGAGACACTTGTCTTTCTTAAGATGGTGATATTTGGCATTGAGATTTGCACCATAATCATTGCTTTCTTCCCCTTGCAACAAGCGACCCTAGAGATTTGGGCCTAATCATGATAAACACTACAAAAAAATTCATAATTTAATGACGAATTTAGAGACAAAATTTTTTTGTCGCTAATTAGAGACGGAAATTTGGATTTGCGACGGAATATTTTGTCACCAAATTTTTTATTTTTTTTAAATTTAGCCACGGGGTTACCCTGCCGCTAAATTTTGCATTTTATTTAATTTATTTTTTATTTTTTAGCGACGGGGTTGCCCCATCACTGAATTTTTTTTATTTTATTTTTTTATTTTTTAGTGACAGGTATGCACCCGTCACTAAATTTGCATTTTTTATTTTTTTTATTTTTATTTTTTAGCAACGGGGGCTGCCCTATTGCTGAATTTTCAATTTTTATTTTTTTTTATTTTTTAACGACGGGTGTTGCCCCGTTGCTAAATTTGCATTTTTTATTTTTTTTATTTTTATTTTTTAGAGATTGGTGTTGCCCTGTCGCTAAATTTTTTATTTTTATTTTCTATTTTTAGCGACAGGTGTGCCCCCATCGCTAAATTTGTATATTTTTTTTTTTTAGCAACAGGTGTTGCCCCATCGCTGATTTTTTTTTTTTTTTTTTTAGCGACGGATGTGCCCCCGGTCGCTAAATTTGCATTTTTTTATTTTTTTTATTTTTATTTTTTAGCGACGAGGGCTGCCCCGTCACTGATTTTTTGATTTTTATTTTTTAGCGACAGGTATTGCCCGTCACTGAATTTTTGATTTTTATTTTTTTTATTTTTTATTTTTAGCGACGAGTGTGCCAGCATCGCTAAATTTGTATTTTTTATTTTTATTTTTTAGCGACGGATGTTGCCCCGTCGTTGAATTATGTATTTTTAATTTAATTTATTTTTATTTTTTAGCAACGGGAGTTAACCGTCGCTAAGTTTTATATTTTTTATTTAATTAAATTAAATATATTTAGTGACGGAATATTCCATCGATAATTAATAAAAAAATTAAATAAATAATGAAAAAATTAATTTTAAATTAAATGTAAAATCGATAAATAATTAAAAAATTAAATTAATAATTAAAAAATTTAGCCAGTCATTACAAATGAAAAAATAAATTTTATTTATTATGTATTAAATGCATATTTTATGTATTTTATTTACAAACCAAAAATATGTAAATCGATATGATATTGTAAAATTTATAATAACAAATATGTATTAAACTAATTTTTAATCAAATAAAACTTAAATATTTAAGAGATAAATTAATTACAACATTTAAGTGGTATGTTAATTTAGTTAAAATTTACAATATTTATTTTTTTAAGTATTAATTTATAAATTTAAAAGATTTAAAATTTAAAAACTCAATTTAAAATAAAATTAAAATGTTGTAATTTTAGCTGGGTATAGTATATTGTTAATATATGCATTGTATATCATAAGGAAGCTCGCAGCTCGGATGGTTGTGCGTGCGCACGCGCGGATGGGTGACCAGGGATCGAAACTGAGGAAGGGAAGAAGGAATGCACTGGGAAATTATCCCAGCGCTAGGGCTGGCAATAAGCCGAGCTACGCCTAGCTTGAGCTCCGCTCGAGCTCAATATGAGCTGATTTTTTTAGGTCGAGCTCGGCTCGATGATGACTACGAGCTGGCTCAGCTCATCTTGAAACTGACTATCACCTTACTTTTATATATATATATATATTCAAAAAATGTAATGCAAATAAATCTACAAGCACACATAATATATTCTACAATTGTATTATGTATACTTGAAAAAAGTGCAATATGCAAATGCACAACAACAAAAGTATAACAAATTATGCACAGAAAATAGACCCCAAAAGAAGGATAGCAACATAGAAAACAAACCCAGTTGCAGGAACTGGAGGTCGCATGCTAGCCGACTATCGAAAAAGTCGTTGGTCATCTCGTTGGAAGCTGGAGGAGAAAAAAAAGAAGATGTGCTGCCGCTGGAGAAGGATTCGCCAAAAGTTAGAGGAGAAGAAAAAAAAGAAGATACGTTAGAATCTGCTAGAAGAAGAAGAAGAAGAAGACAATGCGAGAAGAAAAAGATAACGTAAAAAAGAAGTGTGCTGGAGAAGAATTGAAGACCCCCCGACAGAGTCTCTCCGTCCCTGTCAAATCCACTAAGCCACCCCTTCAAATCAATCAATGGCTTTTTGGAGTTTCCCCCTCCCTCCAAATCTATTTGTGTATATATTTAAATAATATATTTATAAAATTATTAAGTATATATTTATATTATTGAGTATTAAGTAATAAATATTTTTTTATTTAATAAATTTATAAAATTAATATATATATATAAGTATATCGAGCTGGCTCGTGAGCTAAATGAGTCGAGCTGATGGTAGCTCAAGCTTGGCTCATTTACTAAATGAGCCAAATATTTGAGCTCAAACTTGGCTCATTTGTATCACGAGTTAACTTATTGAGCCAATTATCGAGTCGAGTTTTGAGCTAGCTCACGAGTAGCTCGGCTTATTGCCAGCCCTACCCAGCGCTACACGTGGCGGCTCAAGGCGGTGCCACGTGGTGCTACAAGGCAGCGCGGGCATCCTTCCAGCACAAGCTACTATTATTATTTTTTTAAAATTAAAGTTAGCGATGGAATTGTTTCCGTCGCTAATTATAATTTATTTTAATTTTTTAAATATTCTAATTTTTATTGTGTATTAGCGATGAAAAACTTTCCGTCCCTATTCAGCGACGGAAATCGTTCTGTCGCTAAAATAATATTTAATTTTTTAAATAAATTTTATTTTTTATTTTTTAATCAACGACGGAAATTTTTGTTGCTGATTTCGTCGCTAAATTTTAGCGACGCCATTTTTAGAGACGGGAAGATGCCCGTCGCTAAATTTTTTAGTGACGAATTTTGATGTTTTTGCGATGGATTTTTCCGTCACTAAATTTCGTTTTTCTTGTAGTGATATTAAACCCTTAGACGAATAGATTTTCGCTACGTGTCATGGGGATTTGAGCCATAATCATTACTCCCACGTGTTTCTATCCAAATGGTGTCATGTGTCCCATATAATCATTACTTCCATGTGTTTCTATCCAAATGGTGCCATGTGTCCTATATCATCATTACTTGCATAATTACGAATTTGCCCCTAGCTTAGAAAATGAACCTTTGTCTCAGGCATTACTTCATATTTTGTTCTAAAAAATCTCAGGTATTACAATAGGGACAACACACAGAGGATGTTAACAGACCCCACGTTTAGGGGTAGGTGTTCGCTTTAACTGTAGTTGAGGTTAAGATAGGGAAGGATACAATGTTAGGTATTCTCTCCTTATATGATGTTGATGTACCTGTTTTATTTGACATAGAATCCACACACTCTTTTGTTGCACCCCAAGTTGTATTTCATATTCCAATTCCTAGAACATTACTGTCGTATTGCTTGATTATCTCTACACCCGGGAATGCACAATTGGTAGGTAGTGAAGTTTATAGGGACTGCAAGATTATGGTGTATGATATTGGTAGGTAGTGAAGTTTATAGGGATTGCAAGATTATGGTGTATGATAAGAAGCTGCTTGGAAATTTGGTGGTATTAGATATAAAGGATTTTAACCTTATTTTGGGCATGGATTGGCTATTCCAACATTATGTCAAGGTTGATTGTTGGCACAAGGTAATTCATTTTGAGTTGCCTCAATAGTCGATTATAATGTACAGAGGCATTAAGCCAATGAGCTCCATGCCCATGATTTTTGTAATGAAGGTGGAGAAGTTGGTGCAACATGGATATGAGGCATATTTGGCTTTTGTGACGACGGGTAAGAAGAACAAGGCAGAATTGTTAGATATTCTAGTAGTTTGGGAATTTCCTAATGTGTTTCCTGAAGAATTATCATGATTTCCACCGCTGAGGGAGATTGAGTTTTCTATTGATTTGGTGCTAAGTATGCAGCTTATTTCCAAGGCCCCTTATAGAATGACTTCCAATGAATTATAGGAACTAAAGGTACAGTTGCAAGAATTGATTGAGAAGGTATTCATCTGCCCGAGTGACTCACCTTGGGGTGCTCCAATATTGTTTGTGAGGAAGAAGGATGGATCCATGAGGCTATGCATCGACTACCGATAGTTAAATTAGGTGACGTTAAAAAATGAGTACCCTTTCCCACGTGTTGATGACTTGTTGGACCAACTTAAGGGAGCCTCAGTCTTTTCAAATATTGACTTGAAATCAGAGTATCATGTAGTGACGATCAGGGAAGAAGATGTACAGAAGACAACATTTTGCACCCAGTATGGCTATTATGAGTTTGTGGTCATGCCGGTGGGCTTACGCCTGACCATAGTTATCATGCTAGTGGGCTTTAGCTCGATCGTGGTTATCATGCCAGTGGACTTATGTCGCCCATGGGAGCTTCGGCTCATAATGTCACCTAGGTTGGATTAGGGCGTGGGTGGATGATGGTCCACACTTTATATGGCATATATTTGTTGATGGATTGGTATATAACTTGGTATATGAGCATGATTTTGACTATGATGTTAACCTTTGGAATTCTGTCTTGGGTTGTGGGATATTCTTTTATTCCTGTCATTGCTTTATCATGCCTCATTCTCTTATGCTTTCATTTGTTGCTTATACTTGTTGAGCTTTGTAGCTTATGTTGTTTCCTTGCATCATTCCATGTTCAGGTAAAGGAAAGGCAAAGGAAGGTGGTGAGTTTAGTCATGTCTAAGAGGGGATAGATATGTGTACAGAGTCACTCCAAGCTTGAGATCCTTGGGAGCTGTTTTGAGAGTGTAGGGTTGAGATCTTGATTTGATAGTACTTTATATTACCTTATTCACTATTTTGTTATGCATGGGATGATATGCCCAGTTAAAAGAATGATGTAATGCTACATGGTGATGTATATTTCTTTTGAAATCTTATAGACGATGTGGAGATTTTGTGGTTGATGTTTGGATTTTATTTCTATACCTTTTCCATGGTGACTCTCTCACGAATCTCCTATGCTAGCGGGAGTTCAGAGAGGCAGGCCATTATAGTTTTGGTATTAAAGCCAAGGTTTGGGAGAAGAAAGGACTTTGTATACATAGGATATTGGGTAGAGTTAGGGATATGTTTGGTAGTCCGAAGTAAAATCGATTAAATGTCTTCTAAAAGTGAATTGGTTGTGCAGGACAATGAGTACTCGTTCTCATAAAAGGAGGCCGACGACTCAGAGTCAAGGTCGTGGCCAAACCATACATTCAACTGCTTTTAAATCTCCGAAACAACCCAGAGGAGAATAGTGCCAAGAAATGGCAGAGTTTCGTAGGGCTTTAGCTAGAATACAAAGGGCAGTGGAAATGCTTACCGCAGATCGAGTTAGACATGACTAGGTGCCCCGGAGGTTAAAGGGAATTCAGTTGGGCATGAAAAGGGTCACATGCAAAACCCTATGTCATAGGGTCCAGGCAGGGATGGGAGACGTCAGTTACTTAAGAACTTTATGGCACTTCAACCCCTGGAGAAACATTGGATAAAGTCAGTGGAGAAACATTTGCAAGCTACAGGATGCACTGATGCCCAAAAAGTGCAATTGGCGACCTTCCTATTAACGGGAGAGACCGAGAGATGGTGGGAGACAGCTAGGCAAATATATGGGAATAGGGAGCCAACTTGGCTAGAATTCTAAGGAGCTTTTAATGATAACTATTTCCCTAGCTGGATGAGGGAACAAAAAATGAATGAATTTATTGAATTAACTCAAGGTACCAAGACCGTAGCTCAGTACGACGCCGAGTTCATTTCTTTGGCCTGGTTTGCTCAAAAACTAGTATCTTTTGAGGCCAATAAGGCAGCGAAGTTTCAACAGGGCTTGCTGGGTGAGATTCGATATGCCTTGGTGGGTGCTCGGATTTCGGACTATCCCACCATCATACAAAGAGTATATGCTATTGCGATGGATCGGATGGAAATAGGAATTGATCGGCCATCATCAAAAGGGGTAGGATCCTCCCAAGGACGGAGTGGTAATACGAAGAGAAAATGGGATACGGGACCAGTGAGAAACCTTCCAGAAATCCTGACTTGCAAGATTTGCAGTAAGAGGCATCGAGACCCTTGTCGTTTTGCTAAGGGGTGAGTTTGCTTTTTATGCAGACATGCGGAGCATATCTGAAAAGATTACCCCCAGAATGCAGACGTGGCATCAGTTGGAGAGGTGATTTGCTATCATTGTGGATGTAAAGGCCATAGGGCCAATGTATGTACTTCATCACCCAGACTGAAGGGTTGAGACTTGGAGGACAGGGCGAAACAGCTCAGAGGACTTCTATGCCTAGCGGCTAAGGACCACTAGCAGTACCGCAGGGCTAACGTCTAGCTGTTACTGATCAACCCCATGTGTAGGGGAGAGTGTTCGCATTGACAACAGCAAAGGCTGAGCGGGAAGATGACACTATCCAAGGTATCCTTTCTCTTTATGGTTTTAATGTACATGTATTGTTTGATACAGGTTCCACTCATTCTTTCATAGCGCCTCGGGCGGTATGCCACATCCCCATCTCTTGGATTTCCTTGTCGTATTATTTGGTGGTAACTACGCCAAGGGGTAGAATGATGATGGGAGGAAAGATTTGCAGAGATTGTGAAATTATGGTCTATGAGTGGGCACTACCCGGTGACTTAGTGGTTGTGGACATTGAGGATTTCGATGTGATCTTAGGTATGGACTGGTTGGCATGTCACTATGATAAAGTGGATTGTTGCCAAAAGGTGATTCGGTTCGAGCTTCCCTAACAACCCGTGATTATATAACGAGGAGTTAAACTCATAAGTTCTACACCTATTATATCAATAATGAAAGCAAAGAAATTTACACGGCGGGGTTTTGAATCATATCTTGCATTTGTGACAACGGGTTTGGAAAATAAATTAGAGTTGTCTGATATACCCGTGGTTAGTGAATTTCCATATGTGTTCCCGAAAGAATTACCCAGTTTACCACCTATGTGAGAAGTTGAATTGTAGATTGAGTTAGTACCCAGCACCCAACCTATCTCTAAAGCTCCATATCAAATGACTCCAAACGAATTAAAGGAATTAAAGGTTCAACTGTAGGAGATGATTGATAAGGGTTTTATTAGACCGAGTGCCTCGTTGTGGGGTGCACCGGTGTTGTTTGTAAGGAAGAAGGATGGCTTGATGAGATTATGTATAGATTACAGGCAATTGAATCAAGTGACTTTGAAGAATAAGTATCATCTACCGTGGGTGGATGATCTACAAGACTAGCTTTGACGAGCCTCAGTCTTCTCTAAGATTGACTTGAAATCTGGTTATCATCAAGTAAGATTAGAGAAGAAGACTTCCAAAAGACAGCTTTTCTGACACGGTATGGGCATTTCAAATTTGTGGTCATGTCGTTTGGTTGACGAACGCCCCAGCGATATTCATGGATTTGATGAATCAGGTATTTCGAGAGTATCCTGATTGCTTTGTGATTGTGTTTATAGATGACATTTTTATTTACTCTTCGAGTTTGGAAGATCACGAGGTTTATCTTCGAATGGTTTTACAAAGACTTCGGAAAAAACAACTATATGCTAAGTTGAACAAGTGTGATTTTTGGCAAAAGAAAATGGGTTTTCTAGGTCATGTAATTTCTGGTGATGGCATCTCAGTAGATCCTTAAAAGATTAAGGATGTGATGGATTGTCCTGGACCTACCACTATTATAGAGATTTAGAGTTTTCTTGGATTGGTTGGATACTACTGAAGGTTTATTGAAGGTTTTGCACGGCTCTCCTCGCCTGTGACAAAGTTGACAAGGAAAGGTGTTAAATTTGAATGGGATGAAACTTATGAGAATAGCTTCCAAGAACTGAAAAAGAAATTAACTATGACCCCAATATTGATTATTCCTAAGAGCGGGGAGAAGTTCACCATTCTTAGTGATGCCTCGCATGCGGGACTGGGATGTGTATTGATGCAAGATGGACGTGTTAATGCCTATGCCTCAAGGCAGTTAAGAAAGCATGAACTTAATTATCCCACACATGACTTGGAGCTTGTAGCGGTTGTATTCACTCTTACGATATGGAGACACTACTTGTATGGTGAGAAGGTGAAAATTTATATGGACCATAAAAGTTTGAAATACCTTATCTCCCAAAAAGAATTAAACATGAGGTAACGACACTAGGTGGAGCTATTTAAAGATTATAATTTTAAGATTTCATACCACCCAGGAAAGGCCAATGTGGTGGCCTACACCTTGAGTAAACATGGCATATCCATGGTGGCCATGATGGTGTAAGAGTGGAGGTTGCTAGAGCGGATAGGAGAGTTGTCTATTTCTTTTTTCGGAAAGTGGCATGTGATAAATTGTGCTCACATGAGGATACAGTCTAAGTTACTTGATCAGATTTGAGTCCGATAATCCAGTGATGAGAAGTTGGCACTAGTTTTGAGTGACCTTGAGAAATTTGCTCCATTGGGATATGACCAGAGGAGCGATGGCCTTTTTCTATTTCAGAAGAGAATTTGTGTGCCCTATGATATGAGCTTAGGCAAGAGATTCTATCTGAGGCTCATAAAGCCGGATACACGATTCACCCTGGCATTATAAAGATGTATAAAGATCTCCAATGACATTTTTGGTGGGAATGAATGAAAATGGATGTAGCAAAATATGTTTCGTAGTGCCTGATATGCCAACCAGTAAAAGTAGAGCATCAGAAACCAACGGGTTTGTTATAGGCATTGTCGATACCAAAGTGGAAGTGGGAACACTATTATGGACTTTGTAACAAGCCTACCCAGGATGATAAAAGGATATGATGCGATTTGGGTGATAGTTGATAGGCTAACAAAATCAGTCCATTTTCTACCAATTAAGAAGACTTATCCTCTACACTGGCTGGCGAGGCTATACATTGAGGAGATAATGTAGTTGCACAATGTTCCCACTAGTATCGTGTTAGACCGAGATCTCTAGTTCACTTTGCATTTTTGGGGAGCTTTACATGATGCACTGGGATCTAAGTTGAAATTTAGTACTATTTTTCACTCCCCAGACCGATGGATAGTCAGAGAGGACTATTTGGACCCTAGAGGATATGTTGAAGGCTTGTGTACTGGATTTTGGTGGCAATTGGGATGAACTACTTACCCTTGGTAGAATTCGCTTATAATAATAGCTACTATTCCAATATTGGCATGCCATCTTATGATGCGTTATACGGCAAGCCATGTAAGTTGTCAATATGTTGGGAAGAAATGGCTGATAGAATGTTATTGGGGTTAGATATTATTGAGCAAACTATAGAAAAGATTCAGGCCATTAGAGCCCAGATGAAAATAGCTTGGGGTATTAGATTGAAATCGGGTAAAAGTGTAATTTACCTAAAATCTTGGGGTATTAGAATAATTTATCAATTTTTGGGGGGCCAAAAATGCAATTAAAAAATGGCCCGGGCGACTAAGTTACAAGGGGTCTAAGTGAAATTACCCAAAAAGTTCAGGATAAGGTGTAATTCTTGAAACTTCGCTACTTAATCATTTTGAAATCCAAGACTTAGCCTCCAAAGTCTCCAAACCTTATCCTCAAGGACACATAGCAAGCAACTATTGGGCACTTGGAAGATAAAATAAAGTCACATGATGGCTCATAATGACCCCCTAAGGTGGCATTGCCAGATTGGCTAGAAAGAACTTACTTAGCCTCCAAGTTTGGTGAAGTCTCCAAAACTTATCCTTAATGACATATGGAAAGCATTCATTGGCCACTTGAAGATAGGATTTGAAGCCTCATGATGACCTCGCGAGGTGGCAACGTGTGATTGGCCCGGGAAGTCTATAAATATAAGTCCTTTTGGGGTATTCTTTTGGGCACCAAGCAAGGAGGAAAAGAAAAAGAGTTTGAGAGAGGAAATATTGCCAAAGGAAGGAGAAAATTCTGCCAAGAATGGGGAAGGAACTGCCTCGTCAAAAAGTTTGGGACCGCCACCATAAAGTGTGCCAAACATCAGCGAAACTGTAAGATAAGTCTGATTTGCTTTTTATAATCCAATGGAGGGTTGAATAAGCGTGACGTAGGTTTGAACTGGGGTCAAAACGGAGCTAAAATGAGAAAGTTATGGCTAAAATACCAAAAGGAGGCGAAGCTGGCCAATTTTTAAGGGAGGCGCGTGCAGCTCACGTACCAGCAAGGGGCTGCGCATGAGGGCACATCAGCCACTTTCCAACGGTACGTGAGGGCACGTGGCACCTCCTCTTGACCTGCAAATTTGCATACCTGACCCTCTTTTAAATCCCTACAACCCTATATAAAAATATCTTGAGTTTGGTTTACAAAAAAATGTGATATTTGCATAAAACCATTCCCATACACTGTGAATTGTGCTCCGACAAGCCCAAACCAGAAAAGTGAGTGTTTCTTGCATCCTTTTGCTACATCCCGGTCATTTTGGCTTCATTGGGTGTGGGTGTTGACTTGCATATCATGCCTTTGTGGCTTACATGTTATATTTTCCTTTGGTTATACATATTCCTTCTGTTTTGTCATATATCATGTTCGTGTTGGTGATTGTGGCTAGTTGTTGAGACATCATGAAAGATCTCATCCTCTTACGGTGAGCCAAGGAGTGACTATGATGACCGCGGGGGTGATTGCAACACCTTAGCATTGCTACCACAAGGGTGGATTTCATAATAGCATTATTGCATTGCATGTACATACCTTTCTTTTTCTAATTCACTCACTTAGATGTAATATTTAACTTGGGTTGATGCCCCTGGAATGTTCCATGTTCAGGTATATGAAAGGTATCACGTGTTTCAGGTTCCAGTTCAAAGCGTGGGCAATGAGGTGGAGCTTCGCTAGCTTTGGGATTTTGATTTATTATGTACCCGTGTAATTGTACAACAGTGATGCATTGTAATAGCAGCTAGGGTGCCCAAGGTTGTAATAAGTATAAGGATGCCCTATAGTTGTACTACAGTGATAAGTTGTTTCTTTCTGGAGTATTGAAAGTCTTATACATTTCTTGTACTGGTAAAGGAAATTTAGTGGAAACCCATTTATCTAGCTTTGGCTAAACTTTTAGGTTCGATCCAATGTTTCCGTTGGTAAGGGTTTCCATAACGCCCGTAGGTGATGTCTTCTTATATTTCAAGTTATTGCGTATTTGGAAAAGCGGGGCATTACAGGTAGGGTCTTTAGCCTACCGCCTTGCTTTACCTCCCCAGTTATTCGGTGTTCATAGGGTATTCCATGTGTCTATTGTAATATCCCAGATTTTTCAAAAGGGCTCAAAAGGAATTTTAATGTGGGCCATAAGTGAAATTATCAAAAGAGTTGGGACTTAAGTATAATTTCTTACAATTATAAGTACCGAATCGACTACAGGGAATGCCTCGGAGTGTAAATGTCTATGAAAAATGATATGGTCTTCATGAGCGTCATAAGATAGGATTTATAGTATTAAAAGAAATGAGAACCGAGATTATTTTCGGTACAGCTAAAATACAACTTCGATTTAGCCTAAAAAAAATCAAATCATCATAGGAGACTTCCAAAAAAATAAACGGAACCCTGAAGGGGCTCTGGTTTCGCATAAGGATAAACCCTGGAGTGGTTTTGGGACGAAATAAGGGTCCGGTGAGGGTGCAGGGACGAAATCGTCCTTATCGAGTAAATCTTGAATTATTAATTTTGGATTTATTGTATCGTAACGCAAATCTATTGGACGTTTGAGGGCGTATTTGTAAATTGAGAAATTCTCAAAGATAATAAGGATGAGATATGAGGATTAAATGTGTATTTTCTCATAAATATTTTAGTGTAATATATATAAGTGTATAATGGATGGCAGACACTAAGGGATAACATTATGGTGTGAGGGGTCAAATTTGTTGTAATTAAGGGACAACTGATGTTCTACCCTTGTATTTAGTTTTGATGATGAAAAACAATACCTTGTTTTATTCCTAAGTCATGAGTCAAGTCTATGGTTTTCAACAAAAATCAATTTCAATTGCTTTGTTAAAATGAAAACCAAAAAGATTTATGATTTTCTATATTAGTTGGAGATTTGCAAAGTCAAGTATTTAGTCTTAAAAGAATCTCTTAAAATGATTTTCAAATTAGCTTTGAAGTCGTTGGTCAACATAGAGCTAAAATTGTTCTAAGGCAAAAGACCAACTTAAACATAAATTGATGAAAATCCAATCTTAAGTATGAAAAATCATTTATATTAATCTCATACTTCAAAATAAGCTTTCATATTTTGAAACGTGCATAAAAGGTTTTGGCTTGAAACTTAATCGTATAAAAAATCCTTTAGTTCATGCATCATGTCTTGAAACTCATTTTGATAACGTTTCAATATTTTTTCTAAGTCTGGAAGACTAGCACCTTATAAGGAGACATATATGAAAATGTTTCCTTTTTAGAAAACTAACTCCCGGTAATTCAATAGCTAACATTCATTAGTGATAAAATGATTTTTAACGAATTTGTCAAGAAATAGAAAGTGTATATCTTGGAGGTGGTAAGATCGCAAAATCCTAAGTTCCTACTAAAATCCAAATTCTACTTTTTTATTCTTATGGATTTTGATTTTTTAGATATTTTTATTGAATCCAAATGGGGGGTACTTTCTTATTTACATTTATGTATTAAAGTAAATGGAAAGTAAAATATAAATTAAACAAAATGAGGAAACATCACCACATAATGTAAATATGTGGTGATGTTTTGTATTAATCAAGTGTGCTTCTACATGTTATCTGTTAAGTTTCCAGATTTTCCAAGAAGATAGTCGACTATGTTGTTTAGTGCTGTCGACTATGCATAAGGATAGTCGACTATGCTTGTTCAGACTGTCAACTATATCTTGTATCTGTCGACTATTTTTGTATCTGTCGACTATTGTGAAAGGATAGTCGACTATACTATTTCATCTATCGACTATGTTTGTACATGATATTCAAAATTTCCTTTGTAATTTTTGATCTGTCGACTATGTTTGTACATGATATTCAAAATTTCCTTTGTAATTTTTGATCTGTCGACTATGTAAAAGGATCTGTCGACTATGAGAGGTTTTGGTTGAAAAATAGTCGACTATGCCTAGTTTTATTTGAAGAAATAGTCGACTAACCCATTTTATCTGTCGACTATGTGTTTCACAGAAACTTACAATAGCTAGTTTCTCATTCTCCAACGGTCACAAACGGCTTCATTTCTCTTCAATCTTGTGGGAAGCTTATATATACATATCAAGGAGATCAAGAGAAGGCTAATGGACGGGAATGAATTAATTTGAGCTTACTGTTACTCTCGTTTGTATTTACAGTGATTGTACTTCAATTTTTTCTCTCTTCAAGGCTTTGATTTTAACTTGTATTAATTCATTCAAGCCTTGTTTTTATTGAGAGAACTTGTAACTAAGAGTGCCAACTCTTAGCATCTTGTTTACATTTGTATCACTCTTATTTTCCTAGCTTTGTGTTTTCTTATGCTTGTGTTCTTTGATACATTTATCTTTCCAAGCATTTCATTATCCTCACGTGCATTGAGTTTTTTTTATTTTCAATCAAAAGGATTTCAAAGTTCTATCAATTAAGTTTTTTTTTTTAAAATAACCAATTCAACCCCCCCTCTTGGTGTGTGCCATAGAACCTACTGTTCTAACAACAACTAATTAAGGCATCGAGATGAGATATTGAACTTAAGGATAAGGATTAGAGATTGACTGCAATCATTTGATTATGAAATGTATATATATATATACATATATATGTTGTGTGTATGCATGTGTGTGTGTGTGTGAAGAGGCAGAGGGCCGAGAGAAGGGAGAGATCGAAAGCTGTGAGAGAGAAAACATGAGGGGGAGAGAGCAAGATCAAGGGAGAGAGGGCAAGATCGAGAGAGAGAGAGAGATCGAGGCCATGGAAATGGCCGAGGGAAGCAGCCGCAAGCTCCATGAGACCATGGCAGCAAACGATTGAGCATGGTAGTCGAGCAGTAGGCTGAGAATGGTGGCGAGCATGAGGCCGGTAAGGCGAAGCAGCAACGAGTAGTGCTCGGCAGCAGCAGAGCTGGGAGCCGCGGCCATGGCAGCGGGCAACGAGCTTGGGTGGTGGCTTGGGTGTGGTAGGGGGTGGCTGAGGGTGGCCACAGTGATGATGGGCGAGGTCAGGGCGACCGACGGAAGCCTGGGAGGCGGCTGGCATGGGCGGAGATAGCCTGCAGCGAGCGGCGACCGGCAGCCAGGCAAGGCTGGTTGTGCGCGCAGAGTAGGGAGGAAGAAGAAGAAGAAGAAGAAGAAAGAAGAAAGAAAAGAAGAAAAGAAAGAAGAAAAATAAAATAAAAGAGAAGAAGAAGCAACGCTGGTCGCGCGCAAGAGCAGGGGAGGAAAGAAGAAGAAGAAAGAGAAAAGAAGAAAAGAAAAAGAAAAAAAGAAAAAGAAAAGAAAAGAAGAAAATAGAAGAAAAATGGGAAAAAAAATGGAGAAAAATCTTGGAAAGGTTTATGAAAATTCCAAAAGTTAATTTAGGGCTTGAGGAGCATGCTAGAGGTCAAGAAATGTTTTTAGGTACACATTTCGAGTTTGGGCACGCATACCGAGGAAGCCCGAGAGGCTAGATCTAGGTGAGTAAAATTTCTTAAAAAAATTTCAAAAATTTAGAAATATTATTTTATGAATTGTTATAGTGAAATATTTGAGAAATATTTAGTTTGGATTTAGTGAGGAAAAATAGGAAGAAATAGAGAGAAAAATAAATAAAATATAAGAAATTATGGAAACATAGGTTTTAATACTTATTTAAATAAATGTGATGATTAGGGTGCTTGAGGCTTAAATTGAAGTGACTTGTACAAATTTTGAGGTTGGCACGCAAATCGAGATGATGCATGTATTTCAAGACAAGGCACGAATATCGAGGTAGTCGATGAGCTTGGGAAGGTAAGTTATCTTCAAAATTTTCTTTAAAAATTCTAGAAATATTATAATGATATTTTAGAATTTTTGATAGTGAAATTGGAAGAGAAATGCATGATTAGTATTTATTATATGGATTTTTTAGGCAATAAATGCTTGAAAATCAAAGAGAAAATGAGAAATAAATAGAACATGGATTTTAAAAATTATGATGAAATTTTTGGGCCTTAGGAATATTGTTTTAGGAATTATTGTGAAGAGAAATTGAGAAATGTTTTTGAGAAAATATTTATTACATAATCTTGAGGAAATAATAAGAGGAAATTGGAGAAATTAGAAAAATTAGAGAAAAATTGAAAATCTGATTTTCTTAAGTAATTATGATACCAGGGTACATCAAGGTTCATAATTGAGGACAATTGGAAGTCTGACGCGAATTTTGAGACAAAATTACGTTAGGGGCAAAAATGTCTTTTTATAAGGTAAATGGTACTTTCCAACTATATTTAGTTTTATGAAAATGATTGGTTTGTAAGTGATTTTCTCAAAACCTAATTTTATGTAAATGGTTTTATCATGTTGTCATGTCTTGATGTGAATATGTTCATATAGATTGCATTTACATGTATTGATGATGAGATATGCATATGAACACGATGAAATTATTGATCATGCATCGCATAAGAGTTTGAGAGTATGAGCCGGGAACGCTACTCTACCAAGGGTGCATCCATACACCTCGGCCTGGTAAGGAGGCTGTGAAAATGGGGAGTGTAATATGGTGTGGTCAGCTCAAACCAAAAGGAAATGGAAAATGACATTTTGCATTTTACATTTATGCACGAAATATGTTTATTATTCCCTTACTTAGATGATTCATCATCTAACTTGGGCTTTGCCCCTGGAATATTCAAACGTTCCAGATGGAGATTATAGAAGAAACAAAGATGAATGAGACATGAAATAGCACTTAGCAAAGTGCACGATGAGTTGTATGATCAGTTGAATGTATGTTATGTAGCTTATGTATTTAAGTTCTGCTACTTCGAATTCTGAACGTTTTGAGGAATGATGATGTAGAACCCTATCTAGGGTTAATGTTAGTTGAGAACTTATGTTATGTATTAAGTCATGTTCCAGTGATGTAAGAACTGATTTATGATTAATGTTATGATATTAGGTTCGATTCTAGCTTCCGCATTTGATATTTATGATGATTCTCCTTGGAGATAAATGAATAAAAATTTTGGGATGGATATGAGGAATGACATGGTTTAGTTTTGGTAGTATTGAAAAAAATAATTTATCCCAGAATTGTCCTGAGTTATAACGCGCTCGG
Source organism: Diospyros lotus (assembly GCF_014633365.1). Taxonomy (NCBI): domain Eukaryota; kingdom Viridiplantae; phylum Streptophyta; class Magnoliopsida; order Ericales; family Ebenaceae; genus Diospyros; species Diospyros lotus. Next base: position 14,486,230 of record NC_068338.1, read on the forward strand.
AAAACGGGGCATTACATCTATGCTGAGGAAGTATGTGCCAGATCCTCAGCACATTATTGATTATCACGCGATTGAGGTAGGGGAGGATGTGACCTATCAGGAGTTACCCATGTGTATTATCGAGCGGAAAGAGAAAATTTTGAGAAGTAGAATGATTCCTTTTGTGAAAGTTCAGTGGCAACGGCACTCATCGAACGAAGCTACATGGGAATGAGAGAAAGTGATGAAACGCTTATACCCCCAATTGTTTGACTAGCCAGGTATGAATTTGGGGGACCAAATTCTCTAAAGGATGGGAGAAATTGTAACAACCTGAATATAGGCTTAGATTATTTTGGTATTTTGGGTATTAATGTTATGTGAGTGAAATTTTGAAATATTAATTGAAATAGATGTTAAAGTGTTGTAAGTTAATATATATGTGATTTTATAAGTAATTAAGTGGTGAAAAAGGGAAGAATGACCAAATAGGAATATGCATAATAAAATGAGGGCAAAATGGGAAGAGGAAATGATATAAAAGAGAAAGCAGAGGGCAAGCCTCGTTCAATCTTGTAAGGCCCCCACCCAAGTCCCCAAAGAACCTGAGCAGGTGCCCTACTAAGAGTAAACCTGAATCTCAAGTGCATAACAAAACCTAATTCTAGTTTTGATGTATAACAAAAACACATTTATGTATTAAAATTCTATTTGAGGCCCCTAAATGTTTTATAATTAAATTATGAGATTTTATCTAAGTGTTATATACATGTTAAATATAGTCTTTCAAATTATAGTAGTATTATAAAGTTTGTATAGCTTGTCTTTAAGTGTTTTCAAAATTTCTAAACCAAAAGTCAACTCCAGTATGGGAGAAGTAGACTCCTCTAGTGCCAGTCGACTGGGGCTCAACCACAGTCAGTATAGTCGAGGCTCGAGTTATGCAGAGTCGACATAGCCGAGAGCTATGTTTCGACAGTCGACTCCCTTTGAAAGGAAGTCGACTCTAGGTCTCCCTGGAGTCGACTCCTTTCAAGTTGTAATCGACTGTTGGATATGACAGTCGACTGTCTTGGTCCAACATTCAGATTTTTCAGTCCGATTTCTGCTCGTTTCTTGCTTAATATAAATAGCATCTTTCAAAGAGACATGAACAAGTGCTCTCTCAAGTTCTATCCTCAAAGAAAAGCAAGCACTCAAAGCTTTAAAGCCCATTCAAGAAGCACTCAAGCTCTCGGATCTACATTGCTCAATTGTTCTTGGAGCTCTTGCAACCAAAGAAAAGAATCAAAAATCCATCTTGCAAATCTGCTTGAAGGTTGACTGTATTCTTGATCTAAGTTGTGTATATTTTTTTTACAATTGTATCTTTACATCTTCTTGTGCTTCATTATGTTGTCCAAAAGGTGGACATTGTTGTAATACCTAAACGTTATCATTGTGGTCGTTGGTTGGTTTCTTAGAACCATTACAAAATCTAGGTGTAATAGTTTTCGAGGTTAGCTATGGGAAAACCTCGGGGTGATTAAGAATAGTGGAACCCTAAGCATTGTTGATACTTTAGGAGAGTGGAGTAGACATGGAATCGTTGAACCATTATATGTCTTTTGTGCATTGTTGTCTTTATTTTTGGTGAATCTTGAGTAGTTAAATTTCCATCTCAAAGCTATTGGAATATATGATTATATATCAAAATAATTTTCTGTATAAAAATTATTCAAGAGGTTTCAAAGAAATTAAAATTCGATTTAAATTTTAATCAACTCAATTCACCCCCCTCTTGAGTTGCTGTTGTATAGTATCAAGGGATGAACAGTAATCTCATAAACTAATACAGATACCAACTGTATAAGTAACAATGCACACATACAAGATCTTGGGGCCCAAATAAAAAATGCATTAGCACCCAAATCCTTATAACAAACTTGTTACTGCCCTGAAGGTAGACTGTACTTATACTACGAGATGAAGCTCGCTCGGGTGGGAGCTACCACACCTGCTGGCACGCATAAGCATCCAAGATAAGAACTGAGCACCCCGGGGCGTCCCTAAATAACTCACTTCTGAAAACCAGACACTGTAACACCCTACTTTTTTGGGCGTGTTATAAATTGGGACAATTCTAGGATAATAATTTTTTTTCTATTTAAAACTATAACTAAACCATATAATTGCTCTTATCCATCCCAAAATCTCCATACATTTTTCTCGAAAGAGAATCATTATAAACATCAAATGTGGAAGCTAGAATCGAACTTAACATCTTAACATTAATCACAAACAAGGTTATATATATCATCATTAACCATAAATGACGTTATACATTATCATTCCTCAAAACGTTCAGAATTCAAAATAGCAGAACTTAAATACATAGGCTACATAACATACATTCAATTCATCATGCACTTTGCTAAGTGTCATTTCATGCCTCATTCATCTTCGTTTCTGCTACAATCTCCATCTGGAACGTTTTAATATTCCAGAGGCAAAGCCCATGTTAGATAATGAATCATCTAAGTAAGGGAAAAATAAACATATTTCGTGCATAGATGCAAAATGTCCTTTTCCATATCATTTCGATTTAAGCCGATCGTACCTTATTGTTACTCCCCATTTTCACAGTCTCCTTACCAGGCCGAGGTGTATGGGTACACCCTTGGAAGAGCAATGATGCCGGGCCGTACTCTCAAACCCTTATGCAAATGCATGATCAACAATATCATCGTGTACATATGCATATTTCATCATCAACTCATGTAAATACAATCTACACGAACATATTTATATCAAGACATGACAACATAATAAAATTATTTACTTAAAATCAGGTTTTGGGTAGAACCACTTACCTTCTCAAGCTTATCGGGGCTACCTCGATATTCGTGCCTTACCTCGAAATATGTGCATCATCTCAATTTACGTGCTAATCTCAAAATTAGCATAAGTCACTTCAACTTAAGCCTCAAAGCACCCTAATCATCATATTTATTTAAATAAGCATTAAAGCCTATTTCTTCACAATTTCTTGCATTTTCTTATTTTTCTCTCTATTTCTTCCTATTTTTCCTCAATAAATCAAAACTAAATATTTCTCAATTCTTTTCTCAAATAGTTCACTATAAAAATTCATAAAATAACATTCCTGAATTTTTGGAATTTTTTAAAAAATTTTACTCACCTTGACTTAACCTCTCAGGCTTCCTCGGTGTGCGTGTCCTAATCTCGAAACGCATGCCTGATCAATTTCCTGGCTCCGAGCATACTCCTCAAGCCCCAAATTAAATTTCAGAATTATTTTGGCATTTTTTAGAATTTTCTCCAATTTTTTCTATTTTTCTTCTATTTTTTATTTCCTTTTTTTTCTTTCTTTTTTTTTTTCTTCCTTCTCCCTATTTATCTTCTTCTTCTTCCTCCATGCGTGCACGGCTCCTACGCACGCACCAGCACCTGCCACCACTGGCCCTGCCACCGTCGGTCACCATGGTCATCTTCATTGGCCTCTTACGACCTTACTGGTCATTGCTCTAGCCCTTTAATGCGGCTACCATGAAAGATCGAAATTGTTGCTCGCGGCCATGGCCAGTGCCCACTCTCACATTCTCAATCTCTCTCGATCTGCTTTCGATCTCTCGGCCATGCTCATCCAAGCTTTCAGCCTCAACTCTCTCTCAACCTCCATCTTACCCTCTCTCATGCTCTCAGATCTCGGCCATGGTTTTTTTGCCATTTGTAAATTATAGGTGCCCACAATGTATATATATATACATATATTATACATCACACTTAATCTAAATCTAATCTCAATCATCTTTTCCTCAAATCATGCCGTCATTTCCTTCAATTCTTTCACAATTATCGGCTATAAAGATGTAGAGATGTCGACCATCAAAATGCCCCCCAGACACACACGCACAAGACCACACACACACACACACACACATATATATATAATATATATAACACTATATATTACACCAATAATAGAAAATTACACATCTAAATCTCAATTTTTTCTTTATTTCACCTGTGAAATTCTCTAATTGCAATTACCCTCTTAAACATCAAATTAATTTGTATTATGATACTGAAAATCCAAAATTAATATCTCATGGTTTACTCAATAAGGACGATCTTTATCCTTGCACCCTCACCGGACCCTTGTTTCGTCCCGAAACCACTTCAGGGTTTATCCTTACACGAAATCGGAGCCCTCTTAGGGTTTCGTTGACTTCTTAGTAGTCCCATACGATGATTCGGTTTTTCAGCCTAAATCGAAGCTATATTTTAGCTGTACCTAAAACCGTCTCAATTCCTTTTTCTTTTAATACCACAAATTCTATCTCAAGATGCTCATCGAGACTATATATATTTTCTTAGATAATTACACTCCGAGGCATTCCCTACAGTCGATTCAATACTTATAACTATAAGAAATTACTCTTGAGTTCTTAATCTTTTGATAATTTCACCTATGGTCCACGTTAAAATTACTCTAGAGCCCTTTAGAAAAATTGGGATATTACAGACACCATACAGCTATATCTCAAAACTAGCACCATGACTCGTGTAGATGCAACAAATAAGGGGTGGCGTAGTAGATCGAATAGGATATAAAAACCCCATAAGCCTAGTATTCTGCTAAGCCTCGCCTATATAGGAAGTCAAATGTTGAATGTAATGCTCGTGTCTAACAGTAAAATATTTAAATCACTGTCATGCTTGTGACCAAGCACACACTCACACGTAAACCCTCATATGAATAATCCCAATCCCTGAATGCATTTAAAATGACATAATAATGGAAAATAAAATAAAATACATGCAAAGACTCTTGGCCACAAATCAACGCTCCGGCTCTAACTTATGAGATCTTATCTTCATTCCTTAATAAATTGGAGAGGGAAAGAACTCTCCATAGCCATATAAACAAGACCCAATAGATTGGGTACTGAGAGAAATTACCATCCTTTCTTAGATGTACAAAATAGTAGGAATTGCTCACTGGACACAACCAAATCAAGCTTATGCCTTCCCTTATAACATCTAACCAAAATAATCCCCCCAATAACCCATTAACGCCTCAACCAACTCCTTACTAGCCATGTATATACATATATATATAATGAATTAAAAGCCATGGAGGCTCGACCATACACAGGGTCTCGACCAAATAGCACAATTAAGAGCCTCACCATGGAAATAAAATCTCGGCAATATCTATATATAATTCACCCTTCTGCCACTTAACTCAAAGTATACCCATGCTTCTTAGCCATGTATATACGTATATATATATATGTTTATATATATCTATACAGTCATAACAGAGAACTAGCCTACTCACCCGCGCAAGCTAAATTAAGGAACCTCAAAGGAATCAAGGGAAGGAAAAAGGAAAGGAAGAGCTTGCCTCAGAACTTCTCTTTCCCTTCTTCTTCTTCTTCTTTTTCTTCTTCATAGCACTTCTTCACTGTTCACGCTCGAGCACCTCTCTGAAATTAAATAATTCTCTCTTCTCTCATCTCTTGGTTTTATATGCATGGAGCAAAGGTTAGTGGAGGAACAATACGTGGCAACATCTAGAGAAGGCTTTCCACCACCGACTCCAAGTGGGTTTATTAGAAAGTGGCATCGAAGCTTGTTCCATAAACACTTTTCGCTGGATTAAGAAGATATCTGGATATGAGAGGCTTTAATGAAAATCGAAGATTCTGGATAGATTCGACACCCTTTGAAATTTTGAGTATAAATCTCTCGTCCGAGCTCCAATTGAGGTGATTCAAGATGATATAGAAAGAAAAGAGAAATATCTGCAACTTTCATGTTTTAAGTTTTTTGAGATTCGAATTGAATCGAGGTCAAAATTGAGATGGAAGGTGATAACTGCAATGCTGAAACATGGGTTATCCGAATGCACCACACCCTATCTGGATAGATCACTATAGCATTCGAATCACACTCACAAAAACTCACAAAACTCATCCGAATTAGCTTCCCAATCTAACATATCCGAATGCTACACTATCTATTTGAACGAATCACACCACAAAGGCTCCAAACTCGAATATAACATTATATATCATTGGATATTCCAAACTTAGACCCAACACTTAATTAAGAATCACCAAAAACAACATATTAAACATCAAGATTAACTAACTCAATCCTCAAAGCATGACATAACATTAAATAATTAAATCTGGGTTATTACAACTCTTCTCTCTCTCTTGTTCCTTTCTCCTTCTTTCCTCCTTCATTCCCAATTTCTTCTCATTCCACTTGGAATTTCAAGGAAAGGATTAGTGGCAGAGATTAAGGGGATTTGGTGGAGTCTTGGAGGCCAAAGCTTGTGGTTCTTCTTCTCCCAAAAAAATCCTCCATTTGGAACCAAAGGCAAGTTACCTTCAAACTTATTTAAATGGAAAGTTTCCACCTAGGATCCTTGTTGCTGGAAAATTTAGAGTTTTTCCTTCCATTGTAGTCCTTGAAATGCCCACTTTTGGGTGAAAGTTAAAAACCTTCATTTTGGAAGGGGTTTTTTGAGAAATTCGATTGTTTTCATCTAGTGTATTTTTACTTGAATTTTCAATTAACCGTTGGTATAATCTAAATGCAGACTTATTTCTCTCCATGTTTTTAAAAGGATTGATGCATTTTTGTTAGGGTGTAGTTACATGCATGAAATTGGTGAGAATGTAAGTATTTTTTGTTTTGTTTTTTGTTTTTTGTTTTTTTTTTTTGGGGGGGGGGGGGGTGTTTCTAAAACTCTCAGCTTCTACCTATTGACTACCCTTGGGAGGCTATCGACCATTTTCAAGAATCGGTCGACAGGTCTTGCGTAGTGATTGTCGACCTGTAGATACAGAGAGGTGTTTTTTAGGCTGTCGATCGGTTGGTTGAGGTTGTCAACTGGTCTTCCCTGTAAGCCACTAACCTATCAATCATTCATGTTTGCTTGTAAATCGGTTGTTTCCCCTGTTGCTTGATTTCTTTATTAGAGCATCCAACTTGCCCTAAATTAATATGGGAACTTCTAGCAAGCTCTCCAACCTATTAAACTACAATTTATTCATGGAGGGTGGGAACTATGTGTGTGTTCCGAGATTCGTGTATTATTTGGTAAATCTTGTGTAAAGGAAGGAATGGGGCTATGGGTGCTATTTATTACATTAAGCATAACAAGGGGAGATGTTCTTATAAAATGTCTTAGGGTAAGAAAATGCTATATGTTCATGATAATGCATTTTAGATACATCGGTACATGTGCACATTTAAGCTTTTAAAAGGCTAGGTGTTGATGAGAAAACTAAGGATATCCTCACATGCCGATGGGCTTATGCCCAATCGTGATTATCATGCCAGTGGGCTTGTGCCCAACTGTGGTTATCATGCCAGTGGACTTATGTTGCCCATGGGAGTTTCAGCTCATAATGCCGCCTAGGTTGGACTAGGGCATGGGTGAATGATGGTTCACACTTTATATAGCATATATTTGTTGATGGATCGGTAAATAACTTGGTATATGAGCATGATTTGCATGATTTTGACTATGATGTTAACCTTTGGAATTCTGACTTCAGCTGTGGGATATTCTTTTATCCCTGGCATTGCTTTATCATGCCTCATTCTCTTAAGCCTTCCTTTGTTGCTTATACTTGTTGAGTTTTGTAGCTCATGTTGTTTCCTTTCATCATTCCAGATTCAGGTAAAGGAAAGGCAAATGAGGGTGGTGAGTCTAGTTATGTTTGAGTGGGGATAGATATGTGTACAGAGTCACTCCAAGCTTGAGATCCTTGGGAGCTGTTTTGAGAGTGTAAGGCTGAAATCTTGATTTGATAGTACTTTATATTGCCTTACTCACTATTTTGTTATGTATGGGCTGATATATATGCCCAGTTAAAAGAATTATGTAATGTTACATGGTGATGTATATTTCTTTTGAAATCTTATAGACGATGTGGAGATTTTGTGGTTGATGTTTGGATTTTGTTTCTGTACCTTTTTCATGGGAACTCTCTCATGGACCTCCTATGCTAGCGGGAGTTTCAGAAGGCGAGTCGTTATATATGGACCCTAAAAAGGTGAAGGAAGTAATTAATTGGCCAAGGCCAACTACAATGATAGGTATCCAAAGCTTTTTGGGATTGGCAGGAAATTATAGGAGGTTCATTAAGAGGTTCTCCTGGTTATCTTCACCTATTACCAAACTGACTTGGAATGGAGTAAAATTCAAGTGGAATAAAGCTTACAATAGTTGCTTTCAAGAGTTGAAGAAGAGGTTGACGATGACTCTAGTATTGGCCATTCGTAGGAGTAAGAAGAAGTTCATTATCTTTAATGATGCTTCACATTCTGGGTTAAGGTGTGTTCTGATGCTGGAGAGACAAGTGAATGCCTATACCTCGAGACAGTTAAACAAACATGAGATGAACTATCCTACACATGACTTGGAATTGACAGTAGTGGTGTTTGCACTCAAGATATGGAGGCATTACTTGTATGGGGAGAATGTAGAGATTTATACAAATCATAAGAGCCTAAAGTATCTCTTTTCCCAAAAATATTTGAATATGAGGCAATGAAGATGTATGGAGCTTTTCAAGGACTATGATTGTGAAATTTTGTATTACCTAAGAAAGGCCAATGTGGTGGTTGATGCGCTCAATCATAGAGAAGCTTCCATAGCAACTATTGTGTATTGTGCTTACATGAGGGTGCAATCTAATTTGATTGAGTAGATTCGAGTTCAACAACCCTATGATGTAAAATTGGCACAGATTTTGGCATATGTAGAAAATTTTTCCTCAGTAGGATTCAGTCAGAAAGGTGATGGCTTGTTGTTATTTCAGGGGGGGATTTGTGTTCCCGATGATGCAAAGATTAGGAATGGAATTTTGTCAGAAGCACATAAGTTATGTTACACTATACATCCAAGCACGACAAAGATGTATCAGAATCTCCGATGACAGTTCTGGTGGGATGGTTTGAAGAGAGATATGGCAAGATATGTTTCACAATGTGTGGTGTGTCAACAAATTAAGGTGGAACATCAGAAATCAGCCAGTTTTCCATAATTGTTACCTATTCCATAGTAGAAGTGGGATAATATATCCATGGACTTTGTGATGGGTTTGCCTAGGATGGTAGAGAGGCACGATGCCATATGGGTGATAGTTGACAGGCTGACTAAATCAGCCCACTTCTTGCTGATAAAGAAGACTTACCCTCTGAACTAGTTGGTGAAGATGTACATTGAGGAGATCGTGAGATTGCTGGCATTCCATCTAGTATTGTGTCGGATCATGATCCTTGTTTCACTTCACATTTTTTGGAGGCTCCGCATGGTGCCTTGGGGATGAAGTTGAGATTCAGTACTGCATTTCATTCGCAGACCGATGGGCAGACAGAGAGGACGATCTAGACAATGAAGGATATGCTTAGGGCATGCGTAGTGGATTTTCGTGGTAGTTGGGATGATCACTTGCCATTGGTGAAATTTGCTTACAATAACAATCATTAAGTGAGTATTGGGATGCCACCTTATGAGGCATTATACGGTAGGCTGTGTAGGTAGCCTATTTGTTGGGAGGAGTTGGGAAATAGTGCATTGTTGGGACCTGAGATCATTAAGTAGAAGACAGAAAAGATCTGAACCATTAGGGCTGAAATAAAGGTGGCCCAAGATAGATAGAAGAGTTACGTGGATAGGAGGTGGCGTGACTTGGAGTTTGATGTGGGCGATCATGTATGGTTAAGGGTGACGCCTATGAAGGGCGTGCATAAATTCGGAGTGTTTGGCAAGCCCAGTCTTCGCTATGTCGGTCTTTTTGAGATTATAGAGCGAGTTGGATTTTTTGCCTATAAATTAGCCTTACCTCCTCAATTAGTGGGCGTGCATAATGTGTTTCATGTATCTATGTTGAGGAGGTACGTGCTAGACCCCCAACATATTATTGACTATCAAATCATAGAGGTCAGAAATGATGTTTCTTATGAGGAAATGCCAGTTAGTATACTGGAGCGAAAGGAGAAAGTATTGAGAAATCGGATGATTTCGTTGTGAAGGTCCAATGGTAGCATCACTCTCTAGACAAAGCTTCTTGGGAGCTCGAGGATGAGATGAGGCGCCTCTTTCCCCAGTTGTTTGTATGATCAAGTATGAATTTAAGAAACCAAATTCTTTGAATGGGGAGAAACTGTAATGATTCGTTATTGGGTTTATGTCATTATTAATATTTTATTTTATTTTGGGTGCATTATATATCTTGGCATTATAAAGAAATTTAAAGGTTGAAAATTTAATAAAATGGGTTGAGAATTTAATGAAAGAGGTTTGGGCTAACAAGAAAAAGTCCAAAGGCATGGGATAGCAAAAAATTAAATAAACCCATTTTAAATGGATTGGGCTTAAACCATGTGTGAGTTGTATATTTAAAATGAAATGGGTTGGGCCAAGTTGGAAAATAAACCCTTTAGACCTTAAGTGAGTTGGGTCTAATTAATAAGAGTTGAATTAATGAGTTGGGCTTGAGCCTACTTGCAAATGATGTTTTAAATTTAAAAGAAATTAAATGAATTGTGAAATGATAAGAAAGGGCTTAATGTCTTTATTTTGTGTATGAAAATGGTAAGGGTAGATGAGAACTTTCATAAATGGGTTGGATAAAAAAAGGGGAAATTCTATTTGCAACCATACTTTTTGCTCTCCGCAACCCAATTTTTAATATTCCTAAAATACCCTGAGATGAAAACTCATATTTGCCCTTCATTTAAATCTTTGACACTTAACCACCCACCATTACTCCTTGTTGACGTACGAGAACTGTCAACCGAAGTTCGAGAGCCCGCAATGCAATAACAGGTGTCGAAGAGTAAGGAACAGAAGTAAAGGAACCAACAATAAGCACACAAGATTTTTACGTGGTTCGGCTCGAATGATGCCTAGTCCACGGCTGTTCTCTGGTTATTCTGGCAGAGTCACAGTATGTAATTTTGTGATCGATCCCTTTACAGTGGCGTCTTCTTCTCTATAAATAGAGTCGTGTTGTTTACAATTCGAATCAGTTCTAAATATGGAAGGAGTTTATTCCATTGATGGCGCTTTCCTTATCGGCTCCAGAATATCAGGGATAGGTTCCTTGTCTTCAGGGATTTGAATTACTTCTGATAGGCAAGTGTATATCGCTTCCGATAATCTCGCGGTCTCCTAGCTGTTCTAATCTTTGGCGCATCCTTCGGCGAAGCGGAAGTCGTGATGTTGTGATGCTGGGATGTTGTTTTGAGTGAGCTCGCTTAGAGCGAGCTCGCTGTCTTCAGGTGACCTGACTTTTTATCGTGAGACTTCATTGGTGGTTCTCGATCTCTGGGCCTGGCGAGCCTCTAAGGAACTCCGGCCGGCCTATTGTGCCTTGGGTATTTTGGGTTTGCCCTGCGCAACCGAGCCCAGCCCGTCAACTGAATTCCGGAGATCGCCCATAACACTCCTCAAGCTCATGCACCCATTTTCTCACCCACCATCGCCACAACCACTTTACTCACCCACAACTAAACATCACACAACCACTATTATTCAACACCGAGCATTACGCAAGCACTATTATTCAACACTAGACATTGCTTAGCCTAGTTCTCCTCACCATAGCCAATTACCAGTTACTGTCAGCGATGGAAGATTATTATCCGCAAATGTTTACACGAAGTTTGATGAAGAAGATAACGAGTATTGTTATTCTGATGAGAAATAACACAATTTACAACATCGATCACTAGTTCAATCACATAATTTACATACACGACAAATGAATTAAAAAAATAAGATTAATTAAAAAATAAAAAATACCCCTTCGGGGTGCCTTCAAGCCCCGAACCCCAGCATTTTGGGTGTTCGGTGAGGTTCGAGGAGGCTGACCGCCTTTGAATGCCACAATTTGGAGGCATTCCTGCCAGCTGTTGTCGGAGCCGGTCGATGCCTCTAAATGCTGGCGATCGAATGCAAACCCTAGGGTTCGAGGACTTTGAAAGCACCCTGAATCCATGGATTCGGGAAAAATCAATTCTCTTGAACCCATGAGTTCGAGAAAAGTCATTTTTCTCGAATCCATGAATTCTGGAGAATGCAATTCTCCCGAACCCATGGGTTCAGGAGAAACTATTATATACATGCATACATATATATTATAACTATATACATATATATATATAACACAGATGTGATTTTGCATATAAATTATTCCAAATAAAAGAATCTTGTCATGTGGGGATTGCAAATGGTCAAACCAATCAAATGCAGCAATATTTTATGAGAATGACTTCATATTACATACATATATACTATACATATATATGTTGTGTTTCTCCCGAATCCATGGGTTCGAGAGAATTATATTTTCCCGAAGTCATGGATTTGGGTGCTTTCAAAGCCCCCAAGCCTTGGAGTTCAGGTGCGATGATGGATAGCCACATTATCTCGCGAAGAGTAAAACACTTGGCTACAAATAGAATTTCTCTAAATCTTCCTTCCTTGGCTTCTGTGATTCCAACGAGAAAGCAAGGGAGTCCAGTGAAGAGGGCAAGCGACTCTAGCAACGGCGAGATGGTAGTGGTCTGAAGAGGGTTTGATGTGAGGAGTGGTGTGAAGAGGGTTTATTGCGCGTGGGGGGTGTCTTTTGAGGGATGGGTGTTTAGAGGGTATGTTTGGAATATAGATGGTTACAAAAAGTAATCACTCTGGTTACAAATAGAAAAAACTAAAATTTTACTTACGTTGGTTGCGGAGAGCAAAAAATTTGGTTACAAATAAAATTTTCCTAAAGAAAGTGGAAAAGAAAAGAGAAATAGAAAATGTCCAAAAAGGGCATGAAATAGTTGTGATTTGTGTGTGCAAGTGAAATGCAAAAAGGTCATTTGACAATGAAAGAAACATATGGCCCATTTCTTCCTCATTTTCCTCTCCTTTGTTCACTCTTCTTCTCTCTCCTTCCCCTTTCCCGACAAGTCTTCTTCTTCTTCTTCTTCTCCATTTTCATCTTCTTCATCTTTTGGCTTGGAGCTTCAATGGTGAATTTTCAAGTTTGGGAGAAAGCTTATTCTCCTTGGTTTCTCACCATCAAAAGAAAGGCAAGTTCTCCTTGCATCTCCTTTTGTTATACAAGTTTTCTTCTCCATTTTTATGCAAGTTCTTTTGATTATTTCTCTCTATTTTTGAGCACCTTGCTTTCTTCCATGATTATAATTTCATCTTATTGATAAAAATGGGTATTTCTTTTTTGTTGTAAATATTTTGTAAAATTCTTGAAAATTAATGGGTCTTGTTGAGATGTTCATTTGGGGTTTGATTATTCCAAAATCTTTCAGGGAATGGCATATTTATTGGTTAGATTAGAGCAATGCAATTGGTTGTTGATTTGCACTGCATTCTGTCCGTGTTTCTATTACTGGATCCTTAAGAGTCGACTTTGACGTTTTCAAAAGTTGACTTTCGTCTTTGCAAAAGTTGACTTTTGTCTTTGCAAAAGTTGAATTTCCAATTTTCAATAGTTGAATTTCGAGTCTTCAAGAGTCAACTTTCGCCTCTTTAAAAGTCGACTTTCATCACTTCAAGAGTAAACTTTCACTGTTTCAAGAGTCAACTTTTGTTGTTCCAAGAGTCAACTTTCGGCGTCCAGAATTGAATTTTTTATCCAGAATTGTGGAAAAATAATATGTATGTGATTCATAATGAGATAGAACAAGTTGTAATTCATATATTAATTACAACATTTGTTTAGTTATTGCCTAATCTAAAAAAAAAAAAAAAAACTGTGAAATAGAGTAATGTGTCCATGTGTATAAAATGGGCAAGACTTGCGATGTTGCATGATGTTATGAATTTGTATTGAAATGCCTAAGTGTGGCATGATAGATATTTGCGCACCTATTATTTTGCGCAGTGCCTATGTCCACAGGTGAGAAAATGATATCCTGTGAGTGCCTGACGCAGGTTAAGGTGGCCATAAGCCTGGTAGGTGAGGCTTAAATTTCAATTTTTGGTTGATTTATTTTCATGATGTATTATACATGTATAGATTGTTAGGTTTGTATAGCAATGTCACTAATACCCAAGAGGGGGGGTGAATTGGGTTGTTTTAAAAATTTGATTGAACTTGAAAATCCTTTTGATGAAAAATGAGATTTTATTGTAAGTGAGGATTAATGAAATGCTTGGAACAATAAATGAAACAAAAAGCACAAAAAAATAGGAGACACAACGATATATAGTGGTTCGGATTAAACCAAGCCTAATCCACTACCTTAGCTCCTCACTAAGGATTTTTCAATCAATCCACTAAAACCTCCTATCTCTCTGAATAGGCCCTCTAGCACTAAGCTAGGTATTTCAACCCCTTGCTTCAATAAGCAAGTCCTCTAGCACAACAAGCTAGGAATCAAAATCCTCCTACAAGCAATGTAGGCCCTATAGCAAAACAAGTTAGGAAAAATACAAAGAGATATAAGATAAGAAATTCTCAGTTACAAATTCTCTCAAAAATAAAGACAATACTTGATAATGAATTTAACAAAATGAATACAAAGCCTTGGAGAGAAACTAAATATACCAATGAAGCACAATAATGGGTTTAGCACTTGGGAGCTTGTAATGTAGTCTCTTAATTGGTTTGAATCACCCATTTGACTTGTATTTATAGTGCCTTGAGATCCCATTCACGAATCTTGCCATTGGTAGTGGAAAAGCCACTTTGGGAGAGTGGAAAAACTAGCCGTTACATGTTGTCTGCGATGAATCGGTCGACAGCTTCATCTAATTGGTCGACAGGTTCATAATACTAGGGGTGGCAATTCGTGTTGGCGGGTCGTAATCGTGTCGTGTCGAGACACACGTATAACACGTGTCAGGTTAACCCGAACACGACCCGTTTAATAATCGTGTCAAATTCCTTAAACCCGAACATGACACGTTTATTAAACGTGTAACACGACACGACCCGTTTAACCCGTTTAACTAAACGTGTCGTATCGTGTCGTGTCACCTGTTAACCTGTTTAATTTAAACAGGTCATGTTGTGTCACCTGTTAAACGTGTTATTTAGTTTTAAACGTGTTATTTCGTGTATAATCGTGTTAACGTGTTCAGATCAACCCACTAACCATTTTAATTAAACGTGTCATTTCGTATATAATCGTGTTAACGTGTTCGGGTCAACCCGTTAACACGTTTAATTAAACGTGTCATTTCGTGTCTAAACGGGTTAGACGGGTTGACCCGCCTAAGACACGAAAATAATCGTGTCATAAACGGGTTGACCCGTTTATGACCCGAACCCGATTAAGCCCAACCCTAACCCGCTTAACTCCGTGTCGTGTCGTGTCGTGTAATCGGGTCGTGTCCAAAATTGCCAGCTCTACATAATACTGGTTGACAGGTTGTGATGCAGAGGCAGTTGATAGCAAATAACTAAGAGCATGTCGAGCAACTAGTCGACAGCATGATTAGAACCGATCAACAGGTCCATATAACCGGTTGACAAGTAGGAACAAACGGTCGACACATTAGAATATATATTAGAATTGCTTAAGGATACAATTCATAGCATGTATACATCACAACTTATTTACATTTGTTTATATTTTAAACAAATATAAATAAGAAATGTCGACAAGTAAATGTTCTCATTTTATTTTATTTATATTTTACCTTCCGTTTTCTTTAATATATAAATGTAAATAAGAAAGTACCCCCCCCATTTGGATTCAATAAAAATATCTAGAAAATCAAAATCCATAAAAATAAGAAAGTAGAATTTGAGTTTTAATATAAATTTAAGATTTTGCGATTTTACCATCTCCAAAATATACACTTTCTATTTCTTGAAAAATTCGTTAAAAATCATTTTAACACTAATGAATATTAGATATCAAAATACCGGGAGATAGTTTTTCAAAATGAAAACATTTTCATATATGTCTCCTTATAATGTATTAATCTTCTAGACTTAGAAAAAATTATAGATCATTCAGTTTTCATTTTCATATAGGTACTTGAAATTGATTTTTGTTAAAAACCATAAACTTGACTCATGACTTGGGGATCAAAACTAAATGATATTTTTCATCATCAAAACTAATCACAAGTATAAAACATCATAGATGTGATGGCATTGGGAGCCGTGTGGTACATGTGGAAAATTCCTTACTATTAATGCATGTGCATGAGCATGGAAATAAATACATGGTATATATGATGATCGTGGCATGGAAATGGTTGTGAATGGAAACTTATGAGTTGGGTCATACTTGCACATGTTCAGAGTCATTATTTACTCTATCTTGGTTATCGATGCCTTTGATTCTATCTCTCATTGTTTTATATTTATACTTGTTGAACCTTATGGCTCATGTTGTTGTATTCTCATATCATTCCAAGTAAAGATAAAGTTGTGGTTGAGGGCGAGTCCAATGGGGCTATAGCCTAGGTTTAGAGGTGTACAAAGACATCCCAGACTAGACGATCCATGGTAGTGTTTTGATGAGGGCAAGTCAAGAGGAGATTTTTATTGTGTTATTTTCATTAGTGCCCTTGTATTCATTTTTTATAGGCCATGGTGCCAAGATGATGTTGTAAAACTTTATATTGGATTTCGCTGAATTTATCTAAGGATAATATTATGATGTTGAATTTTATTGTTCTATATTATCTTTGTAATGACCTCCTTTCGGATATCCTATACTAGCGAGAATATTCGGGAATGGGCCACTACACATCACCTCTCCCATCTATTTCTCCCACATGTCTTCTATTTCTCCTATGCATGTCCATAGCATTAGCATTTGGGACTAAGCGGAGAAGCATTTATGGTAGAATCGATCGACCATATGAGGCACCCAGTCCATCGTTTTAAAAGATCAACCTTTCTTGTGCACCAGTTGACAGAATTGAATTAGTCGATCACATGTGAGCATCGGTTGATTGCCTGAGGCAATCGATCGCTCCATGAACCTATCGACCGATTTTAGCTACCTAGCTCCAACTTTGGTATATCACACTTTGGCCCCCATTATTAACTCTTAATAGCAAGCCCTACTAACCATCAGCAGTCTCCCATATCCATAGATCCATACAGATGCAACCAACATCACTAACCATTAGTGACGAGGAACACACTAATAGTAACAAATCACTAATCCAATACATTACTCTGTATGTGTGACTTTTTAGGTTCACAGCCATATCTCAATTAGGACATGTCAACTCCTTAATGTTAGCCGAATCCTTCGATGTACTAAGAGGATCTCTCCAAATCTTCAGAGCATCCTGAAAGATTCTAAGTATTCTCTAGTCAGGACTCAAGACGATCCTAATACTAATGAAGTCCAACTTCATATGAACCTATTAAGGCTCATTGATTACCATGAACTATAATCCTTTCTCTAACTAACATCCCAACCGAGTGAGAGCCATGGACTGATTAAACTCACAAGACTCAGTAGTTGGGTCTAATCTAGTAACGTGTGATCGAGGTAGCATGTCGGATCCAATTCGACATTGGAAGTCTTTCCAATCTGATGCTCACCCTGGCTAGGGGATTTCCAATCACCACCTGCACAGACCACGCAAGATATATACCTCTATCCAATGAAGGTCAATGGATCTAATCAACGAACATCTGTCTCCATACACCACTACACAGAGATCACAGAGAAAGCATCCCCACCTTTCACACCCGATGGTTCTACTCAATGCCAAATCCCTGACAATAGTACACAAGACAACTTTGTCGCCTTTGATCTAAGGACTAGATACACAATTGAAAGCTAACAACATATCATTAATCCTCCAAGCCATATGATCTATCGTAGGCGTCACATTTAGTGGATGTTTTACCAACACTCACCTATATGTTTATTATATGCATCCTATGTAATGTGGCATGTGGTTCGCCACCCCATTCCCATTAGCATCTCATGTTAACAATGGTAGTAGTCCGTGTGTTGGTCCACTAATCGATAAATCATATTCTCCTTCTGATAAATCTAAGAACTGAGAAAACTTTTAAGAAATCATGAATCAAAGATCATCGTCACATGGTCTTAACTCCTTAAGAATTTGAACTCTACTATGAAATCAAAAAACTCATTCATAAAAGCGAAACGGAAAGATATGAATAAAGATATGTCCTTTTTTTAATATCAAGAATACATCAAGAGTGTCACTCACTTACATTTCATGAAGTGTAAATTTAGCATTTAAGGCACTATTATTATCACATTAATAGATATAATTAATTTTTATGTACTAAGAAATATATGATTAATTTTCATATATGAATCAATATTTAATAAAATTGAAATTTGTACAAAATATTAGACGATTTGCTTAATAATTAATTTTTTTTCAATTTAATTTATCAATTTTCTCTTAAAAGTTTTTTTAAGAGAATTTGCTTTTGAAAGTTATCATAAATAATAAGTAAGGGTGTCTTTGATTGCATTATCTAGAATTTAATTCTAGGTAATGATTGCTTAGAAAACAAAAATCACCCCATCTCTTTGCAAAATGAATTCTATGGAAAGAACCTTTAAATGCTTGTACCATATACATATTTTTTATAAAAAGTTAAAAGTGTTTAATTGTTTTCATAGAAAATACATGTAATAATTACACATTTTTTATGATAAATATGTGCAATCAAACATACTCTAACTTAAATTCATATTAGGGAGCGACATGAAATTTAAAAATATGATATAAGTTTATTTTAATATAAAAGACTTGGAAATTTTTTTTGAGATTGAATAAAAATATGAATCGAATTATACATGATTTGTTTAAATCAATAAAACAAATAGTAGTTAATTATATATTAAAATTAACATTTCATGTACTTATAAATCTACTCTACTTATATATATTTATCTGATTATTCTAAATGTTAAATTATTTTTTTGAGCATTAAAACTTAATTGGTGTTGTATAGATTTAACTAATATCATTAAATATTATAAATATTTTATGGGATTATTAATATTGTATAACAATTTAAAAATATTAAGCTATAAACACATATCATCTACTTTATATATTAATATTTAATTTATATTGTAAATATAAAATTTAAATTATATTATTGTAATTATTTAAATTCGTGACTAAGAAATTAAACTTAATTTGCTATGATTGATAATTATAGTTATATATATTAAAATTAGTGGAATAGATATTATGCTATGTAAAATAGTTATATATAGTTTAAGATCACTCAATTTGCATCATTCTCCCTTATTATTACTATTTTTCACTCTTCAATTGAAGTGAGTCTTTCATCAATCATATATTTTTTTTTATAATTTTTTACATTTTTGAATTATGACTTGCACTAAAAAAAATTTTAATGACAAAAAAATAATTTTGGTGGTTGATGTAGTATTATTAAAAATTAAACATAAATTCTTTCGTTATAAGATAAATTTTAATGATAGACTAAATAAGTCGTCGCTAATATACTATTTTTTCATTGTTATTAACTAAAATTTTTAATTCTAACAATAAAATAATAGAAAATAATTATTAATGGTTTAACTAATATTTATATAAGTAATCCCTAATATAATTATATATATTTTTAAATTCACAAATATAATTATTAAACTAATATAATTAAGGATTAATTATTTATTAATAATATAATATATTAAAAAATTATGAACACATTCAAAAGACTACAATATATTAAAATAATTTATTATAATTATTAGATTATAATATAATTATTATATTTTTAAATCAATATTAATTTGATGAAATAATTTAAATTATTTTATCAGTTATCATAATTATAAATTATTTTATTTTTATTAATGATATAATTATTAATATTACTTTTATAAATTATTTAATAATTAAATATTTCAAAAAAAAAAAAAAAAACTAATGGTAATGGCGGGAGATGCCCCCTCCTCTTTCCCTCGCCCAAATCCCTAAATCCCCATTTCATCTCTCTCCCCAAATCCCAAATTCCCACTGTCTTCGTCTCCCTCTCTCAACCCGCCGAAGCTGTCCCCGGCCCATCGCCTCCGCCGCCTCCAGCTCCATCGCGGCCTCCTCGCCGCCTCTACGTCGCCGCCGCCTCCTCCAGATCCATCGCCCACTGGTCGTCGCCTCCGCCACCTCGCCGCCTCCAGCTCCACCACGGCCTCCTCGCTGCCTCCAGATTCCTGGTACTACTGATTGCTTCTTCCATTGGTCGTCTTCACCTAGTTTTTTTCTTCCTGCAACCCACTGGATCTGTGTTTTTGTAGTCTGCGTTGGTTCTAGTGATGGTACTAATTAAGGCCATCTTTGGAGGTTGTGATGGATAGGCATCGGCGAGCTGCCTTCTTTTTTTATTTTAATTTATATACATAATATATATATCTCTCTCTTTTCCCAACTGTAGTGTGTCTGCGCGAAGGCAGGCTGGAAAGCAAGTTTATACAGTTGCTGCTTGGTGCTTGCTGGTGGGCCTTCTCCCTCCTCTCAGCCTTCCCCCCTCCCATTTTACTACATGTTGACTTTGCAATTCCCAAATAGTATATACTCTTCTTATACAAGCGAGCACAGCGAATGCTTCTGTTGTTTTTCATGTTTTCAATTATGATTTATGGATGCAAATAGATTTTTAAAGGATTTTAATTAATTTTATTTAAAATATAGGCATAACATTTATTCAAATATTTATCAAAATATAAAGTTAATTAAAACACTCATTTTTTGGAATTGGAGGCATCATTTGGGATGGGAATATTCGAAAAACCTCATCATATTAATTTGATTCTCGCAATTACGTGAGCAGAGATAAATTATCATAGACCATGCTACTCCATCGTTTTATTTTTATTTTTATGAATACCACAACCATACATATCAGTCAAGAATAAAGTTACTTTGGTCTGGGCATTATATATTGAATTTTAAGGTCAGTTATTTAATTAGTTCTGTTAGGATTTGTTGTCAAATCATTCTAGTCCTTTTTAGGAGCATGCAATTGTTATTAGCTTGATGAAGCAGGTTAATTGGTTTGAATAGATTGACATTTCTACAGATAATTTTCCTTTTTTCGGAGCATGCAATTGTTTGCTCTTCATCTTTGAGGCCTTCAACTTTGAATCATTGCTTTATCTCATGTCTTAGCACTGTTTTGTGAAAATTCCATCTAGATCAGGTGTGGTTTAGGTCCTTTTTACAGACATCTATAGCTTAAGGTAATGGAAGAAAAGAAAGTGAGGAGTTATTTTTTTATTAATTTTTTGGATGTTTAATGATGAAGAAGAGAAAGTGAGCTCTCTTCTTATTTGGGAGTTGGAGTGAAAATGAAGGGAACTCATTTGTTAGCCCTCCTCGATGGGGTGCCAATCTGTTGTACATCCATCTCCATTGCTCAAGTACATCCATGGTTTGAGACAGATTAACATCAAACAACATATATTATTTGTTATCCTATTATAGTTACACTATGAAATGCAACAAAGTGTGGGGTAGGTTTACAAAACGAATCATATAATACAAAGAAGACAGCTATAGCTTAATTACAGATGGAATAGTTGATGTTCAACCATATATTTGATTTTGTACCTTCTTAACTTTATCTATCCATCTTAATTACAGATGGATTAGTTGGAATCACTTCTTTTGCAACATTGATGAAAATGTCATCAAAGAAACTGGTAAGTCTGTTATATCCCGGATCATCCTCTTATCTTCTACTTTATTTATTTATTTATCTGTTAGTATATTTTGGAATCACTTCTATGGCTAAATGCTGTTAGTATATTTTGTTATATATTCATGGTGGTTTCTCTTACTGTTAACTCTTTTCTAATAATCTCACTGTGTTGCTGTGACAGTATCCATATCATCACCATCATATTATTATTATTATTATTATTATTATTATTATTAGTATTGTTGTTGATATCAGTGGATTTGAAGCAATCATTTCATTTACATGCAACAGTTGGTTTTTCTTACATGATTTCATTTTAACAGCTTTTCATTTGATTCCAACAAAAAGTACTGAAATGGTTATATCTCTTAAATTATTTTAGATCGCTAAGGCTGCGTTCTCTTTCTTATTTTCAACCCATTTTTAGTTTTCTGTTTTCTAAAACAATGAAAATGCATTTACTTTGATGTTTTCAAAAGCGTAGTTTCAAAAACAATAAAAAAATTATAAAGAAAATCTAAAACAACAAATGTTGTTTTGGCTGTTTTCAGTCAAAACAAACTCCAAACTCTAAAATACGAAAACACATTCATTTTCACTTTCATGTCTTCTCTTCCTCTCTTCAAGCCATCACCACCGGCCACCACTTCCTTTTCTTCCTCTCTTCAAGCCAGATCTGCAGCCACCGCTTCCTTCTCTTCCTCTCTTCAAGGCCATCACCGTCGTCTGCCAGATCTGCTGCCACTGTTCCCTTCTCTTCCTCTCTTTAAGGTTAGATTTGTCGCCTCTGACCGTATTTTCACCGTGAAAGTGGCCTTGATCTACAAGGAGGTAAGTCTTTTAGTCTGATCAACAAATATTTTCAGCACTAATCCATGATATATATGTATGTATGTGCGATTTGTATCTGACCAGAGGTTTGAGATTAGATCTTTAGATATTCGGCCGTTAAATCTTGCTGGTTTTTGGGTATGTTGGTCGATGGGGATAAGGGTGTGGGTGGTTGCCTTTGATCGTTGAAAACCACCGGCCACGGTGGCCAGTGGTGACTGGCAGCGCATTTTTCAGTTCTAATCGTGGCCTGGCTATTTTGGGTTTTGCTTTGTTTTTCTTGAGAGAAGATGAACCCTATGGATTCGGACTACAAATTCACGCAATAATAAAGAATGAACTCACAAAAAAATTAAGTACTGTTTGATCAATAGTGAGATTTGGTTGTTTTAGATCTATATTTTGTGTGAATCATGAAAGATTCGGTGAGAAAAGTCAAGAGATAATGAATGTGAACATGAGAAAAAATGTACAATTTAACAAGAAGAAACTACAATTTGATATACCATTTAATTTGGTTAATTCTACACCGATGCTATATTAATTTAATTGGCCCCTAAAATTGTTGCCCTTGAGTACCAAGACTAGAAATGATAAAAAAAAAAAAAAAAAAATTACAAGGAAGCATTTTGGCCTTTTTCATTGCTTTGGCCTTTTGAATTTTGTATTCCATGCCGGTTGCCCCATATATGTCCCCATGAAAGCTAAAGAGAGAAAAAGAGAAAAGCAGCCTACTTCATATCGTATAGCGAGAAGGAACCAGTAGTATTCTTAATTAGGTATCTACCTCTCTCTCTCTCTCTCTCTGATTTTAACCAACCAAATTAACAGCCAGAAATGGAGGACCAATGCAGCTCTCAGTTGGCTTATTGTTAACCCAAAATTTACATGAGTCTATAAATTTGGAATCAGTATCAAAGGATGAATTTGTAAAAATTTACATATAGCTGTTATTGGTCAACAGTTGTATGTAGTTGTTCCAAATTGTTGATGGCATTTCGTTATGCTATTTTCATATAGGATTAGCAATTGATTTTGAAAGTTGTATACGTGCTTGAGTAATTATTAAAATTTGTTTCTTTATCTTTTTATAATTACTGTGGACTGTTCTTGATACAAATTTTGCTGGGGATCCAGATGTATTCTATATTTGACAAAAGACATCCACTTTTGCTAAAGACCTCAACCTTATGGATTTCTGAAGCCTATATTTTTGGAATGGATTTTGATGTGTCTAATAATCCATTTCAAATTATGAGAACATGCACATCTACTGTTACTTTCATTGGATTTCTGAAAATGATTGGTGATTTATAATTTATGCAGTTAATATCATAGTAAAATTCATGCAGTTGATGCACCTATTTGGCCCCTTTCTGCTAGAAACC
This sequence comes from Diospyros lotus, assembly GCF_014633365.1. Lineage (NCBI taxonomy): Eukaryota > Viridiplantae > Streptophyta > Magnoliopsida > Ericales > Ebenaceae > Diospyros > Diospyros lotus. The sequence continues at coordinate 14,510,126 of NC_068338.1, forward strand.
TCAATTATATTTTGGTCACCATGTTACTTCTGTCCTGCATTTTGCTTGCTTTTGGATGAGTTGATTTTCTAGAGTGGTTGGACAAAAATTTAAATGAGTCCATAAATTTGGAATGAGTATCGAAGGATGAGTTTGCAAAAATTTGCACATAAAAATTTACGTATAGCTGTTATTGGTCAACAGCTATATGTAAATTAACAAAAAGAAAAAAAAAAGAAGAACATGGGTATGATGAATAAAGAATTTTTGGATTTGTACTTGGTTAAGTGGTTGATATTTATTGTGTCTTGAATAGAGAACATGAGTGATCACAGAGGTAAGATTAAGGAACTAATGTCATGGCCCAATGAGAATAAACATGCTTTTATTGGGATACTTTATGACAATGTGAAAGTAGAAAAATTGCAATGCTCTACATTCACGAAAGACGATTGGGATAAAATCAATCAAGACATGATTGGTTTCACAAAAATGGATTGTGGGGTAGATAGATTGAAGGGTAAGTGGAACCATTTGCGTAAAGTGCATCGCTTGTTCGCTGAATTGGTAGGTTATACAGGTGTTACATGTGATCCAAATACCAACAAAGTTGATGCTGCAAAGGAAGTTTGGTAACATTTTTTTACAATATTTTTACCATTATTTATTTGTGACATTATATTCTTTTGCTATATATAGTATATTAATGTGGCTTATTTTCATGAATGTAGATAAATAAGGCCGAGTACAAAATATTCAAGAAGGAAGGATGTAAGCATTATGCAGTTCTTGGAGAGTTTTTTGGCGAGATTACAGCCATTGGAGGTTTAGGCAATGCTTTCACTCAGCTTCTTCCAACATCTGAGGAAGAAAGGCAAATAGAAGATGATTTTCTGAACAAGGGACTGCATGTACGTGTGCAACAAAATGATGATGAATATGATGAAGTTACAAGTACTCGTCATGACAAACGACGACGCAAGGAATCCAAGACTAGTAAAGGTGAAAAACTCGATGCGTGTATGGCTCTGTGGTTATCTACAGTTAGTATGAAAAATGAAGAAACTAAACTTAAGATGCTTTACCTGAAAGAAAAGCTTGCACGCATGCAAGGAAAATCGTCTATTCAATTCAGCAATTGTGAAGCCATTAGTCCAGATCCGTATTCAATTAAAGTTTGCCTAGACATCTTAAATAGTATGGAAGGAGTGTCTAATGAAGATTATATGAAAGCAATAAAGGCTTTTAAGGATTCGCATTTTAGGATGTCATTTGTGTTGATGTCAGAAATTAGGAGAGGGCCTATCTTGAAACTTCTTTGATTTGCTTGATATTTTGATTTGTTGTGTGTTTTATACTAGCTTAGGTTACTGTGTTCTTTTAATACTTTGATGTTATACTTCTAAACAGGTGTTTGCTTGTTTTATTTTAATGGATGTGTTGGAGTTTTCATAAATAATGTTGTTTTAGTAGTATATTAAATGATGATTGATGTAAATAATGATGTTCATTAAGAATATATTTGTGATGTCTATTGAATCAAGTTGGGTTCAAAATTCGACTAATAAAGATTTAAGTGATGATGATTTTCTATTTATAGAAAATGATTTGGATGCGTCTATTGGTGATATATTAATGCTTAGTTATTTTGTTGCCAACAAATGAATATTTATTGACACGACACCTTATAGAACATTATTGTTTACTTGAAAAATGTACATGCTTGAAATTTTGAATGGGCATCCAAACGCGTGTCATCTCAATTTTTGGATGTAGAAACATGTTTTCATGAATTTTTATAATACTTTGAAACATAAAGGGCCATTGACAAATGGAAAAAAAGTTACGGTCAAGGAGGGTGTTGCTATAATTTTTATGATTATAAGGCACACTACACGATATAATATTATTGATGATAGATTTTAACATTCCAACAATACAATCCACAAATAGTTTAAGCGCGTTTTACGATTTGTTTGTTTATTGGGCGTAAAAATAATCTCCCCTACAAATCAAAATGGACCTCATGAGCATTTCTTATGCATATATTCTTTCTTTTAAGGATTGTATTGGTGCAATAGATGGAATGCATGTTGCAGCTTGGGTACCTGCATCATGACAAACATCTTTTTGTGGAAGAAAGGCTACTGTAATACAAAATGTGATGTTAGTATGTGATTTGATATAAAATTTATATTTGTGTATGCTGGATGGGAATATGCTGCCAGTGATTCGCAAGTATTTATTGATGCAATTACAAGACCATCAAACAACTTTCCAATGGCACATGGAGGTATATTCTAATACTTCAAATGATGTATCGAATATTTTTATAGTATTAAAATCTTAAGTTATAGTTTTTTGTAGATCAATTTTTTCTTGTTGATTCTGGCTATCCAAACATGCCTGATTTTTTGCGCTTTATCAAGGTCGAAAATATCAGTTGTGTGATTATGTTGGACAAGGAAGACCGCATGGAAAGGAAGAGCTATTCAACTATAGACATTTCTCGTGTCAGAATATAATTGAACGTTGCATTGGACTGTTAAAGCATAACCAATTATCCACTTAGTAGGCAAAGACAAATCCCTAATGCATGTTGCAAAATACATAACTTTATTCATTAGGAGGACTTTTTAGATAGATTATTCACTGAATATTTATCAGATAATATGGTATTTGATGATACAAGTCAAGATCAGGAAGTCATACATGTTGATGCTAGTCAAACAGCTCAAATGAGACATGTCAGGGATCAAATTGCTACACAATATAGAATGAGTATTAAAGGACTCGTATATGAGTATGTAATTTTATTTTATTGTTTTAATTTTTTTATCTATGTTTATTTCTGATATTTGTATTAAAACTTGTAATCAGATCTCACTTGCTATTGAATTATTTGATACAATCTTATCATTTATAATCACATCATATAATATTAGTTTATATCTTTAATTTTTATTTTAATACATCCTATTTTTTCATGTCAATTTATTTATTTATTTAAAATAAAATAGTTTTAATTTTTTAAATAATTAAATTTATTTAATAAAATATTATTAAAAATTATTTTTAAAATTTCAAACAACACGTTTTCTAATTTTTTATTTAAAAAATAGTTTTTTAAAATGATAAAGAAAACACGTTTTAAATTTTTTAAAAATAGACTATCAAAATAGTTTTATGAATTCAAAATTCAAAATTAAAATTTTAAAAACAAAAAGAACACAACCTATCTTTCAAGTTCAGAAATTTAAGTGTAGAAAGACAAGAAAACCTAGCTCTTGTTCTCTATACTATTTTCAATTTATTTTTAATTTTTTAAAATAGTAAAAATATGTTTATTTTTATATTTTTAACAATGCATTATCGTAAACAAAAAAAAAATATTTGTAAAGAAAACTTAAAATAGTAAAAAGTTATTTTACTTGTTTTTATTATAAATACGATCAAAATTTTTAAAATACAAAAAATATTATAGATAAAAAGAATATATTTTTAATAATTTAAAAATAGATATTCAAATTGTAAAATTAAAAATAAATTAAAAATAAAAATTAAATAAATACGAAAAAAATAACTTTTTTTTTAAGTTTTTATCAAACTCTGAATGCTCTTGTTCGCATTGTTGTACACATCCCAATGGGCGGATGGATTGAGCTTACGTGTCAAATCTCATGTTTAGTCAAAACTGAACCCAATACAAGAAATTTTTACATTTGGGTGTAAAATGTGAAATCCCTCACCTTAAGAATCCCCACACACTGTTCCATGTACGTGGAATGGATTAATCACGGTACACGACAACGCACTACGTAGGAAGTACAGTGCATAGTGTCCACAAGGAGCCACCCCACAAAAGAGTGAAACTCTCACACTATGATTGTCATGGCTCGAATCTGCATCCTTGGATGCAATCTATTAGCTGAAAAAATTACCACACTGACAACATAACATCTTGACATATTCACCAATAGCTTTACACAAACAAGGAAATGATTTCAGAACCATTTGCTAATTATAATTTTGCAGGTAAATAGTATTTACAAAAGGATTCTTTATAATATATACTCTCTTTTTTTAATTTTATTTTCAAGTATTACGAGCAATTCTTATTTTTAGTTTGGGACTTTGCAATGAGCTGATTATGATTTCATTCTTGGTTAATTGTTTTTCAAACTTTTAGTTGAATTCAAAACATTGCATGGTCTCAAACTGAAACAACCACTGCAACGAACAAAGAGGATTAGTTGAATTCATCAGTACCTTCAGAAATTGTACAACTCCTACTAAAACGACCAAAAGAAAGGATTGTTAAATGATTAATTAGTACCTTAATTCTAAAATCATTGATTTAGAAAACATCATACCAAAGCACTATTTTTTTATGGAATATAAACTAGAAGATAAGAGAAGAGAGAAGAGACGAACTCACATAATTTCGAGGTACAACAACTCTGACGAATAAGAGATTTAATAGAAAAACGAGATGAATAGCTTAGCAGCTGTAGCTGATGATTCAAAAGGCAGACATAATAAAGGAGTTGGCAATCATCGACGAACAAAGAGGTGACAAGAGTGAGATCATTTGCAATCGATAACAAATAAGAAAGGAAAGAGAACATGATTTGTTCTTTGAGAGAGGCGACTAGTGAGTTTGGCGATGACGGTAGGACAGAACATATGGACGTGCGATTCGATTAGGTTGTTAGGGTTTGTAAGAATCGATGTGGAAATTGGGGTTTTGTTCTGTTTCATGTTGTATTCTTTCTCATTGTTTTTATTAATTAGTTTATAATTTATAAATAAATAGATAAAACAAAAATTTTCAATTTCTTATATCGGATAATATAAAATTTGTCAATGTGAACAAATTGGGGGGGGGGGGGGGAGGGGCGCCTCTTGGGAGGTGGGTGTGTGGTGCATGCTCCTGTCGAGCAATATAATAATCCTAATAGATAAAATGATGGCAAATTAAAAAACATGATTTAACTTTAATCTATATATTAATTTTATAATGAATTTTTTAATAAGTTTAACTTAAATATCAATTATATAATAAAATATATAAGGTGCTATTTTTCCTAGTGTCTCAGCAACAGTTTTTAAAATTTACTAATTTTTTGCTTAATTTCTGTTAAAATTTTAGCAAAAATGTAAGGAACTCTAATAAGACACAAATTTAAGAACCCAAAGTAAATGTATATCTTTTTGCTTGACAACCTCAATTGTTCATTGGAGAAAAACTACTAGAGTTTTTATCTTAAATCTTAATTTTTTTTTTTTTTGCAGTGATTTAGGTTATATGAAAATAGAAATAAAAAACGAATATAATATTATACGAAGCAAAAACAAAAAAAAAGGGCATTTTTCAAAAATGTAAAAACTAAAAATATAGAAAAATACATAAATAAAAAATATATACTAATTTTTTTGTAAATATAATTTTTAATATAAAAAATTATAAAAATAATTATTCAATTTAAAAATAAATAAAATATATAGAAAATAAGTCCGAACATGTTTCCGTGCATCATAGAAAGTGTGTATTTATAAAATATAATTCACCTTCTAATTAGAGTCATTTTTTAATTAAAAAAAGTATACAACACTCGTGATAAAGGTAGTATTCATAATTTGATCACAATCTTTATATAAATCTCCCCAAAAATTACATTAATAATTTATATTTAGTACTTATTGTATTAATAATTTAAATTTTTCATTTGATTTGAATAATAAGTACTAATTATTGTAAAATTAATAATGAATTTAAATGCATGAGTTTTTTAATGTTAATTATGGGTTTTTCAATACATTATTGTGTGAATATTAAATGTTTAATTAATCCACCAATTAATAAAAAATAAATACTATTTATGAGGAATATGAATTGACACTTAAAGTATTAATTAAGTCACAAATAATTATTTATTAAATAAAATCTTATCTTTATATAATATAATAATATATAATATATAATATATTATATTAAAGTAAAATAGTTTATAAATTTTTTTCCCTCCAAAAATCTGTCAAGTTGTTTTTTGCCTCTAAAATTTATATTAAATTTGCATGAGTTTTCTAAGAAATATTAATAAACAACTTGAACTATTAATTAAGTCATAGAAAATTGTCTATTTATTTAAAATCTTATCTTTAAATATTTATTCTATATATATATATAATATTAAAACATGATAGTCACACAAAGTATTTTGTCAAGTGTCAATCAATGGTGAATTTTTCTCTTAAAAACTTACATAAATCAAAGGTAGTGATTAATTAATTATTAATTTTATTTTAATAATTTTATTATAATCTTGAAAATGTGATATCTTAAAAAATTCATAAAAAATTATTTAAGATTGTCAAATGCTTGAGTTTTTCAATGCTAATTAATATTTAAGGTATCACATTTTTAAGACTATGCAAGAAATCAAAATTCATATTTTTAAAGTTTTGTTATTATTGAAAAACTTACTCTTACTCTTATTTAAGAGTTTTAATTTATATTTATAATATAATAAATAAAAAATAACTAATGTCTTTTAGTGGAAATTTTATAATATTTATTTATAAATAAATATAATATAATAAATAAAAAAATTATAAATATTTTGTCAAGTGACCTACTTAATATGTTAATTATTCTTTAACACATTAAATGACAGTACATTGAATTAAGAATGTTCTCCATTAGCATATTAAATAGTGAATAATTAATTAAACTTAAATTTTGATAAAAAACTAAATATTAAAAGAAAAAAATTATAACTATCAATTATGTTAGAATTATTTAAAATAACAAATTTAATCTTTTATTTTTAAATTAAACTCTCACGTGTATCATCGCACTTGTTTACCACTAATTATACTTAAATTCCAGATAACTTGCTTCCTGTATACTATTTATGTTGTTTTGCAATTTGGTACAAAACTAAATATTAATAATTTTAGCATAAAAGTTGCTGGACACTATTTTTATCATTCTCCGTCTCTTATTGCCACTTCATTGCCATTGAGACCATTTTTGTCCTTTAATGTTTTAATAATTTGATATTTTATCAAAAATAACTTAAAATGATCATCCTTGCACGTCTCACAATGCTCGTGCTCTCAATTATATTAAGAGAAATAAATCACAGGTTAAGCCTTTGTCTCTTGTGCAGGGCGAGAATCGAACTCGCAACTTACTAAATTAACAACATATTATTCATCTAACCACTCAACCTATACATTGAGACTTTTATAAAAAATAACTTAAATAATAATGAGATGACACCCTAAGAAGACAAATGGTCAAAATAAAGTGTTCAAAAAATTTGACTAACATTATTATTATTATTATTATTATTTTTTTTTCTCTCTGAAATAAAAATAATATTTTTCTCTTTATTTTTATTTGTAGTCCCATTGATAAATACTATCACTATTAGTAATATTATCATTTCTACTTAACTCATAAATTATATGAGGTGAGATGATCTAAACAATAATAGAGTTTAGTAGGACTCAAATCCATAATTTTAATTTGCAATATATTCCTACACTAACTATTAAGTGTATGTTGGTTTTTATATTTTTATTTTTAAATTAAGTAAATAGACTATGTATTTATTGAATTCTGACTATTTAGCCCGAACATATCATGAATTTTAAAATTTAGACAATTAGTTATTAAAAATCTAAATTTAGCCACAACACCCCTTTTATATAACTAACTTTTAAATAAATTAATTGTATAACCCAAAACCTTTAAGTTTTTATTATAGTCATCTTAGGAAAGTTCGATGAATAATTTAAAGAAAATTAAAAATTTAAAATATGTTTAAACCAAAAACCTAAAGTTTATAGCATGTACTGCTAATTTACTTAACATAATTAATAACATCAAGTTAAAAAATTAATTAGGCAAATTTTAAAATTTTGAGAGTATTCACCCTAAATAGCTAGAATTTAGGGATATACAGTTAATTTATCCCTTTAGATCTTTTTTTTTTTTTGTTGTCAATATTCATTACTTTTAGTTAGAAAATTAAAAACCAAGTATGTAGTTATCAATTATAAAAAAAAATAAAAATGTAATCGAAACTACAGAACACCCCTTAGTTTTTATGTTTGTGGTCAAAGCTAGTATATTATATGTTATGTTAAAAAAAGTATATTACATTTAATAACATAATTGTAGTATAATATAAGATATCAACAATAATTAATAATTATATTATTTTAACAGAATGTGTTAATCAATTTTTATTAATTAGCAATATATTAATATAAGATAATAATTAATATGTTACTAATTAATTATAATATAATATGTATGTTTTATATATTATTTCAATATGTTATGTTATATATTATTTTGTAATATAATAATATTATTAACATAATATCTAGAATAATTTATGACAAAAAGATATATTCATCAATATATGTTATGTTACATATGAATTTTTATATACTTGCTTTGTTAATGTATTAAATTTAAAATAATTAATGATTCTATTATTTTAATACAATATGTCACTAATATAATATAGAAATGCCAAGAGTATTTATTTTATGATTAATTGTTTTGTTTTATGATTCAAATTCGTCTTGTTGCTTAGAAAAGATCCAAGAGGGGATGAATTGTGTTTTACGAAATTGAAAACTCTCAAATTGTGATCTTGATAAATAGTGATTGTAGCAAAAATAACAACAATACAATCAAACAATCACAAAGAATATGACAATTTTTATAGAGGTTCAACTCTTAAGAGGCTAGTATTCTCTCTCAAAATTGTGCTTAAAGTTTAACTAAGGAAATATAACACTAGTTTTTAATTAGAACTAGAACTAACATATAATCTCTTATCTAAATAAGAACCACTAGCACACTGCTAGCAAATATAAACCTCTCACACAACAAGTGAGTAATCACAAACTTACAAATAGAGACAAATTAAAAACAAGTCACCAATATTGAGAATTCTACCACTCAGCACACTTCCAACATTTTGAATTTTCTCAATCTTGTTTGAATGCTTTTCTAATCAATTTGTTCTGTCTATCTTGAGCCTCTAAACTTACCCTATAAATATACATCTTCCAAAAAACTAGTTGTTACGAAGAGGGGCGAAAAGACAATTGAAAAAAATCTTCAAGCTTTTTAGACTCCAACCAACTTCTATAAGTATCTTTGTTTACAAACACATTAGAAAAAATGCTTTGTACACAAATTCAATCAAAGAAAGTTGAGGAGACAACTTGATGTCAAAATTAGCTACAAACTTTTTGAGACAAAAAGATCATAAGTGTTAGAGATAAAAAAAATTCAAAATCTACAAAAGTGAAAAGATATGAAGTCAAACTACATTTTCTTCAAAAAGAGATTTTACTTTTTGCATGAGAAAAATATACACTTATCAAGATATGATTTTAAAGTATAAGAAGAAAAAAAAACATCCATATAAATTTATCTTTGAACGAGCAACAAAAAAGATATAGAAAACAAAGAGGAATAAAGATGATAGTTGGACTTCGGTCGACTGAAGGTACTACTTCGATAGACCGAAGTTGTCCAGCAACCATTTGCACAACTTTGGTCGAAAGCATAGTTGACCTAAGATCAGATGCCAAGATTCTGATCAACTTCGGTTGACTTAAATTATACTTAGGTCGATTGAACTTACTCATGATTAGATATTAACATACTACCTTACTTCAGTCGAATTAAGCTAAACCATCAGTTGACTTAAGATACAAAGTCATGAAAAACACATTTTTTCTTCACAAAGAATTGATTAAACAAAATTTTTATTTTAAAAATATTTTTGTTATCATCAAAATCTTATTATCCTACCCTTGAACTTAACATGTCTCAAATCTGAAACAAATATAAGCCATCTAAAAATTCATCTCAAATTTGGGATGGATTTTGAGACATATAATTTTATGTCTCAAATTATGTCTACAAATTTAAGACGAATATTATCCCTCTATGTAACACCCCGCCTCACCAAACGTGTCACTATAAGGGTATTTTCGGGAATCTTTTTTTTTTCAAGTTCATCACGTGTGGTGATTTCAAGAACAATCTTTACATGCAGATAACAAATCCCGAGAACTCCAGTTTTACCCGTTTAACTAACAAGATTAATAATCTTAACAACTAAAAGAGACATATTATAACACAATGGATACATTAACATCAATACCGTGGCCTACCACGAGTTCATACAAGGTGTTCCAACACCGAAACACTTATTACAAAACTACGAAATGATAATCATATTATCATGCTACCGTTCATACACAACCAAATACATACTAAAGCTAAACACTGTTGGTCTCAACTAGCCATGTCCTCGCCCTCGCAGCAGTCCCTGGCTGGAACGTTTGAATGTTCCAAGGGTATAACCCAGGTTAGATGATAAAACATCTAAGTGATGGCATGAAACAGTATTCATAATGCATGAAAGACATATAAGCATGGCATATACAAACAAACGACAGCATGCAACATGTTTAACTTGAGAAATCTCCCTGACATACTCAACCTCCTGTGGAAAATCCATTCCACACATCGTTGAGGTTGACATTGCCGCGACATACTTAACCCCTCGAGTGCCCTACCGTGTCACCCATTCACCAGGATTAACCTTGTCCCATTCTCAAGAAGACCCTATCCCGTCCCATATGGCCTCAACAACGACACGAAAATCGACACCCCGATGATATGAAAATCACTCGCCATGCACCGACTCTTTTATAAGTTTAAAACAGTTGATGCAATATACCACATATTCAATATGCATATGATGTCACAAGTACATACGAGAAAACATCTTTGAAAAACAACCTAAGTTCAGGAGGGTATAACTGCTTACTAAAACTGGTCCAATCACGTGTATCCTAAGCTCGGAAGGGTAAAACCTCTCGCCAGAACCCACTACACACACTCCAACATGTATTCAAGATAAGATAAAGTTAGAATCAAACCACTCACCTCGAACGCATTCGGAATGCCTCGATCCTCGTGTAACGCCTCGATTTACGTGCCAAATTGGAATCACTTGAATTTACACTCAACCCCGAGCCACAACACTTCCTAAACACCATATTTAATTAAAGAAGCATTAAAATCCATTTTCCTCAATTTTTTCATAATTTTCTCTATTTTCTCCCAATTTTTCCCTTGATAAATTCCAAAATAATTATCTCTTCAAACATTTTTCACATAATAAATCCTAAAATAATTAAAGAAAAATATTAGAAAAATAATTACCAAAATGCCCCTTCACACGCGCCTTCATGCGTGGGTGAAAGTGATGTGTGGCGCGTGCAACTCACGCGCTACCATCTTCTCCGATAATCAACCGGCGACGACGGCTCAGATTCCAAATCTGATGGTACCTTCTTGTAGCCCTTGATTAGTCGATACAAACGGTGCAACTTTCAGGCTGAAAGAACACCGGTAAGTGCTCCAAATCGCCGGTTGCAGGTTGGTGGAGGTGGTCCGCCTAGGGTTTTTCGGTGACGCCCGAAACCGCTCCAAACGTACTCTAATCGATCGAGATGCTCCAGAAATGAAGCCCACACACCAAGGAGCAAAAGCCCTCTATCCCTTACCTTCGATTCTTGCTCAAACTCGATGAATTTCGATGCCAAAATCTTAAAGTTTCGACCCCATTTTATAGCCAAATTCCGGCCAGCTCTCGTCCAATCACCGGCCGAGGCTTGGCCTCCAAGCTTCCCACAGTCGTATACTACCTCCCCCAGGTCACCCTTGGTCGTCCCATCGCCGGTTTCAGCCTCCATGTGCGGTTTGATTGTGGCGGCCGATTGTGTTCACACCACAATTTAGTTTATTTCACTTTGACCCCCCACAGTTTCTTCTAATCTCATTTTTATCTTTCCAAAGCACCTCTGAACTAACCAACCATACCACTAAGGCCCAAACGATTTGTATTATTCATTTCACCCTTGAAACTTATGAAAAATTATCCATTTGACCTCACTCAAGCAAAATTAGAAAATTACACTTTGGCTCGATTGCTCGATTTGACCCTAAACCCATTCGTTTCAACCCGAAATCACTTAAGGGTTGTTCTATACATAAAATATTGATCGTTAACATGCTCCGTTGACCTTCCGGACGTCTCCTACGTCGATTCGATTTTCCCAGCCCGATCGACAACTGTACCGAAAATTGTTCTCGATCCAATTTCTTTCATCATTAAAAATCATATTTCTTATTACTCGTCAATTCTATGCCATTATTCTTGGCTATCTAGGGTTTGGGGTACTCCCTCGGGTCGTTTCGGTCACTTAAGACTGCGATAGTGTGTCCTATAGCCTTATTCTTTCAATAATTCCACTTGTACCCTTCATCAAATATTATTTATAGTTTCAAATCATTCCCGGGTATTACACTCTCAAAATCCATCTTAAATTTGAAATGAGAATTTTTTTATCCCAAAATCTGAGAGGATACTGTAATATTCTGAAATTTTGAAAATAAATAATAATTATTCAAACCGGTGTTTGAGGACATTATTGAATATTTGAGAATTTAAGTGGAAATATTTATTTATGTGGTTTTGAGGAAAATAAGAAATTTAGGTATTTAATTAAATTATTTGGGAGTATTTATGGAAATGAAAAATAAATTAATTTAGTGGATTTTCTAGAAGTTATAGGGTGTAAGTGTAATAAGAGGAAAATTGGAGTTTGGGGCGTATGTGCAATTAAAGGAAATTAGGGGTGCTGAAACGTAATTTGCGGAAGTGGCCGCAAATCACTTTAAATATAGTTGGAGTAGATATATGTATGAGGGAGCAGCTGGCGCGAGCGGCTACACGTGCGTGTGTGCAGGCGGGGAATGCGGGATCAAATCCATTTACGCGTGTAACACCCCAGATTTTTAAAATAAAAAATGAGGTAATACCCGAGATTGTTAGGTTCTAATACTTGAGGAAATAGGCCCTTTCAAGGAATTGAGGAAGCCTTGAGGAAAAAATTCAGTTTATGAACCAGTGGCAAAATCTTAAATACTGAAGTTCGGGTAAAAGTGTAATTTACCTAAAATCTTGGGGTGTTAAGTGTAATTTATCTATTTTTCAGGAACCAAAAAGTGCAATTAAAAATGACCCAGGGACCAAGTTGCAAGGGGCTAAGTGCAAATTATCTGAAAATTTTAGGCCAATGTGTAGTTCTTGAAACCTTAAAAATATCATCCATGAGCAAATCATGAATGGCCAAGTGTCCCCCCTAGGTGTCACAATTGGATTGGTTAAAATCTTATAATTATGGGTGTAATGATGAGCATAGTGTGAACACTCAAAACAAATGGAGCTTTGGATTCTAAACTCTATTAAATTCAATTAAGAGACGAAAGGTGCATTTGGGTTGGATGCACATAGGAGAAATGATGAAGCCTTATCTTCAATGACACATGGCAATCAACCATTGGGTTACTTGGAAGTTAAGTTAAGGTCACATGATGGCTCATAATAACCCTTTAAGGTGGCATTGCATGGTTGGTTAAGGAAAAGCTTACTTAGCTTCCAAGTTTGCAAAAGTCTCCAAACATTATCTCTAAAGACATGTGGCAAGCATTCATTGGCCACTTGGAGATAAGATTTGAAGTGTAATGACGAGAAATGTGAAAAATGCAATTAACTATGTGAGATGTAGTTATTAATTAAATGTGTAATGATGGGAAACGTAGAAAATGAATTAAACCATGTAGGATGTAATGATGGGAATATTGGAAAATCAAATTAAACATGTGAAGGTTCAAAATATTAGGGACACGTGGCACACTTTGGTTGGATGCACATGGATGGAATGATGACGCGACACGTGGCGCGATTTGGTTCACCGAAGTTTCCTATAAATAAGGGCTTTGGGGTTATTCATTTTGGGCACCAAGAAAGGAGGAAAAGGAAGGGAGTTTGAGAGAGGAAATACTACCAAAATAAGGGAGAAAGTCGATGGAGAATAAGCCTCGACAGAATTTTTGGGTCTTTCTCGAAATTCGTGCCAAACAGTAAGAAAAATTACGAGAAAACCCATTCTGCTCGTTGTAAATCGTGCTTCCTAAGGTAACCGATCAAGGTGAGTGATTCCTGCATGTTTTATGGCATTTTGAGCATTTGTTGCTTCACTTGTGTGTTGGCTTGCACATCATGCCTTTGTGGCTTACATGTCATATTTTCCCTTGTTTATGCATATTCCTTCTGCTTTGTCATATATCATGTTCGTATTGGTGACTGTGGCTAGTTGTTGGGACATCATGGAAGACCTCATGCTTTGGTGATGAGCTAGGAGTGACTACGATGACCGCGGAGGTGATTGCAACACCTTGGCATTGCTACCACAGGGGTGGATTTCATAATGGCATTACTGCATTTGCATGCATGTACTTACCTTTTCTGAGTCACTCACTTAGATGTATATCTAACTTGGGTTGATGCCCCTAGAACGTTCCACGTTCCAGGTATGTTGGAAGTGTCAGGTGTTTCAGGTACCAGTTCGAGCGTGAGCAAGGAGATGATGCTTGGCTAGTTTTGGGGTTTTTTTTTTTTGAGTTATTACGTACCCAAGTAATTGTACCACAATGATGTATTGTAATAGAAACTAGGGTATTCAAGGTTGTAAGAGGTGTGCGTATGTGGGTGTCCTATAACCGTACCTACGGCTTATGTGTTGAGTCATTTTTAGAGTATTGGAAGTCATGAGCATTTCTTGCACTTGTAAAGGAAATACAGTGGAAACCCCATTTATTTAGCTTTGGTTAAGCTTTCAGGTTTGATCCAACGCTTCCGTTGGTAAGGGTTTCCATAACGCCCGTGGTGATGTTAGCTTATATTTTTTTTACATCGTTGTGTATTTGGAAAAGTGGGGCGTTACAGTGCACGTGCAAGGCTGAGGGATTTTGTCATTTTATTTGGCCAATGGGGGCCGAAATGACATCGTTTCGGCCCAAGGCAGTGGCAGCATGCGCGGTTGTTGGCTGCGCCACGTGGCGGGCTCTCAATCGCCCATTTCCTTGCGCAGACTGCCTTCATTTTTGCTTCATTTTAAGGCCGATTTCGGCCATTTCTGAAGCAGGAAGTAGAGAAGAAATTAAGGGAAGAAGAAGGCACTCCAGTGGGGAATTTTGGGGAAAAAATGCAAGATTTAATGTGGTTTAAACGCGATTTAATTAATCAGGTAAGTAAATAATTATGTATTAAACATTCTGTACGGTTGAAATTTCGTTTTGGGTCCAATTTTGTTAATTTTAGGCGTTTATATTAATTTGCAGTGTGTATTATTTTGGTGGGATTCAAGTGTAAAAACGCTGTAATGAGCTTAAATGAGGCAAGCTCCCTCTACCCTTGTGATCTTTTTCCCTTTTGTGAACCCCAAGCCTTTCCTTAATTCATTTTGGTTTCGCGCATTAATTATATGAATTAAGGATACTATTGGCATGATTTAATTTAAAATAAATATGAGATTTATTGGGATTTTATTTGCGGTGTGCCTATGTGGGATTTTAGACAGTTAAATTATTTATATTACACGGTTAGATTTAATTAATGTGAGCAATGATTTTTTAATTGCTAGGAAACGTTTTATTTTGCAGCGAGAGTGTAAGAAAGGTAAGAAACGACCGTGTAAAGGCAAGCTCCAATCCCTCTGCTCGTGTTCTTTAATTCCCGTGAGAAACTCCGTAATTTCTCGTATTCTATCATCTCCCTTACTCTAATTCGGCGCCTAGTATTATTTATTGAGTTATTATTCATTTGTTTTAATTTAAATTAAATCCGAGACTTCTAGAGTTTTATTTATTGTGTGCCTACGGGGGTTTGTACCGCCCCCATTCCTTTCAGAATGATGCTGAACCCAACTTGGGGATTAGGTTCCTAGATGTGCGGGTTTATTTACGATTTTTCTCGAATTTATTTATGGTTCGGTTAGAGTTATCGAGCAGTGTGGCAGGGGTCGGTTGTTGGTGACGTTGGGGTAGACTATTGTACGGCCCTGATGTGGACCGTTGAGTGGACACTCCTAGTCACTGGCCGTTGACCGGTACCGGGCACTGTTGACTAGCTCTGTCAATATGTGATTTACTGCATGATTAGATTCATTATATTATTATTCATGATTTAATATGCACATGGGTACAGGATGCATATTGGGATATTCATTTATTGAGTATGCTTGGACACATACATTCTAGCTTGATTAGGTTGCATTCAGCACGGGCATATGCATTGCGTGTGGTTTACTATGTGGGCAGAGCATGGCCTGATGCCTGGATGTATGGGCGCCAGTGTATCATGTTGATGCTCACTACGCCATTGCATTTCTATGTGCATTGTATGGTTACTGGTAGTTATTAGTTCTCGGATAGGAGAACTGTTCCGAGGGAGCCTATGTCTTGGGTGTCGGGAGTATCGACACGGACACACGGGTGATGGGAGCATCGACCCGGGACAGCGCGCTCAGGTTTGTTGGAGATTTATGTTGCCTTTCAGGACAGCGGCAAGTTGGTATGGGACTTGGGTGCTGTGTGTCTTATGTGGGCCCCAAGGACTGGTATGTGCTTTCATGGCTTGTGTGTACTTGGGGGTTAGTGTTCTAGGGGAGAGCTTATTGGAACTATACAGCCTTCAGCCTTTCTTTTCCTACGCTTGCTGAGTCTCTCGACTCACTTTGCTTTCCATCATTCTAGGTAGTGGCAACGTGGGCCATGGCAAGGGAGTCAGCTTTTAGCGGCAGAGTCAATATGGTGTACAGGCAGTCTCGTCAGTCCCTCTTAACTCTGATGGTTGAGTAAGATTTACTCTATTATTCTTACTGTGCCAGGTTATTCCTCGAGTCTCGTGTATGTTGGCACAAGAGTCTGTATCCATTTATTTATCTTGTGACCGCTGTGTTAGTGGGGTACTCGTAGTGCATGCATGTAGTCTTTGTCTTGTGGTTCATTCTTTTTCTCCTCCCATAGGTGCTCCCTTTCGGGTATTCCGGGTGGTTGGGGATATCCGAGTGGGGGTGCTTACAGATCCTATCCGTCTCAAATTTGAGATAATTTTTTTTTTCCTCAAAATTCGTTAAGATTCTGAGATGGATAATTTGTCTCAAAATTCATTTTAAATCTAAGATGAAAAAATTTCGTCTCAAAATCTATCTCAAAATTCATCTCAAATTTGAGATAGATAGTTTTCTATCTGAAAATTCATCTCAAATTTGAGACAAATAATATCCATCTCAAAATTCGACTAAAACTTTAGATGACAAATTTTTCGTCTCAAAATCTCTCTTAAATTTGAGATGAATACATTTTTCATCTCAAAATCTGTCTCAAATTTGAGACAGATATGTTTCCGTCTCAACATTCGTCTCAAATCTCTCAGACAAAAAAATACCAAATCCATCTCAAATTTGTGACGGGAAAAATCAATCTCTAATTCGTTGTTTTCTATAGTGATTTATAGAGTGGGAGAAGATTGACAGATGGCGGGAGACCCACAATTTTTGGTGGGGATCTTGGAGGTTGGCTTGACCAATTCATTGCAGGGCATGGTTGTCACATGGATGTGTGGCCATAGGCCCACATGGCTGAGTCTCTCGGTTATTGGCATGGTAGTGGCAAGTCACGTAGTTATTGGCATGGCAATGGCAGGTTTGCTCCGAATGGCTTGATCATGCAGTGTCTTCCTTATGTGGATCACTTAGACGTAAGTCACTCGATTACAACCAGGTGACTCTCAAAGAGGTCACTTAGCTATAATCGAGTGACTAAGGAGGTCACTCGGTCATAACCGAGTGACCATTGATTGGGTAGCAGCCTTGTGGCCACAAAACTTGCACACACTTACTCAGTTACTTCATGACACACCCACTCAATCATGTCTTGTGGCTGCAACACTAGCACACACTCACTTGGTTAATCCATGGCACACCTACTCAGTTATTTGGCATGGCTGCAAGCCCTTTAGGTTTACATGGTTGTGTGCTACTTAGCCTAACTGCACGCATAGCCTATTTAGCCTTAGCCTACTCGGCCTTAGTTTGCCTCATTAGCCTTGATCCTAAGATGGGTAACTAGTTGATTCTTACTCACTTTATCACACTTTGGTTTATTCATTTGGGCATAACAATTGTTCCCCACTATTTCCTTTGGGTTTTCTAATAGAAAGAGTAACTGTTGACATGTCATCTCTTAAAAACCTTTCCCAAGGATTCCAAACTTTTATGTGGCATGAATTTTTCATTTCTCTTTTGCCTTCTTGGCCTTTTAAGGCCTTATCCAAGTGGCCGAGGGAACCTTGTTGTGACTCCTTTGTGGAATTCTTACTCAGCTAAATAAGCTCTTGCTTTAGATGTCGCAAGATAACATTCTCCTTCTTTTCCTCTTACGTCATCCCTTTCTTAGGTTATGTTTTTCTCTCTAGTTATTTGAGATAATGTTGCTTTATTGAAGGATTCTTAAACTTTGTGCCCTCAGAGGGTTTTTTCTTTCTATAACCTATCAGTCCTTTTAACTTCCTTTGTCTTAGACGATGGTCCCCAAATCATATGTGATGACCCATAATTTCCTCAACATTTAATTACAACTAGCTAGTGACCCAAATACATGGGCTGAGATTTTACCCCATAATCATACAACAACAAAAGTAAAATAATCACAAATACACAACTCAGGGGCTTTATCATACATATCAATACATCAACCAATCAAATCTAACAAACCACAGTATCTGAGCCCTTGATCACAACTCACACCCCAAAGATCTTTCTAGTCGGGATTACCTTGTACACACAACCACCTAAGTTCGACATGCCAGATGCTGCAACCTTAACACCAGCTCTCACACCTGGAATGATGTTAGAAACAAGATGAGCCATAAGGCTTAGCAAGCATAATAGAAAGATAAAGAAAAGACTAGGGATAGACCTCCCACAATGGAATACATTCCACCAAATGTAGGTAAAACAAAGATAAAGCTAGAAATAAACCACACTTAGATTGCGCCCCACAATATAACAATAACAAGGCTTGGAATAAATCTCTCACCCATAATACACCCCACGAAATGCAATGCCGCATATGATAATGCCACACCATACTATGCAACAGGATATCCAGTGCTCAACATAAACATACCAATGCACATAATGGTCCTTAGGGCCCATATAAGAAATGCACATCCTAACACCCTAGTCCTGACATACAAACCTACCATAACTATGATTGGCTGGCATAAGATACATGAGCTTGAGGCTTCCACAACATGGTCCACATGAGCCCAAAGCTCCCACAACACAATCCACACTAGCCCAGGGCTCCTATCAAGTCATATCAAACGGTAACCATGTAATGTAAACAATAATAAATGCAATGGCTTTTGCAGTATTAACGTGATGACAAGGCCCCCTATAAGCCAAGCATTAGGTCATGTTACGCCCACACAGGAATTCACACAAGCGAATGCACTAAATGCATATGCTCACCTAACATACACAAGTCAACACTCAACAAGCCAACTATGTCTTGCCAATGCTCAGTCTCCCAACACATACAAGCATGACCCCCCAATGAATGCAAGCCCAATCCTATGCAATGCAATGCCATGCAATATGTCATATAATCGAAGAGTCGATCGTCGGTGACCAGGCACGAGTCAATAATTCGTGATCAAGAACAACCAGTCGACAACCATCCTCGACCTGATCGATGGTTCGCTCTAGTGTCACTAAATGGTCAACAAGCCACCTCACCGATTGATAGCTCACACCACCTGTTATCACGACTTATACCCTTGGGAAACCATATCCACAACCGAATCCCGCCACCCCTTTAGAAACCTAGCACCAAATTGGTTCGACATCATTCCTAAGAAAGTAGGGGCGATACAATATCCTGTAAGCAGTTACCAAATAAAACCCTGGAAGTCTTCTATTTAATTTACACAATAAATATCCATAACGCATATAAATAATTTCTGAAACCAAATTGGGTTAAGGAAGGAGATGAAATCCTTAATTCAAAGGAGAAATCCATAATTCAAAGGAGACTCGCTAAGGGAGTAAAGAGCTTGCCTTTAATTAACTAATTTCGGTGTTTCTATGCCCACACATCGCTAAATTAATACACGTTGCAAGATATTATAATTTCATTAGAAAATTAATAAAATCGCATTCTAAAATAAATTTCAACCGTACAATATTTTCAGTATAATTTCCCACTCACCTAGCTGTTTCAACCTTCAATTAAACTGGATTTCCTCTCTAATTTTATAAAAATTTACCCTGTTGTTGTTAGCCTTCTTCTCTCCTAATTTTTTTCTTCTTCTGCTCGATTTCACCACAAATTGCTCTCAAAATCGAGAGTTAAAAAGCAAAAATGAGAAGCCACCAGAAGCTGTCGCGTGGCAACTAACGCACCACTGCCTCTAGCCTCAAAACAACGTCGTTTTGGGTGCTTGCTGAAAAATTCTATCTTTATTTTTCCTCTCTAGCATGCATGGTTAGGCTCGATCCTGCAACCGCAAGGTTGCCTGATGGCCCGTGCTGCATGCTTCCATGGCTATTGAATGCCTCGATTTAATTTTAAGATAAACACGCCACAGTTTCTGGGAATTACATTTAAACCCCACAACTTCTAGAAATTACCACATACACCCCACTTATTATTAACTCTTATACCCCAAATTTCAAACAATTACTTACCCATCTCTTTATTACAAAATAAGTTAATATTTCCCTTAAATACGCAGATATTCAATAATCACCTCAAATACAATAATTATTAATTATTAACTATTCCTGAATTATTTGGACGTTACATCATGTTCGTGCATTCTTGCACCTTTGATGTTGGGTTTGCCTCAGATCATTCTTATGCTTTTGCATTTGGCTTTCTATATCGTTCTCACACTTTATGCATTTTTAATTCCAGGCTTGCATTTGTTTCTCTGTATAACATGTTAGTAACTCATGAAGTATGTACAGCTTTGTAGTTAGCTTTTGAATCATAAATTGTTCAAAGCTTTTACCACTTACACTTAACTTTTGCTTTTGTGGACGATGGACGAATATGAGGCTCACTCCCCAAATCTTTGTCAATGATGTACCTTAAGTCATTCTCATGCTTTTGCATTTTCGGTCTTAACCCGATCTCATGCATTTTGCACTTTTGACTTTAGGTTATTCTTACACATTTATCGCTTTTGATTCTAGGTTATTCTAGATCATCTTTGTGCTTTTTGCACTTTTAGTTTTTAATCCGATCTCATGCATCTTGCACTTCTGATGCTAGATTTTCCCTATATCATTCTAGCGATTCTTACATTTTAATTTTTGAACCATTCTCATGCTTTTGCATTTCCATTTCTGGGACCATTCTTATGATTTAGTGCTTTGACTTTTTAACTGTTCTCGTGCTTTTATATTTTGATTTTTGGACAATTTTCATGTTTTTTCGCTTTAGTTTTTGGATAATGAGCCCTAGATAGTTCTCACACGTTCTACGCTTCGATACTAGGTTTTAATTGATGAGCCCTAGATCATTCTTGCATATTCTATGCTTCGATACTAGGTTTTACTTGTTTACTAGAGTTTTGGCCCCTTTTTAGTGCACTTATTGTCTTGAAAAACAAAATACATAAAAAGAGACTACAACAAGATGAAAGTTATTTTACTCATGCATCATTGAATGACATGTATAAATGTTAAGACATTTAATCTTGCTTATGATACTTCCTTGAAGTGTACATATGGATTCTGAGTTCTTTTGTGGGCTTTTAGGCCTTCGAGCATTGAAACATGCTTCTTGGAAAAGCTTATGTTCCTTTATTGCTCTTCTCGCTTTGACTTATGCCCTTGGCCTCCATGGTAGTCAGTATGTTCTTCCCATTGGGCTTCTATGTCCACAAATTTCGCCAACTCCCATTCTTTAATCAAAGCCTCTATCAGATTCATCTAGTCTTGGCATTTGTCAGTAGAGTGGCCATGAGTATTATGGAATTGGCAAAAGGTGTATTTTTTTCTCTGCATAGGCTTCTCAGTCTTCTTAGGGAATTTAATGAGGCTCAATCCTTCAATAGCTGGTAAAATATTTGAATGTGACTATATGAGTGGGCTATAATCCTTGAATTGGAGTTGGGGAGTACCATCATGTCTTATGTCTTTCTCTTTCCTCTGTTTGTCCCTTCATTAAAGTCTTTTCCTTTTCTTTTCTTATCCTTATCTTTGTTCCCTCCAACCATTCACGGTACTTCAGCCTGCAATATATACTTTGTTTGCTCGAGCAAACAAGTCCACTAATGTTGCAGGCTAATCTAGGGCAAGGGATTCTTACAGGGGTACCAATTTCGTCCCACGGAGCATCGTAGCCATTGTTTTAAAAGGCGGCCTAGGTGACCCTTGGTCACCGTGAATCAATCCAAATTGGCACTTTTAGGCGCTGTTGAGCCCAATCGGCGGGTCGCCATCTGGTCTGGGCCACCTAGCAGCTTGGGTCATGCGCTGTAATATCCCAAGTTTAAATAAATAACTATGTAGTTATTTCGTGAAATATTGCATATTTCATGACGTTAAGAAAATCTAGGAGACAATTTAAAGATCTTAAATAGCCGAATCAATGGAAGGGAATACCCCAGAAGGTAGATGTCTAAAAAGAAAGAAATATCATTGATAAGCGTTTCAAGATAGGATTTTTGGCTCTAAAAGAAATCAAATCGGAGACTATTTTTAGTACAACTACGATGCAGTCTAGAAAATTGAATCATCATAAGGGACTTTCGAAAAAGCAACGGAACCCCGAGAAGAGTTAAGTTTTGCATAAGGAACAATCTTGAAGTGGTTTCGGGGTAAAACGAAGGAATTCACGATCAAACGTGATTTTGCATAAGTTTTAGGCCTAAGTGTAATTTTGAATTAAAGCTGTTTAGGGGTCGAAAATGATATTTTTTCAAATTTGTTGGGACAAGTGAAGAGTATGAGACTTTTCGAATAAGGGCCAAAATGAAATTTGGAATCAACGGAGAGTCAAAGTGTAAATTTTATAAAAATACCCATGGCCACCACCGACCAAGCCACTGGCACCGTCGGCTAGCCTCTGGTTGCCATCGGAAGTGGTTGCCTCAAGGTCCAGCATGGGCTTCAAGGCACAAAGAGTCGAATAGGGTAGGGTATGCGCTAAGAATGGTTGTGATTTGATGTTGATAAGGTGGGGTATGGCCGAGACTTGCCAAAAATTCAGGGAAAGGGTGTTCGAGGTACATCTCAGTGATTTGAGGCTACCTAAGGTCATATCAGACATTAAAGGCTTGGATTGGGTTGGGAATGGCTCGTTTTGGACTAAAAATTGAGTATAAATAGAGGGTTTGAAGTGGCTGAATACACTTGAATTAAACATCAAATTCCTCATGTTTGAGAGTGAATTGGAGGTTGTGGATAAGGGGCTTTTGTTCTTGAGTGAGTGAGGATCGTTTTTGAAAAATTTGAGGGGTGTTCAAGGTCATTTAAGTGGTGTTGAAGATGGCCAGAATTTTGAGAAAGTCGTCTAAGTTTGACTAATTTTAATTAATTTTGGGCACCTCCGGTGGTGTTTTCGAGCTAAGGTTGGTACCATCAGGATCGACTTAAAGAGGGCTTCAAAGTGGTGCAAAAAGATTGGTCATCGAAGCATCGCCAACAACTTGCAAGAGGTTGAAGACGATCGACGCTTGTAGAACACACGTCAACCTTACTCTCAGATCACATGCAGGGCACGTGTAGATGTGTGGGGCATAGGTAATTTTTGAATTTTTTTTTATTTTTTAGAAAAATATTTTATGATTTATTGTAGAGAAGTGATTGAGAAAATATTTGAGAAATATTTATTTTGGATTTATTGAGGAGAAAATGGGAGAAAATTAGAGGAAAATTTGGGAAAAATAGGATATTGAAATTATGGAATAAATGTGATTACTAGGGATCATTGAGGCATCAAGGTTTGGTTAAGAGTGTGATTATTAGTGCTCAACAAGTTAATCGAGGTCAACACGCATTTCAAGATTTCAGTGATAAATTGTTTTAAAGGTGAGTGGTTCTACCAAACCGGATTTAGTTTCATGCAAATGAATATGACTTGTAAGTGGTTTGACCTTAAACTCGATTTTTATGTAAATGGTTTTGTCATGTAGAGTGCATTCACATGTATTAATGATGGAATATGCATATGTACATGATGATATTATTGATCATTCATCGCATATGTTTGAGAGTATGGGCCGGCATCGCTGCTCTACCAAGGGTGCACCCATACACCAAGGTTTGGTAAAAAGGTCTTAAAAATAAAGAGTAGCATTAAGGTGCGGTCGGCTCAACCGAAAAGAATGAGAACATTTTGCATTTGCATCCATGCACGAAATATGATTATTGTACCCTTACTTAAATGATTCATCATCTAGCTCGGGCTATGCCCTTGGAATATTAGAATGTTCTAGAAGAAGATGTAGCAGAAACAAACACAGAAGAGGCATATGACTACACTTAGCAAATGCATATTGTTTTATGATTATGAAATTTATGTATTTAAGTTTCTGCTACTTGGAATTCTGAACGTTTTGAAAGTCAATGATGTATGATCTGATTTATGGCAAATGTTAATGTTAGATTCGATTCTTGCTTCTACTAATGATGAAATATCTAGTCTAACTTATATGATGTATGATGATTTTTCATGCTAGATAGGTAGATGGGAATTTTTGGGAGCTTGTGTTATGATGAGTTTGTTTTATTAGAAAAAAAACAATATAGACCGAAATTTCCTAAGTTATAACACGCTTGGGAAAGTGGGGTGTTACATGTGAGGCCTAGGCCAATTATCATTCCCCTCCTCCCCCCTTTCTCTCTCTCTCTCTCTGGTTGTTACTCTCTCTCACCATTTTCCTGTTCACTGTCTCTTGTCGATCTTGTCTCCACCATCAATCTTGTCGTCGTCTCTCTCTCTCTCGTCACCGATTAGGTCATTCTTTCCATGTTGGTTCTTGCTCTTCTTCCTCCGGTATGTATGGCCATCTTCCTCCTTACTCTTTGGTACTTGTTGCGCTATCTTCATAATGCAGCAACATGGCTTGTAGCAAGCAGCAAGCCATTATTGTTTGCAGGTAGGCAACATTTTTCCTAGGCGCCCTAGGCGTTAGGCCCCTGTCTGCAACCTGACTAGTGCCTAGCACATTTTAGAACACCAGTCGCAGCAATTGCCACACCAGTTTGTAAATCTTATACTTCCAATGTTGCGTTTCTAAAATGATTAACATATTGTCTAAGGGTTTCTCTACTATCTTGTCAAATACTAAGTAGATACTTTCTATGGTTATTAATAATGAGCCTTAATGAATTCTACCTCAATTGGTTGACATAGAAGATGAATCCCTCAGCAAGACCATTGTACTGAGCGCGGGCATGATTTGTTAGGGTCAATGGGGAAGCCCGACACATGATTGCATCTTCCCATCCATGAAGCAGCATTAAAAACTCATAGCTTTGAATGTGGTCATGAGGGTCACCCTTGCTCAAGTATGCAGATAGCATCAACATTTTAAATTTCCTTAGCAGGGGTTATCCAATATGCTCGAGGCAAATGGGATCCTCCTTTGAGGCTGGTCCTCCGAGGCAGGCAATAGCCTTTTCTGTCCTAACACCTATTTAATCATTTTTCTAAAGTTGGTCATTTCTCAGGCGCTAAACATAATCGAAGGGTTATTAGTTTTGTTATTTCTTCTTAATGAGCCTTTTGGAAAACTTTGATTTTCATCCGTGCATATACTTGCCATGGTTTCTTGGTGTTACCCTTTTCATGGACTTCGCCTATCATCTCTCAATCTTGGGTGGCTGACCTTCATTTCTTTCTCAATTTTGGAACTTGGCGAGGAGGAAAATCTTGAGGATGCCTCATTCAAAGAGGAGTCCTCGATTGGGTCATTCGAGGAGGAGAGGATCGTGATTGAGTCTCAGAGGTGGGTTCCTGATAAGAATTGACTTCCGACATCCCTTGTTGAGTCTCATGCAGTGGAGTTGTTTCAAGCACAGACTTCTTCAAGGTGGACGGGAGCACACCGTGGGGGACCATGTCTCACAATATTCCAACCATTTCACAAAGCACCTAAATTCTTTCAATGTGTTGCTGTCAAAAGGCCTCTTACTTCGCCTAAGGGACCATGGGTGGAACTTATTGAGATGAGCCAAGGTCACTAGAAGGATAAGTCTTGCTTAGGATGTGGGAGAGAGCTTCTTGTGAGACATGTAGGTGTGAGACTTATAGATGGGTCCTTGAGGCATGCTAGAGTCTTGCGAAGGTGGATGAGTCTTTGAGGCATGTTGAGTGGTTGACCCTCACGTGAATGTGTGCGAAGGTGGATGAGTCTTTGAGGCATGTTGAGTGGTTGATCCTCACGTGAATGTGCGCCTTGTGAGTGAGGGTGTCCTGAGGGTGGTGGTTGACCCTTACACAAGTAGGTATGTTATATGCTAGGGAGGGTCTCTAGTCGAGGGGATTGAGCAACACACGTGCGAGATAGGGTCTCTTGCCTAAGTAAGTGAGTCTCAGCACAAGGAGAAATGGTCCGTCGGTTACTTCTTATTTAAGCTATCATGAATGAGTTTTTCTTGGTTTGTTCATCTCTTCCCACAAATGGCACCAATTGTTGTTGCAAAGATAAAACAATGATTTTTTTTTTTTTTAAGTATGGGAGGTCGTCACATTAAAGTATGCGAATGACTTTCTATCACATGACCTGATGACGAAAGAGTGTGCGAGTGACTCTCTTGGTGACGAGTGACTCTCTAGATGACTTGTGACTCTTCTTGCGATTGAGTGGTGACGAGGGTCTCCCTTGGTGATGAGAGTCTTGATAGTCGGGTCTAATTTGAATTCAGATCCATTTTTCTTACATATATATTACATTGTCTCACAAACCTAAAGGCTAAAATAATCCTCGTGATTTTTGAGATTATAATTATCTATAATAATCATCTCAATGTGTCTACAAGATAGATAAGATAGAAAATTCTAATCGCAAGATAATATAACACTTAGATCACACCCGATAAGGTAAATTTTCAGCTCAATATCAGCTATCTCAGCCTTCACACCTAACAGACAACAAGGCATCTCACCCAAATAAGAAGACAACAACAAATAGGTACAAGAGAGATTCTTTATTCATTCAAATCAATTTTTTAACATCTTCTCTGACTTAAATATTAAAAATACTTTTAGAAATGTTCACAGGTAGTCTTTATGATCTTGATTTACGACACATCTTCAGTGAGCATTTAACATTTTTTAACTACCAACTTTTGAGTAGTTGTAGCAAATCTACCAACATTCTATAATGGTTGATCTCAACACCATCAAACTCAACCCAACCCAATTAAACTTTGGATTTGAGGGGGGCATGGTTTTAGTTTAACCAAAAAATCCAAATATCACCCTATAGCCTTAATGTTTAAATTTTATACAACAAATATAATTAATTAAGATTGTGCATATGGCTTGACTATATAAAGAATATTAAACTAAAACAAGTAATGCCATCAACTTTACTCTAAAAACAACAAGGATTAAATGCATACTATAACCAAAAGTCCCACATTTATCAAATAAAACTCATCACTGTTTGTTTCTCATAACATTGATGTATGAAACTTTACTAACTTAGCATATATCGCAAATGCATTTGCCAGTTGCAATTACACAACGCTTAATACTACAATAAAGCCAACATATATTTTGGCAATCATAGTCACTTGTGCACTTTGTCTCATCTTTTGGAGCAAATATTGTCTCAACCTCCATTGCTTTTGTTCCTTCAATTCCAATTGCATCTACATTTTGTGAACCTATAATATATATATACATATATGTTAGTCACCTCATTATATATGAAATCATCTATTTAGTACACATTTGGTTATGATTTCCAAAATTGTTTTTATCATTTTGAAGTTAGGTTAGTTGTTAATAATGTGTTTCATAAAATAATTTTGAGAACAAATTTTGGGAAATAACATTGAAACTAGCAAATCATAATATTTTATTTTTAACGATTTTGAGAACTTGCTAGGTAAAAAAATGAAAATCAAATGAAAAAAATTGTTTTGAAGTTTTGGGTTTTGAAAGTAGAAAAAATAAGAAACAAAAATGTAGAAATTGCAATAAATATATAGCCCCTTAGGGTTATAGATAGAGAGAGACAACTAACCAAAGACCAAAATGATAAGGATGGCAAAGAAAACTATTTTTGTTGAAAAGTGTCTTCTTCATATCTTTTGGGTTGTGTTTCGACAATTGGTTGGAGTAGGGAAAAGATCTTATTGATAGTGTAGAATGTCAAAAGATTTTCCTCAGAGCCAATATACATACAAAATAAATGCTAATAAATGCTATATTTATGGTAATAATAATAAATGCTTTTTATTCATGGGATTGGTTAAGAATCAATGTATATACTATATATATTCAATGTATTACATTTGAATTTAATAGTTTTCTTTTGATAATGGTTAACAAGATTATTTTTGGTGCAACATCTAAACTTGTATGAAATGTCATTGGCCATGTAATATGTCTTTTATATGTTTTACACTAATTTAATTTAAATGAAGAATACATTTTTTTAAAATTAAAATATTATGCATTATCTCCTATATTTAAGGGATAAGTATATATTTCACATATTAATGCCCAAAAAATATTTAAATTAAACTATGAAGATTTATACATTTTTTTGTGAAAAAATTCAATACAATTTCATAAAATTTATTAGTGTTGATTATAACTTAATTTTTTTTGCCTATAACTCTACAATACATATAACAAAAGCTATAAGATATCTTTCTACCAAAATCTTTAATCAAAATTTTAGACGTTATTCCAAAAATAATTAAAATTACACGTGTCATGTTTCTATTGCTATTTAATTCATTGTCCTAATATATTTTAATCAATGAGACCTACAAATAATAGAGAGACATGCAAAGAAATAAGCAAGTTAGGGGTGCAAATGAGGTCACCCGCGAACCCTTCAATACTTAAGTCAGTCTCAACCCAAATAGGAATTAGAGTTTAAATGGCGTGGTGAGTATGCTTTTGCTAGGAGGATGAGTCTCCTATTTATAGAGCTGGAAAAGATTGATAGGTGGTGGGAGACCCAGACTTTTTGGCAGCCATCTCGGAGGTTGGCTTGACTAATTCAACTCCTGTCATGTCTATCACATGGGTATGTGGCCGTGGGCCTGCATGGCCGAGTTTCTCAGTCATCGGGATGGTGGTGGTAGGGCACTCCGTTATTGGCTTGGTCATGCCTTAGCACTTGGTCATGCTGTGTCTTCCCTATGCGCATTACTTAGTCGCAAGTCACTCAATTATAACAGAGTGACTCTCAAGGAGGTCACTCAGTTATAATCGAGTGACCCTTAGTTGGGTGGCAGCCTTGTGGCCGCAACACTCACACATGCTCACTTGGTTATTCCATAACACACCCACTCAGTCATGTGTTGCAGGCACAACACTTGCACACACTCCCTTAGTTATTCCATGGCACCTACTCAGTTATTTGGCATGGTTGCAAGCCCTTTAGGTCTTCATGGCTGCATACTACTTGGCCCAACCGCACGCATAACCCATTTAGCCTTAGCTTGCCTCATTAGCCTTGATCTTAAGATGGGTGACCTAGTTGATGCCTACTCACTTTATCACACTTTGGTTTATTCATTTAGGCATAAGACTAGTAAAGATGAGGCAAGGAGCAGCCTTAATTAATTAAAGTGGTTCTTGTATATGATAATGATAGTTTGGACTTCCAAGCAGCCAATTTAGTTGAGAGCTTATCAAGGAGAAAATGAAACGAGGCATTTTTTTTTTTATCTTTAAATGAGTATAGGACTCTTAGGTATGTGGCTAAGTTAGAGGCTATATTAAATTGAAGAACTAATTGTACAACTTTGAGTATAAGATACAATTAAGCAGCATTGATTTATCCAATGAATAAACTGAGAAGGAAATTTAGCTGTTGCAATATCCACTCAATAAGGCTCCGTTATATTATATCAAAAGCCTTAGAAAGATAAATCTTCACTACAATTAGAGCTCCTCTATCTTTCTCCTCCTTCAAAGGGTGAGCTGATGTAACAACCCGCTCCCACTTACGGGCGCCACCGGTAAATAATCGACTGGATTACTCACCCGACAACCACAACTGAAGGGTTGGACTATGTTTCAATAGGAAACGCCCTAGGTGGGAACTAGGCTTCGTCCTTCCCTTCGCTCCACTCAGGAATCGGTCCCAACTCAAATAAGAAAAATCCAGCGGACCAAGACCCGAAACCCGAGTGAGCTTCACTTCTCTTCAGCTCACCCCATAGCAAGCCAGAGATGACCCAGGCACAAGGCTAGCATACAAACACTTCGCCGAGTATTGGGGATTTATGAGAACATACCTTGCTGATCTTGACTCGGTCCGAAACTTGGCTTTACTGACTGTGCCACATTCAACAAGCAATCTCACAATCATCTATCACACTATGATGATTACACAATTAAATACATTTAAGCTCAATAACACAGACATTTACTCACAAGGGTATACATACACCACGCCCCCTGGCTACATACAAGCAATATTAAAATACATAACTCGGGCAACTCAGCTGGTTGCCACAACGGCCTCCCGGTGCCATCCCTGCTTGCATCCGACTTGCATCATCTACACATGAGGTAAAACCTCATGAGTCATAAAGACTCAATAAGGGTGCAATGCATATAAATATGAATATAATCATGTTTATGTATGCCAATGCATGCAAATGAGGCTAGGCTCACACATCCTCACAACCCACTAAGGTTTGAGGCATCAACCTATCAGCCCCCACCATACTAGTCCTCCATATAGCCATTGGTCCACTAGGTCTTGCATCACACAAGATATAACCACTACATGCCAATGCAACATAAAAACATTATCAAACGTATTTACCGACTTGCAAAGCCACCTCCACATGGGGCTATCCCTTACCTGGCTCGAAGCCTCATTCCTGCCTCGGTGAGAACGCCAACCCGAACTCCGAGCTCTTCTAGGATCACCGCCTCCCCGGTTGAACCTAAATACCAATCACACAAAAATCCCAACTCCATTAACCTCCGGCATTAAACCAATGCCCTCAACTACGCCGCACATCACCAAAATCATCCATTAACTAATTTCAAATAACCCCCACACAGGGTTTAATCCAACTAATACTACATAATTCATTATCTCGCATAATGAAAATAATTAAATTAATTTACCTCAATTAATTCAAAAAAAAATAATTAATTACCTCATTCAATTGGAAGGAAAAATCGGCCAATCGCCCACGCCGACATTGCTTCCCGAGCTACCATCACATGCCCGAAATCCCATTCTCGAGCTTTCGGTATGCTCTATGAGTCTCAATATAATTTCCAGGACTTTTCCCCAATTTTTTGAAATTTTTCAGGATTTTTCCCCTATTTTTCCAGATTTTTCAGAATTTCCTTATTTTTTTTTCTTTTTCTTTATTCTTCATTTTCTTTCTTCCCGCGCGCACTGTGCCTTCTTCTTCTTCCTCGCGTGGCTGCCCTGCGCGCGCCTGCACCAGCTCCTCCAGCCGCCTTCGCCTGGCCCGCTGCCCGCCGCCGCTCGCAGCCACCACCGGCTGCTCGCGGCTACTGGCCGAACGCCGCCACCGCGGCTGGATCCTCCTCCCGAGCGCACACTACTTGTGCGCTGCAACCTCAGCGTCCGCCATGGCCGCTGCAACCGACCTTCATCGACGCCTCTTGGTCATCGCAAGCACTGCCATTGGCCGCTCCATGCCGACGTCACCTCGACCAGCCATCAAAGCCGGCCCTCCCTGATGCTCCAGCTCCCCTGAAGTTGCTGCCGCTATCGGCCATGACAGCTTCCAGCGTTGCAGCTAATCGAGGCTAGCCTCCGGCTCCCTCGATCTCGCACTGCTCTTTTTCTCTCTCACTCTTCTCCGATCTCGCGAGCCTCGGCCAGCTCTCTAATCTCTCCCTCGCGAAGGCTCTCACTCTCCTCTGTTCTCTCTCTATTCGCTTCCTCCCTCTCCTGCTCTCTGCGAGTTTAATCTTCAAATAAAAGGGCACTGTAGCAAGCTTGCTCCCCAAGCTCACGCATGTATTTATATATATATGAACACAATTACACAATTTACCCTCTCTGATTTTGACCATTGCAATTTAAAATCTTTTAAAATCTCAGCAAACTTCCGCCCGATCCACGCGCCTATATATATATATATATGTGAATTAAAATTACACATTTAACCCCCATTAATCACATTAATCCCACTTAAGGAATTTTAATTACACTTGAGACTTTTAATAATAACACTTTGACCCTCCAAGGCTTAATTAAATTATCATCAAGCCACACCACATCTCGATTTATCAAAATTTAATAGCCGACCGCTACTTGAAAATACCGACCTTGTCCCTGCGCCTGCACGGGACCTTTATTCGACCCGAAAACACTTAAGGGTGGCCTTACTCAGAAAATCGAACCACCCCTAGTGTCCCCTCAGCTTCCAGGAGGTCCCCTTCGATTATTCGGTAATGGCACCCGCTCGGGCTTATACAAAATTTATTCTGAAAATTATTTCCGGTCGGACCGTTTCCAGCGTCACTATCCTCATCTCGAGACTCTCATCAATCCCTTGCCCTCTTCCCTGGACATCCAAGTCCTGAGACACTCCCTGCCATCAATTCGGCAATTTTATTAATTAATTTCTCCAGAACCGACCCTTGGGCTTCCCGGACCACCCGAGGTCCTTTCAAAATAATCAAAAATTATTTATTCTCAACACCATGTAATGCCGGGTATTACATTCCACCCTCCTTAAAGAATTTCGTCCTCGAAATTTACTTTACCATACTTTCCTGCCCAAGACGATCACATTCTCAGGCTACTCTCTGAATCTCCTGCGCGAGAATCTCGTAGCCGAACTATTTTCTCAGCCTTTACCTTGACTTATTCACCTCAAGGCTTCACTTAAGCATTTGGTCCTTCGTCTCTCGAGGACATTCACAATTGAACACCGCCTTGGCCTCCAGCCAAACCGCACATTTGGTCGCTGGTCTCGCTTATTGCAACGCTGTCCATCTACAGATGGATTTTCTCTGCCTTGAAGCATCACCTTGCTCTCCACTTCCCATTTTCCATCAATCTAACCACTCTCACTAACATTGCTTCACTGATCAGTCTACCACGGTTTTACGCCGATCACACACGGCAACGTTTCATACTGCCAAAACACATGGCCACGATTTTACGCTGGTCCAACCAGCAACGTCTAAGCACTGATCATCTACCACAATGTCTCTTTTAGTGCCCACAAGACACTCGGACACCCATTCGCCATGGCATACCGCCATTAATCACACGCATGCATAGCTTAAGTTAATCCTCATGGCAACCTCTCATTACCGATCAACTTATCATGCTAGCACTACACGGGAAGCACCCATTTGGCCCAGAGAAGTTAGCATATATCGAGGATAGTGTAAGAAAGGAAACAACACTAGCTGGATACCTTTTGGGCTGAATGTTGGCAAAGAACTCCCAAGTTAAGCGTGCTTGACCTGGGGTAATCTAGGGATGGGTGACCCCACTGGGAAGTTCGTGTAGGCCCATCTGGGTAAGTTGTTTCGGACCTTCCTATCGCTCGAATGGGATGTTACAAATAGTATCAGAGCTGACCCCCGAGTCTCTGAGCGCGGTGGTGGGGCAAACCTCAGCGAGGAGGCTGAGTCCCGGGGGGGGCGTGAGGCCCCTATGGGGGGTGCATGTAGGCACCTTAGGCGAATCCCACATCGGCCATGCAAGGGGGGAGAGATCTGGAACCGGTTGTAAGGTCGCATGACGGGGACGTCATGTGCTTAAGGGGGGAGAATGTAATACCCCGAGAGCCCAGAGAAGTTAGTATATATCGAGGATAGTGTAAGAAAGGAAACAACACCAGCTGGATACCTTTTGGGCTGAATGTTGGCAAAGAACTCCCAAGTTAAGCGTGCTTGACCTGAGGTAATCCAGGGATGGGTGACCCCCCTGGGAAGTTCGTGTAGGCCCATCTGGGTAAGTTGTTCCGGACCTTCCTATCGCTCGAACGGGATGTT
The DNA here is from genome assembly GCF_014633365.1 of Diospyros lotus. Taxonomy (NCBI): domain Eukaryota; kingdom Viridiplantae; phylum Streptophyta; class Magnoliopsida; order Ericales; family Ebenaceae; genus Diospyros; species Diospyros lotus. The sequence goes on from NC_068338.1 coordinate 14,544,300, forward strand.
ACAGCTGAGTCTTAAACCACAGTCAAATTATTTGTTGTTAATCTTGTAGGAACAAAGTTTGATTGCAGAGGGATAATTATTTTGTCCAAGAAATTAAGGTCACTGTTATTTTGCTCGCCTTTTGGTTTTGATGATGAAAAATACTAGTTTTATATCTTCGTCTTAAAACCAAGTTATAAAATGATTTTGGGATTCACAGGTCTCAAATGAAAATCAATCTCAACATCTTAGTTAAAATGCAAATAATTTTTCTCAATATATCTTAAAGAAGATTGGATAAACAAAGTCTTTCATCTCAAAGTAAATTTATTTTGAATTAAAGGTGTGTGCAAAAAGTAAATTTATTTTGAATTAAATGTGAGCTTTCTTTATACATGCTTTCTTGTTTTGATTATTTATGTCTCAAAATCTTATGTTTGAATTTTCATATCTTGATAAATGTATTTTTTACTCATACAAAAAGTAAATTTATTTTAAATTAAAGGTAAGTTTCTTTTAGACACGTTTCCTTATTTTGTCTAAAAAAAAGCCTAATTTTTTTTTTTTTGAATTCATACTAAATATTAAATCTCTTTGTAACAATTAGTTTTCTGAAGTTGTCTATATAAAGGGTGAGTATGAAGGTTTCAAAAAATGAGAAATATAATAGAAAGAAAACAAACTTGATAGAGCATTTAAATAAGAGTGAGAAGACTCAAAGTGTTGGAAGTGTGTTGACTGGTGAAATTCTCAATCATTGGTGACCTATTTGGTATTGTCTCTGGTTATAAATTTGTTATTTTTACTCACTTGTTGTGAGGTGATTGTATTTGCTAGCTGTGTGCTAGTGGTTCTTGCTTAGACAAATGATTGTTTGTTGGTTCTAACTCAAAGTAAAAGCTAGCATTTATTCTCCCTAGTGAAACCTCATTCTAAGTCTTGAGAGAAAGGATTAGACTCTTTAAAGCTAAACCTCTATAAATTTCTTTTGTTCCTTGTGGTTGTGTGATTTTATTGTTCTCAATCCTACTACAATTACCACATAATAAGATCACAAATTTACAAGTTTTCAAAAAAGCTAAAATTATTAATTTTTGAAAAACCCATTTCAACCCCCTCTTCGATATTTTTTTGGGCAACACTTTCTTTACGATTGTGTGCGAAAGATAGCATATAAAGCTTAATTGCTTCAAACTACGTATTTATATTTTCCTATTATCTGAGCACAAAGACAAGTCTGATCCTCTCTAGTGTAATTGTATAGAGGGAGGTCAGCTTATCTCAAGAACCAAAGTGTGAGATGCATATAAGAAATTTGGTATAATGTAGGCATTCACATTGACATGTAAGTTTAGAGAATTATATCTCAAGACATACCTCCAAGTCAAGGCTAACAAACCTGAAGGATTACTTATCATTGGGCGTGAGATGAGAATAAGAGAGACTTAGGCCTAGCGAGGGAGCGCCATGCACCTGGCTCCCCAGTGGGGCTCGAACTCGGTCCTTGGTTTATTTTCCATGCAATGTTACGGTGCTGTAAAACAAGGTGGACAAACAAAACATGAAAACATAAGTTAGTAGCAGCAATCACACATGCATTCGTCACTGTCCACTATGATTTTTGATACATATGTTTTTGTTCATGTGGTTCGATACATTTCACCTACATTCGTAATTGGAATTCCAATATTTTGTTTTGGTGGTTCGATACTATGCCTACATTGGCAATCAAAATACCAATATTTCGTTTTGGCGTTTGATTTATAGAAAAAATAATATTGAAAAATATATTTGGTAAACCTAGTTTATTGATGATTTTCAAAAAAATTTATATATTCGTAAATTTAAAAACCTCATACTCATATATTTATCTATAATTTTCAAAATTGTTGAGTATTAGTTTTGGTTGATCAAACAATATGAAGCTTATAAATATATATTTCTTTAAATTGGAGAACTTCAGGCTCATATACTCTTATATAGTTCAAAATTGAAAAATATAGTTTTACATTAATCAAGCTTGATGCTAAGTGTTTGAGAAAATATCTTGAAAATTGGCTAAGTATTAAAGCTTTTTGTTCAACTAACTATATGTATTTTTGAAGCTTTTGAAGGAAAAGTATTCAAACATTCTTATAAACATCCTTCACCTACCTTCGATCAAAAATAGCTTTGTCAATCAAATATTGCTTAGTATATTTTTCAATATATTCAAGTATTCAATCAAGTTTCATAAAAGCCTACTTGAGTATGTTTTGCAAGAAGCTATGTTTTCTTTAAGCTTAATCAAGTACTTTTATAGCCATTAAGATCTGACCATATTTTTAGTCAAGTATTTCTCTTTGCATTTTCAAAATAGTTGATTAAATATTTTAGTAAAACCTTCTTTCAATTGACTATTAAGATTTTCTACTCATGTAAGTTTTACAAGCTCTCTATATTTCCAAAATCAATTGAGTAAGAAATATTTTCAATCGAGTATTTTTTAGTAGCAAAACTCGAAGTATCTCCTTAGTCAAGTATATCTTTCTCTCAATCGACTAATGTATTTTTACAATCGATTATTTATATATTTTAATCTAGTAAAGATTGGACTATTTTGGCTAATTCTCTGTGCTTAATTTTAATCGAGTATCAATTATTTGCATTTGAGTATATCCTTGTGTTAGTCGAATAAGCTTAGCATGGTAGTCAAGTGCTTAATGCAAAGTCTCTATGGCTTATTAGTCAGTCGAGCAATGACTTGGTCTTACTCGAGTAAAGCTTCTATATAATCAATTACTTGATTTGTCCAATGGAGTGTGCGTTTCATTAGTTGAGTGAGTCTAAGAGATAGTTGAGTAACTGGCACCTGATTTCAAATTTGATAGACATTACTCAAAAAGCTGAAAAAGGATAGTTTTGACTGTTAGAACTTTATTTGTTTATCTCAATGTGTCTAACTGTGTTCCCTTATAAAAGAATGTTCAAATATATTTATGCAAGTGTGCTTAATACTTTTCATATACATTATGCATGTGATTCTAACTAATTTGATCGTTAATGGTCAAATCAAAGAAGCTGTGAGTTGCGTAGGTCTCAATGTTAAATTCGTCCATCAAGCTTCTATAAAAGGCCAAGGTGGCCAAGGTGTGTGATCTTTCAAGCTATTGTTGAGTCACCGAAAGAAAGCCTATGGTACTAACATAATTGTGAGTGCTGATGTTTATGCAACATAGAGCTAACCTTAATACAACCAGACTATTCATCTCTGGGCCAATGCTTGAGTGATAATTCTTCACACTTATCCTTATTCACTCCAAGCGATTATCTGGTGAGATTACTTGTATATCTTTGTCTAAACTTGTAAAAGGTTATGCTTGCACATTTGAAAAGCAATGTCTTGGTTGTCGCTGAGCCAAGTGTTAAAAAGCCTCATGTATAGGTTACTGCTGAGCCTAAGAAAAGCGAAGGTTCCTACTTAGGCTATAAAAGTGGAGGTTATTGCTTAGTCTGTAAAAGCAAAGGTTCCTACTTAACTTGTAAAAATAGAGGCTATAGTTGAACCTATAATAACTACTATCCTTAGTGGATGATTTTAAAATCCTTAGTCAGGAGCTAAGGTTGTGAACTATGCAGTTGGCCGAACGACTCTAAAATTGCTATGTTCATGTTGCTTTCCTTTTGTTACTTTCATGTTAACAATATTGTTCTTTATCTGTTATGCATGTTTGTCATTCATAAATACAAGTTAATAGATTATTTTTCTAATTATCATTAAAATATTTTATTGATTGGAATCATCTTAAAAATCACACTTTCACATTTTCATAACTGTTTTATAATCTCCCCATTCTAAAAGTAATTCTTTATTTTTATATTAAAACTATATGTATATCTTACATTTAATTTTCATAAATCATCTTTGTTTCAATTTTGAATAAATTTCATAAAAAAAAATTCAAACATTAGTTTCATTACATATAAAAACTTATTTGAGATTTTCTAACTGCATAGTCATTTCTCATGTTTCAAATTGATTTCTATCTTTTCAAAAAGGTATCTTATATTATTTCTTAAATGCATACATCTTCATATTAATATTTTCATATATAAACTTATCGAAGGCCTTAAGTTTTCTCAAATCACTTTTATGAAAGATCTTGTATGTTGCATTTACATTCATGCTTATTCCATCCACTACTACATTTTGTTTGTAGTTTAAGAAAATGTTTTTCTCCAAATAACCTTATTGCATTATAATATTCTATTATATTTTCAATATTTGTAAAAATAGTCAAAACACCTAATTCACCCCTTCTTGGGTAATAATCTTTCATGGCGATTCGATGCCATGCCTACATTCGCAACATGAAAATGATATGAGACACACTCATCTTGAGTGGTACACTCGTTCTTATGTTGTGTCTTCAAAGGACCTGCCAACCATAGTGGTTAGAATAAAAAAAATAGGAGTGCCCTCGGGTGTGATATGTTACCTCAAGCTGGGGAGCAAGTGGACACTAGCTCCCTAGTTTCGAGTATGTGGGGATGCCAGAAGGTGAGAATATAAAGATGCTAAAGAACTGAGGCATTTTTCTTGGAAAATCCCCAAGATGGAATACAATTCCCCAAGTGTCTCTTTGAGTTGTCGTAATTCTCTAATGTGTATGATGACCTTACCTTTCTTACCATAGAGGCTGACTTTTTGTTTGATTCCCACAGATGGTGCCAAATTGTTATTTTCAGACTATAACAATTAACATTTGTTTGTCTTGGGATCAGACAAGGCTAAGTCCAAGCGAGAAGGCAAAGACCGAGTACCACCGGATGAGACGAACAGCCGGGTTCAGGGCTAGAAGCATCTCCGGGGCCTCGCGTGGCCAAGAAGGGCCACGCATGGCCAAGGTTGGTGTAATACCCCAGAATTTAATGTAAATTTTGAATGTTGCAATAAAGTGTTTCAAATGGAAGTTTAGAATTAAAGTGTAAACATGAATGGTTTTAGGGCATTAAACCGAACCCAAGTGCAAATATCACAACTTGTAAAAGGGATAGCTTGTTTCCAACAAAAGGAATGAATTCAATAATGAATCCTTATCCTAGAAGCCATGTGTTGGAAAGATAGGATTGGTTTGAGAATTTTTCCTAAAGTCTTAAAGTGTTATGATTGTAATGAATGATTTTATCCTAAAAGTCTAAACTTGGAAGATTAGGATTGGCTAGAAATTTTCTTGCAAGGGAAGAAGATGATAAAGCTTATCTTGAAGGAGTATTTGGAGGCCTGGGATTGGAAGAAGTGGAGGCTTGCATGAGAAGATAGGAAAAATTTCAAAAAGTTGTAATAATTACTAGGGTAGAAAATGAGTTACATGGAGGCCAAGTGAAATCTTGAAGATTTGGCTTTTGGAAGGCTATATAAGGGGAAGGAGGAGAAGCCACGTGAAGCTAAGGTGAAGGAAAGAAAGCGAGTGCAAGAAAAACCAAAAGAAAAGCAAAGAAGAAAGGATAGGGAGACCTGATTGGAAAATCGTAAAAACAGAAAGGAAACCAAAAAGGTAAGCCAATTTTTTTTTCGTAGGGTTGTAGAGGACTGAAAGGGGAGTCCATAGGTTCAAACGGAAGGCGAATCGGAGTTAAAATGAATGAGTTATAGCCATTTTAATTTCTGGTATAAAATCCGTAAGAAAGGGAGACGGCGCGTGCATCACACGCGCCAGCCGCAGCTGCGTGTGGCCGCGCGTGGCCACCCTTCTGGTGGCACGTGAGGGCACCTGACAAGGCCTCTTTCTCTGTAATTTTGTGGTTTTGCTTCTTACATCAATTCCTATGATCATATGTAAAAATATCTTGATTTGGTGACCCGAATTGTATGAAACTGCAGCTAAACCGGGCTAAAATTCGTATAAACGGTAAACCATCAAGACCTACAGCAAGTGTGAGTGGTTTCTTGCATTATTTGTGCTTCATATTGATCATTACTTTAACCATTTGTGTTGAATGTGGACATACTCACTTGCTCTCTTGGTTTAGCATGTTACTTTACTTGTTTCATCACCTCATGGCATGTGATTGTTTGTGGCAAGCTAGTGGCTGCCATGAGTGGCTCTTGGAGTCACATATGCGTGTTTGAGGTGAGCATGGCATGCACGGGGGTGATTGTAACACCCTGGCATGGCTTCCACAAAGGGGGTTCCATTTTGTATACTTGCATTCATACATGATCTATTTCTTTCTTGAAACCATCTCACTTAGATTCATGTAATCTAACTTGGGTTGATGCCCCTAGAACATTCCACGTTCTAGGTATGTTTGGTATGCCAGGAGCTAAGGAGGCAAGTGAGGCGAACGGGAAAGAAACTGTGGACCTTTAGTACTTTTTTGTTGTTTTGTGTAATCCTATTCAGAAGTGTTGTAATTATTCAGAGATTGTACTTCTTTTTCTTATGTTAGACTTAAACTCTACCCTAATGAAAGGCTTGTGCATGTTTTGCTTGTATGGAAACCCTTTCAAACTTTCTGGTAGGTTCGATCCATGTTTTTCGTTGCTTAGGGTTTCTCTAACACCTCATGGGCGATTAGGTGTATACCTACCTGTGATACTTGAATCGAGGAGGTGTTACAGTGGTATCAGAGTATGATTATTATGGTTTTGGATAAAATATGATTTGACTGACATTGAGATTTTTGGTGTGTGACAGGATATGGACCCTAACAAAATAGAAAACCAATGCCAAAGGGCTATTACGGGATGGTGGACTACGGTGCTTCAGGGGCGCGTTATGCAACTTGTTGATGCTTTAGGAAATTTCCTTGACGTGGTTGTTCTCGTCATACAGCAAGTCCCACCAGGCCCAATACTCCCGTATATAGTAGAACTCCAGTTGGGTTACTTGGTGTCCATACTAACCCCAGAAATGTAAGGATTGACTCATCAACTTTTGGAGCAAGCTATTTACCCTGACATTGAGACCTTTGTGAACCATTTGCGTGAGGTAAAACAAAACCAAGGAATTGGAGACATGCCGATAGACATGGATGATCTTGTGGATTTTCCTGAGGAAAGGGAACTCACGCCTCCTACTGCATCAGAGACAGAGGAGGAGTAGTCTACCATGAGTTAGGAAATTTTGTGGGTTATAGATATGTATGATAGAGGCTAAATCGGATATGATGTATTATACTAATGATGGTAGGATAGGCGTAGTACTTACCCCTTACTTGTGGGAATTTTGGATTGTATGACAAATAGTATAGCAAACTCGAATGGCATAGGTAAGACTCTAGTAGCGGTGTTTAATAGGGATGTAACAAAATAGTAGTAGTATATGTGTATAACCAGGATGTAATGAATTAGTAGTGGTATAAAATATGATGGTCTAATATAAGGTGTAGTAGTACTGTGTAAATGGACATGCATAGAGTGTGTGGACCCTTTGGGATTTTGGACAAGATTAGAGAGATGGAAGAAAATGAGTGTTTAAGAAGGATAGAGTTTGAAGACCTTGCAGACCCCCGGAGGATACGAGTATTTTAAGGACCTAAGGAAAGTAGTTGGTAAAAAGGCGGTTGATTTGACAGTGGGGGTAGTGTTATTTTCTTTGAGGATTTTAGAAGCTTCAATTATGATTTGTGTAAGACAAGTCTAGTTACTTTGTTGTATGGGTACAAGCATGTGATCCTTGAATGTCGTTCTTATAAACTTTGTGGTTATTTCAGATGGTGAACACTCGACGATCCCAAACTCTCAGGCGAAGGGGTGGTAACCAGGAGGAGGAGACACGACGTCCCCAGGAAGAGAGAGAAGAGTTATCTCAGGAAAATTCTTCTCAAGATGGAGGTCAGGGAAGTGGGGATCGTATAGATCGGGTGGAGCGAGTTTTAGGGCACATGGTCACATACATGCAAGGGACTTAGCCATCGGGTCAAAGTACTCCTCAGGTACCTGATGCCATCGATAGGTTTCAATGATTAAGTCCCCCTATTTTTCGAGGAAGGGCAAACACTGACCCGAGCGAAAGTGAGTATTGGATAAAACAACTCGTGAAGATTTTTTATTTCATTGGATGTGGGGAAGGGGAGAAAGTAGTTTGTGCCACTTTCATACTTCGAGATGAGGCGGACCAATGGTGGCGAACGATGTAAAGGACTTTGCTTGGCCCTACGAGACAAGGTATGCCAGTTGTCACATGGACTCAGTTTAAGGAATTATTTTACACTAAGTATTTCCCTTTATGCAAAAAGTTGGAAAAGAGTAGAGAATTTATGAATTTGAAACAAACTGGGGATATGTCAGTCGCCCAGTATGAAGATAGCTTTTCTCGGTTAATTAAATACATGCCTGTTTATAATTTGGATGAAGAGGCAAAATCTCAAAAATTTCTTGGTGGGTGAAGACTTGAGATACAGCTGACATTGTGTTCCTTAGGGGCCCGTACTTATGCAGAGGTTGTTATGCAAGCTTTAACGGTTGAAGTAACCTTGTGTGAATGAACGCTTTAAAGATAGAAGTGTAGGAACCCGAGCACAAGAACGCAGGAAGGAAGCATCACTTAGGAGTTCGAGGAGGAAACTTTAAGCCTAAGAGTAGGTGTCCCAAGTGTCAGAAGTTCCATCTTGGAAGGGCATGCCAAAGCCGGACTCAAGGATGCTATTCATGTAGAAAGAGTGACCACTTGACCCGAGATTGTCACAAGGGACCTAAGTGTTTCAACTGTCAGAAGATCAGTCATCTTTCAAAGGACTGCCCACAAAGGAAGCAAGTCGATCAAATGAGAATGGGCAAAGGAGGCCAAGAATTGTGACGAGGCTGGGTGTATTATTTGACAAGGGAGGATGCCAACGTAAGCTCGTCAATCATACAAGATACACTGATCTTTCTCAATACACCTGTGCGAGTGTTAATTGATCCTGGATCGACATATTCATTCATTTCACATGCGTTGATACAAAGTTTGAATTTGGAATTGGAGGATTTGGTATGTCCTATGCTTGTGGCTACTCATTTAGGGAAACAAGTGAAAACTAGCACGGGGTATAGGAAAGGAAGGGTTGAGTTGGGTGATAGTGAATTTGCACTTGAACTCACGTCATTAGAAATCTAAGATTTTGATATAATCCTTGGAATGGATTTTCTGTCCAAGTATAAGGCCCGAATTGATTGTCAGACAAAAACAGTAGAACTTCAAAATAACCAAGGAATTTGGGAAAAATTTTTGGGACAAGAGAGTGATAAAAAGATTAAGTGGATCACGGTCCTCAAAGCTATCAAAATGCTTAATAATGGAGCCTATGGGTATTTGGCGGGGGTGCAAATAGAAAATAAGAAAGTGGAACATGAGGAAAAATCGGTAGTTATTGAATTTTTTGATGTGTTTCCCGAAGACTTGCCTGGGTTACCCTCTCATCGAGAAATTGAATTTTCTATAGAAGTTGTACCAGGAACAAATCCCATATCCATATCCCCGTATAGAATGGCCCCAGCAGAACTAAAAGAGCTTAGAAGTCAACTGCAGGACCTTTTGGACAAGGGATTGATTCAACCCAGTACCTCACCTTGGGGAGCACCTGTGCTGTTTGTTAAAAAGAAAGGCGAAAGCCTGAGGATGTGTATTGATTATAAGCAGCTAAACAAAGTGACTATCAAAAATAAGTATCCTCTCCCTAGGATTGATGGATTGTTTGATCAGTTGCAAGGTGCTAAAATATTTTCCAAAATTGATTTAAGGTCTGGATATTATCAGTTAAGGATTAAGAAGGAGGATATTCCAAAGACTGCCTTTAGATCCCAATATGGACACTATGAGTACCTAGTGATGCCTTTTGGATTAACTAACGCACCTGCTGCCTTCATGGATTTAATGAACCGGGTGTTCAAACCATATTTGGATCAATTTGTAATTGTGTTTATTGATGACATCTTAATTTATTCTGCTAGTAGAGAGAAGCATAAGCAACATTTGTGGATTGTCTTGGAAACATTATGAAAGCACCAGTTATATGCTAAGTTTTCAAAATGTGAGTTTTGGTTAAATCAAGTTGCTTTCCTTAGTCATGTCATATTTGGAAAAGGAATAGCTGTAGATCCCTCAAAGGTCGAAGCAATAAGAAACTAGTCACAAACCACAACAGTAAACGAGGTACGAAGTTTCTTGGGTTTAATTGGCTACTATAGAAAATTTGTTGAAGGATTTTCTCGCCTTGCTCTACCTTTAACTCGATTAACACGAAAGGGAATTAAATTTGAATGGAGCGAGATGTATGAACATAGCTTTAAGAAACTTAAGAAGAGACTAACCTCTAGTCTGGTGTTAGCGATGCCTGATGATACAGGAGGATTTACAGTTTATACTGATGCCTCAAAGATTGGGTTGGGGTGTGTTCTTATGCAAAATGGAAGAGTGATAGCCTATGGGTCTCGACAGTTGAAAAAGCACGAATAGCATTACCCTACCCATGATTTGGAGCTTGCGGCGGTTGTGTTTGCCTTAAATCTCTAGCAGCATTATTTGTATGGAGAAAAATTTGAGGTCTTCACGGATCATAAAAGCTTGAAGTATCTATTCTCCCAGAAGGATCTGAACATGAGGCAGCAGTGGTGGATGGAGTTTCTGAAGGATTATGATTGTTCGCTTCAGTACCATCCCGAGAAGGCAAATGTTGTGGCATATGCATTGAGCAGAAAAGAGCCTGCGTTGATGGCCAATTTGATGACTCGGGAGTGGGAATTGGCGGACGCTTTTGGCCAGTTGGCGATAAATGTAATTCCTAAATAAACTTCTATTTATGTCGCTGGCCTAGTGGTTCATTATCAACTGTTAGAACAGGTTCGGCATGCCACTAAGAAAGACCCGAGACAAAAACTGTGGGTTGAGGACCAAGGGCAGGTCAAGAATCCAAGTTTTAGTTTCTCATATGGCATACTACGGTTCACCAACAGAGTTTATGTACCTAGAGTAAGGGAATTGAGGCAAACTATTCTGGATGAAGCTCATAGAGCCAAATATACGATTCATCCTGGCGCTACGAAAATGTATAGGGAATTGAAAAATGTATATTGGTGGCCGGGAATGAAAAAGGATGTGGCGTGACAAGTGGCTCGGTGTGATACATATCAAAGAATCAAAATTAAGCACCAAAGACCGGCTGAAAAATTGCAACCTTTGGAAATTCCCGAGTGGAAATGGGAGCATATCACTATGGACTTCGTAACAGGATTACCAAAAGGACCCTCGGGGAATGACGCAATTTGGGTAATTGTGGACAAACTGACAAAGTCTGCTTACTTCTTGTCAATGAAGACATGACAACCTGTTAGCAAACTAGCTCAGCTGTACATAAAGGAAATTGTCAGACTACGTGGAGTACCAGTCAGCATTGTTGTAATACCTCATGTTGCAAAGTGTCAAGTAAGTTCAAAGAACTGAAAATTAGTTTGAGAATTTAGTTAAGTAATTCCCGAATTAGACGAAGAGAGTACCCCGGACCCTAGATAGCCAAGGAAAATGGTATAGTATTGACGAGTGATTTGAGTTATGATTTTTGGTGATGAAAGAAATGGGATCGAAAATACTTTTCGGTACAACTATCTATCAGGTTGAGAAAATCGAATGATCATAAGGGATGTAATACTCGAGATTTTTAGATTCAAATACTTGAGGAAATAGGATGTTTTAAGGGATTATGGATGTTTGGAGATAAAAGTTTAATTTCTGAGCCAGGGGCAAAATTATAATTTTTGAGATTTAGGTAAAAGTGTAATTTACCTAAAAATTAGGGGCATTAGCGTAATTAGTCCATTTTTCAGGGACTAAAATGCAATTAAAAATTAGTCTGAGGACCATGTTGAAAAGGGTCTAAGTGCAATTATCCAAAAGTTCGGGCTAAAGTGTAATTATTGAAACCTTTTTACTAGGGGCATTTGGGAGATTCAGGAAAAGTCTCATAAATAACTTTAGAGATAAAGATGAAGTATCATGATGACGTTAGAGATAAGATGAAGGCTCATGATGACTTTAAGAATAAGATTTGGATAAGATTTGATTTGATAATATTTGATTTGGATAAAGATTTAATTCGAATATCAATGATTATATAATATCTTGGAAGATTTAGAATGATTGTAGAATATCTTAGAATATTTGGTAATCATTATATAATATCTTGGAAGATTTAGAATGATTGCAGAATATCTTAGAATATTTGGTAATGATTATATAATATTTTATTTTAGAAGATTTAGAATGATTGCGGAATATCTTAGAAGATTTGGTAATGATTATAGAATATCTTGGAAGATTTACAATGATTGCAGAAGATTTGGAATGATTGTAAAAGATTTTGGAAGATTTGAAATGATTGCAGAATATATGTTTCTTGGTGGCTAAGTTTCTAAAACCTATAAATAGGGGTTCATAACCAAAGCTTTCTCATTCGAAATTGTGAGAAGTTCATGCTAAATAAGAGAGCTTCGGGTTTAGTGGATAGAGGGTATTTTAAGCATACGCGAAGTATCACACGCGCAGAGCACTTGGACAGCGCGTGAGGACGTGTAAGGAGGTGGTTTGATTAAAAGACTTGAGGAGTTGCACAAAAGTCGAGATTCGACACAAGATTTGAGGTGTTCTGAGTTTCGTTCAAGGTGAGTGTTCACCCCCAAAACTTGATTTATTATACTTGTTCTATCTGAACATGCATGTGATTTCATGCAAAATGGTTTTTTGCATTGAAATGGTAACCGGTGACGGTTGGTTTTTATGAGGGAGGTTCATCCTTAAACGTTTTGAACTGGTACATTGCATTTTATAAAATGTTGTTTATATGATGCACTGAATTGTGAAATGTGGCATTGTCTTGAGTTTTGTGTGTACGTATGGAATGTCAGCCTAAGATGTTGTCTGGATAGTGTAGCCAGAATTCTCCAAGGGAGTGACAGAATAATAGGGGTATCTAATATTGGTATGCATGTCAGGATAGCTGCCTTGGTTTCCGTGCCAGACCGTTTGGTCAGGGAAGTTGCACTAGGACGATTAGGTGGTCCATACTGTGTTGTTCATGTGGGATGTCAGCCTAGGATGTTGTTTGGATAGTGTAGTCATAATTCTCCAAGGGCGCGACGGAATAATAGGGGTTTCTGATGCTGGTGAGCATGTCAGGATAGCTGCCTTGATTTTTGTGCCAGGCTGTTTGGCCAAGGAAGGTGCACTAGGATGACTAGGTGGTCCATGTGAAATTTTGGAGTTGGGATTGCATGGTGGTTCCTGGATGCTCAAGGTGGGAACATATTTTGGTGAGATACGTTGGTAGCCCCATTTAAGCTAGAATCGCGTCGTGTCGTCGTGTCATCGAGTCGGTATGGTGGTATAGCTTTTAGAGAAATTGCTCTTTTCCTGTGGTAAGGTTAAGCGCGTGGGATTCTCTTGAGCTAGGACTTATCGGGTGTATTAGTTTATTTCATGTCTTACATTCATTCATGAAAAATGTGATTTTGAACTCTCACTTAGATGATTCGTCATCTAATTTGGACTATGTCCCTAGAATATTCAAACGTTCCAGGTGAAGGCAGCGGTGCAAAAGGAAAGGGGATTGCCGAGGAATGACGGCGATTAATGGATAGTTTACTTTATGTCATTTTCAGTTATGTTGTTTATTTTGAAAATATCATGTAAACATTAGCTCAGCTTTATATTATAAATAAAGTGGTTTCTGTTATGACCTGTTAAGGTTTCGATCTAGCTTCCGCATTTGTGTTGGTGAACCTGTCTTAGTTGTTGATGATTCATAATTGATATACTGAGAAGGTGTAATGGGATCTTTGGGGAACGGTTTATGTTGAGTTTCTGTTGTTTGTTGGAAAAAAAAATATATCCCCGGAATCTTTCGTTACGTAACGCCCTCCCGGGAATTGGGGTGTTACAATTGTCTCTGATAGAGATCCAAGATTTATCTCTCGGTTTTGGGGAAGCTTACAAGAGCATCTGGGTACACATTTGCAGATGAGTATTGCATACCATCCACAAACAGATGGCCAGTTGGAACGAACCATCCAAACCTTGGAAGACATGCTGAGGGCATGTGTAATTGACTTCTCAAAGGGATGGGAAGAACATCTGCCTTTAATTGAGTTCGCATATAATAACAGTTTCCATAACAGTGTCGGAATGGCCCCTTATGAAGCTCTCTACGGTCGAAAATGTAGAACTCCACTATGCTGGACGGAAGTAGGAGAAGGGCAAATAACAAGACCTGAAATTGTGCAGCAAATAAATGAGAAAATCAAGATAATCCGAGAACGGATCAAAATGGCCCAGAGTAGACAAAAGTCTTATGCAAACTACCGGAGAAGGGACTTGGAGTTTCAACTAGGCGATAAAGTATATTTGAAGATCATACCCTCTCAAGTAATATCCCAAGGAAAGAAGATAGGAAAAATTTCAAAAAGTTGTAATAATTACTAGGGTAGAAAATGAGTTACTTGGAAGCCAAGTGAAATCTTGAAGATTTGGATTTTGGAAGGCTATATAAAGGGAAGGAGGAGAAGCCACGTGAAACTAAGGTGAAGGAAAGAAAGCAAGTGCAAGAAAAACCAAAAGAAAAGCAAAGAAGAAAGGATAGGGAGACCTAATCGGAAAACCGCAAAAACAGAAAGGAAACCGAAAAGGTAAGCTAATTTTCTTTCCGTAGGGTCGTAGAGCATTGAAAGGGGAGTCCTGAAAGTAAAGCAAGATCGCTATAGGGCAAGCGACTTAGTTAAAAAATTTTGAACTTTACCCTGATCCCGGCGATTGGATCAATGTCGAAATCAAACAATCACATACATAATAAAGTAAATCTAACTTTTAGATTCTCGAGTCGTTTGCAGATTCAAGCCGTGCAAGCATCTGGCTTCTAACTTGTGATACGCGACGCGCGTTCGTTAGCGAGGAGAGCGGAATGGGAGTGCTAGCTCCTTCTCCTAACAAGGTTTATGAATGGACGGGAAAAGAACCGATTTTCAACTCTTGAAAACCAACAAAATAAAAGGCTTAATTTAGGCATCCCATAAAGGGCTATTTATAGAAAAGCAACCTCCTAGGGTTTCCCAAACCCTAATGGACATGGATTGGGCTAGCCCATTAATCCTAATCCAACTAGAAATTAAAGTGGCCCAAATCTAATTTAAGTCCAAATATTTAATATTTAATATTTAGCCCAAATCTAATTTAGCCCAAATATAATATTTATTATTTAATATTTGACCCAAATCTAATTTAGCCCAAATATTTAATTTAATTTAATATTTGCCCCAAATACTTTATTTAGCCCAAGTATTAAATTAAGCCCAAATTGTTAAATTAGAAACTTCTTTCTAATTTAATTAATTGTTATTTTAGGAAACTCTCCTTTATGACGACCCCTTGTCATATCGACGTCATTACGTTTATTTGTTCTTTTCCCGTGAGAACCTACGACGGCACAACTTCTTGCCGAAGTGTCCCACTTAACCATACATCCGCTCTCCTGATTTAAGCTAGGGACGCCTATTGCGTATTGTCATTAGGCTCTTGAATATGTTGGCAATGTGTTAGTACGAACACATAAGACAAGATTGGCCTCTAGCAAGGCATCATGCCTACCCAATTATTCAGAAGGATTTATAATCCGCAAATAACCTTTCACGAGTATGGTTACCATGTAATTCGATCATCTCGTCAATGTATCTTATGTGATCTCAAGTATGGCGATGTGTTGCTTAATAATGATCACATGATTTTTCTTCGGCCTTCCGGATATCTTCACTTAATAGAAAGTAAATCAATAACTCCTTATCGATCTCTTTCAGCATGGCCATAGATTTAAAGTGAATATCCATCGAAGGCGCCTTAGATACATCATCCTCTATCAAGGCATAGACGAGTCCCATCTTGGTTATGCACCCATCTCCATAAGCCTCACGATATGCCCAACGATCGCCCATATGCAGCCTTTATCTAGGCCCATCAAAATGATGTCAAAGCATATCGGTCTTCTTATGAGATGACCGTGATAACCTCAGGTCCAAGAATTAGTTACACCCATTTTGTATGAGAATTCCATCAACATGTAACCAAAATGGATTCTCATGGCGAGTCATGTCCAGTGACACGTTCTCCAACATTGGTCACCTATGTACTTGTTTAGGCATCCCCATGCCTATGGGTGTGAGACCCCCATTGTTATCACATAGCAAAAACATAGCACATACAAGTCTTACCGCAATTGTCAATGTCCATTCTTTACATTGCTACGACTTGGGACATTTAATGATGTCGAGAAACTGTGATACATCATCTCACATCTTTATAAATTAATCACAGTATACATCATATGGACTTCTATCTAGTTTCATTCGATCATTATATTAATAACAAGAAACTAATAGAACAACTTCTTGTAGAATTAAATAATTCTTTATTCAAAATGAAATATGATTACAAAGGTTAGTGTACAATTTTTCCAATCTGATTGGGTCTAGAGTACCTACACTAACAGTCCATAGGTTCAAATAGAAGGCGAATCGGAGTTAAAATGAATGAGTTATAGCCGTTTTAATTTCTGGTATAAAATTCGTAAGAAATAGGGAGACGACACGTGCATCGCATGCGCCAGCCACAGCAGTGCGTGGCCACCCTTCTGGTGGCGCGTGAGGGAGCATGACAGGGTCTCTTTCTCTTTAATTTTGTGGTTTTTCTTCTTACATCAATTCCTATGATCATATGTAAAAATATCTTGATTTGGTGACCCGAACTGTATGAAACTACAGCTAAACTGGGCTAAAATTCGTATAAACGGTGAATCGTCAAGACCTTTAGCAAGTGTGAGTGATTTCTTGCATTATTTGTGCTTCATATTGATCATTTCTTGAACCATTTGTGTTGAATGTGGACATACTCACTTGCTCTCTTGGTTTAGCATGTTACTTTACTTGTTTCATCACTTCATGGCATGTGGTTGTCTGTGGCAAGTTAGTGGCCGCCATGAACGGCTCTTGGAGTCACATATGCGTGTTTGAGGTGAGCATGGCGTGCGCGGGGGTGATTGCAACACCCTGGCATGGCTTTCACAAAGGGGGTTCCATTTTGCATACTTGCATTTCATACATGATCTATTTCTGTAACGCCCCGTTTTCCCACAACGAGCGTTAACTCGAGATTCGGGAATATTTTATTTTATTTTTTTTTGTTTCAACATCACACAACATAAGTCTCTCAATACATATACCTTCGTCATAATCATTTCCCGTCAATCCCGATCGTACCTTCTTAGCATATCAAAATTTAATAATAAATAAACTAAGACAGGTATCAACAATCACATCAGCGGAAGCAAGATCGAAACCTCAATGATATATAACCGACAATTCTTTTACAATATCCAAATCGATGTTTCACATGAAAATATCAAAATATTACATAACCTCTGAACATCGTAATCATGGACAAAACCTACGAAAACTAAACATAGCCGCTACATCTCGATGATATTCTTTCCCTTAGCGCCACTGCTTTCACCTGGAACGTTTGAATATTCCAGGGACATAGTCCAAATTAGATGCTGAATCATCTAAGTGAGAGTTCAAAAACATTTTCATGCAGATATGAAAAATCATATACAAAATCCATAAATCCCGACATGCACCAGCCTAAGAGAATCCCACATAGCACTTAACCCTAACCGGGGAAAATGCAATCTCTTTAAAGGCGACACAACCACTTCTGCCCATTGGTAAAACAATCCTGCTTAAGAGGGACAACCTCGACATATGAACCCAGGAATCACCCCATTGTCATTGTTAGGCTTTACGCTCCAACTCAAAAGCAATCCAAAACCCAACGCAACCCTAGCCCCAAGAGTGTCACATCAGCACTATCCTCGGAATCGACGTCACCTCGGCATTAATGCTATTGCTCAAAGGAACCTGGGGTGGTGTCCACTCGCAGCCCCGCCACTTGAGCCAACAACCGGGGTGGTGTCCACTCTCAGCCCCGCCACTTGGGTCCGGTAGGGTGAAGTCTGTCTCAGCCTCGTCCCAAGTGGGTCACCTAGCATTAATCCTAGGTACGCATCCCGAGTGCTGCCACTCTGGGCTACGTCACAAGTTACCAACCCACGTCCCACATGACGACACAAAACAAGCCAATGCCAAAAAATCATAACATGCATAAAATCAACATCTTAATGTATGCACTTTACTGTACGAAATTCAATGCATGTGTAAATAATTGTTTAGACAACCATAATAAACCAAGCCATAGGGATGAACATTCACAGTAAACCATACACATGTCACTCAAGGTCTTTTCGGGTAGAGCCACTCACAAGTCAAAACAAAGTTGGGGCGAACACTCACCTTTGGCGAAATTTCAAATTCTTCTTGACAAGCGCGGTACGCCTCGTTTTGCGTGCCTACCTCAATTTGCCTGCCTTCTTCGATCTTGGCACGATTCACTTCGTCTCAACCCTCAAGGCACCCTAATCATCACATTTATCCAACAATTATAATTTTCCTTAATTTTCTCACAATTTTCCTATTTTTCTCCCATTTTCTTCTCTAATAATCCAAAATAAATATCTACACAACTATTTTATCAAATATTTTTACATAATAATTCATAATTTAATTTTATTAAAATAAATAAAAAAATTTGAAATTACCTGAAGTCTCACGCGCCCTCACGCGCGGGCGCGTGGCTGACTGGCTTGAACTGGCCCGTGGCAGTCACGCACGGGTCGTCTTCTACCTTGAGCCGGTCGCCGGCGGTTACTCCGATCGCCTCGAAACCGGTACCCCCTGGAAGCCCTTGAGAAGTCGATCCTATCCCCACCAAAATCAGGCCGAAAGGCCACCGGAAATTGGCCCAAATGGCCGGTTGCAGGCGGCGAAAGGCGGACCGCCTCAAACCCTCGACCGAGTTCGAAACCCCCTCAAACCTACTCCAAAACGCCTCAAATCGATCCCAAAATGATCCTTGACTCCTAGAGACTAAAAGCCCTCTATCAAAGCTCCAAAAATCGTTCAAAAATGAGCTCAATTTGGTGCTTCCTTCTCGGCCGAACCCTTGGCTATTTATAGCCAAAATCCGCCCCCACGTGGCTGATCTCCGGCCAAGCCTTCTTCCCCACGCCTCCTAGGCCACTCCCTGAAGACCCTAGGCTGCCCAAATTGTCGAAAAATCAGGCCAAAATCTCGGCCAAATCTGCCATGTACACGCGAAATTTCTAAAAATTACAGTTAGGCCCCCATGAAATTTTGTTTTGCATTTTGGTCCTTATCCTCAAGCCCCTGATCTTTCTAACATTCTCACTATGACCCTTAAGATTAGTATTTCTCATTTCTCCCTTGAAACTTTCGAAAAATTGCCGTTTAGACCTTCCTCGGGCAATTTTAGAAAATTACACTTAGGCCCGATTGATTTATTTGACCTTAAATCTACTCGATTCAACCTAAAATCACTTAAGGGTTGTTCTATACATCGAATACTAGTACTTGACACTTTCCATTGACCTTTTGGCCGTCGTTTACAACAATTTGGTAATACGACCTAATTGGCAGCTGTATTTTTGCTGTACCGAAAACTGTTCCCGATCTCATTTCTTTTATCACTAAAAATCATAATTTTAATTTCTCGTCGATACTATACCATTTTCCTTGGCTATCTAGGGTCTGAGGTACTCCCTCTGATTAATTCGGTCGTCCAAAGCTGTGTTAGTGTGCCCTATAGTCTTATTTTTCCCAAAATTCCAATTATGCCCTTCATGAAACATCATTTTTATCCTCAAAATTATTCTCGGGTGTTACAATTTCTTTCTTGAAACCATCTCACTTAGATTCATGTAATCTAACTTGAGTTGATGCCCCTTGGAACGTTCTGCGTTCCAGGTATGTTTGGTATGCCAGGAGCTAAGGAGGTGAGCGAGGCAAATGGGAAAGAAAATGTGGACCTTTATTATTTTTCTGTTGTTTTGTGTAATCCTATTCAGAAGTGTTGTAATTATTCGGAGATTGTACTTCTTTTTCTTATGTTAGACTTAAACTCTACCCTAATGAAAGGCTTGTGCATGTTTTGCTTGTATGGAAACCCTTTCAAACTTTCTGGTAGGTTCGATCCATGTTTTTGGCAGCTTAGGGTTTCCCTAACACCTCTTGGGCTATTAGGTGTATACCTACCTGTGATACTTGAATAGATGAGGTGTTACAGTTGGTACATGGATGATTGAGCCTTGGGGGCTTGCAAGTTGGGAGGTTTCGGGGTTGCACGCAGACAAGGCTTTGAGCCCATGCATGGCCACGACATGGCCAAGGTTGGGAGCTAGGAGGCACCGAGGAAGGAGCCTCCCAAAATCTTTGAAAGACCTATGTGCAGCTGGCATTCGCGTGGCCCACTGAGGGCCCTAAATAGTTAAGAGGGGGCACACATGGGGCAGTCAACCCCTTTTATAAGGCCACCTGTAACACCTCGCTTTCCCAGGGCGTTAAATAACGTAAGATTTCGGGGATGTATTTTTTTTCCAACATAAACTCCACACATAAATCGTTTCCTAAAGATCCCGTTACACTTTCTCAGTATATCAACTTAGAATCATTAATAGACTAAGATAGGTAAATCATCTCAAATGCAGAAGCTAGATAGAAACCTCGAATGGTATACAATCGAAACCATCTTATTCATAATCTTAAAGTCAGACCATCGTTTTACATGACGTCATCAAAATAAACAACATACTATAAACTATCTACTAATCGTCATCACTCCGGCAATCCCTTTCCCTTTTACACCGCTGCTTTCACCTGGAACGTTTGAATATTCCAAGGACAAAGTCCATATTAGATGATGAATCATCTAAATAAGAGTTCAAAACACGTTTTCATGAATGTATGCAAGACATGAACAAACTGACACAACCCAACAAGCCCTAGCCCAAGGGATTCCCACATAGTGCTCTAACATCCCTTGTTTGATAAGAAAATTCATCACAAATAAAAAAAATATCAATTTTGATTCGCCACACTCTAAGATAAAAGAAGAAAAGGTGATAATAATCAAATAAATTCATCATTAAACAAATGAATTGCTTGGATATGAATTAGGGTAAAATGCTCTCTGCACTTTCTTGAGAAGAATGTTCATTCCAAAATATTATAAGATCACACATATATTACTAGTTTTGGAACATCTCTCCAAACATGGGTGACATAATAATTAAAGCAAAAGTTTAAATTCAAATATGGAAGACATAATAATCAAATAAAAACGTTCAAATTTAAAGTCATATGTGTTTAGTGGACAAATATTCAAAAGATGCCCAAAAATCTATAATTCTCGCTTATCTATTGAGTACTGACTACCAAACTTAAAATTAACAATCATAAAACACAGCTGGAAAGTCGAAAAGGCTCTCATGAATACAAGAAGTTGTAGTTGAGATCTTGAGTTTTCTATTAACTTATGGCACGCTTCATAATTCCAAGTCATTGAAAAGTTATGAAGTTTCAAAATTACCCATCTAATCAGTTTTGTGACTGAACTTGCAAGTAAGTGAGCAATGTGATTAATTTAACATTTAATTCCTTCATTTTGAACTCTAACTCCTCTAAATGGGTTGAAGTCTTCCCAATAAATAACTCAAATTTCTTTTTGAAATTATTTAACCCTTAAACGAGTAATGGATCCAACACTTGAAATTACATGGTCTTGGGCAACCCTTGCCTTTGCATCATTACCGTTCACATCACACTCACCGTCCAAGATCTTTTTACGTGTGATTTGATACAGGTTTGCTTCCTTTATTTTGTTTTTTTGCTTTGTATTATTCGCAATGTTACTCTGCCAAAAAATAAATTAAGAAAATAGAAAAAGAATAATTATGTCTTGTCCCTGTTCATAATAAGCCTTTATTTCGGGCTGTATTTATTAGATTCTTTGTTCCAAGGGAATTGTTTCTAAATATTAAAAGTCAATTTCAATTGGGGTTATATATGTGCTATATATGTCCATTATCAACCAAAATTTATATTGCAAAACGCTTGCAATTAGTTTAATTATAGTGAAGCAACATCTGGATGAAATACAAATTTGTTCAAGCGCTAGTGAAAAATACCATATGGATGATTGGTTGAAACATTTCTTATTTCTATTACCATGGGTGCTCAAATACGCAAAATAAACTCACTTCTTTAGATTGAGACGCTGTTTGGAACACCCTTTCCCGTCACTCCAGGCTTCGAATATGGCTTCAATAGCTCGTATGGCACCATCCCGGCTCCGCATCTATTCTTTAAGTTCTTATCCACATTCCTAGCATCAATCACCCCTTCAATCCTTGCTAGCTCCCCACGAAACTCCTCGAATGCTGCTTTTATCTCTGGCTTTTCGGCCCACGAATCCTCCAACTCCTCTCCAATATACTCCTCATCCGGAGAATGATTTGATAACAAATACAAGATGATCATAATTATCCTAGCTTGAACCTGACTAGGAAAGCATTGCAAGAGCGTAAGTCCAGGCTTGTTCATGAAAGTGTTCCACTCTTCGTCAGTTGGATCTTCATTCGGCATTTTGTTCCTAGCAATGGTTGGCCTATTTGGGAAATAACCTGCATATGCATACTGGCCAAAGTTGACAGCTGAATGATGACCAGAGGTTACCCATATAATAGTAGTGAGAATTCCTATTAGATCTTGCGGAGTATTGAGCACTGGCCACCATGGTTCGTCCTCCTTGTCCCCATGCCCTATTGTTCGAATTTCAGTCCACCAATCTTGAAGCTCTTTATCACCCTCTACGACACTTGCATCTGGGTAATAGTCTTCCACATATTTTGTTATCCATTCTTTGATTGCATCCCATAGAAGTAGACCATCACTTGCAAAGGGGTAGTCCTCAATAGTTAGCTTTAGTCCATGTGGAGAAGTTGGATCCTCCACGGCCATTCCCCTAGTAAAATTGAACAAATTTAAACCATAATTATAAGGGTAAGTATAGGGGTAATATGCACAAGAGATTATGGTAGATTAGCATGAACATGTTTTCGCTAAGTTTTAATGCTTCAACTATTGCATCTTTTTAGTACTAAGTTTTTAGTCGATCTATTATGTTATAGAAGATCTCGTCCATATATAAGTATCGGTTATCATTGCTGGTTTCGATAGGGCTGTATTTGGAAGGTGTTGGATGTTTTCAACTTTTTTCCCCTTATTGTTATAAGAACACTTTCATCATTTTCTATTTTTTAAACAAGGTAATATGCACAGGGAAAATTATATCCTTAATTGTTTTGTAAAAGGGTGCCACCAAAATAATATTTTTGTTAATATAAGTCAATTAGGATGAAATTTTAAATTCACTTTCTTAAGTAAAAAATGTACAGTGAAGGTTAATGCATATGAAACTAGCAACCCTAGTAAACTTTTGTTCAGTTCTGAAGCCCATTAACAAATAAGGTACCTGCTGATTAAATCCGCTGGGAGTGCCTGGTGATCAAATCGCCATTGCTGATCGTATGCAACAGAGCTAAGCTCCATGGAGTATTTGACTGGTGAGAATCCACTCTCAATAATGCCACCTGCATTAATAAGGGCTTCACGAGCCAGGGCATTGATCTCCATAGTGTACCGAAAATGAGGGTGCAATAACCTATAAATTGGGTGCATGGCGCTAAGTTGCCTGTTGCTAGCTATTATGTAAGGTTCTGTGGCGCAGTGAGTTCTTAGCCTACAAATGAAACGAAAGCAAGTGGCATGTCTTAATTTGATTTAGAAAGTGAATCACATTTATTGGAGTTAAAAAGGATACATATATATATATATACAATATTAATTAAGCACGCACCAGTGACTAACTAGCTGGTGATAACCAGAGTCATGAGCAAGGACATGAACTTTGGCTAGTCTCCAAAGCCAGTGTCCGGTAGAATCCCAGGTGGGTGTGAACACTTCCTTCCATTGAGGCTTATCGTCTTTCAGAGGCCGCGTTAACTCAATGGTTAATGGCCTTAACGTGCCCTGATGTGTGAGGAAAAACAACGTCCTTGATCCATAGAGTGTTGTCCCTTCCTCTTCTCTTACTTTGTTCACGTAAGGTAACAAGAAGTCATGATAGTCAAGAATAAACAACTTCTTCTGTGTTATGGCCTACACATCCCCAATTGTTTTAGATTTTTGTATGTCTTTATAGGATATTTGCACAAAAAGAACTCACAAGAAATGATACCAATCACTATTTCAATGATAATGATATACAAAATTCATAATTTTTTCATAGTTGATGTTGTGATACCTCTTCAACTGTCATGCAACCTTTGATCTCCTTCTCGATCAACTCTTTAGTGATGGCAGATTCAGGGGGACCATAGACTTCGGGGTCAAGCTTGCTCTTCAAAGGCCATTCCTGCATCAATAGTCACATTGTTTATTTTAGCACTGTCATTATTAAGCAGTTAAAAAAAAAATTAGTGAAACAAGTTTGTCATGGCACATTGAAGTAGTGTTTTCGTAACTTACGGTGACTAGTTGAATGCTATAAGGGTTTACACCAGCAAGAGTCTGACGAGCAAATTCCTCATCCCTAAGCCAAGCAAATTGGTCTCCTACCACGCCACATAAGTTAACATCAATGAGGAGTTCGAGATTTCATAAAAAGTGCCTAATTCTCAAGTAAAGCGGGATAGAATTAAAGCTTAGTATTATTTATTATACTTGACAATGGAGAGAGAGGAAGAGAGAGACTCACTCTTCATCAATTCGGGGGTCTCAAAGAACGAATAGTTGGAAGGAGGAGGTAAGTTAATCCTTTCATCAAACAATTCATCTATGGACTTGAAGTGTGGGAAGCCGAGATTGGAATCTACAATTGCTCTGATCAGCGATAGTACAAGTTCTTGAAGCATCTTTACTGAGAACATTTGCTCTTTTATCTCTGAAAATGCCTCGTCCCTTGGCACGTAAACTGAGCTGTTCCTTGTCTCCGACAAGGGATCTGCATACATATAAATAAGTACTTATGCTACCATTTCTCTATTTCACCAACTTGCATATTAACTATACGAATAGAAAACTTATACAGAGTGCCTCTGATGAGTTTATCTAATCCACACCCAATTAATAATAATGGTTGTGAGTTCCAATTGCCAACAATATATACAAATATACACGAAAATTCTTGCTCATGCACATATGGTTCTTGATTGCAAAACTAATAATTGTTAGGCTATTATTGGTTGAATGTTCATATAAAAAAAAAAAATCCGAGGATATATTACATTTATCATCTGTAAAACTAGTGTTAATTATATACAAACTATCACTCATGCTAACCTCTTATTTATGCTGGTTGGAGGATGAGGTTAAGATAGACTTAGTAATAGATGCATCCCATATCTATCTTATAAGGATAAAAAATATATTCTGTAAAAGTATGGTAAAGAAATTATATTCTATTTCCTCTTGAAACAGTTTTGCCCATTCAGAGTTGAATCCTCACAGGCAACTGCGAAGATAATTAAGGAGAGAGAGAAGAAGAGGAAAAATAGAACAAAGCCAGGTAAAAAGATACTTATAATTGCGGTGTCTTAGAAATTTTTTTTCTTCTTTTTTAGTCTTCGGCTAGGTTTATGGTTCCAGCATAACTTAGCCTAATTATGTTAGGCTACCTAACATGCCTAATGTTAGGCCACCTACCTATTATGCCTAACTTATGTCTTTTGGGGGGTAAGCTTCAAGTATAAATACTACCCTCTCATAAGGTTTGTGGCATCCCATTTGCATCAATTTGTGAGAGCATTCAAAGCTTGAGCATTCAAATTCAAGTTAGAGAAGAGAGGCAAGGAAGCAAAGGCTTCAAAGTGAGGGCGTTTTGTGAGTGTCACTATGTTGTTGTAACACTTGAAAGAGAGTAGAGTGTGTGGGGATATTTTTTGTAATTATCCTTATTATAGTGGAATTTTGCTCGGATCTTGCCCCGTGATTTTTCTCTCAATATTGGAGGGTTTTCCACGTTAAATTTCTGTCTCCTGTATTTTCTGCTCGTGTTCTATTCCGTGGTGGGAAAAGGTGATTCTAAGAAGCTTCCGCGATTGTTCGAATCTCTATCCTATTTTTCCCAACAAGTGGTATCAAAGCTCTTGGTTACGAAAGTATAAGTCTTTTTAGGAAATTCTTAGTATGCTCTATGGTCGCAACTTTGTTTGATCTTCCACATCAGAAAAGAATTGTCTTGGCTAAAAGCATCTTTCTTGTATGTCCAGTTATTGGATTTAAGTGTGGTGTAGTGGAAGTGCATGTCTAGGAAAGTTCTGGCTAAGGAAAGACTTGGTACTTAAGTGTGTCTGTTTGTGACCCACCTCTCTTTCTTGGGAACTTACCAGGTATACTATTCACGTACAAATACTATTCCAATATCCAGTTACTATTCATAGTGAATAGTAAGAGCCTGATGGAAGCTAGTACAAGCAGAATGATTAGTCTGAATGGAACCAACTATCACGTATGAAGGGGAAAAATGAAAGATCTCCTTTATGTGAAAAGTTGACATCTACCGGTATTTGCTATACAAAAGCCCGAATCGAAGACCGATGAAGAGTGGGAATTCGAACATGCCCAAGTATGTGGTTTTATTCAGCAATGGGTAGATGACAATGTGCTCAATCATATTTGTGATGAGACGCATGTCAAATCGTTGTGGGAGAAACTTGAATCTTTATATGCTCGGAAGACTAGCAACAACAAGCTCTTCTTGATTAAGAAGATGATGAGTTTACACTACAAGGAGGATAGTACTATCTCTGATCACTTGAGTGATTTTCAAGGAGTTTTGCAGCAGTTGTCTTCTATGGGTGTAAAGTTTGACAATGAGATTCAAGTTTTATGGATGCTCGATATTTTACCAGATTCTTGGGAGACTTTCAGAATGTCTCTTTGTAACCCTGCTCCTAATGGTGTAGTGACGATGGAACTTGTTAAGGGTGCTGTTTTGAACGAAGAGATGAGGAGAAGATCTCAAGCTTCGTCTTCGTAATATGAAGTTTTCATCACCGAAGATAGAAGGAGAAGTAAAAGCAAAGGTCCAAAAGGTAAAGATAAAGGCTGAAGCAAGTCAAGGCCTAATTACAAAGAAATCAAGTGTCACTATTGTGGCAAACTGGGACACATTAAAAAGAAGTGTTTCCAGTTCAAGAAAGGCATGAAAAAGGGCAATGAAGAAAAGAAAGATCGTGACCACAACGATATAGTTGCTGTTGTTGACCTTGTCATAGTCTGTGATAAAGAGGTCATTAATTTTGCCTGTCAAGAGACAAGTTGGGTCATTGATAGTGGAGTTGCCTTGCATGTTACATCAAAGAATGAACTCTTTTCATCTTATACGCCCGGTAATTTTGGGGTGGTAAAGATGGGTAATGAGAATTATTCAAAGGTTGCTGGCCTGGGAGATATCCACTTGAAGACCAATAAAGGAGCACGACTGATTCTCAAGGATGTTAGGCATGTGCCTAATATTCGCTTTAATCTAATCTCAATGAGAAGGCTTGACGATGAAGGCTATTGCAACACCTTTGGCAATGGACAGTGGAAACTTACTAAAGGTTCCGTGATCGTGGCTCGAGGAGAGAAGAGTCCTAGCTTGTATGTGACACAAGCTAACATTGCTGGTGATTCTATCAATGCTATGGAAGATGAGAAGACAGTTGAGATGTGGCACAAGAGACTTAGCCACATAAGTGAGAAGGGGCTAAATTGCTTGGCCAAGAAGGATTTGCTCTCGGGTGTAAAGAAAGCAAATTTGAAGAAATGTGTGCATTGCATGGTCGGGAGGCAAAACAGAGTTGCTTTCAAGAGTCACTCTTCTTCAAGGCAATCGGATTTGCTAGAGTTGGTGCATTCTGATGTTTGTGGTCCCTTGAAAGTAAAATCCTTTAGTGGTGGGATTTATTTTGTGACGTTCATTGATGACCATTCAAGGAAGCTTTGGGCTTATGTTTTGAAGACCAAAGATCGGGTGCTTGATGTTTTCAAGCAATTTCATGTTTCTGTTGAAAGGGAAACTGGTAAGAAGTTGAAGTGTATTCGTACCGATAATGGAGGTGAATACAATGGTCCTTTTGATGAGTACTGTAGAAAGATGGGCATTAGACATCAAAAGACGCCTCCAAAGACTCCACAGTTGAACGGTCTAGCTGAAAGGATGAACCGGACCCTAATGAAGAGAGTCAGATGTTTGCTTTCAGAAGCAAAATTGCCAAAAATCTTTTTGGGGGGAGGCTTTGCTCACAGCAGTACATGTTATCAACCTATCTCCAGCAGTTGTTCTAAATGGTGATGTCCCGAACAAAGTTTAGTATGGTAGAGAAGTCTCTTATGATCATCTACGAGTTTTCGGATGTAAGGCGTTTGTTCACATTCCAAAGGATGAGAGGTCAAAGCTTGATGCTAAGACACGACAATGCATCTTTATCGGTTATGGTCTTGATGAATTTGGCTACAGATTATATGATCTGATTGAGAAGAAACTCGTTCGAAGTCACGATGTAGTATTTATGGAAGATCAAACCATTGATGATATTGAAAAAGCTGAGAAGAAAGTGTCTAGTGGTAGTGAAGGCTTGGTTGATCTAAATCCAGCTCCTATGGTGAACTTTCCCAATCCAGTTGACAATGGTACTCATGATGATAATCAAACTTATGGCCAGCCGGGGGTAGATGATGCAGGAAATGATGATGAGGTTGTTGAGCAGGGGGAGCAGTCTACTCCACCACCACTTAGAAGATCAGAGAGAGAACGGCGACCTTCTTCTAGATACTCTAGTTCAGAGTATATACTTCTTACTGATGAGGGGGAGCCAGAAGGCTTTGATAAAGTTCAAACTCATAAGGATAAAACCCAATGGATGAGAGCCATGCAGGACGAGATGGATTCCTTACAAAAAAATAATACTTATGAGCTTGTGGAACTTTCGGAAAGCAGGAAAGCCTTAAAGAACAAGTGGGTGTTCAAACTTAAGAGAGATTGTAACAAGCTAGTGAAGTTTAAAGCTCGCTTAGTCGTGAAAGGTTTTAGACAAAAGCGAGGGATTGATTTTGATGAGATTTTCTCTCCGGTTGTCAAAATCAACTCTATCAGAGCAATACTGGGGTTGACAGCTAGCTTGGATCTAGAGCTTGAACAACTTGATGTGAAGACTGTATTTAATTTCTCCATGGTGATTTGGAGGAAGAAATCTACATGGACCAACCAGAAGGATTTGAAAAGAAAGGGAATGAACACATGGTTTGCAGATTGAAGAAAAGCTTGTATGGATTGAAGCATGCTCCGAGACAGTGGTATAAGAAGTTTGACTCTTTCATGATGAGTCACACTTATACCAGAACTGACACAAACCACTGTGCGTACTTTAAAAGTTTCCCAGGTAACAAGTTCATTATTCTTCTACTATATGTAGATGATATGTTGATAGTGGGGCAAGACAGAGAGATGATTGGCAATCTGAAAAAGGAGTTGTCAAAGGTGTTTGACATGAAAGATCTAGGACCAACAAGGCAAATTCTGGGAATGCAGATTTTTCGAGACCTGAAAGCTAAAAAGCTATGGTTATCACAGGAAAAATATGTGGAGCGGGTTCTTAAAAGATTCAACATACAGAGTGCTAAACCAGTTAGCACGTCGTTGGCCAGTCACTTTAATCTTAATAGAAAGAGTTGTCCCACCAGTCAAGAAGAAATGGAAGACATGGCTAGGATTCCTTATTCCTCTACAGTCGGAAGTTTGATGTACACCATGGTCAGTACCCGTCCGAATATCGCTCATGCGGTAGGAGTAGTTAGCAGGTTTCTTTCCAACCTAGGTAGAGACCATTGGGAAGCTGTGAAGTGAATCTTGAGATATCTCAGAGGTAGTACAAAAATGTGCCTGTGTTTTGGAGGATCTGAACCAATTTTAAAGGGATATGCAGATGCAGATATGGCAGGTGACCTGGACAGTAAGAAATCTACTTCAGGATTCTTATTTACTTTTGCAAGCGGAGCTGTATCATGGCAGTCTAAATTGCAGAACTGTGTTGCCTTATCTACAACAGAGGCAGAATACATTGCCATGACCGAAGCAGGAAAAGAAATGCTTTGGTTGACAAGATTTCTTCAACAATTGGGGATGAAGCTGGAAAAGACAGTAATTTACCATGACAGTCAAAGTGCTCTAGATTTGAGCAAGAACGCGATGTATCACTCGCGCACAAAGCACATTGATATCAAATACCATTGGCTACGATTAGCAGTGGATGAGCATCAATTCATATTAGAGAAGATCCACACTGATAAAAATCCTACTGACATGATGACAAAGGTTGTAACTCGGGAGAAGCTGCAACTATGTGCTGGGTTGGCCGGCATGGACTCCGCTTAATTGCTTTCGACGTTATTCTCCTTGCTCTTAGGCTGGAAGGGGAGAATTGATGGTTCCAGCCTAACTTAGCCTAATTATGTTAGGCTACCTAACATGCCTAATGTTAGACCACCTACCTATTGTGCCTAATTTATGTCTTTTGGGGGGTAAGCTTCAAGTATAAATACCCCCCCCCCCCTCTCATAAGGTTTGTGGCATCCCATTTGCATTCATTTGTGAGAGCATTCAAAGTTTGAGCATTCAAGTTCAAATTAGAGAAGAGAGGCAAGGAAGCAAAGGCTTCAAAATGAGGGTGTTTTGTGAGTGCCACTATATTGTTATATCACTTGAAAGAGAGTAGAGTGTGTGAGAATATTTTTTGTAATTATCCTTATTATAGTGGAATATTGCTTGGATCTTGCCCCATGGTTTTTCCCTCAATATTAGAGGGTTTTCCACGTTAAATTTCTGTCTCTTGTATTTTCTGCTCGTGTTCTATTCTGTGGTGAGAAAAGATAATTTTGAAAAGCTTCCGCGATGGTTCGAATCTTTATCCTATTTTTCCCAACATAGATAAGAATGGGAAGATGGAATAACCAAAAGCGTTGCAAAATGTACTTTCTGGCTAGCTTTTACCTGTCTTGCAGCGCGGTCGACCTGTCCTACATCGCCTTGGATAGGGATATTCTTTGCCGCCAAGCGAGGGTCGTTTGAGTTCTGGTTTGCTATCTAGATTACCAAGATCATTATACACGTCATAATCATAAATCCTGTCGTATTTCTTTCGCTCTCCTTCCCCATTGCCTCGAATACTTTGGAGTTCTTCCTCTCTTTTCTTCTTCAACCCACTTGGTGTATCGAATGGCAAGTATGACTGCATATGAACAATCACTAAACTGAGTTACATCATCTTCAAACAGCTTTACATCAAAGAGATTAAGTCAAGTGGACAAATCACAGACTTCATTTGGGTATAGTTTTATGTCGTATTAATTTGTTATGTTGAATGTGACATATATATAATATTTTTAATAAACAAACCAATTGTTTTAGATTAGTATTCACTGAATTAGCTTCAAACACCCCCCCCCCCCCCCCTCACTTTATTTTATATATATACTTTTTTCTAATTAAGAGAAACCAAATTCAGTATAGATGAATTAAACTCTACGCATAACTGTTAGAAATATAAAGGGACACACATGGACTTAAAAGGATAAATATCTTGTATTTGAACGAGATAAATAAATAATAGATAAATCACCTAATTATCTTGTTTTTATTTAGAATAATTGAGTGATGCATCTATTAGAAATATAATTCATTTATTTATTTATTTGAGATAAATAAGAAAATCAATTATCTATATTATCAGTCACTTATAAATAAGTACCTCTTCTTGCAAATTTAGATACATTTGAAAATATAAGTCTCTCTTCATATATATACTAATCCACGAGTTGGGCTACATGAAATTTACACTATATATTATTGTTAGTGGTTGTTTTGGTAATAATCACACTGAAAGCATTGAAGATTTGCTGTTTTAAAAAATCTAAAATCTTGTAGCATAAGCCTAATCCTGAAATATTAAAATATATGAATAACATTTATTTTTTGCATTGCATATTTAATTGTTGTAAAAATGCATGTCTATTATTGTTTGCAATAATAATGACAAAATACTGTTTTCTTGGGATACTCTCTTTTACATAGTTTTCGTTGTTCGATCTCATAATTTTTTACAAGAAAGATAAATATGAGCCTACTCCGTAGTAATTGCGCCGAAAGTGAATTCAAATATGAGAAGTTAAAGCCACCCACCAGTTACTACTGATTGATTACAAAGGCAACTCCAAAAGGACCAAAACACTGTTTTCTTGCAACTATGGCCCAGGTTAATCCGGACCAGCCATGCTTCAGTCCCATCAACATGCGCGCACTAGCTAGCAACACAACCTTTTTTGGTTACATTAAGTGCAGGCAATAAAGATGCCAACATAGCTTTCAAATCCATGGTTTTGATTACTTGTTATTGTCACACTATATATATATATATATAGAGTGTTACATAACTTTAAAAAAAGTTACATAACTTAAAAAAAGCTGTCATTTAAAACGCATAGCCAAACTAACCCTTAAGCTATGTAACTTTAAGTAGACTTAGTTTGGTTATGTATTTTCAATGAACAGTTTTTAAGTTGTGTAACTTTAAGTGGTATAAAACTTTTAAGTTTAATAGTATTTAAGTTAATAATATATTTGGATAAATATGTTTTAAAACTATCAATTAATAGTTATGTATTTGATTTGAAAAAATTAATAAACTGTCAGACCTTGATAAAAAAAATGAAAATAGACACGTTATTAAATAATATAAAAATACATAAACTATTAATTTTTAATAAAAAAAGTTATAAATTAATGTTTAATAAAAAAAGTTATAAATTAATGTTTAATTGATAAAAAATATGTACCTTAATTTTACTGTTATAAATTAACATTGCATTAGTATAATTATTAAAAACTATACTAATACAATATTTTATTAAAATTAATATAAATTATATGCTATATACAAAATTATTATATATGTTATATATAATATAACATATATATTATGCTATATATGTTATATACAAGCTAAATATATATCATTACGCGTTATATATATACATATATACAATGAAGAAGAAGGTCGACAACGAATGAGGAGATGAGTGACGACGAGAGGAAGTGAAGTAGGCAGCAGGAGACCCGACAGCGCTAGGCGATGGATTTGGAAGCAGAGGTGGTGATGGCAATAGCAAGACTGAGGCAGCTTGAGATGGTCGAACTGGGCTTGCAATGGCTGTGAAGGACCCAGCTTGCAGTGATTGAGTAGGGCGATGACGACGACGGTAATAGAGGAGGGGCGACGACGATAATGGAAAATGTGAAGGATAGGGAGAAGAGATAGCAAGGACAAGGGTGTAAATATATATTGAAAATATTAAAGAGCAAAATAGTAAATAATTCGATCAACTCAATAAGTTATTAGTAGCATTTTTGGAAAAGCTGAAGGCCAGAAGCTTTTCTCAAATGTTGTTATATTAGTGTTTAAGCTACATAGCCTTTAAGCTATGTAGAGTGGCCAAATGCATAAGAAAAAACGCTATGTAGCTTATAAACTACATAGTTAGCTTATAAGCGGTCAAACTGCATAACCAATTGAAACATAAATCTTTTAAAAGCTCTCATGGGGCTTATAATTATGCTCTACTTGACGTCAAAAAAATGAGACCCATATTGAGAAACCATTTTCAATCAATTGCTAATTAGAAGTGAGACTTATTGTGACCATTTATCTATTAGAAACGATAAAACCACCTCTTAATATGCCAAATTTAGAGTAAAAGCCAAGGAGCTAGTTTGAAGAATAGAGTTGGGTACCTTGTTAGTGAAGAAAACTCTCTTCTGAGGGTTATCAAATTTAGACTTGGGGGCAACCCATGAATTGCAGGTCACATTGACGGGGCCATTAGGGTAGCCATGAAAGCTTATCTTCTTCAGAAACATTTCCTTGTCATGCTCGTTCTCAATCAACACTGCCCCAATCTCCCCAAACTCTTTCGGAACATTAAACTCACATTCATACATCACTTCATCCTTCTCTTGCCTTACCCGATGCTTGTATGCCTTTATTGGTTCCTTCTCTAATCCCGTCTCTAAATTAACAATAAACTGTTAGGGCCTATTTGACAGCACACATTTTTCATAGAAAATGTCTAATTATGTGTAATTATTACATATAGTTTCTATGGAAACAATCAAATACCATTAACTTTTCTATGGAAAAGTTGTATATGGTACAAGCATTTAAAACTTCTTTACATGGAATTCATTTTTCAAGGGGGTAGGGTGATTACCTATAATTAAATTCTAGATAATGCAATCAAACATTAATTAATTTCCTCTTGATTTTCTATATATATATTTGAACAAGAAAAGAAAAGACAAGTAAATGATGGAGATGCCCAAAAGTACGGAAAACCCTAGCCGCTGCATGGATGTAAACATTTATTGTTGGGTGTTTTAGGTCCCAAACCATGTGGAGAAGCCAAAATTTCTTTGGCTCAAGGGCAAGAAGTCCAATACCATTAAGGGTTTCTAAAATTTTAATAAAAAAGGAGAAGGGTGTGTGCATGTAGTAATTTTTAACAAAGATAAGAGAGTTGGAGAAAATGGGTGTGGAGTGTACAAATTTGATCAAGCGATCAATTAAGGCATCATTCGTGGTCAGCCTTGTTAATTTTTGATCAATTTGTAAAAGACATATAATTTTTCATTCGGAATGGTCAGATTAAGATTTTGAGCTTTGCAGCTCTAGTTATTGGTCTCCGAACAGAGGGTTTGTTGTTTGGAATTTTTTGGGTTGAAGAGTAGCGAACAGTTTTTTATCATTTGTAGATTAGAGAGTCATCTATGGTTCGATTGGGCTGATTTTTGGTTAGCAAAGAGAAGACATTTGAAACTTCAACCTGCTTGGTTGGATCATTTATTTGAACTCCACAACTCTAGTTTTGTAGTTTGTAACAGTTGCCTAATTTCGATGATATTTCTCTAGTCTCTCTTTTCTGTTCAACAATCACTTGTGGTTGCTTATTATTTATAGTGGAGTTTTTTTGGAGTGAACCATTGGGTCCCATAGTTTTTACCCTTTTATATTGAAAGGGATTCTTCACGTTAAAATTATCTATCTCGCACGTTGATTGTTTTATTCTTTCTTAACTTATTTTTATACTTCATATATTATGATGTTTGTTGTGCTATTGTGTTCACTCCTCACCAATTGAGTGAATTCAATCAAAAAGGGAGAGCAAAGGAATTTTTAGTCTCTCTCTCTCGCATCATTTATAATGGTTTGTTTCTTTCAATTCTGCTAGACGGGGGCATCCTTTCATCTTCTCGACCATTCAAATCCTGATCTTTTTTTAATATAAATAAATCATTTATATATTTTTTTGGTTAGATAATAGATATATATATATATATATATTAACATTTAGTTTTTTCCTTTCATAAATTATAATTTCGCATGGAATGTAAGAACAATTTTGTCTGTTTATTACTTGAAATATGTAAGCTGATTTGGGCATATAGGTAGAAAGATAATCGTTCCTTGCCTCTCTTTCTCCTGTACAGAAAAGATCCAAATTTTATGTTTCTCTTACGAATCAGAAAAATAAATTTTACTTTGATTTAAAAATAGTTTCTTCTATGGACCAAACAGCATAAGAAATACAAAAGAAAAAATTACGTCTGAAAATAAGTGTATAACTTTAAGGTGGAATTCGATGTCTTTCTTCATAACTGGCCCATTTGATACTCTGTAAGTTTTATGGGTATTGTTTGTTAATTAAGATATATATAGATTAAAAAATAAGATATGAAAAGTATTTTAAATAAAATATTTTTTATTTTGTTTGTCAAATTTATTTGAAAGAAAGTATATGACTTCTTATCTTAAATTTTTTAGATAAATTTATCTCTCATTTCTCCTGAATAAGTTGCATTGGATCTTACAAATATCATCATAGTAATATATATATTTATTTTTTTTTGTCCATGATTTTTTTCGATTTGACCTTTTCACGTTAAATTCTATATACGTTTATGTGGTTGGTGGTTTATTCGTAGTTTGTTCTTTTATCTAAAATTGTAACAAACTAGTGTCCGAGCTATTGGATTGACAGATCGCAATCATTGGATTTGCAATTGGTTTCATCATCCAGCCAGAGTACTATTACCCTACTCTAGCCAATGCCATTACCACTAGTCGGTATCACCAGCCACCGTCGTCATCATCGTTCAACTGACATCACCGTCATTTGACCACTATTGTCACAATCACACATCCCTTCAATTTCTGTCATTAAAGAAATTTTAAACTTTTCACCTAGATCTTGCTCAAATTTGGCCCAGTTTTGGCCTTCTTTAGACAGGTCAATGAAATCTATTTTTCGCCTAGATTTATTGCTCAGGTCCACTATCCTAGTATGTTTTCTATTGGGCTTTTATTTATCAATTCGTTTGATATTATTTAAGGTTATTTGATCTTCATATATAATGACTATCTTGAAATATGATATTCCATTGTTAAAAATATTAGATTTTCGCTATGTTATGTTAAGATATGTAATTTTGGACTGATAAATTTATATGAAAGTGGAGTTATCAAGGTAAATTTATATTGGTGAATGTATAGTCATTAAGGCTAGTAAAAATAAATTGAGACCGATCTTGTTGCTTATACTTTAAATGTGACTGAATATTTATTAAAATGATTGTTATGTGAGTTTGGTTGGTATTTATCAAAAGATTAATTCTCTTTTATTTTGTTAAAAGAAATTTAAATAATTATATATTTAAATTTCATATTAAGGTAGAGTTGTTATAAGTGGGATCCGAAATTTATAAAAAGAAAAAAAAAAAAGTTATAGAAATTGTGATGAATATTTACACGAGATTTTAACGATTATTTCTCTGCAAAATGTAAAGTTACTTACTGGGATCAAGCTCTGCGCCGACAATCTCCAGGAGGATCGATTTGCCGAGCAGATCAGTTATGTCGTCGCCTTTTACGGTCACCTCGCCTTTCACGGTAACGGTGGCCTGCTCCTCGGCGGCACTGTCTACCATGGCCTTGATGGTTCTCGGAACGCATCGAACCCGAGAGCTTTTGTTCCTCCGGGAGAACGCGGGCTTCAGCCAGATGGCCGGGGACGCGCCGCCGGTGACCGAGACGAAGGGCTTCCGGCATGGTGCTAGGGCTTGGACAGTAGTCTCAGGCCTGAGCAGGGGCGGAGGAGACTTCAACATTATTCCTTAAAAGGATTATAACTGCTCTGAGAAGGGTGTACGAAATGTCGTCAACTTCTTGAGTGATGAGATCTATGCCTCCATATCTGCTTATATAGAAAACTTGCCACGGCGAGAGAGAGAGAGAGAGAGAGAGATGCCCGTGATAAACCAAGCTGATAGATAGGTGGATTGGTCATTGGTGTGTCTGCAAGAAATGAAATTAGATTGTCAGATATTTTCAGTATCAGTCCGTACAGCATCCAGAATTCAATGGCTCGGGCATCAGGCGACACTGTCGATGAGGTTTTCTAGGAAAATGCTACTTGTATAGAAACTTGGTTACATAAAATTTATTGGGATAATATATCGCGATATTTTGAGTTCACCCCCTCCTCCCTCTCTCCCCTCTCTCTCCTTCTTTTCCTTGCCGCTGCAATCTCACCTACGGTCGTTCTTCACCTCCGCCTGGTCTCACCGCCGCCTCACCTTGCC
This sequence comes from Diospyros lotus, assembly GCF_014633365.1. NCBI lineage: Eukaryota > Viridiplantae > Streptophyta > Magnoliopsida > Ericales > Ebenaceae > Diospyros > Diospyros lotus. The sequence goes on from NC_068338.1 coordinate 14,581,979, forward strand.
AGAGCCTTGCCTTGCCTCGCCTCACCGCTGCAACCTCCGTCGCCTCGCCCCATCGCCTCGTCGCTGCCTCTGCCGCTGGAATTGACGGTGTGAGAAGGAGAGGGAGAGAGAGACAGAGGGAGAGAGAGATGCTGCATTTGGGGCATTTGGGTCATTTGGGTTATTAATTGTAGAGGCAAAATAGATATTTTGGTTGCCTTGTAAATTTTTCTGTAAGATTTGTTCTGTACAAATATCATGACCCTTTCTAAAATATGGTGCTATATGTGTCGAGAAGATGATAAAAAAAATTTCAATCATAAAGTTTAATTAAATTTTATAAATCGAATTTCATCATCAATTATCAATGCGTCGCATACAAGAGAAACTCGAACTTCATGAATCCTAATCGGGCTTGCTTCATATAGCTCGCTCGGGTTTCATTCAAAAGCAATAACAATAAATTAGGTAAGAGTATTTTTGTCATTTAACATCTTCGATCATTTTCTTAATAACTCAATAATTCAATTATTTGTATAAGTAACATTTTTCATTTCTAAATCGAAGACCACTTATGATATCTTTTTTACAAATTAAATAATAATAATAAGTTGCCCACATTGGGGAACAACATTTTGGGGGGTGGTGGTGTCCCTTTCCAACTCTGAGACCACTTATTTATAGATCCCTTATTAACACTGTCAATGATATTTTAATTTTGTTAACTTTAATTACAGATATATTGATTTCATTTGTCATCAAAATTTTAAAAGCTATCTCAAATGCACAAATCAAACCTCAAATCTAGATTAAAGAAATCCAATGCAGTCACAAATGCCTCACAACGCAAGAATCCATATTGCAATCATAAATTGATAACGCAAGAAATTGACCACTAATATATTTATTGGAAGACACTTGAACCATAGGTTACTTACTCTAAGCATGGAATAAGGTAATTAAATACTATAAAAAAGAATCATGAGGAGTATTCTAAGTCTTGTTGTTGGAATATAATAATTAATTAATTTTTTATAAGTAAAAGAGATATGTATAAATAGAATGAAAACGTCTGAATAGTATACAAACTAGCTAGGGTATATCCTAGAGAATTAAATCACATAGGTGAAAACAGATACTCAAGATCCACACACGACAGGATCAAAATAACATAAAAAGAACACAAATGAGGTACATGGAATAGAAAAAATGAACAACTCCAGTTGAGATCAAAGACCGAGGCGAAAGGCGCTCCAAAACACGCCATCGTGGTCAAAAAGAAGACCAGGAACAAACAGTAGACCTGAAGGCAGCCACAGAGGAGCTACCAAGCTGACAAAGCGTACAGAGAGAAACCATAAGACCAGGAGGATGAGCATGTATCAACTGGTCCCGGGACCAATATAGGGACACATACGACTCAAGGCCATAACCGTCAATATATGGACCGAAGGTAGGAGTGTTGGTCGGTAGGGAGCCGCCAGATATGTCAAAGTGCACAACTCTACAGAGTATGTGAAAGAGGGATGGTGACCAACCATGCCCCCACTACACACTGTATCTGATGGGTGAGCTAGTTCACAGACCGCTTGGAATCTCGCCAACACCGGTTGTTGCGCTCACACCACAAAAAATAGATCATCGTCTGCAAAACTAAACAATTAGCAACATGCTAAGGATTCTTAGCTTTCCATCGAGCCGCTACCCATAAGACCCCCGTTTTCCATCAACGCTAGGGTCATGCAAACATCATTGTGCATCGGAAAAAAGACATAACCTGCCTAGAATAAGAACAATCAAAGAATATATGGTTGTGACTCTCGGACTCTGCCCTACAAAGAAAACACCTGTTAGGAAATGAAAGAAACAGATTAACAAGATCAAGAGTATATAATCGTTCCCTAACTGCTAACTATAGAATAAATAACCGCGCAGGGACTCCATACCCAAACTACACAAGCCGATACCAAGGGACCCGATCCTGTTGCTTTACAACCTTTGTAAGATAGACTTAACAGAGAAGGCACCATCTTGAGCTGGGGTCCAAACGAGCACATTGTGGCAACCCATCCTAGGGGGGCCTGGCATCCGGTGCTAGATAAGCTCTAGGGATGGAGATGTCCAATCCGACGACCACTCCTACCTACCATCAATAATTATTTCAAAGACACGAGTTGTAATCGAGATATTAAGCCACCGAGAGAGCTGGCAGGAGAAACGGTGGACAAGGATCACAAGGGGGTGCCACTTATCATACCACAGAAAAACACAACTATCGTCCCCCACTTTCCACCCAAACTTATCTCTAACCACCTGTCGGACAGATAATAGTTTTCGCCAGTACTAGGGACATGAACACGACACTGAGAGCATCCATAGGCACTTGTTCTTAATCCAAAACGTGTGAATCCATTTAACCCACAAAGACTCGCTCTTGCCTGACAGGAGCCTCCAGATTAACTTAGTCAGCATACCCTGATTCCATAGATAAATAGGTTTTAATCCAAGACCTCCATGCCCCTTAGGACAACACATATCACGCCATATGACCTTAGCTTTGTGGGAATCCTCACCTAACCCACTCCAAAGGAAATTCTTAATGATGCACTCTAACTCCTTAATCACCCGCTTGGGCAACAGAAAGACAGATGCCCAATATAGGTATATCGTAGCAATAACCGAATGAGCCAGTTGAAGCCTACCCTAAACGACAACGACCAACTATGCCATGAGCACACCCGACTCCTAACTCTATCCAAAATGTGCTTATAGACCCCATAGGCAAGCTTCGTCGATAATAAGGGGACACCCAGGTATCTCATGGGGAGCTGACCTTTACGGAATGCCGAGGCAAGGAACAGACTCTCTCTCAAGGCCTCATCCTGACAGGACACAAAGTAGTCACTCTTTGCTTGGTTAGCGTGCATACCAGACATCAAAGCAAACTTCCCTAAGCACTCTTTGAGAATTCTAATGGAAGCAACGTCTCCATGAGAGAATAATAAGAGGTCATCAGCAAACATGAGCATCACCGTCCTGGATTGCTCACACTTCCAATGAAACTTGAAGTTGGGAGACTGAGCGTGCCGGCTGACAATACCTTGTAACACTTGCATGACCAAAACAAACATATAGGGCGATAAAGGGTCCCCCTGCCTAAGGCCTCTACCCCTCCCCCCCAAAAAACTGGCCATTAATCTTGATTGAGAAGCGAGGGGTGGTGATAGACTCACGAACCCAACCACAAAACCTAGGCGAGAAGTTCATCAGTTGAACGACGGCTAAAAAGAAATCCCATTCCACCGAATCATAAGCCAATGACAAGTCAACTTTCGTAGCACACCTCAGTTGACCCTTATGAAGGTGGTACTAATGCACTAGCTCCTGGGCCAGTAAGATGTTATCACCTATGGATTGGCACGCTGTCTAGGACCTATCAACCAAGTCTAGAAGCACTATCTTTAGCTTATTCGCTAAGATCTTTGAAATGATTTTATAGACAACATTATAGCACGAGATCGGCCTAAACTGAGCCGGGGACTCTAGATGGGGAACCTTAGGGACTAAGCTAATCACAGTGGCATTGACTTCTCCCAATAAACAGTATGTACCAAAGAAATTCCTAACAGTCTCTACCACATCAAATCCCATCACATCCCAGGCTTTCCTAAAGAACTTGATCGTAAAACCATCAGGCCTTGGAGCTTTATATGTTATAGGAAATAGCTTGGCAAAGCCCAGCAAGGAAGTGTGGGGTAAAGTTTGTGCCGACAAGAGATGCTAGCTGGCGCCTGATTGGAAAATGGCTCAATCCGTTGTTCAGGAGAATAAGATTCATAGGGCTAAGCTCAATCTATTATTCGAGAGAACTAAGAGAATGCCCTGACTCTTCGGATGGCTAGTGTGCCAAAGCATTTTTGGGAGACTTTTTCCTTGAAGACTTGGGTCTTCGGCTAGCTAGTTTTCGGATGGTTTTGCTCTAAGAGAGTTGGGGGAGTCTCCAAGAGGTGCTATGTGTAAGTCCCTTTTTAGGGAATGGCCACTCAAAAATGAGAGTGAATTGAGTGATTAATTTTTTTTATTTTAATTAAAATTCTTGAATAATGTATTTATAGAGATTATGTTTAATTAATAAATATGTATAGATGTTGTTTGAGATTGTTAAATATGTATAGCAGCTTTCCATGCAAATAAGAAAAAATGATACATATATTCTTCAGTGCATTTCAAAAAATTTAACAAACAATTTTATAAAAATCTTGGGATCCTTTCCATCCTTATCTTAACTATTCTATATCTTGATCCGAAAAATATTCTAATCTTATATTGATACAATCTTATCTTACTCATTTTATCAAACGCTACCAACAAATATATATCTCTTCCATATATATATATATATATCTCTTCCTTATGACCTGCACAATAGAGGGCACCTCCCAATTTGTTGACTCAAGGTCTAAAAACACATTTATTAATCTCTTATCTCATCGTAATTCTATTATTTTTAAAATTTTTTTCCATAATAATTATAGTATTATCGCCAACTTTTGCTGGTTGAATTTATTAATATTGCAATAGGTGACTTCATGACAAGCACTTGATGAGGGTCCAACCCAGCATGGAGGAAGTGATGGCGTCCAACACATCTATAACTGACATGAGTCCTTAGTTGCAGGTTACGAGTGAGAGATAAAAAAAGGGGCAACTCATGGAAAGTATCACGGATAACTTGCCAAGAGTTATCTCGCAATATATAGCATTATGGAAGGTATCACGGATAACTTGGTAGAGCATATTATGGAACTTGTGTGTTGCAGCGTATGGCGAAGGCAAGATCTAGCTAGGTCTATCATTAATTGTTACACGGTCGCACAACAATAAGAGCATCCATCTCCGAACAAGTAATTAAGATGATAGATATAGAGAACTGTCACAAACTACCATGAATATACATTACATTTTAAGACTTTGATTATACAATTAAGAAGTATGAAATATGCAATTAGGATTAGATAAATTGTTTTGAGGAACCACTCCCCATCCAAGATCTTCTTACGTGTGATTTGATACAGGTTTGCATCCTTTATTTTGTTTTTTTGGCTTTGTGGTATTCCCATTCAATGTAACTCAGCCAAAAAATAAAGGAAATAGAAAAGGAATAATTATGTCTTGTGTTCATAATCAGCCATTATTTCAGGCTTTATTTATTAGATTCGTTGTTCCTAGGGAATTGTTTCTAAATATTAACACCATATGGATGATCGGTTGAAACATCTGGACGAAATACAAATTTGTTCAAGCGCTAGTGAAAACACCATATGGATGATTGGTTGAAACATTTCTTACTTCTATTACCATGGGTGCTCAAATACGCAAAATAAACTCACTTCTTTAGATTGAGATGCTGTTTGGAACACCCTTTCCCGTCACTCCAGGCTTCGAATATGGCTTCAATAGCTCGTATGGCACCATCCCGGCTCCGCATCTATTCTTTAAGTTCTTATCCAAATTCCTAGCATCAATTACCCCTTCAATCTTTATTAACTCCCCATGAAACTCCTCGAATGCTGCTTTTATCACTGGATTTTCGGCCCATGAATCTTCCAACTCCTCTCCAATATACTCCTCATCCGGAGAATGATTTGATAACACATCCAAGATGGCCATAATTGTCGTAGCTTGAACCTGACTGGGAAAGCATTGCAAGAGCGTAAGTCCGGGATTGTTCATGAAAGTGTTCCACTCTTCGTCAGTTGGATCTTCATTCGGCATTTTGTTCCTAGCAATGGTTGGCCTATTTGGGAAATAGCCTGCATATGTATACTGGCCGAAATTGACAGCTGAATGATGACCAGAGGCTACCCATATAATAGTAGTGAGAATTCCTATTAGATCTTGCGGAGTCTTCAGCACTGGCCACCATGGTTCGTCCTTCTTGTCCCCGTGCCCAACTGTTCGAATTTCAGTCCACCAGGCTTGAAGCTCTTCATCACACTCAACGGCACTTGCGTTTGGGTAATAGTGTCCCACATATTTTGTTATCCATTCTTTGATTGCACCCCATAGAAGTAGACCATCACTTGCAAAGGGGTAGTCCTCAATAGTTAGCTTTAGTCCATGTGGAGAAGTTGGATCCTCCACGGCCATTCCCCTAGTAAAATGGACCAAAATTAAACCATAATTATAAGGGTAAGTATAAGGGTAACATGCACCAGAGATTACGGTAGATTAGCATGAACATGTTTTCGCTAAGTTTTAATGCTTCAACTATTGCATCTTTTTAGTACTATGTTTTTAGTCGATCTATTATGGTATAGAAGATCTCGTCCATATATAAGTATCGGTTATCATTGCTGGTTTCGATAGGGTTGTATTTGGAAGGTGTTGGATGTTTTCAACTTTTTTCCCCTTATTGTTATAAGAACACTTTCATAATTTTCTATTTTTTAAATAAGGTAATATGCACAGGGAAAATTATATCCTTAATTGTTTTGTAAAAGGGTGCCACCAAAATAGTATTTTTGTTAATGTAAGTCATTTAGGATGAAATTTTAAATTTACTTTCTTAAGCAAAAAATGTATAGTGAAGGTTGATGCATATGAAACTAGCTACCCCAGTAAACTTTTGTTCAGTTATGAAGACCATTACAAATAAGGTACCTGCTGATTAAATCCGCTGGGAGTGCCTCGTGATCAAACCGCCATTGCAGATCGTATGCAACAGAACTAAGCTCCATGGAGTATTTGACTGGTGAGAATCCACTCTCGATAATGCCACCTGCGTTAATAAGGGCTTCACGAGCCAGGGCATTGATCTCCATGGTGTACCGAAAATGAGGGTGCAATAGCCTGTAAATTGGGTGCATGGCGCTAAGTTGCCTGTTGCTGGCTATTATGTAAGGTTCTGTGGCGCAGTGAGTTCTTAGCCTACAAATGAAACAAAAGCAAGTGACATGTCTTAATTTGATTTAGAAAGTGAATCACATTTATTGGAGTTAAAAAGGATACATACATATATATATATATAATTAATTAACCACGCACCAGTGACTAACTAGCTGGTGATAACCAGAGTCATGAGCAAGGACATGAACTTTGGCCAGCCTCCAAAGCCAGTGTCCGGTAGAATCCCAGCAGGGTGTGAACACTTCCTTCCATTGAGGCTTACCATCTTTGGGAGGCCGAGTTAACTCAATGGCTATTGGCCTTAACGTGCCTTGATGTGTCACGAAAAACAACGTCCTTGATCCATAGAGTGTTGTCCCTTCCTCTTCTCTTACTTTGTTCACGTAAGGTAACAACAAGTCATGATAGTCGAGAATAAACAACTTCTTCTGTTTTATGGCCTGCACGTCCCCAGTTGTTTTAGGTTTTTGTATGTCTTTATAGGATTTTCGCACGAAAAAAAAAAAAAAACTCATAGGAAATGATACCAATCAATATTTGATTGATAATGATATACATAATTCTTAATTTTTCCATAGTTGATGTTGTGGTACCTCTTCAACTGTCATGTAACCTTTGATCTCCCTCTCGACCAACTCTTTAGTGATAGCACATTCAGGGGGGCCATAGACTTTGGGGTCAAGCTTGCTTTTCAAAGGCCATTCCTGCACCAATAGTCACATTGTTTATTTTAGCATTGTCATTATTAAGAAGTTAAAAAAAAAAAAAAAAATCTAGTGAAACAAGCTTATCATCAAATTACTAAGGCTAGATTTATGTCATGGCACACATGAAGTAGTGCTTTCGTAACTTACGGTGACTAATTGAATGCTACAAGGGTTTAGACCAGCAAGAGTCTGACGAGCAAATGTCTCATCCGTAAGCCAAGCAAATTGGTCTCCTACCATGCCACATATGTTAACATCAATGAGAGTTCGAGATTTCATAAGAAGTACCTAATTCTCAAGTAAAGCGGGATAGAATTAAAGCTTAGTATTATTTATTATACTTGACAATGGAGAGAGAGGAAGAGAGAGACTCACTCTCCATCAATTGGGGGGTCTCAAAGAGCAACAAATCGTTCTCTGTCTCCTTGATAAAGCGGACAAGCCTCGGTAGGATATTCCTTAAAAAACCTTGTTTGGAAGGAGGTAAGTTAATCCCTTCATCAAACAATGCATCTATGGACTTAAAGTGTGGGAAACCGAGTTTGGAGTCTAAGAGGGCTGTGGTCAGCGATGGTACAAGTGCATGAAGCACTGAGTATACAGTCTTTGCTGAGAACGTTAGCTCTTTTATCTCTGAAAATGCCTCGTCCCTTGGCACGTAAACCGAGCTGCTCCTTGTCTCCGACAAGGGATCTGCACATATATATAAAACTAATAACAGTTAGAGTATTATTGGTAGAATGTTCAAATAAAAAAAAAACCTAAAAGTTGGCTAGTGTTATATACATTTATCATCTGTAAAGCTAAAAAAAAAACCTAAAAGGGATCTGCACGTAAATGTATTATATACATTTATCATCTGTAAAGCTAGTGTTAATTATATACAAACTATCACTCATGCTAACCTCTTATTTATGCTGGTTGGAGGATGAGGTTAAGATAGACTTAGTAATAGATGCATCCCATCTATTTTATAAGGATAAAGAATATATTCTGTTAAAAGTATACATGGTGAAGAAATTATATTCTAATTCCTCTTGAAACAGTTTTGCCCATTCGGAGTTGCATCCTCACAGGCAACTGAGAAGATAAGGAGAGGGAGGAGAGGAAAAAAACAACAAAGTCAGGTAAAAGAAATACTTATAATTGTAGGTGTCTTAGCAATTTTTTTTTTCTTTTTTATTCTTCGACTAGGTAAGAATGGGAAGATGGAATAACCAAAAGCGTGATAAAATGTACTTTCTGGCTAGCTTTTACCTGTCTTGCAGCGCGGTCGACCTGTCCTACATCGCCTTGGATAGGGATATTCTTTGCCGCCAAGCGGGGGTCGTTTGAGTTCTGGTTTGCTATCTGGATTACCAAGATCATTATACATGTCATAATCATAAATCCTGTCGTATTTCTTTCGCTCTCCTTCCCCATTGCCTCGAATACTTTGGAGTTCTTCCTCTCTTTTCTTCTTCAACCCACTTGGTGTATCGAATGGCAAGTATGACTGCATATGAACAATCACTAAACTGAGTTACATAATCTTCAAACAGCTTTACATCGAAGAGATTAAGTCAAGTGGACAAATATTCACAGACTTCATTTGGGTATAGTTTTATGTCGTATTAATTTGTTATGTTGAATGTGACATATATAGAATATTTTTAATAAATAAACCAATCGTTTTAGATTAGCATTCACTTAATTAGCTTCGAACACATGCCCCCACATTATTTTATATACTTTTTTCTAATTAAGAGAAACTAAATTCAGTATAGATGAATTAAACTGTGTGCATAACTGTTAGAAATATAAAGGCAGACACATGGACTTGAATAATAAATATCTTGTATTTGAAGGAGATAAATAAATAATAGATAAATCATCTAATTATTTTTTTTATTTACAATAATTGAGTGATGCATCTATTAGAAATATAATTCATTTGTTCATTTATTAGAGATAAATAAGAAAGTCAATTAGCTATACTACCAATTAATTATAAATAAGTACCTCTTCTTACAAATTTAGATACAATTAAAAATATAAGTCTCTCTTCATATATATACTATCCATGAGTTGGGCTATGTGGAAATTACACCATTATTGTTAGTGGTTGCTTTGGTGACAATCATACAACAAGAACATTGAAGATTTGTTGTTTTAAAAAATCTAAAAACTTGTAGCATAAGCCTAATCCTGAAATATTAAAATATATGAACAAATTTATTTTTTGCATTGCATATTTAATTATTGTAAATATGCATGTCTATTATTGTTTGCAATAATAATGACAAACACTGTTTTCTTGCAACTATGTGGACCCAGGAGGACCAGCCATGGTTCAGTCCCATCAACATGTGCGCTCTGGCTAGCAGCAGAACCTTTTTTTGGTTACATCAAGTGCAGGCATTTAAGGCGCTATAGCTAGCAGATTTTTTTTTTTTTTTTTTTTTTACATTAAGTGCTGCAGGCCCTAAAATATAATTTAAGTGATTGAATAAATAAATTATGAGTTTAATTCTCGCTTTACATAAGAATCAAAGACCTGATTTATAATTTATTTTTTTAATTTAAAATTTATTATTTCATACATAAATAAGAGTACAAGTATCAAATATCACGTAAGGACAATCATTTCAAATACAAGCATTTAAGATATGGCCGTAGCTTTCAAATCTATGGTTTTGATTACTTGTATTGTCACACTATATATATATTATTTTTTTTAAGTTACCTTTTATTAAGATGCCAACATAGCTTTCAAATCTATGGTTTTGATTACTTGTTATTGTCACACTATATATATATATATAAATATATTATTTTTTAAAGTTACCTTTTATTACTTATTGAAAAATGTGTGGTTTTGTCTCTCGAGTATTATTTGGTAGGTTACAATTATCTCACATGTCCGATAAGTGATCAAATTTTTTTACCAACTGTTTGCATAGATTTTTAGATATTAGTATAGTGTATAATTTGTGAACTATTGGAGTGACAACGGATTTACTTAAATAACACTTCTTTCCACAACTTTTAAACTTTCTAAAAGAAAAACCTAAAGGTACTAGTTTTGAAAAAAAAAAAACTGTTAAGAGCTAGCAGCTTATAAGCTCTTCCCGTGTAACCAAATAGTTATTAAATCTTTTAAAAGCTCTTCAGGGGCTTATAATTAAGCTCTACTTGAGCAACTATTTTCAAAAAAATGAGACCCATTGAGCAACCATTTTCAGTCAATTGCTAATTAGAAGTGAGACTTATTGTGACCATTTATTTATCTATTAAACGCGGTACGTAAAACCACCTCTTATAATAGGCCCGCCAGATTTAGAGTAAAAGCCAATAATTAGGAGCTAGTTTGAAGAATGGATCGAGCTGGGTACCTACCTTGTTAGTGAAGAAAACTCTCTTCTGAGGGTTATCAAACTTGGAGGCAACCCATGAATTGCAGGTGACATTGACGGGGCCATCGGGGTAGCCATGAAAGCTTATCTTCTTCAGAAACATCTCCTTGTGGTGCTCGTTCTCCACCAGCACTGCCCCAATCTCCCCGAACTCCTGTGGAACTTCAAACTCGCATTCATACGTCACTTCATTCTCCTCTTGCTTCACCCGATGCGCGTATGCCTTTATTGGTTTCTTCTCTAATCCCGTCTCTGAATTAACGATAAACTGTTAGAGTTAATTAATTTCCTCTTGATTTTCTGGCAAACCATATATATATATATATATATATATATTTGAACAAGAAATGAAAAGAAAAGAAAAGTAAATGATGAAGATTCCCAGAAATACGGAAAACCCTAGTCGCTGTTTGCCATTCTGTCCTCTTCTGGTTCCTTGGAAGGGGACCTCTATATATACATTCCCGTTAGTCCTTCGTTTTTCTTTACCTGGGTACGTGCTGCTGCATGGACCATTTTTCTCGTGAACATTTATAATGGTTTGTTTTTTTCAATTCTGCTAGACGTAGAAATCATTTCATTGTCTCCATCGTTCAAATCGTGATTTTTTTAATATAAACAAATCATTTATATATTTCTTCGGTTAGATAATAGATATATATATATTAACATTTAGATTTTTCCTTTCATAAATTATAATTTCGTATGGAACGTAAGAACAATTTTGTCTGTTTATTACTTGAAATATGTAGGCTGATCTGGGCATATATATTGTTCTTTACCTCTCTTTCTCCTGTACAGAAAAGATCCAAAATTTATGTTTCTCTTAGGAATCACAAAAATAAATTTTACTGTCATATAAAAATA